>NC_082362.1:1943784-2693784 GCF_027477595.1 Haemorhous mexicanus | reverse complement strand
TTTGGACTCTCAGATATTCTGCTGACAGGATTTTTCAAGTCCATTCATCTTTTGCGTCATGAGTCATTAGCTCAAGAAGGAACTCCCTGTCCTGTGGTGTAAAACTAAGTTTTATCTTTTCTTTTTTAGGTGATAGCTTTTCCTTTACTGCTGCTGTAGGGTAGATGCTGCAGAATCATAGAACCATCAAGGCTGGGATAGACCTACCAGATCATCCAGTCCAGCCACTCACCCAGCACTGCCACTGGAGCCCTCAACCCCTAAACCACATCACCCAGAGCCAGATCCAGATGTCAACACCTCCCAGAATGGTGATCCCACCACCTCCCCAGGCAACCTATTCCAGTGCCTTGACCCCCCTGTCAACAGTGACAGCCACTTTGAACGGTGAAAATTTTCTTTCTAGTATTTAATCTGAATCTCCCCTCTCTCAGGTAAAGAACATTTCCACTTATCCTCTCACTGCAGGCACGGCAGAAGAGAGCAGCCCCTCCTCACTACAGCTCCTGAAAGGTGCCTGTGCTCAGCTGGGGTTGGTCTCTTTCTCCAGCAGCACTGACAGAACCAGAGGACACAGCCTTAAACTGCACCAAGGGAAATATAGATATTGGGAAAAAGTTTTTTACAGAAAGGTGATAAAGTTCTGGAATGGCTGCCTGGGAGTCCCCATCCCTGGGTGTGTTTAACAAAGCCTGGATGTGGCACGGGGTGCCAGGGTTGAGTTGAGGTGTTTAGGGCATGGGTTGGACTTGATGATCTTGAAGATCTCTTCCAACCCAGTGATCCTGTGAACTTTTCAGGCAGTTGTGGAAAACAGAGCCATCCCCCCTGAGCCTCCTCCAGACTAAACAAGCCCAGCTGCCTTGGCTGTTCCTCATCAGACTTCTACACCCTTTAGGAGCCTCCTTTCCTTCTCTGGACATGCCCAAACACCTCAATGTCCTTTTTAAAGGGAGGGGCCCAGAACTGGATGCACCATTTGAGGTGTGGCCTCCCCAGTGCCCAGTACAGGGGATGGTCACTGGCTGCTCCTGCATTATGGCTGATACAGACCAAGATGTCACAAGCCCTATATAAATGGGTTTTTTCTCCATAGTCTCAAAATTTAATGGAATATCAGTGGGAAATAGATACCTAACTTGTGAAGCCCAGAGGTGTCTGCTCACCAGATGCATCTGGCCCAAATTACCTTCACTCCTGTCCTTGCCATTACCAGTGGTGAATCCTTCTGCAGGCCTGGAGGCTCTGTGCAGAAATCAGAAGGAACAGGGCTGGCTTGGTTGGCTTAAATGGAGCCCACATGCCTGAAAAGCTTTGTAAATTCAGCCCTGTTTCCCCTATGCACCACATCTTCTCACGTTGCATTTTCAAAATCAAAAAAAAAAAAAGGTCTTTATTAACCAAGGCTGATAACAGTAGTGACTCTGGTATTTGCTGTCCTCTCTTCAGACCTCTCTCTGAGACAAAGTTTTGTGATGCTATTTTCTGTGAAGAAACAAAAGAAAAGAACAAATAAAAAAAATAAAGCAACTCTACAGAAGGCATAATCAAACCTTAAAAATGCTTCTAGGGTCAATGCATCGACCTCAGCAGTGGAACCAGCACACTGAGGGGGGCTATAAATGGAGCCCTGGCTGTAGCAGTGTCAGTGAAGTGTGTTTGTCAAAGTCTTGTTCCTCAGCTCCAGAATCTGCCCTTTGCCTCAATACCTGCACCCTCCTCCTCCTCCCCAGCCTCAGCACCTGGCACCAGGAGTGCTCAGGTAATCAGTCCCACCTGCTGTGCCAAAATGTAACAAGCAAAGCACTTAACATCTGAACCACAGTTTACCTGTCCCTAAAGTGAGAATTGTGGTAACAGTTACCTCAGCAGGGCAGTGGGATTAATTAATGTTTATAAAGACTTTGAGGTCTTCAGATGGAAATTGCTATAGTATGTAAGTGCAGAGTAATTATGATTATCATTACCTTCAGTTGCATGTATAGACTGTAATTAGCTGTGGATTGTATTGCATCGAGTGTGAATAATTTGAAAGCTCTCTTCAGGAAGGTGTCACTTTAAATGTTTTTATATTTTGCATTTAATAATACCACCATTTAGCTTCTTTTTCCCTTTCCTTACCCTCTGATAGTGATACATCCTGCAGTGTTGGTTATTGGAGCCCTGAATATAAAGTAGTCTCTTTCTTATCCTGCTTTCCTTCATTTGAGGAGAGGAGAAAATATGATAGAATTCTATGCTGATGAAGGAATTTATTCAACACTGCAGGATGCCCTGGCAGGTCCTCCCTGTGCAGACTCTTGGGGAGAGCCCTGGGCTCACCCCCTGGTACCTGGGGTGTTCTTAGGGCGCCTCCAAACTGCTGCACAGAGATGCTGTGCATGTGGCAGAGTGCATCCCCAGCTCTTGTGACACTGTGCTGAGCTCCCCCTGCACATTCACCTCGTGGCTCCACTCCTCATTTTCTCCTCTTCTCTGCATGTCTTGCAGCACAAAGGAGGCAGGAACAATAGCTGGAGACTCCTTCTCTGGGCTTGTGTCCTTTCAAACACTTCCCAGGTGTCTCTTTGAGCCCTGTTTTGCAAGCCCATGTGTCAGGTGTGGCAGCCACTCACCTTTGCTAGACACAGCCTCAGGCTGGAGGCAAGAGCAGTCCTGGCAGAAATTCCCTTTCTCTGGGAACTGAATGGATTCAGAGAGGAGGTGCACACCTCAGGTTCTTTCAAGACTCAGCTGCCATTACAACCACATTCATCCACTCAGAACTGGAACAGTTCAATTAGGAATGTGGGTACCAGGGAGATCCCTCCCCAGTCTGGGGAAGGAGGAGAGGCCAGTTCTGCTGGTTGTATGGGAGCCAGGCTGCTCAAATTTGTGTCCCTCACTTAAATGCTTAAAAAATGCTGAGCATCCAGAGTTTTCTGCTCTGCACCTTCTGGAAACATGGACACCTGTGGTATTTTTGGGGTAAAACATGGCAGGAAGGAATGATGAATCTGACTCCATGTTCTCAGAAGGCTAATTTATTGTTTTATATTATTATATTATATTAAAGAATGCTATACTAAACTATACCAAAGAATAGAGCAAGGATGCAGACAGAAGGCTGAAGGATACTAAAGAAAAAATTGTGACTCCTTCCTGACACAGCCTGACCGAGATTGTTTTGACTTAATGACCAATCTCCAACCACATTCCAAAGCAGCAAAACACAGGAGAAGCAAAAGAGATAATATTATTTTCCTTTTTCTCTGAGGCTTCTCAGCTTCCCAGGAGAAGATTCCTGGGCAAAGAGGATTTGTCAGAAAATGTGATGGTGACAGACACCTAAATTGCTCAAATGCCTAAAATCCATCTAGTCTGATTTCAGCATATGTCCACCCACCATTGGAGATGAAGGCAGGAGCTAAAGTTCTGTTCCATAATGATTCTCCTGAAACTCCAGAATTTGCCTTCTGAGAATGTAACAAGCATTAGGTTTTTATGGTATGTGAATCCCAGGAAGTCAAAGCCAGTTTGTTTGTCAGTGACACCAAGCCCAAGGCCCTGTCTTTGGAGCTTATTTGAGATTTTTACTTTATACTGTGAAAGCAGAAGTAATAGTGCGTCTTTAGGCAAACACAAACCCCAGACTTAAATTAACATCTTTCAATTAGGCAAAGGAGAGCAAATTGCTGTTAGTGTTGCATGTCAGAACAGATGGGATGATGGAAGGCAGGAGCTGCAGCTCCTCTGACCTTGGTCCTGCAGCAGCCTGTGTGCCCTGCCCTGGGACCCTGCTCAGGTCCCCTTTTGTGCTGGTGGACACTGCATCACACACAGAGCACCTCTGCTGCTCTGTCCTCTCAGTTCAGCTAAGGAACAGTAGAATATGTCCATCCAAGGGGCATATTCACATAGAAATTTCCAGTTATTTTGTTTCATAGCCTGGCCTCCCAGTTTTAGCTGACGAAATCAGAATCATTGTAGAATCATAAAATGGTTTAGGTTGGCAGCAGCGTTAGAGCTCATCTTGTCCCACTCCCTGCCATGAGCAGGGACACCTCCCAATATCCCAGTGATGCCTCAGGTTCAGCTATTGTATTTTTCACATTCTGAGCTGCTTTAGTGTGTGAGTCTGGGCTTCACATTAGGGGATGGTGAGCTCTCTGCACAGAGCAGAGAGACAAAACAATTCCTGCTCTAGCTGGGACCAAGAACAAATGATCCAAATCTCAGCCCAAGAGCACAGACACCGTGTGCTGGAGAGAAAAACAAGAAGATGGGACTGCATGGGCCAGAGCTGGAATTGGACAATTAACTCCGTTAATATGCAAATGGAACAGAACTTATAAAAGTGAGAGACCCTGTGACTGGTTGTGCATTTTGTGACCATTTTGGTTCACCTGGGGTGCAGCCCTGGCTGGGCTCTTGTGCTGCCCAAGGTGGATCCATTGAGGCCTTTTAATAAATCCCTGCTTTATTCTTTAGCTCTGTCCAGCCTCTGTTCTAGGTCAGCCTTCTCAAGGCATCACCAGGCTGCTCCAAGCCCTGTCCAGCCTGGCCTTGGGCACTGCCAGGGATCCAGGGGCAGCCCCAGCTGCTCTGGGCACCCTGTGCCAGGGCCTGCCCACCCTGCCAGGGAGGATGGTGGAACTGTTAACAGCACACCTTGGGGTAGTGCTCTGTGATGGCTTCAGTGTCTGTGTGTGAAGGGAGAGTGCCAGGGCATGGACCAGGCTCTTCCTGCTGGTGCCAAGCAATGGGACAAGAAGAACAGGCAGGGCCTGAGCCCAGAGCTGCCCCTGCCCAGGAGGCACAACTCCTGCCCTGGGCAGTGCCCAGCCCTGAACAGGCTGCCCAGGGAGGGGCTGGAGTCTCCCTCAGCGGGGATACTGCAGAGCCCTGTGCACACAATGCTGTGCCCTGGGCTCTGGGATGGCCCTGCCTGAGCAGGGAGGTGGCACCAGGGACCCTCGGGGCTCCCTTCCAGCCTTACACATTTTGTAATTCTGTGGTTTTGGGGTGATGCAGAAGACAACTTGAATCTATTGTGAGGGAATTGCCCTTGTTTTCCAATGCTTGAGCTAAATTTACCATTGGCAATGCTATCCATCACTTCAAAGTACCTTGAAAAAACTCATACTGCCCTGCAGTCATGTCTGGAACTCATCATCTTCTAAATGTGTTTGTCTGTCTGAGGAAGGGAGGCACAGCACTGCTGTCCTGTGGCTTCCAGTGAAAGCAGAGGAGTCTGTGGAAGAGCCCTTAAGACAAAGCAGGGCTAAGAGGAGGCAGCTTTAAAAGGGGAAGAAAGTAGTTTGCCCTTGTTATCTGCAGGAGATATAACAAGGATGTTGAGGCTTTATACTGCAGCCAAGGAGATGGAGATTGCTGCTGTGAGGTATAAATGGTGAGGCCTGGAACAGGAGCTTTGGGAAGTCCCGCAGCTGGGGCAGTGTCTTGTTGCAGTAAGGTAGAAAAATCATAAAGAAAGGCTTCATAAAATCAGGCCTTCTCTCCTGGAATCAGTGGCTGGCCTTGTCAGACCAGCCCTTTGCAAGTTCCCTGTGAAAGCAATCCTGGTGTGAGCAGTTCATTAACATAACAATCTATTCCTGGGTGAAAGACAACTTGCACCTATATAAACTGTTTTTAAACCTTAGCTAGAAAAATGAAAACTATCTCTCACAAACAACTTTCCCTGCACATACACACAGAGAGCTGGAGTGACCAATCAATACAGGGTAACAACTTGTTACTGACCAATAAAGTAATTACCCAGAAAGCTCCTGACCAATTGGAGTCCCACACCAGGTCTGTACAACTGTATAAAAAGGAGTTATGTGAATAAAGAAAGGCCTTTTTCCACCATGAAGAAAATGGAGTCCTTGTGATTTATTCCCATGGTGTCTTGGAAACATTACAGTGGGATACAGTAAAGTAGCAAGGGCCATTGATGATGTGATGTTTTGAAAACCCTTCCCAGCCTGTAAGACAGGACTGAGTGGATCACTCATGCTTGGAGTCACAGGTCAGCTTGTCCTTCCAGGACTTGCCTCTTTCACATGCTGAAAAATGCATCATTTACACATCAATTCTGGGTAGAGATTTACCCCAGGATGATTCATACTGGCTAAATTCAGGCATCTAAACTGAAAGGAGCATGAAGCATGCTGGTTAGGGCCAGGTACCTCAGAAGTGTTTGAAGGATTCATTTTCTTTTTATGTTTTGAAGAGAAACTTTGGGCTTGGGACACTCCATCTGGTTTTGCTGCCACCAATGTGAAGTACCACTGAGCACAGCAGTGAGCTCCCCAACAGCAAAATCAGCTGAGGTCAAGCTGGGGACTGTTTCTTCTTCCATGGTAACAACAGTCTGGGCACCCCTAATCTTTTAACTAGCAATAAAAGAGAGAATCCTCAATGAAAAACATTTTGTTTTCTTTAGGCTTTTACTGGAATGAGGAATAATCTTTACAAAGTGATAGCAGAAACACGAATCTTGTTGATTTATTTGAAGTGACTACAGGCAATCAAGATATCCTGCAGATCTGTTCGTACCAATAAGCTCTGAGTTTCTCTTCCCCTGCAGGAGAGTGTGCAGTGATAATCTTGCAGGAAAGGTTTGGATATCTCAGTAACAAGGTGGGTGTGTGTCTAGTGAGGAGCCTTGCCTGGAACTACTTAGCATGCTCAAAGGTAGGATTTGAAAGAAATCAAGAGTTGTTTACTGTATCTGTAAATGTGGATCAATGGCTTGTTAATCCATGCCAGCCTCACTAAAATTAACAGTGTCTGAAAGAATAAATGACTTTATGGTGATGGATAATCCAGCTAGAGTAAGACATTATTAGAGAAGATGTAGAACCTGGGAGTGCAGGGGAAGTATCTCATTTGAAAGGGGAAGGCTGTTGTCAGCAAATGCTTTTGCAGGCAGTTATGCATGTTGAATTTCTGTGGAGAGAAAGGGCAGGAGCATCAGCTGACCTCATCTGGCAGAGTAGTGTGACTTCAGGAGATGCAGGGATTTCCATCTGCTGGAGATCCCGGTGTTGTGTTTGGGGGGATGCCCCAACGAAGGGAGGAATGATTTATCAGACTCCATGTTCTCAGAAGGCTCATTTATTATTTATGATACTATATTATATTAAAGAATACTATACTAAACTATACTAAAGAATACAGAAAGGATACTTACAGAAGGCTAAAAAGACAATAATGCAAACTGGTGACTCTCTCCAGAGCCCTGACACAGCTTTGCCCCAATTGACCAAAGAGTGAAAACAACTCCCAGCAGAATGCAATGGAACAATCACCTGTGGGTGAACAAACTCCAAAGACATTCCAAAGGAGCAAAACATAGGAGAAGCAAATGAGATCAGAATTGTTTTCCTTTTCTCTGAGGCTTCTCAGCTTCCCAGGAGAAAAACCCTGGATGAAGGGATTTTTCGGAGAATCTGAATATTACAATATCAAGGTCTGATCCAAAGACGGAAATCAAGTCCATGAAGAGACTTGTGGTGATTTCAGTGGATTGAGATTTCCAGTCTACAAACTCCCACAGCTCAGCCTCCTGCCCCCAGTGTTCCTGAGGTGTGAATATTGCTGTCCTGGGCACTGGAGGCTGCAGGGGCCCTCCTGGAACAGCTCATCTTCCTGGAGGTGCTTTATTCACGTGTTCTGTGCTGCCTGATGTCCCCCATTGTCTGTGTGTATTGAAGGCAGGAGATCAAAGGAATGAAAGTACTCCCTGCTCTGTCACTTCAATGATATGAGCAATTAAAATATTAATTGATCATTTAATTGTCTGTATCCCAATACTGTGTTGATATTGAGGTAAATCAGGGCCAAAAGAATTAGACTAAAAGGTGGGGGCAAGAAGGAAGCTCTTCCTCAGATCTCCCTAATAGAATTCTTTATTGGCTCATCCTATGGAGATGTTAATCCTCCCCACTGTCTTGGTTTGGAAAGCCAGGTATCTGCTAAGGAAGGCAGGAGCCTCCCCTGAAATGGAAAATGTAAACCCCCTCCCTCTGAATTGCTGTAAATTTGAAATTAAGGGGCTCTCCCCAGGCAAAAAATATGGGAGCAGGAAATAACAGTTCTTTATTAGGGAAGAAAATAAAAATATAAAATAAACAATGCAGTGCACTAAACCAACACTGACAGAGCCAGAACATGGCCTGACATCCTGTGGGTCAGGGTGCTGGCAGCAGTCCCATTGGAATTGTGGCTCAGCCCTCCTGCAGTGCCAGGGGTGGTTCTGCTGGAGCAGGGATCCTGGAGAAGGGTGCAGTCTTCCTCTGAAGGTCCAGGGGAAGAGGCAGCTGCTGCTCCTCTGGGAAATCCAGTGGAGAAGCCGTGCTGGTGTTCCAGAATCTCCAGATTATATCCAGGTAGGAATGCTTGGGTCCTCCCCCTGGGCTCACATCTCCCAGTGGGATGCTGCAGCTCTTATCAGCCATGCAGGGACATTCAATGGCCTGTTATCAGCAGGTGTGTCCCCAGAGGGAGGAGTGGGTGTGGAAAAGATGAGGAAAACTGCACACTGAACAGAAGACAGCTGCCATACAGGTAGCAAATAGATCTTGCCTTGCAATCTGGGACACCCACATAAACTTTATTGTGCAAGAATGGCAGAGCAGACATTCTGCTCTCCAACAACATGACCTGGTTTGGGGTGTGACACATGAGTATATTTGGACTTGCTTTTTCCCTGTGCTTTTTCCCTGTGGGGTTTCAGGATTCTGGATTGGGCTGTGGTTGTGGATAGAGTGCAGTGCCATTCCTGGCCAGTCCCAGCTCTCTGCTGTACAGCAGGAGACAAGTCCTTGTGTTGTATTTGGTAAAGAGAGGCTGTGAACCCCTCTGAGTTCCTGGCATAAGTTATGAGAAAAGAAGAATATGTGCAAAGACATTTTTTTGAAGTTGCACTCCCAAGAAGACTAAATGAGAGTTATTCTTCAGGGCCTCAGTATTCAGATCACAGCTCCTTGCAGACAGGTCTGTTGTTGCTGTAATTAGGCTTAGTTTACAAAACCCTTCACTAGCATTTTACAAACTGCCTGGTGATTTTTTAAGTGCCCAGTTACCCTTAAGACAAAACCATTAGAGACTGTGATGCGAGAGGCTTGAGCAATTGTAACTTACAAATCTCAGGTAAGAGTCCTTGGGCTCAGTCAGACCCCAACTGTGGCTTATGATTAGCAGTGACAACCTGTGGCTGTTCTCTCCACCCCCAAAACCTGCTGCAACCTCTTCACCAAAAGCCACTGGAACAGTAGATCTCTCCCTTTAATTAGCAGTGTATTATAAATCCATTTGTTCTCTAATCCCCACACACATAGTGCAGTGATTCATTAGCACAGGAAGAGACAATTTAGATTTTCTCAGATAATAGCAGCTGTCACTAATCAAATTAAAGGAGGAAATGCAAATCTGAATTTGAACAAACTGGTCTGGCAGGGAGGAAGGTGACAGGCTGGTCTGAAGGACCTTCTGCACAGCTGAAAGGGGCAGAGGAAATTCCAGGGGCATCAGCAGCTCCTCACCAAAGGAATTGTCCCAGTGCAGGGACAGACTGTCCCCTTGGCTAGAGCCTGAGTGCTCTTGCTGACATGTACACCTTCAGTGGGGCTTCAAAAGTAGCAGAAATAGCTTCTGCACACAGTGCTTGGTGCAAAACCTCCTCTTCATATAGAAATATTAGAGTTTGAACCAAGAATATATTTTTTCAGAAATTATCAGGCTTCTCTTGCCACATACTCAGTGGGAGCCCCTCAGGGGGCTACACTACCTGGACAAACAAAAAAAAAAGGGTTAAAAATAGAGTTGTACTTAGATTTTTGGAATGAAAAATGCAATGTTTGTTTGGGTCTTTTTTGGGGTGGTGGTGTTTTTGTGGAGTTCTTTAATATGTTGATGGCTCATGCTAAGCAGCATGAGCTGTTGTGACCTCAGTCCTCATCAGAACCATCCAGCAGTGGCTCCAGCTCAGGGCTCCTCCCTGACAGGCATCAGGAGCTGATACCTGAGACTGGGAGTGCTGAAATCCCCAAGAGACAGATGAGGAGCAAACACCTGGAACCCACATGGAAAGGAAATTTTCAGATCTCTTCCCCCATTTTGACAGCCATTGACTTTGAGCAGCCATGATGGGCATGTGTATTTCCAACACCTTTCTAAAGATTTTTGCTTTTCCTTCAGGAGCATCCCATGTCAATGAGTGCTGTAGGCTAATCACAGTATAAAAATATTTACTTTTGTGGCTTTGAGTTTTTTGTCCTTTCAACTCCCTTGATAGCTCCTCACTGATGTACTGTGGCAAGAACCAAAGGTCTCAAAGTCCCTTTCCCAAATATATATTTATTTGTGGTGTGATCCTTTCCTGATTGTCCCCACTGTAAAGCAGTAGCTTACCAACTGGTCTTTATGTATGAAGAGGTATTCTGGTAGTTGTTTTAACTCCATGTGGAGGAAGGGACACTCAGGGCCACAGCCACACATGGCCAGGCTTTGACCTTGGGGTGGGCACTGGCAAGGAGGTTTCATGTGCCTCCTGGTTCCAATTTTGATAAATTAATGAAGGCTCTCCTGTTTTGGTAGTGTTATAAGCAAATTAAATGTTTGGGATAGCAGAAGCACGAGGTGTCCTGTCCCCAGGCCTTGCTGCCACGCATGTTCTGTGGTTTGGGTCATTCCACACTTGTGCCTTGTGCCTTACCTTGAGGCAGAGAAATTTTGGAGGTTTGCCTGAGGTTTCCATCATTGTCTGTGTGTATTGAATGCAGGAGATCAAAGCAATGAAAGTGCTCCCTTCTCTGTCACTTCAATGATATGAGCAATTAAAATATGAATTAATCTAAGCAAGATGAAAGTGCAGGTTTTTAATAGAGCTGCTGGAGTAACCTTGAACTTTTGCCTAGTGCTGTTTAGCCTGGCTGATTAAGGACACTTACAGTCTATTAAAAAACTTGTCATTCTAATGTGAAATCATAGGATTATAGAATTGTTTTGTTTGGAAAAGACCCATAATACCATCAAGTCTAACTGTTAACTCAGCATTCACAAGTCCACCAGTGAACCATGTCCCTCAGGGCCACATCTACAGATCTTTTAAATCCCTCCAGGGATGGTGACTCCACCACTGCTGGGGAAGATGAAACAGGAAAGCCTTATAAATGTGATTGCCTGGCAACAGATTTTGAGAATATGGAAACTATAAGCAAGATTGAAATGAAATCAAGCTTTGAGATCCCTCAGTTACTGAACACCTGGAAAACAATGGCATGGCTGGCTGAAGGCAATCCCCTTTTGATGAAAAAACACCCTCTGCTTGCAGACAGCTCCAGGGGTCAGAGCAGACCCTGCTGGCCTGGCAGAAGGGCCCAAAGAGGAGTTTTTAGGGTTTAAAATGTAACACAGCATGGTAATGTAATGATTCTTATAGGCTGTATGTAAATGCTATAGGATTTGTACCTTGTACCAGATTGGTTAGTGAGAATTAGAATTCAGCACAGAAGAAGATTTATGGTATTGTGGCAGGAACCTCACTCTCTCATTCTCTTTACCACACTCTTGCCTTCTTTCTCTTTACCACTGTGCAAACCCAGGGCACTGGAAATATTTCTCTGTCTGCTCTGGGGTGCCCTGACCCCCAGGGAAGCACTGACTGTGACCCTCATTCATAGAGAAAGTTTCCTAAACTCTAGAATAGACTGGAATCCACAAAAGTGTGAAACAGATTGTAGAGAGCAGTGTAGGTGTGTCACTTAGGTGGGAAATTGAGGTTTTGGGATTTTTAGTGTGTTGTGGGTGGAAGCAAGATGGAGGGCACAAGGTGTCATCCTGGGCTTCTTCTTCATGCTTCTTCTTCCTCCTTCTTCATGGGTTTGGGTGGCATTCTGTAATTGGGCAGATAAGTCCCCATTGTGGGCTCTGTGGGATCAGTTATTGGGTTAAAAGGGAAATAATCCAGGTGTCAGTTCTTAATTGGATAGTTTAGCTTTAAAAGACCTTGTACCAAGAGATTGTTGGCATTTTTGGTGCTTTTCCAGCCTGCTGAGCCTGGTGTGGACAGCGTGCAAAACTCCAGATAAGATAACAACAAGAACCTGAAGACTGAAAAGATCCAGTGTGTCTCCCTTTCCTGACACAAAACCACTCCAGGAAGGTCTCCCCTGACAGGGGAGCCCCTGGGAGGGCCCAGCCAGAGTCCCAGAAGTCAGGGAATCAGCAACAGGTACCCTGACAACCACTCTACCTCTCTCTTTACCTCTCTCTCCCTCTTTGGGGCTGCTCCAGCTGTGTTTGGCAGCTCCCAGCAGGTCCCTGCACCCAGGCCCTTTGCAATAAAACCCAAGTTCCACACTCTGGCTTCAGAGATCTCTGCTCTCCGTCTGTCCCCACCGTCCTACCCCCATTGCTCCTACACACCCCTCCTGGGCACCCTGTTCCAATGACTGGCAGGCCTTTTGGTAAAGCATTTTTCCCTAATAGCCAATCTAAACCTCCCCTGGTGCAATTTGAGGCCGTTCCCTCTCCTCCTGTCCCTGTTCCCTGGAGCACAGCCCAACCCCCCCGGCTGTCCCCTCCTGGCAGGAGTTGTGCAGAGCCACAAGGGCCCCCCTGAGCCTCCTTTGCTCCAGGCTGAGCCCCTTCCCAGCTCCCTCAGCCCCTCCCCATCAGAGTCCCAGCTCTGTTGCCCACATTCCCTGGGGGAAATGGGGTTGAGATATTCAGAGAAAGGAAAGGGAGTGACAGGAACAGAGGAATGGGTGTTGTAGTAATTATGGTTCTATGTCCTTGACCATTCTAATCTGCCTCCAGTGTGGGAGATCCTGGGTCAGGCCTGACCCTTGAGAAGGACTTGAGGCTGCTCCTTCCCAGAATGTGCTGGAGGTGTTTGGGAGAGAGCTCTGGGCCAGGAGCAGGGCCAGCCAAGCGTGGGGAGGGCTCAGAGAGCTTGGCTCAGGGACAGCAGCCTCAGCAGGGGCACACAGAGAAGGTTCCTACATGTTATAGATAAGAGATGCAATAGTTGGCTCTCACAATTAAGAGATAGATATTATATAGATGTAGAGTGATGTTACTGTAATATGTCACCCCACAGCCCTCTCTCCCTCCCCCTGTAACACCTCAGCAGTCAGGACATTCAGAGAGGGCAGCTTGTCACCAGGAGGGCTGGGGTGACAACCCCTGAGCTCCAGTCGAGGTGAGAGAAGTGATCTCCACCAGGGCATGGCAGAGAAGGAGTTCACTGACAAACTTTGGGAGAGCTAAGGGTATAAAGAGCAGAGCATCCATTTTACAGGTGAGCACGTGGCTGATGGGGGCTCCCAGCACTGTAATTTTTCCTTATTCAGGCTTTTGTTGTAATTTCTGTTAAGGTTTAATAAACCTGTGAAATTTTAAAAGTGAGCAGTCATTTCTTACACTCAATGTCCTGGCTGCCTGCACTCCAGCAAGCTGCTGAGCACTGCTTTGAGAGAAAGCTTTAAGGAAAGGGATCTGTTCCACAGGAACACAGTGGGAACACTCATCTTACCTGCAGTCCTGAGTATTGTAAGAAGAAAAGCTGTTAGATCTGTTTGCTGTGCACAGAAAACCTCCTTGGGGTGTCCTAGCAGAGAAGGTCTGGGCAGATGGAGCACAGAGATGTGAGTGCCTTGGCTGCTGTCACTGCAGTGGTCCTCAGTGGGTTTACAGTACCATTTTTAAGACATTTTCATTGTATGCAGAAAATTTAATTCAATACTGGTCATTTCACATTGTATACTGCATTCAAAACATAAAGAGCTTATAAAGACAGCCAGTGTTTACTGTACATGGTTGTCAGCTTTGCAGGCACTAAATCCCAAATCTCTCTTTTATTTCTTAGCCTGAGAACCTCAGACATTATTAACTGTCTAAATTATGTTCTAAAACATCTCTGCTGTGAAGTGCTCCTCCTTTCTGGTCAGCAAGCACAGCAGTGGGAGAACTCAGGCCTGGGGGACAAGAGCTCCTCTCCCCTGGAGGACAGCAGAATTGGTGAGTGGAACTCATCACTGGACTGTGAAAAACAGGATATTCTTCAAATTGAGGTAGATTTTGGTCTTTTTATCCTCTCATAAAAACCTATGATGGGCAGAAGGCTCCTGACCACTGCTGCTTGGGTATTCTAATGTGAGTGGGAACATTTCCAATTGGCTGTTGGGAATTCCTGGTTCTAGAATGCCAAACTGAACTTTTTTCAGAAGGAAACATTTTCACAGCAACTGTGGAGGTTTGGTATCTTCCACCAATCCTAATAAGAAAACTTATTGGAAACAATAATGCACTGGGAGAAGTAATGCTGATATGTCAATAAGCTGCATGTAAAAATGTTTAATCACTTTCCCTCCCTTCCATTACTGACTTTTTTACACTGTAACTGTCAGTAAAGATCTAATGCAGTTTCCACTGAAATGTGAAAGCTTTTTAACTGTAGCTGGTGCTGAATTAGTTCCTAAATAAACCTCTAGTCATCACTTGAAAGGACTGTGCTAAGTATATTGTAATGAAACTCATAATAAACACATTTCCCTGAACTAATGCTAGAGGATCAAATGTATCAGGTTCCTGTGTTAGCCACTGAGCCAGGAGAGGGAGATGGAATTGAAACATCTCTTCTGTCATTTCTACAGGGGAGTGAGAGACATGCTTTCTCATTATAGGTACTTTAGGGTGATGTTTAAATAAAACACCTTCTATTGGCTCGCCCTTGAACTCTGTCCCCTTTGTCCAATTAACCAGAACTCTGTGAAAGAGAAATGTAGCTCCAAGCTTGCCCTGCAAACTGTTCAGACTCAGCTCTAATCCTTCCATCAGGAGGGGTTTGAAAAGTTTAAATAAATTGTCTGTGGAAAATCAATTATGGAGCAGACAAGTTTGCCTTTGTGGCAAGTGGAACTGATTTGGCTGTGGAATGCTTTCTCTTCAGAAAGTTTTATTTGAGGTCTGTGGCAGCAAATATTGGGAGAGAAACCAAACTACTTTCTACTTCATGATAAGCAAAGGAGCAGGCAGAGCTGCTTACAGCCCAAAGACTCCTTGCTGCAGCTGAACTCACTGCTCCTCCTTCACTCTGTTATTTCAGTGAAAACTTGTATTTGGTTGACAGTGCAAGTTACTGCTGCACATACAATAACCCAGCAGAGCCCCAGCTGGCAGTGATTTCACTGGAGTCCTTATTTAATAATGGAAAAATTTTGTTGACCATTTATAAGTGGTCCCTGACACCACAGGATGTCAGCTATCATTGATGGGAGAACCTCATTAACTTCAGTAAGTGCAGGGTTAGACCTTAAATCTGGGTAAGACTTTACACATCTGAGGATGTGAGCACTGGACCTGCTTATTACAGAATATTGCACAATGCTGATGCTGTCAGAGGTCTCCACACAGCTTGATTCCAGCCTTACCTCTGCTAGGAGAAGAGAAAACAAGTCCAGTGTTCAGTGCAGGAAATTGTAGTGATACAATGGAAGAGGAATAAGGAGACATTTTCAGCTATGGTACCATTCTGGATATACCTTTGCAGATATTAATGAAACAGTGTCATCATGAGAGTGATTAGACATGACCAGGGGACCAGAGAGGTTATGGGATCTCTGCCAGTGGAGATACTGAAACCCCATCAGGTCTTTGGCAATCTAATCCAGCTGAGACAGCTCTGAGCAGGAGCTCAGCCTAAAGGCTTCCAAGGTCCCTTCCCACCTGAATTATTCACTGGTTTTGTTTCTATCCCATAAACAATCAGCAGTGAGAGAATGTATGACAAATAACTATCATCATAAGCATTTTCTGGTTGGTGGTGTACATTTCACACTCTCCAGGGCTTGAAGATCATTCAGAACAAACAAGAATCCTCAGTGGAACAAGTCAGTGCCAACAGTAAGGGATTTGGTTTCCTATGCATCAGGTATCACCAAGGGAGCAGGGGCAATGCAGTACTTCAAATCATGAAATCTCAGGTTTGAGCTGTGTATATTTTTCTGTGCAAACCAAGCACTGACTCAGTGTCTGACAATCTCTGAGTGTTCTAGCATGACAAATGAAAGATGGAAATGTGAATTGCTCTGGAAGACCACCTTTGCTCTAAGCATGTACCAGTCACCTCATCAGCTCCACTGAGCTGTGCCCAGTCTTAGAGAAGAGATGAACCAGGCAAACCCAACATCAGAAACTGTTTCTGGCTTCCTCTTCCACTGGTTTTCCTTCCTTCCTTCCTCCATTATTTCCTTTTTTTCCCCCCTTCTTCTGGGGATATTATTCAGAGCTGTGTGATTGATACTTGATAGAATACAATTGAGTAAGAAAGCAAAAATTATTGCAAAGTCATTTTAGTGAACTGAGATTAAAGTTGTCATTTATTTGTTGTCATTTAATTGGCAGCTTGAATTAGGGGAATGTGTAGATGGATTCCTCCTGCTGGTTATGGGGAAAGGACATAATATCATATGGTGATGTTAGGTCCTTTCTCCATTGCACAGGAAACATTGTCTTGTCAGAATGTTCCACTGAGGCTGTGAGTAGTCTTTGGCTCTACAAAAGAGGAGGAAAAGAGTCTGTTTATTGTTAAATCTGCCTTAGTAGCAGCATAGGTCTTCAGGAAGCCTTTTAATAAAATATCTGTGTAGAACGGAAGGTGGTTCTGGAGCTGAAGAACTTGGTGGTATTTCACGTTCTCATTGCAGCGTGACTAGTGATGGAGGAAGTGGAAAGTGATGGAGAAGTGGATGAAAACTCCACTCTCAGCTGCAGCAGAGAGGGATTTGCTTACAGAACCACCTGGCACAGGCAAACAAGAGGTCAGACTGAAAAGCAGGGAACACAGCTCATCGGGGGGGTAACTGGTCAGACATTGGGAGCAATGGAATGACTGGGATCCATGGAGAATGTTGCAGTTTTAATTTCCCACATTGTCTTAGGTTGGAAGATGTGGCTGGGGGTGTGTGTTCTGTCACCCTCTGTCAGAGCTGGGGCAGTTCTCTGCTGTTCATGGGGCAGGTTTCTTTATCTCTCCCACAGCCAATCCTCCCTCCAGGAGATCTCTGCTGTCCATGGCCACTCAGTGTCCCTGCAGGGCTGATCAAATTCCATCATCCCATGGGGAGATGCTCCGCCCAGGGGAGGAGCCAAGCATTCCTACCTGGATCCAATCTGACCTGGAACAGCCCAGCAGCCTTTGCCCACTGCATTCCCAGAGGAGCAGCTTTCTCCTGCCCTGCATTCCCAGAGGGAGAGCAGGCCCATCTCCAGCAGCCCTGGAGCTGCAGAGGGAAACTCCCCCCTTGTGCAGGATCCCTGCTCCAGCAGAACCACAGCTGGCACTGCAGGAGGGCTGAGCCCCCCTGGGATGGGACTGTGCCACCACCCTGAGCCCCCCTGGGATGGGACTGTGCCACCAGCCTGAGCCCCCCTGGGATGGGACTGTGCCACCAGCCTGAGCCCCCCTGGGATGGGACTGTGCCACCACCCTGACACACAGGGGGCAGGACATGGTCTGACTCTGGCAGTGGGGTTTTGTATTACTGCATTTGTATTTTTATTCCCTAGCAAAGAACTGTTATTCCTACAGCCATATCTTTGCCTGAGAGCCCCTTAATTTCAGAATTATAATAATTGGGAGGGAGGGGGTTTTCATTTTCCATTTCAGGGGAGGCTCCTGCCTTCCTTAGCAGACACCTGTCCTTTCAAACTGAGACACACATCTTGCATTTTGTTGTTGCATAAGGTAGCATTGAGATGATTTTTAAACAATGCAGGTCTCATACTAGAACCTACCACAAGTGATTTGTTCTGAGGTTTTTCAGAGCAGCACCACAAAAATCCCAGAGAAGCCTCCCCCCCCTTGCCACCTGTATTTGTAGAGTTGTACAGCAAATGTTGTAATTACAAGTTGGTACAAGTTAAATTAATTGCCCACTAGTCTGGTTTTAATTAGAATCAGGCAAGCTTGGTAATCTTCTAACATGTCCAGGAAAGCTGGATGAGCGTGTAAGTGCACCCATGCATTTTATTGATTTGAGTTAAAAATTCAGCTCTTGAAATGAAACCCATAAAAACCAAAGCACGTTCTGGGATCTGAGAGGCTCTTCCACACACAGAGTACCAATGTTTCTAAATTTCCTTTTCTCTAGATGCAGAATAAAACCAAGAATATTTAAAAGTTAATAGTCAGTATCTTTTTTTAGAGAATTTTTTTAATAATAGTTAGAGACATTGTTTTATAATTGCATATTTCATATCAGGGATGTAGCAGCCACCACCATGAAAGCATCTCTGAGACACAGAGGGTGAAATACATCTCTCCTCCACCTCAGAATGAAATCTATCCCACCAAATTTGAAGCCTGGCACAGAAATAAATGTCATCCAGTGACTTTGGTGGCATTTGCAATCTATCTCACATTTTCTGTCATAGTTCCTGGAAAATACCAAGGTATCTCAGAAATCCTGGCAGGGGATATTGATTGGAAAACTCTGGAGGAGGGCTGAGTTTAAATTCAAGCAGTGTGCATCAAAGGAGCTGCTGCTGGTCCAGCCCATGCTGACAGCATGGATGGGGCACAGTGTGAGGAAAGGACTCCAGAGCTGAAACAAAGCCAGAGAATGACAGGGACAGTGCAGGAGCTCCCAGTGAGACAGGAATAACCCACCCAGTCTGGGCTGGGTTCTGCCCTCCCTGCAGAGCAGGCTCTGGGGACACCAGGCCAGGCTTGTCTCACATGAGGTGACAACCTCACAAGGGTCAGATCCCATCAAGCTGAACTGCCTGAGAGTCAAGCTTTCTGCTGTCATGCCCCAAAATACTTCACTGAGACAAGAAAACACCTCAATATGGATTTAGATGCCTATCTTTTAAGCACTTGAGATCAAAAATCAGGCTGCAGGTTTGATCTCCTGTGTCTTGTGTTTCCTCTGTGCTCTGATGAGTGAAGGCTCTCTCTGAGTCCCTGGAGGAGAAGCTGTGTTGTGTGTCTCTGAAACACAGCTGGGGTAAGGTCAGAGCTGGCCAGGGGCTCAGAGCCTGGGCTCTGCTAGGGTTCATCCTGATAGGGAGGGGCAGTGTTGCAGTAAGGTGGAAAAATATAAGGAAAAGCCTTATAAAACCAGGTCTGCTCTGGCTGGCCTGTCATTTCTTCTAAGCCAAGCTGGCCCTTTGCAAGTTCCCAAGTGAAAGCAGTCCTGGTGTCAGCAGTTCCTCAACATAACAATCTATTCCTGGGTGAAAGACAGGCAACAGCACCTGTATAAACTGTTTTTACACCATTAGATAGAAAAATGAAAACTATCCCTTACAACCAACTTTTCCTGCACATACACAGTGAGAGTTTGGGTGAACAATTAATACAGAATAACAACTTGTTACTGACCAATAAAGTAATTAACAAGAAAATTACTAATCAATTGGAGTCCCACAGGAGATAAAACTGTATAAAAAGAAGTTATGTGAATAAAGAAGGGACTTCTTCCACCATGAAGAAAATGGAGTCTGTGTGATTTATTGCCATAGGTGGGAAGGAGGAAGGCTGGACTGGCATGGATATCTCATTGCCTGAGACCAAACCACCCTCAGCCTGCAGGTCTGGGGACATTTCTCGTCGCTTTGTGAGGTGACAACACACAGGACAGTAGGAGAAAGCAATTATTAGAGGGTAAAATCTGGGGCACACCTCTGTTTGACTTGGAGGGCCTCGTTGCAGTGTGTGACCAAGGCCCTGCTGACAGTCCTGACCATTGTGCCTCCTTGTTCCAGCACTGTGAGTCCCTCAGAGCACCACTGTCATTTCCTAATACACAGGGCTGCCCTGTTAGCCATTACTGCTGCTCTCCCCTTTCCCAGCCCTTGGAAAGCTTATCATGATCTCTCCTGTGTCTCCTTTATGCACCAAAGTTTTCAGCAGATTTCTTCTGTTTCTGTGGTGCATCTGCCTGGAGGTATTGCAATGCTGTGATGGCTCTGACAAGGGCAGAGAATGATGTATCTGATTTTATGGCTATCAGAAGGTAGCCATAACTATCATAAACTGAATCTGTTATGCACTCAGCTCTGTACACAACTCCCACACTGTATTGAATCTTGTGACTGTCACCTGGCAGTCCTGACACACACACATTTTTGGCCCTGATAGGCCAAGGAAATAAAACACTATGATTTTGGGTAAACAATTTTTATGTTGTATTCTATTTTTTGCACAAACACAGGTACAGTAAAATGATAAGAATTGTGTTTTCTTTTTTTGAGGTTCAGAGAATGTAAATCCCAGAAATATTCTTGGGAAGAACTGTGCCTTGCTTTTCTATGTGAAGAGAAATGTGGGGCTACATGGAGGAAGTATTTTCTTCTTTCCAGGATTCTTGTGCTTTTTTGGAAGTGCATTTCCCACTCTGCTCTGCCATATTTCACCTGCCAGGCTGGTTTTTTTCTTCCTTTTAAATCCTGCAGATGTGTCTTACTCTCATTAACCTCCTGGCTGGTAAAATAGGAACCACAGCACAGACATGTTTATATGAAGCTGACTTATTATCCAAGACTAGAATAACAAGTGTTTCTATGGGATGAGGCTGTGGGAAGAAGCATGAAGGACAGGCACTAATTGCCCTTTAAGGAACTCAAGCCTAATACTCTGCTGCTGTTAATTCCTCATTTTCCTGATCTCCAGAGTCACTGTAGTAGAGCAGTTTGAGGAGGTCAGGGCTATATTGGCTTAAAAATGGCAAATGCTTTAATAAATGGATCTGTAGAGCTGGTGTCAAAGGGGCACAAAGGAGAGGCAGGCAGCCGGGACAAAGGGCTGTGCTTGGGCTGGGAGGCAGCCCCCTTTCATCTGCAAGCCAAAGCCCCTGGTGCTCAGGTATCTCTTCTTGCCTCATTAAATTGTCTGTGTGCTTAGGTGAGAGGGATGCAAAGTGCAGCAGCAGTGTACAGTGCTTACACAACCTGAGTGATTTCTGCAGCAATCATTGGAGGAGTTAGCTAATGGCAGGGTATGGCAGCCTCCTGCTGAGTTTCCATTACCTTGTAATTTTCAGCTTGTTCACTGTTGCAAGAATGCCCCTGTCTTGTAATTCCTCCAGCATTCACGTCTCATCTTCTCCAGGTTTGAAGTACATAAGATGCTTTCTGCAGGGGGATTTATTGAGATAAGTTATTGAAGTCGAGCTCTGAGGCAAGCATCCAATATTGTGCTATTCATCTCTGAATTTATGTTCCTTCTTTCTTTTGAAGGTCTAATGCAATCACAAACAATTTGTTTTGTATATGTTTAAAAATTCATCATTTTCTTGTACAATGGAAAAAACAGCACTTGTAGCTCATTAGTGGTGGGATTCACAAAACATCTGGCTTTTCCTTTTGATGTAATTTCTGTGTGACTAAAATTCTGCCTTCATTTGGAGTGGTTCAAATGAGGAGGTAAAATCACTCTGCCAGAAACTCATTTCATGTGCCCATGAGTCAACCTGAGTAATCTTACAGTTTCAGACAATTATCTTTTTTTTTTTTTTTCCCCTCTGGCATATTCTGATCATCTTCCTGGGATGTGGGAGAAGCCCTTTCTGCTGACCCTCTCACAGGGAGGGTCTCTGTTCTTGACTCTTTCTTCTGTTAGAGCCCCTGCAGCTCCCTCTGCCCAGTGCTGTACAAATGTTTCAGAGCACAGAGCCTGGTACTGAGCTTCCAGCATTCAGTAAGTGAGAGAAAGGTGGTAGGATTGTCCCTGCCCTACAGCCGTGGGTGTTAGGAGAGGTTTTTAAGGGCCAAGCACATAAAAGTACCACTGGGTAGCAACTGAATTCAGTGCTTCTGGAATAAACCAGACTCTGAGCAATCTGGCCAACCTCACTTGGGATATTTGTGGTCGAGCTGGGAATTAACCAAGCCCTCATCTTTCCACTCCTTAACCACAAACCACTACTTATTTTTGAGTAGCTGACATTTGACTGAGTGTCAATGTAAGTAAGCTGAATGTTCAGAAAGAATAAAGAGACCCCAGGAGCCTCAGCAGATGAAGAGTCAAGTGCTGATCACAAGGAAGACTACTGGGGTAAAGCTTGGGCAATGTCTTTAGGGCTTACTCCAAAGCACACCAGAGTCAGGAAAAGTCTCTTCGAAATGTCAGGTCAGGAACTTACTGCTGCTGTGTCAGATCTTAGAACTGTTGCTGCTGTGTGCTGCTAACATAAGAGTGATTTTCTTCTAGGGCAACAAATCACACTGCCCAGGTTGATAGGGAGGAAAATGTGACCAGACAGCAAAATTTACAAATTTAGAGAAACGGTGAAATATCCTGGGTCTGCAAAATCTGCTTAAGGCAGGATGCATTTTCCTTTGCACAGGGTTAACAATATTGTTGAACTATTCAGTTGCTCCTGACAAGAGAGGTGAGAAAGCAGCTGTAAGCTCCACAAAGCCTCACACAGAACTTCAGAGGAGGGTTTTCTGCCCAAGTGACTCAGCAGCAGCTGACAGCTCCTGATTCCACCTCCTGCCGTGTCTGTCAGTCCAGGCAGATTTGTTCATTTGTAGAGCTTAATCCACTTCCAGCCTAGTGGAAACATCAGAAGTCCAATGGAGGTCTGTACCTGCCTGGGATGGCTGTGCAGGTCTCAGGATGCAACTGATCTCTTTTCATCAAGGTGTCTGTTTGCAGATAAATCTATAGAACAGTGTGAGGGCTCTCAGGTCACTGGGAGATGCTGATACTCCTCCTGGATCAGCTTTATCCAGTGGATGTGTATGTGCCCTGCTGCCAAGGCACAGCCATGTGCTGCTGCTGGTGATTATTGGGACACACAAGACAGATGATGGACTTTGGACCTGGTCAGCATAAGAGGTTTGATAGACAAAATGCCTTGGCAAGAGCAAACAGAACTTTGAGATTAAATAAAGATTGCAAGAAGATTCAATCAGACTGACTCACTGGAAAAGGAAAATTACACCAGACTTCTGCAAGCAAGAGATGGTTAGAATGTATAAGTTTGTTGATGTGATGATTAACCCAATCATTGTAGTAAAACATTACTAGCCTTCCTAGAATAAGTATATAAGCAGTTGTGGTTCACAATAACTTTGGACTCTTTGGCCATCTCACAGAGTCTCTCTCTCCATTGCTGATAGTGGATGCCCTTTGCTCCAGTTGCACCCATTTCCCTCACTACTCACAACCTCCTGTAGCTATCCTGGTAGTCTGGCAGGTTGCAGTTTACATTCCTGAGGCAAAACCTCATTTCCAAGGTGCATCCACTAGTTACAGTACCCTGAAAACAGCTTTCACTGGCATGGTTGTCCTGGATTGCCAAGCAAATTGTATTCTATTTGCCATCTGTATGACAGCTGTCTTCTGTTAATTGGGCAGTTTACCTTATCTCTTCCACACCCACTCCTCCCTCTGGGGACACACCTGCTGATAACAGGCCATTGGATGTCACTGCATGGCTGATAAGAACTGCAGCATCCCACTGGGAGATGTGAGCCCAGGGGGAGGAGCCAAGCATTCCTACCTGGATAGAATCTGGAGATTCTGGAACACCAGCACAGCTTCTCCACTGGATTTCCCAGAGGAACAGCAGCTGCCTCTGCCCCTGGATCTTCAGAGGCAGACTGCACCCTTCTCCAGGATCCCTGCTCCAACAGAACCACCCCTGGCACTGCAGGAGGGCTGAGCCACAATTCCAATGGGACTGCTGCCAGCACCCTGACCCACAGGGTGTCAGGCTGTGCTCTGGCTCTGTCAGTGTTGGTTTAGTGCACTGCATTGTTTATTTTACATTTATATTTTCTTCTCTAGTAAAGAACTGTTATTTCCTGCTCCCTTTTTTTTTTTTTTTTTTTTTTTTTGCCTGAGAGCCCCTTAATTTCAAATTTATAGCAATTTGGAGGGCAGGGAGTTTCCATTTTCCATTTCAGGAGAGGCTCCTGCCATCCTTAGCAGACACCTGGCTTTCCAAACCAAGACAATGGTCCATCCCTTGCAGTCTCCAGCTGTTTGATCTCCCCCGTGGCAATCGTGTCGGACAGAAAAAAAATGACTTTCACAGAGGAATCTGTCTTTCCAAAAGGGATTTACAGGCAATGAAAAGTCAAGCTGCCATGAAGCTGTGTGCAAGCTGCTGATGAGGGCTGTGTCACAAATGAGTGTTTTAGGTCACTGAAAGCATCCCCAGCAAAGGTATTGGCAAAAGCAGGTACACTATAAAAGAGAAAGCACGATAACGTTCATGGGGAAGGTTCTTTCTACTACTTACTAGGTGGATAAACACACAGAGAAAAAGCAAACTAAGATCTAAAATCAATCCATCTAAAATCAGAATCAGCCCAAAAATTGTCTTTGTGAAGGTTGGGGGTTGGAGGGTGGGGCCAGAGAGGTGAAGGGAGGAGGATAGGGAGAGTGAGGCTAAAAAGGAATATTAGAGACCCTCTGGTTGAGGCACAAGGTTCAGAGTGGATCCCCCTGCCAACCTGAGCCCTGGACTCGACCAACAGTGATGTTTAACAGCACTTAAACCTAACAGCATTTAATCAATGGCTTAAGTTAAACAACCTAACAAAGGATTTGTGTAAAATTTACTGCAGCACAACAGCAACTCACAGGCCTCATTTACTTACAAATCTAAAGTATTCAGTGATGAGGAGAGCAATATTGATGTGCATTTGCTGTGGCACCTTCCCACTTGCACACACACAGACCTAAAGGGTCTGTACAAGGTACAAACCTGTGAAAGATCCCCTGGAATTCAGGGAAGTGCTCACATCCAAAGCCTCTGGATCTCCCCAAGAGCAAAGGCTTGAGCTCAGGGAGGGGGGATCAGCCCAGGGTCCATCCCTGTCCTTCAGCAGGGATGAGAAACCTGAGATTTGCTGGGCTGGGAGAGGCCCCAGCAGAGGGAGGTCCCTGGGGCAGCCCAGGAGGCTCCAGGGCTCTCACTGGGCTCTTCTGTTTGTGGGTCACAGGAGATGGGTTTGGTCACTGCCATTTTCCATCCTGGCTGCAGGTCAGTCACTGCCTTGGACATTTCAACAACAAAATTGCTATTCCAAGGTTGTTACTCAGGAAGGAAAAATGAGTTTCAGGACTTGGTTAAAAAGCAGGAGCTCCTCAGACAGCAGCAGTTCCTGGAGCTGTCAGGGTTTCTCAGCTCAAGAGGAGCTGAGCCCAAGGGCTGTTCATCAAGAACGAGGCCTAATGAGCATTTGTGAGATGATAATGTGGCCTGGGGAGGGGGGATACACCAGCACAGGCTGGCACAGGAGTCTGGTGCCAGGACCTCAGAGCCATCCAGGTCTGTACAGTGTGGACACAGTCAATGAGATCTGGGTTGCTGGCTCCCATGGCCACTTTCCAATGTGTCTCTTGGAATATTCCATCTGCTCAAGGGGCATCTCTCCCCAGCCTGTGTCTGGGCTGGCTGCCTGTCCGTGCTCTTGCACTTACAGAGGATGACCCAGGGGCTGTGTCAGGAGCCAGAGCTGTGGAGAAGCCCAGGCTGGTTGTCCCAGCCTGCCCTGCCAAGCCCTGCCTCAGGAGATCAGTTCAGACACCTATGCCAGCAGGGCAGTTCAGAGCTTGGGTGGCTCCAGTCCAGCTGAGGATGGGTCTGCTCATCCCCCAGCCACTTCCCAGCATCTGGGAGGTTCTTTTTCACTGTATTTAGACATGGCTGTAAGGGTACCAGCTGCAAAACACCAATTTCAGCAGTGAATTTGGACTGTGGTTTTGGAGCTGAGTTTATTTCCTTGTCAGTGGATATGTCTGGAGAAGGCTACTTCTTCTAGATGAAAGATTTTTATGTGCATATAACATTTCCCTACATAATTATTAATTTTTCTTTCCTTGCTGTTAGGTACCAGCTACTTATTTGCTCAAACAAAAATTTTCCAAAAGCCAAATATATGTTTATATTTATATATATTTACATTATATATATTACATAAATATATATGTTTATAAATATACGAACCTATGGGTTCAGTCAGTTAAAACTCTCAGTGTTTGTGAGGCTGGAACAAAATTCTCCCATTAGTGCAGCTTGCAGATGCACTCCAGAAACTATCAGGCCCCATAACACCCCCTTGATAGAGACTATAATTACAAGGGGATTATATGGCATACAATTAACCCAGAGTTAACATTTGTGTCTAAAAAACCACCAGGAGTCTTCATAAACACCAGAGGAAAGTAACTTTGGTCAAAAACCAGGATATATTGCATTTATAATAATCTGGCAATTACAAAATGCCTCCTGCTTAAAAAAAAAAAGCAACCCTGTGTTTTGGTCTAAAAGTTTGTTTTTCTAATCTATTTTTGATAAGACATGGTCATGTTGGCTCTCATGCCTCAGAGGACACCCTCTGAAGTGGTGTGCCTCTGCCCACCCCTGGAATTTGTACTCTGGGAGATTTCCTAGAGGTTCAGGAAGGCAGAAATTGTTCTATGAAAGCAGGACATTAGGAACAGTCAAAATGTATGCACCAGGTTTGACCCTGATGCAGATAGATGACCCAGTTCTACTGAGGGCAACAGAGCTGCTGCACGTGTATTTACTTAGAGCTTTCTTTGATTTCTTTTTTAGATCAGGAGTATTTTTCTAGAATATGGTAAAGCATCTGATCTGAAAGTTTATCTAGTTATTTCTGCCTTATGTTAAGCATATTTTGGGATTCTCTGAATGCCCTGCAGTTTTACTAGCCAAAATCAATGGTGTTTTAAAAGAAGCATAATTTGGAAAACTTCTGCTTCCATGTCAAAGGCTTTTAGTATTGGCCAGCTCATTCTCTGCTATTCTTTAGAAACCCCTCATTTGTGCTTGGAGCAGAGGAGATCATGTGCACTCCCAAATCCTTTGGTCTGAGCGTGGCCAGTGTGTCCTTCAGCCTGTCTGTCTGTCACACTGCAGTCCTGGTGAGTCTTTGCTGCAAACCAGCTCCTCATGTACATCCTCTCCTGGAAAGGGGAGTTTGGAGGTGTTTCCATGGAGCAGATGGTGAGGACACTGCATTGTGGAGAGAAAACCACAGCTAGCTCTGGAATACAGCAACCCTGAAAGGCAGGAAAATGGGAAAACCCAGCACTGCATGTGTGCCACACTCCAGAGGCCATTTTTAAATGTTTAGATCCCTTTTATTTATTTATATTGCTCCAACATGCAGTAAACATCCCTGGGCCTCTCTCAGGCAGCAGGCTCAGAGGATGCTGAGAGCAGCTGGGTCTGAGCCTGCAGTACCCTGTGCTGGATTTAACAATTCTGGGACACACTCACAGCCCACAGCAGGTGTGGGGCCAGCCTGGACCAGGGGCTGTGAGTGGGGCTCACCTGGCCCTGAGGGGCTCCCCTGGCCCTGAGGCCACTCAGTCCCTGTCCACTCCTGCCATGGGGGCCTGGCTGTGCCTGGCCAGGGTGCTCTGCAGCTCCTGGAACAGTTTTGGGGTGACCAGGGTGCTCTGCAGCTCCTGGAACAGTTTTGGGGTGACCAGGGTGCTCTACAGCTCCTGGAACAGTTTTGGGGTGGCTCTGCAGCTCCTGGAACAGTTTTGGGGTGACCAGGGTGCTCTGCAGCTCCTGGAACAGTTTTGGGGTGGCTCTGCAGCTCCTGGAACAGTTTTGGGGTGGCTCTGCAGCTCCTGGAGGAGTTTTGGGGTGGCCAGGGTGGCTCTGCAGCTCCTGGAACAGTTTTGGGGTTTTCTCCCAGCACACTTACAGGGCTGAGATGGCCCTGGGGAGGGCATCAGGGTGGGACCTCACACGTTCAGTGCCAGGAGAAGGCTCCTTCCCCAGGGACAGATTTTGTGTAGGATCATGTTTCTCAGTGCTGGGATTTCAGGCTGTTTGTAAGAACTCCATCTGTCTCCTACACAGCTTCATCTCCCCACCTGTGCTTCTGCTTGTCTGGGGCTTACCTGAGGATTTAGCTTAAAGGAACAGCATTTGCAAAGGGAAACAAGTTGCCTGGCATGTTATTTAATCTGTGTCAACTGTTTAACATGAGGAGTTTCATTCATTTATTTATTCATCCATCCACTTATTTTTTACACCTTGCTGTAAACACATGGCTGTAATCACTGTGAGGTGCTGCAGTTTGAAGGGATGCCCTGGTAAAACATGACAGCTTTTGTCTTTCCTCAGAGCTCCCAGAGCTTCAGATGGAAGAAGATGGAGAATTAGAAAGTGATCTCATTATCCTCTATTGTGCATTAACAAAACCCTGGCACTAACACAGTGAATACATATGGACTTGAAAATAATTGCTTAGTGCAAGTCGGGTTTGGATTTTTCCTCTCACTTTATTATCTGGATGCTGAAGGGAATATTAGGGAATTGTAGCATGGGAAAGTAGGTCAACATCAAACCTGGATGGAGGGGAAATGTGGTCAAAAAGTACAAGACTGACCCTCTTCTAGTGGGCAATTGAAAGATACACTGAAATTACAGCCAGAAAGATCCGACAGCTCTTCCTCTGCTTGTGCTTTTGAAGAGCTTGGCAGTGAAACTGTTGTGCAGGCATGTCCTTAAAATAAAGAAGGGAAAAGAACAGAACCTTGTATTGATTTAGACAGAAAAGTCAAATGTTTCTCTTGCTGCAACTGAGATAATAAATTCAAAAATATTTCAGAAACTTCTGGCTCTCACCATGACATGCCAAGGGGACGTGTCCTGGAGGAGAAGCTCCCCAGTGTGGCGGGGGGTGGTGGGACAGGATTGATGGCTGTGCTGCTGAGCCATGCACAATGCTCAGCTTTGGGAGGGCTTTGCTCTAATGAAACCTTCAACCCTGCCCTGCCTTGAGCCCCTGAATAGCAGCAGCCAGCACTGAGGAGAAGCTCAGCACAATGGAAGAAGGGTCAGACTGAAAAAGTGGAACTGGACTTAAAAAGTGCTAGAGATAAGGGAAAAAGAGTGTAAGAGACAAAGTTGTGGGGTTTTTTTGCCTTTGGTAAGAGCTGATTGCAGCATTCCCTGTTGGGTGCTGGAATTGAGGACATCCCTCTGGCTGTCCCGGGTGGCTTGAGCCCCTGCCAGGGGGCTCAGAGACCTTGGCACAGAGCCCAAGACCCCTGTGCCTTTGATTTTGACCCATGGAAACAATCACCAACTTTATATGAGGATCTGCAAGCAATGAAAGTTTAAGTAGAATGATAATTAGTTTGTCACAGGGTGAAAAGTAGAACTTTGGGGTTTTAGAATGGGGTCTCGGGGTCCCAAGATGGAGCAATCTGGGTGTGTCCTGTCCTACTTCTCCTTCTTCTTGTCCTCCCTCTTCTGCTGTGATGGTGACACTTGTGGATTGGTTCAGAGCAGAGACAGACTGTCTAACACAGGTGATAGGGATTGGGAAATTATTGTAAATAAAGTACACACAGTTCTTAGTATAAAAAGCCACCACCACCCCAAGGGCAGGGACTGTGCCCCAACCCGACCTGCTGGACAGACCTCAGCAGGGCAGAGAGAGAATGGAATGGATAAGAGAAAATAAACAACCTTGGAAAGCAGAACAGAAGAATCCCGACTCCTTCTTCGGTTGCTGGGCTGGGAAAAGAGACTCTCTAACACATCTCAGGTTCATTCTGACCACAGAGACTCCTAAGAGTTGGGAGAGGCATTGCTGTGGGAGATGAGGTTTGTGCACAGGGATTTCAGTGCATTCTCCCAGGACTGACCTGTCTATAATGGCTGCAGGGAAGGGCCTGAGCTAATCCATCCTCCTGTTTGTCTCATCTTTCTTTCTAGGCCTGCAGTTGTGGTTTTGTGAGGTACCCAGGACAAGGTGAGAGATGAGAATTTGACTCCATGTTCTCAGAAGGCTGATTTTATATATTATGATATTATATTATAAGAAATTATATACTAAAACTATACTAAACTATAGAGAAAGGATACATCAGAAGGCTAAACAAGAATAATAATGAAAGCTCATCACTGACTCCCCAGAGTCCGACACAGCTGGCTGTGATTAGTCATTAATTAAAAACAATCCTCTTGTTTGGATAAACAATCTCCAGACCACATTCCAGAGCAGCAAAACGTGGAGAAGCTGAGGCTTCTCATCTTGCCAGGAGAAGAAATCCTGGTGAAGGGTTTTTTCAGAAAATATCATGGTGACACTGCAGTGATGCAGCAGAGCCTCACTTTGTGAGGAGCCATTACCAACAGAGGCTGAGCACTCTCCTCCTGCCCCAGAGTGGGCACAGTTTCCATGTAAGAGGAAAGGCAAAGTTTCTGTACAGCAAAGGAAAGCAGGTGGAAGAAATGAGGTGAAGTGTTGGAGTACCACCTGTCTTCCTTAATGTCAAGAGAGGAAGGTAGGCTTAAAAGACATCAAACTCAACACTTCCTCTAAACTTCACTGTTCCATACTGAAATGGACTAAAAAAGGATAAAAGTGTCATTTCTTCTCACAGGTGGTGTAGGGAGTGTTGACTCAATTGACTGTAATTTGGAAGAGTGTTGGTCTGATGTAGCTCTGGGGAGCACAAAAATGCCAGTTTTGGCACAAGGGAAGTTTTGGATTAAGCTGCTATGAATCACTTAAACTGGAAAATAATTTTCCCATTTCCAACCTGATAAATGACCTGATGCTCAGGTGGAGCCCCAGTCTTTGAGATCCAAAATCTGCTTCATTACAGGTGCATTGACATGCAAAACACCAGGGTGAGGAGGGTTTTTTAAACAAAAGAAAAAACAAGGATTTTAATTTAAAGGAGTCATGGCTCTTCCATTTGCTAATCACATCTCTTTTTTAACAATTGTCACAAACATCTCCAGCACTGTGGCAAGGACACAGCATAAGGTAAAAAAACCTGGGGAGAACATTGCACACAGACTTCTCTAAGGAGAGAGGTGCAGCCTGGGCAGCCCTTGGTCTTATGGCCTAATGCAGTCAGGAAACACAAGATTTCCCTGACCTTAAATGCTTTCATTGCACTGATTTTTTAGAGGAATTACCATTAATACAACACATCTGCTGCAGTGCCCTGCAGAATCTCTGGGGTTTTTAGGCTAATACAGATTTTGCTTTTCAAGAGTCACAGTTTTACCTGCCTTTTAAATTCCTGTTTGCTTTTCCCCTAGAGTAGGCACTGTGGCCTCTGAGCCAGAACCCCCCTGTGGCTCTGGACACATCTCTTACCTTCTTCATCTCCTTGTGCTTGGGATGGGAGCACCACCACACATCCAGAAGATGTTGGTGTGCTCTGGGCGTTTGGGTGCACATGGAGTGAGTGAAGCAACCCCAAGAGCAGGAGGCTGATATGTTTTTATGTGTTACTGTAAAGTTAATGCTCATTTTCCTCACGTGGATTCAAGCACTGGTTCTAGCACAAACCTGAAATGAAGTGCTGTAAAACTGGGACAGCTTCCTGGACAGCAGCAGTGGTGCTTCAGGTTGCCCCTCACACTGGGATCAGGACAGGAGCTGTTCTGTACCCCAGAGACAAATGGGATCAAGGGCAGAGCAGGCTGCAGAGCCTGACTTTTTTTTAGGGTGGGACTGGGGGGTTCCTCCCAGCAGTTCTGAACAAAGGCAGCTCCAGACACTCAGGGCACTCAACACGCTGGAATTTGATTTTATGGATTGACACGGATTTCATTCAACACAGGGATTTGCATAAAATGGCTAATGGTTTATGCTGTGATAATACAAAAGTCAATAACAGTGTCGAGGGGAAAAAAGGACAGAGCAGTGTAGAATGAGAATGCCTACCAGGAATCTCACCACCTAGAAAGGCAAGGCTGGGGGAAAGAGTTCCTGCTGCTGGCACAGGGCAGAAGCCTCAGATAACACAGGAAAAAGGTGCCACCTGCAAGGTGAGCAGTGACTGTGTGCCACCCCAAGGGAAGGGTGTGACATGTGGGGGAAAAGGGAGCCATATTGGAAAAAAAGAGGTTTTGTCTGAATAATAAGGCAGGAAGCTTGGGCTTATTTATCTGCTTTTGAATTTTAATGATCAGTTCGAGTGATAATTACAGAATTTCTATATTTATATAGAACCAGCACATAAAATAGCACAATTTGATATTTATGAAGTGCCAGTTTTCCATAAATACAGAGATTTGTTAATGAGCGCTGGGAACTATTCATTAAAATTCAGAAGCAGATAAATAATGAATAGGAATTGCTGTTTATTCATTAAAATCCTTAAAAAAAAAAAAAAGGCAAAGAAAAAATATCTCCTCACTTATTGTTGATGAATCCAGCCTGTTTTATAAGCGATTTGTTTTAATTAATGCCATTTGACAATATTAGTGCCAAAATAGCAGAGAGTCACTCACACATTGCAGGCTATAAGTAGGTCTGCTTTAAAGCATCCGAGGGCCTGGAATAAACAAATCTGGGCCCAGTATGAACATTCCTGACTGTCTCAGCCATCAGTGCATCCCCACTTGGGAAGGAAGGGTCAGTCAGTCAATGCCTGTGTGATGTGGGCCCCTGTGGACTGCAGCTTCTGCTGGGATTTCTGTGCTGCTTCTGAGGGAGGATTTATCCTTCTTCAAAGGAGGGCCTTGCTGGTGAACTATCAACAGAACAGTAGATTTCAAAGGAAAGGCACCATTTTAGTTTGGTACAGGGCATAGGGTTTGTGTCAACCCATCTGCAAACTCAGCCAAAGATAGGTTTGGTTATATTCAGGTCCTTAGCTTTCAAAATTCCCTTAAGAACTTCAGAACTGACAGCTGTTCTTCTCAGGAGATGAGAACTTGGCCCAGATTTGAGGTCTAGCTTGTGGCATTGCCCTTTGGGACCCTCTGCCCTGGTTTGTGAAGGAGAACATCTCTGCCATGGATGCCTTGATGTGGAGATGGGCACTGTGCTGGGGCCAAGCGGTTCAGCACCTTTCTGGTGTGATCCTGGGCACTTCAGGTTGCCGAGGGGCATGGCTGGTGGAATGGTGTTGGAAGGAAAATGGACATGTGTGAAACATCCCTTCACACCACATGGATGCACTCCTGGCAGAGTTACTTGTAAGTGGGGCTAATTGGGATTTGTGTAACTGCAGGATGAGGAATGGTTCTGTGTGCTTGGAGACCAGGATGTTTCTATTGTGTAGCTGACCAACAGCTCAGCATTCAGACCACTGGAAAATCTGGACCAACATGATGTTGCAACTAGGGCACAGGCTTCCAGGAACAAACTTCCAGACAAAGCCCTTCATTTGTAGCAGTCCTTTTCTTGCTCCACCTGTTTTGTTCCCTTTTATTGCTTTGTTCTGTGGCATTCACATTCTCTGAAAAAATCCTTTCGCCCAGGATTTTTCTCCCGGGAAGCTGAGAGGCCTCAGAGAAAAAGGAAAACAGTTCTTATCTCATTTGCTTCTCCTGTGTTGTGCTCATGTGGAATGTGTTTGGAGATTGTTCACCCACAGGTGATTGTTCCATTGGACTCTGCTGGGAGTTGTTTTCACTCTTTGGCCAGTCAGGGCCAAGCTGTGTCAGACTCTGGAGAGAGTCAGGAGTTTTCATTATTATCTTTTTAGCCTTCTGTCTGTATCCTTTCTGTATTCTATAATATAATGTAGTATTCTTTAATATAATACAGTATAACAAAGTAATAAATGAGCCTTCTGAGAACATGGAGTCAGATGCATCATTCCTGCCTTCTTTGGGACACTCCCTGCAAATACAATATTGTTCCATACATAAACTTGTGCTTTTGCAGTCTTTGAAGTGTCCTGCACAGTGTGGAGTCGGCAGCTCTGAATGCTGATGAGTCTTTGGAAGCCTAAGCAGTGTTTTGTTGGTTTGGGGGGTCTTTGAGAGAGCTCACCCCCTTCCCCACAGCCAGCCCAGGTGTGTGGGGAAGAGCCAGGGGGGTTTTCCCTGCTGGATTTGCTGGATCAGCACTGGCTACCTTGTCTCTGCCTCTTGCTGTGGAGTATAAGGGGAAGGTAATGCTGTCAGTGGTGTAACTGTCAGGAACACAAAGTAAAGGGCTGTCAGGGAGAACATGGAATTGGAAATGAGGATACAGGGGCCCCTTCAAAAGAGTTTCTTGTCTCTTTTTGAAACCAAGACAGACAAAATGGGGCTTAGGATATTAAAAAGGGTCTTAACGGCATTTGTGCTGTAAAAGGTCCCCTCTCCACTTTTCATTCCTTCTGTCACTCCTTGACCTCTTGTCTTTTCCCTAAAGTTGGATTTAAAACAATAAAGGGGGGGGGGGGGGGGGCTGCATAAAAAATACCAAACTGACTCCTGTGGGGAACAGAATTAATTCCACCCAGGAGCAGAAATCGAAACCCAGAAGCATCAAAGCGTAGACATAAATTCAATATCCCACTGAGCCCATCACTTAGGGTACTTCACCCTTTCCTGCATGTCTATCTTTCAATCAAGTGTAGATGTAGGGAAAGGGTTTGTTTTGTTTTAGTTTAGCCTGGTGCTACACAAGCAGAAAGGAAAGAGCAGCAGTCACTGTCTGTTTGCTGTGTGAGGTTTATAATTTCACAAATGCCAGATGCATTAATCCAAGCTGTCATGTTGCAGCTCTGTTTGTAGATCAAATGGGATTAAAAGATTTAGTTGAAGCTTTCCTGATACATTTAAATAATATGACTAGAAATGTAATATTCAGGAAAATAAATATTTTAGAGGTACAGTTTGAGGCACCTGGTGCATTAACACCTGCTAAAACAGAAAGGAACAGAAAAGACATGGTCAAAACTCTGCAGAACATGCCACTAACTCAGTCTGTGTTAGCACCAGGTATGTGGCCTGACCCTGGCTCTGGCATGGCTGGGTGTGCTCACCTATGGAAATCCAACTAATTGCTTTAGTGCAATTATTCCTGTGCAGGGCTCAGTGTCAGGGATACACTTACACACTTTGCTGGAAAGGATTTTTGAAAATTCCTCCAGTACTACGTCTGTTTCTTCCCCTTTTTTCCCCTTGCATACCCACTGCTGATTACCTCGTATGTGGGAGAACCAGCTGAATCTATTGTTTCTTTTTGCCCAGTGATATCTGTTTAAAAAAATCCTCTTTTTAGTGGTGGAATTTCCCAGAAGTAGGACATCCAGTGCACAAGTTTTTTTGAGCAGGAGCAGCATGGACCATGTGGCTGAATAAAAAGCTGTTATAAAATACCTACTTAGGACTGACTTATCCTGCAGCCAGGAGCTGTGGTTGCAGCACAAACAGAGGCATCCAGAGCTGCTCTGGTTTTGGTCTTGTGCAGGTGAGTGGGACAGCAGGGAGGAGACCTCTGCACAGCCTGCAATGGCCACTGCAATGAATTGCACCGTCTTGTCAGTTTGACATTAAAATGACAGCAAAATCATTTCAAGCATGTTTTCATAAAATCTTAGAGTCACAGGATATCCTGGGATGGAAGGACCCACAGGGATCCATGAGCTTAGTGCCTGGTCCCACACAGACCCCACAACAATCCCACCCTTGGGATACTCTCCAACACTCCTGGAGCTCTGGCAGCCTTGGGGCTGTGGGCAGTGCCCAGCACCCTCTGAGGGAAGAACCTTTCCCTGATCTCCAGCCCAACCCTCCCCTGGCACAGCTCCAGCCATTCTCTTGGCCATTAAGACATTTCAAGGGCATTTACTGATGGCATGGAGAGAAGGGCAGGAATGTGACATGGCTCTGCCTGTAGTAGGTACACCAGCTGGCAGCAGTGCTCTTTGGTTTGGCCTGTAGTAGGTACTGCAGTGTGAAAAATGTGTATTTTATGATTGGCTTTTTGCAAATATTGAAATGAATATTATATGTGTTATGTTAGAAAGTGATGCTGTATTAATTTTCTTAAGTAGTGTGTTAAATATAGTTTTAGGTTATAACATAATGTTAAAATAGAAACTATGCTATGTAGGATACTTTTTTTAAAGAAAGGACTCGCAGTGAGACAGCAGCCACAGGACACCGAAATCTTTCAGAGAAAAATAATTTATTGCTCCATTATCAGAAGAAATGAACTCCTTCCTGCCTTGCTCAGCCCTGAAGATGCCGTCAGGATTCAGAGGAAGAAGCTGACACTGCCCAGACAGAATCCTGTGTTGGAATGGAATTTATGCATCATGGATGAGGTGTATGAATATGCAACAGGCTGTTGCTTTTAAGGGTTAATGCTCTGTTAATGTGAGTCCTTTTTCAGGCTTATGTTGCCCAGAAAAGGTACCCAGACTGTCCTTAACTCTTTGTTTCTATTGTCTCTTATTGTCCTAATCCAAATTGTCCAGATTATTATTACTCTAATTATATTGCTATTTTTATAACCATTTTATTCCTATTAGGCTTTTAAAAATTTTAAAAATAAGTGATTGGTGTTTTTCACACAGCTTGCAGAGGTTAGGCCTGTAGTAGCTACACCAGCAGTGCTCAGTGCTCTTTGGTTAGGCCTGTAGTAGGTACACCAGCTTGCAGCAGTGCTGCTCACTCAGTGCCGTGGTTTAGTTGAGGTGTTAGGGAACAGGTTGGATTCAATCATCTTGAAGGTCTTTTCCAACCTTGTGATTTTGTGATTCTGTGATTCTTTGGTTAGGCCTGTAGTAGGTACACCAGGTTGCAGTGGTTAGGCCTGTAGTAGGTACACCAGGTTGCAGTGGTTAGGCCTGTAGTAGGTACACCAGGTTGCAGTGGTTAGGCCTGTAGTAGGTACACCAGCTGGCAGCAGTGCTCTTGGCTTAGGCAGCTGTACTTCCCAGCCGGGAGCAGCTCTGACATGAGCTGTTAAGGGTGAGCAGGAAGATGTCAAACAAAGCTTTGGCAGCGTGGCTGAGCAGAGCCATGATTGCTCTTTCTGAGCCCACAGGGAGGAAGGGAGTTTGTGCTGAGATGGTGAGGAGCCCTTGAAGAGAAGAAATAGGTACAGGCCATCAATAAACCAGAAACCACAGGCTGCAGCAGGAAGGAACTTGTGGAGCAGCAGCAGTGTGGGATGTGCACTTACCCAGTCTTATAACAAAGCTTCTCTGTTTCTGACAGGGTTTGGCTGCCAGGGCTGCTGCCTGCAGTGGCAGAAGCCTGGACCCACAGGCACAGGGGGCTGAGTTCATTATCCCCAGCCCAGGGCAGCCAGCTGGGGGCTGTTCACGTTGCCTGGGTGTAAGAGACGTTCCAGAGTTTCCTTCATTTGCCTCACGATCGTCGCAAGGGCCTTGAAGAGCCCTGACAGGAGCTCTGGCCTGGCTGAGGGGGATGTTTTCTGGATGTTATGCCAAGTGATTGTTTGCAGGTGTGCTCGCTGTGCCTTCACAGAACATTGCTTCAAACAGGTTCTGATAAATGGTGGCCTGTCCTTGCACGCCTGCACCTGCCCCCCGAGTTCTGACTTGGTGGCTTGGCCTTGCACACTCACCCCTGCTTCACAGACCAGGGGGTCTCAACACAATGGCCCAGAGGTCTTCCCCACCTTTTGGCCTGATGCCACTCACTTTGGATTGAGACTGTATAAACTGTAACTTTTGAGAGGGCTTTGGTGAACCCCTAAGGACCCCTTTGGTGACCCCACAGCGAATCTGTGCAGCTGGACCATGAGGATTCCATCTCGTTGGTAGCTATATTCCCCTTCCCCTCTTTTTCTTTCTATCCCTTATTTTCTTTTCTGATCCCTCTATCCCATTTGCTGCTGGCCCTCAATTAAGGTGCATTTGCTGTGATTAAACTGACAGTCCCCTGCTGTTTGTCTTTTGTACTTTTGGGATCTGGAAATGAACCATCATGACTTGCTTGCCCTAGTGGATCGTGACTCTGGGGCAGCAGTTTGCCAAACAGAGCCTGGAAGGTGAAATCAAGGCAGTCTGGAGGATGGGGGAGGTTTCTGCAGAGATAAGCACCAAGTTGTGAGAAAATGAGGTTGGTTTAGTGTTTCTGGATATTGTGGGAGTAGCAATTATGTACTGGGCTGAGAAAAGAACTGCTGGCACCTCTGTACTCATGGCTGTGCCTTGTCCTTCAATGTCATCAGGGTCATCTGAAGGTGTCAGCATGGTCTTCACCAGAGTCTGGGTGCAAGTGTTGTTAAATCCATGTCAATAATACTTTCTTTGAAAGAACCTTCCTCTTTTGGCTCTTCACCTTGCCAGTCTCCCATTTGAGACAGTCCAGCAGAGAATGAAATGAAGGTTAAAAAGCTTGTTTGCTTTCATTTGAATAAAGAATTTGTGACGCTTTGGGCAGAAAAAACATTTCCATTTTAACATCTGCTTTTCCCTTTGTCAGTGTGTGATGTGGTAATTCATGCAAACGTGGCATTTATATTTTGATTTTTTAAATCAAGAGTCAGCTTAGCAAGGGCCCAGATTCTTGGTCATTTTGAGGTTTGGATGATGTTTTCTCCCTGTTTTCTGCACCATACCAACCTATCTTCCCAGACAGAGGCACTCACTAGGTCATTTTCTGTCCCATTGTGCTGTTTAATACTTTATAAACCACCTGTCTCTTAAAGTGCATCATACATAAGAAATGGAAATTCCCTTCTGACTTTTGTTCTTAACAAAACAGAGGAAACAAATCAGAAACAAACTTATAAGCCCTGTATCTTTCATGGCACAAAATTGTTCCATCTTGTATCTTCAGATTTTTTTCCCCACCTCTCTGAAATTCTCTTACCTACTGACACAGTGAGAACTACAAGCTGTGAAAAATCAGTATTTATGTTACATATTTTTGACAAGCCCTGGTATTATCCAGGGAACAATCCATTACTTACATACCGAGATGCGAGCATGTGCCTTTAACTCATGTTAACTCACCATGATTTCAAATATAAACACTTCACAGAAGTGGGTGAGGAGAATTGAAGGCATTAGGATTCTGTCATGTCCAGTTACAGTCAACCTTCACATTGTAGTCTACTTCTGAAAATAAGGAACAGTGGGGTTTTGATCCAGTCAGTTTTGGCTGAGCTAGACACCTGATTTGCTACTGAAAGATTTCAAAGAAAAAGCTTTTTATAGGAAAATATTTTCCAGGAGGGAAATATCCTCCCAAATCTTTTAAGGAACTGCTAGATCCTAAGTTAGATACAATTATAGTAGTGTCTGGTTACCTGGGACCAGATTTGGGTAAGCCTTTAGGACAGAACCTAGATGGATTTCTGGACACACAAAGATAGCCAGGTGTCTGGTGAAATTAGAGTTTGTTTTCTCAGGATGTGTTGCTGGGTGATGGAGTGGGATTTCCATGATGAATTTTCAGCCCCAGAATTAGCCAGGCTGAGCTGACAGGAGTGCTGAGGACCATATCTGCCCTGGCCAAGTGTTGCAGTGATGGTCTGGGGGAACAGACAGAGGGAACAGCAGCCCTGCCTGGAGCCAGAGCTGAGCTGGGGTCCCCTGCCCTGCCAGAGCCCACCTGGGCAGGCTGATGGAATCATTACCTCTCCTGTATATCATTCAGAGGAGTGATGGGGTCCCCTGCCCTGCCAGAGCCCACCTGGGCAGCCTGATGGAAGCATTACCTCTCCTGTATCCATCACTCAGAGCCCTTCAAAGGCCTGAGCACCTCTGTGGGGTCAGGGGCATGGACTGCTGGGATCCCCTTTGACCTCACAGGACAGCCAGGCTGTGTTTGGAGTCACCCTGAGCTGCTACCATGAACAAAGAGAATTGCAAGCTGAGTGAGCCCAGAGCTTGGGCTGGGTTTTGAAACCACAGAGGATGGATCCTCCCTGCTGCTCTCTCTGTGCATGTCAGCCTAAGCACCTTTATTTTTTTGAAGATTTGTCATCTTTACCCTCTTTTCTCCACATCTCTGACCACAGAATCACTGCTGGAGGAGAGAATCACAACTTTGGGGCAGCAAAGTTGTCCCTGCCTGTCTCAGCTCATAAATGCTGCAGCTTGAGGAACTGCTCACACAGAGAAAGTTTCTGATGTGGCTGTGTGCTTGCAGGAGTAAGACCCAAAGCAAATCAAGTCATCCATGACATCAAGACACACTTGCAAAAACAATTTTAATCAATTACAACTACAATTGCATGCTGAACAAGCTGCAACTGGGTTGTCTTATGTACCAGCTGATCATATTGGGCATGTAAGATTAAATTAAAGTTTTCTAATTGCGTTTAGGAACATACAAAATACTACAGTCTAAAGTGTATCAAATTAATTCTTCAGGCGTAGCCTAATTGGATGGAAATTGATTTATCATGTTTGGACCAAATGAGCCAGCAAGGCATGACTAGTGCAGGCAAGGTAAGGAGAACAACGTCTGTGTCAGTAATGCTTAGAGAAAAGAGAATGTCTGCAAGAAATGAAGGGTGTTCTGTTGAAAAGTCTCTCTGAGGAGGGAAGAAATGATACATTCAGAGTCTCTATTGTTCATACATACAAAGTGACTGAAAAGCCTTTGGTTATTTCTGAAACTCCAGGAGATAGTTAGGTCAGCAAGGGAGGGAGAAAATTACTTTTTTAGGCTTTGTAAATATTATTGTTCTGTAAAAGGAGATTATCTGCTGATCAAGCCATTATACTAATGCATTGTCAAAATGGGGATAAAATTGCTCCTTTGTAAGAGTTGTGCAGAATCTTTAGACAGCCAGGCACTCGGGCCAGGCTGGAAGACATCACAGGAAAGGGCAGCTTCTCTGTAGGAAACAGCCTATTTTAGACTAGTTTCCATATCTTTTTAAGTTCTCTAAAGACCTGATTAAACTCTGTAGCACTTGCCTATAGTAATGGCACAGAAAGCTTTTGAATTTATCTCCCTGATTCACCTTTTGCATAAGGAGAATATTCCCTCTCATTAACACACATTCAGCCTTATTCTGGCTGCCAGCCTGAGGAATGCACTGGCTGGTGATCTGCAGGTGTGATGGCCCAAAAAACACTTGCCAGGGAAAAATGTGTGCTGGAGACTGTGGGTAGGTGACAGGGACCATTTGTGGGTTATCTGGGCAGAGCAAAGGTGGAGATGGGGTGCTGATATTCTGTGCCTGCCTTGCACAGTCCCATATCTGACTGAATGCTTTAGAGTGTGAAAAAGCACAAAACATTGTGGTCCAACACCAAATGCATCATTCTTTGCAGTTTACTGCTGCCTTGGGAGGACAAGGGTGTGGCAGCCAAAGCCTTCAGCTGGACTGTGGGAGTGGGGAGCTGCGGGCTTTGAGGGGACCCCTCCCTAGCTCCAGCTGAGGCAGGGCAGAAGTGCTTGCAAATACCATTTAACATTTGTGAATTCAGGACACAGCCTTTTTTATTCAGTAGTTCCCTTTTTGGAGGCAGAGGAAATGTCAGCAATAATAGAAATCAGTGGTTCTGCTGTTGTCCCCTCCTTAGGGTTGGAATTACCTTCTGGCTGTATCTTCCCTCTGTCTCAACATCCATTTATGAGGGACTGGATATTTTCCATTTACCCAAATACTGTATCAGAAAAGAGGATTTTCATACTGAACAAACTGGTTCAGATTGCCTATTGTACATTTTCAAGAGATGCTTAATACTATTAATAATACAAGTAAAATTAAATTTACTTATCATAATGAGAGGAAGAAGAATGAAGTTTATTAAATCTCCCCACCAAAAGCACTGACTTACTGAAAAGAACAAGTCTTCATTAAGAAGAAGTGGATTTGCTCTAAGGAAATGCTTTGCTTGTGTAAATGGCTGTGAGCAGCACACAGAATGGCTCCTGGAGAAGAGCAGAGTTGTGCTTTCTTCAATTTTATCCACATAAGTTCTTGTTCTTCTGCTCTCCTCAGAGTGAAATTAAAGCTTTAAGTGATGCCTCAGGTTCAGCTTTTCTATTTTTTTGTATTCTGAGCTGCTTTAGTGGGTGGGTCTGGGCTTCATATTAGGGGATGGTGAGCTCTCTGCACAGAGCAGGGAGACAAAACAATTCCTGCTCTAGCTGGGCACCAAGGACAAATGATCCAGATCTCAGGCCCAAGGGCACAAACAACATGGGCTGGAGAGAGAAAAACAAGCAGGATGGGACTGCATGGGCTGGAGCTGGAATTGGACAATTAACTCCAATATGCAAATGGAGCAGAACTGATAAAAGTGAGAGACCCCGTGACCTGTTGTGCATTTTGTGACCATTTTGGTTCACCTGGGGTGCAGCCCTGGCTGGGCTCTTGTGCTGCCCAAGGTGGATCCATTGAGGCCTTCTAATAAATCCCTACTTTATTCTTTAGCTCTGTCTAGTCTCTGTTCCAGGCCAGCCTGTAGGGAGATAGAATATAGGAAAATAAAGATAGTATAGAAAGTAATCTTACCCCTAAGGAGTTGCAGCTGGGCCAATTATCAAAGATTAGGAGCAGGCCTGACTTGAACAGGCCACAGCTGTGACCAGTGAGAAGAAGAGTGCTATAAAAGAGTGGGGTGGCTGGTTGAGAGGGGAGCTGGAGTTAGCTGGCTCCTTTGTGAAGAAGAAAGGGTCAGTGCTCTGAGGAGCTGCCCATGAGAAAACACCAAGAAGGTATGAAACTCTTGTGGTAAGGATTCAACAGTATAGAACCCCTGCAATAAGATGACAACATCATCCTTTACAAGGCATCACCAGCATCTGGAAAATTTGGGGTATAGACACCAAAAGTGAGGGGAGACATTGCTGCCCCTCCCAGGGAGGGTCCAGTACTGACCTTTGTGGTCACACTGGGCAGCCTGTCCAGAGCCAGTGAGGGGCTGAAGGATTCATGACTTTCTGTTTGCTCCCTTTCTGCCAGAGAGGGCACAACATTTCCTGGGCAGGTTGTTCTCAGCATAGCTATGAAACAGCTGTGGAAAATTTAGATGTTCCCAAAGTTGGCCCTGACCTTGCAGTTCATGGTAGGGTACCTTGTGAACCTTGTCAAGCAAATATTGTGCAGGAAAGCAGGAAAAGGGGCATGGATTGACTTTACTTCCATTTCTTGTTGGTTTTCCCCCTATCTGTGGGTTTCCAGAGGAAATTTAGGCACAGAAAATCTTGTCTGCTGGCTTCTTGGAGCACCAAAGCACAGGGTAAAGCAGGATGCAATAAGGGCTCGTGTGTCTCATGTGCAGTACTTCTGTGTGACTGTACTTTGATCCTTGTTGTTAAGATCATTGGCATCCCAAACCATCCACAGCTGTACAAAGAAAAAAGTGTGATGTTCTCCCTTTTAACTTTGTGGCCTATTGGCACTCTGTCTGAATTATATTTTTCCATCAGGAGGGAGAACCTGGCTGCTGAGTGCAGCCAAATATGATGGGCAGCCTGTGGTACACAGCAGTGCTGGCAGCTGCAGTGCAACAACATACTCTGACCAAATTTCAGTGAGCAGATATACACTTTCATACCCAATCTCTTTTTAGAAAATCATCTTCAGTATTTAAGGTGTTGTTCTCCTTTACTCAAAGGAGATTAGCCTTTAGCTATTTGTAAGAGATTAATTTAAATATTTTAGTCAGCACTGTCAGACACACAATATCAATTGGTAATATGAATTTATGTTCTAGATACATGTGGCCAGAGCCCAGACTGTGCCATGCCATGGCTTGGAAATGGGGCATTTCCTGCCCAGCCAAGCAGTGCTTTGTGTTTTTTGGGAAGGCAGTATCAGTGCAGCTTTGCAAGCTGAAGATGCACTGCTGGTGTAACTGTGCAAGGCTTCTCCAAAGCCACTGGATCTGCTGTGCTTTACATCAGTCATGGACCATCCTCAGAGCCTTAAAATGTTCCTCTGAGTGACTCTGAGCCCACCCTCTCCTCAAGTGAAGCTGGCTCAGAATAGAAATTGAAAGGCAGAAGGAAAAGGCCAGAGACAGACACAGATCAGAGCAATCTGATGCTGTAAAAAGGAAATACCTGTGGAGGCTTCTGGGATTATTTAAAGGAGATGGTAAATGACTCAGAATAAAAACATAACATAGTTCAGAATCACCAGCTGTGTTTTCCTTCCCATGATCTGACAGTGCTTGTGTGCTGTGTCTGACAATGAAAACAGAGCAAAATTCTGCTGCTGGAGTTCATGGGTTGCCAGATTTCTGGACAATGAGACGCTCTTGAGAGAAACTATCCTTTGGATAAGAGAGAGACCTACCTGATTCCTCCTCAGTGCGTCCCAGCCTCATGGATTCACTGACTTTGTAAGGAGCCCCACGTGGATGCTGTTGTTATAAATGCTCAGTGATAGCTGCTGCAGAGGTGACTAATACATGTATCAAATGGTTATGTGCATAATGGGAGCTGACACTGTAAGGCATTCATAAGCAGCCTGTGCTCTGCTGGTCTCATAATAATCTGTGCAAATTGATTAGCTACTTATCCAAACACCCTTTACCTAACCCCTTAGAAGCTGTTCATAAATATACCTCTGATGCAAACCACTCTTCCTCAGCTGCTTTTCTGGCCTTGGACACAGTGCAAGACTGTCCTGGATTGCCAAGCAAATTGTATTCTATTTGCCATCTCTATGACAGCTGTCTTCTGTTCAGTGGGCAGTTTTCCTTATCTCTTCCACACCCACTCCTCCCTCTGGGGACACACCTGCTGATAAGAGGCCATTGGATGTCCCTGCATGACTGATAAGAACTGCAGCATCCCACTGGTAGATGTGAGCCCAGAGGGAGGAGCCAAGCATTCCTACCCGGATATAATCTGGAGATTCTGGAACACCAGCACAACTTCTCCACTGGATTTCCCAGAGGAACAGCAGCTGCCTCTTCCCCTGGACCTTCAGAGGCAGACTGCATCCTTCTCCAAGATCCCTACTCCAGCAGAACCACCCCTGGCACTGCAGGAGGGCTGAGCCACAATTCCAATGGGACTGCTGCCAGCACCCTGACCCACAGGGTGTCAGGCTGTGTTCTGGCTCTGTCAGTGTTGGTTTAGTTCACTGCAGTGTTTATTTTATATTTTTATTTTCTTCCCTAATAAAGAACTGTTATTTCCTGCTCCCATATTTTTGCCTGAGAGCCCCTTAATTTAAAATTTATAGCAATTCAGAAGGAGGGGGTTTCCATTTTCCATTTCAGGAGAGGCTCCTGCCTTCCTTAGCAGACACCTGGCTTTCCAAACCAAGACAAAGAGGAATCAAGTGCATTAATTCCTTGGAAGTCCAGCTGCTGATAACCACAATGCTGAGTTTGCATGGGATTCAGTGAAGTTTCTGGGGGACCAGGAGCTGGCTGTATGTGCAATTGCTCCTGATCCACATACATCACTGCACACCAGCACAGGGCTGCTCTGGCACAGAAAATAGGGCAGGATGTGCCCAGTAGCACAGGATTTCTCCCAGTAGCTTCCTATCCCTTGCACTGTACTGCAGGGGCATGTCTGGCTGCTGGAACTCTGGACTTGTTTCACACAAGCCACGTTTGCAGCGCTAGGACTGGAACCCCAGACATCTGAGAAAGACAAGCCTGTGTGATGGGATGCCCTGACACATCTGCCAGCATCCTTGTGCAGAGACAGAGCACTGTGCCTGATCTGACAGCTCCCTCTCCTTCCCCTGGCCCAATTTCTAGGGTGTTCCCTGGTCACCATCATCCCCTTTGCTCAGCCCCTGGAGCAGCTTCAGCTGTGTGACAGATGAGTAATGCAATGATTGACTTTCACAATTAACAGACAAATATCATGTATACAGGTTAAGAAAAGCTGTATAGATTTATAGTTATGTTGTACCCCTTCACGTGGTTATCAAGGGACAGCTGGAGCTGGGACATCTGGGAGGGCTGGCTGTCACTGTGGGGACATCTGAGCTCCAATCAGGATTTGAGGAAGAGATCTCCAGCACTGGACGGTGAAGAAGGTGTTGATGGACAGAACTTTGGGAGGGTTTAAAGGGTTAAAAAGGGAAAACCTCCATTGTGAGAGAGCTGAGCACAGGGTGGGGAAAATCTTTTGCTCCCAGTGCTGTAACCTTTTTCTTCATTCAGTCTTCTGCTGTGTTTTTGATATGGTTTAATAAACCTTCCTAACTATGAAAAGTGAGTAGCTATTTCTCACAGCTGCGTTGGCTCTCCCTGCCCACCCTGCCCTGCTGCTGCCCTCAGTGGAAGCTGCCCTGTCCATACCAGCCCCACTGAGCCAGGGCTGAGGGCTCAGCTGGGATCAGGCAAGGTGGAGCTGCATCCTCTCCCCTCAGGTGGGCAGGCTTTGCTTCCCAAGGAGTGTGGAAGAAGTTTTACAGCAACTTCTGTGAGCCACAGAGAAGTTGGATAAGAGGATCCATGTTTACCCCTGAAAGAATTTCCTGCCAAGGTTGTTGATATAGAAACCAAGAAAGAAAGAAGGATAAATAAGAGAAACCTGCAACTGCCTGTTCCAATAAGCACTTTGTCTCTCGTGACCAATGAGTGAAGTGTAAACTTATGAGCTTTGTTAGAATGTATTAAAAGCATGCATGCTATAAAAAACTTGGGGGTTTGAAGCCTTCTGAAAATGGAGTGTGTTGTTTTGTATTGTCACTGTCTCTACCATGACAAAGGAGCTTCTGCAGACATGGTACCTTTGGCAGCTCCCTGTATTTTCCAGCTGTTTCCCAACGTGTTTCAGACTGAGCAGGAATGAGCTTGGAGCACAAGCATTTAGCACTGAAGGAAGCAAATGAATAGCTAAGTCTTTTGTTATGGAAATCAGTCCAGCCTCACTGCTTCCTAGAGCTGTAAGAGCTCCTGCCATTCACATCAGCTGAAAATCTCTTCTGGAACCTGCTCTGAAGGCTCTGGAAAGTGTGGTTTCTAGTCCCAGTGTGGTTTTCTCTTTGGTGAGACAGCTAAATATCTCAGTTTTCCATAGGATGATGTTCATGGCTAGTAGGGACTAAATTCTTCTAGTTACCATGAACTGTTCAGGTGCCTTGACTGGGATTTGCCAAAGTGCAGCATCAATATGGTGACTGTATTATGGAAAAAGTACAAGGTGGGAGAAAAAGGAAGGGAGAGGATTTTCATTTTGAAGGATGCTGTTGGGAAAAAACCCAACAAACCCACACTCTAATTAAAAGAAAATTATCCACAAATTTTAGCTGTCTCTAGAAATGGCTCCTTGCAAAGCAGCATGAAGATTTCACTGACAACAAGTGATTTTCATCAATTCAGAGAAATTTTATCATTTCCAGTTTTTAATAACTCTGCTGATGCAGGTGGCTCATGTAAAAACAGGCCATAACAAAGCTGTTTCAAAACCATTTGAAATAATTTCAAGAGGGATTACTGCAAAAAACCACATCTATTACTCACTGAAACTCTTTTTAAATATCTGTCCATATTTTCTGGTGAGACACTTCAAATATGTGAATAGAGTGGTCTCCATGATGTCAGTGGTAGATCTTGCCCATCAAGGATAATTCTGCCTCATTTCTCTTTTCCCAATTTTCCTGGGTCTCTCAGCAGGCTCTACACAGGTATTGATCCCTCCTTTCTACTCTCAGGACTTAACTAAACAAACCAGGGCTGTCTTGACTCCTTGACATTTGTTTCCCCTCTTGCAGGAATATCTACACAGTGGCAAACCATCTGTGATCAGGCAAGATTTATTGTTCCACTGATTCCTGGAACTGAAAATATTAATGATGTAAAATATTGATCTGAAAAAACAAACCTCTGAGTTGCTCAATGAGCCTCTCATGCAGGCACAATGCTAAGATGTCCATCCATATTCCATTTTCATATTTATTGGTAAGTGAAAAATCAGGCATGTCAAGCTGTTCAATTTCTAAAGTGAAGTACTTCTCTCCCTCAGATGCACATGAATAATTCTCATTAACCTTCAAGGGATTAATGCAGTTTCTTGCAAATGGCTGCAATATACAGTATTTAATATTTATGCTTTCCATATGGCTGGTGCTGTCATACATTCTTGTCAAACATGCTGCACAGTTAATGATATTTTAACTAAACGTGGTCCGGAAGACCTGGATGTCTGAGGGATACTTGTGCCCATCTCCATTTTTATGGATGCTATTTGAGCCTCATAAAAAAATTCCTAAAGAGATTAAATCAGCTGCTCTACCTAAACATGCTGTTCAGCTGCCCTTAAAGCAAAGCTAAATGTGATGTTGTCAGATGAGACCCAGAGCCTGTGAGCTCTGTAATATCCACACAGAGCCCAGAGTGCCCGAGAGACACAGAGCCACAGAATCATCTCAGAGAGGTTTGGGTTGGAAAGGAAACTAAAACTCCTCTCATCCCACCCCCTGCCATGGGCAGGGACACCTTCTGCTACATCAGCTTGCTCCAAGCCCTGTCCAGCCTGACCTTGAACAATTCCAGGGCTGGGGGGTCTGGAGGCCAGTGGGCCAACAGGGAAAGGCTCTACAACCCTCCTCTGGAGGGGAAAACCCCTCAAGGGATCACCACCCTTTTTAGGGTGAGGGAAAATGCTTCTCCCAGCATACCTTGCTGTGACATGCAGATTCCATGTATCCCATTGGCCCTTCCCCCTGGCTCCACCCCTGTGCCCTCATCCCATTGGCCCTGGTGTTCTGTCCCTCCCCTCAAGATCCCCATATAAACCCTGCTTTCCCTGATGAGTGGCTTTTTAGCCCTGGATCCTTTTTGGAAGGGGCTCAGTGAAGGCTGTCCTTCTCACAGACCCTTTGTTCTGCATCTCCTGGATCCCAGGAGAGCTGAAATCACCCGGGGTGAGAACAGACCCACCTGTGCCCCCCAGGTGCCTTTTTCAGGACACTTCTTTGGGAAGGTCACAGTACCCTGAACAATGCCTGCTGTGGCATGGGGTAGGATGGAAGATGAGCTGGGAACAGTTTCCAGGAAAACAGAACAGCAGAGGGTCAAAGTAACCTAGCCAAGGGCCCAGCAAACCACTGCCAGAGACTGGGAGAAAGCAGTGGTGTGCTCTGGTTAGACCCTGCTGTCCACAGGACCCCTGTACCCTGTGCTGTGGGAGTCTCTGCAATTGCCATGTTCCACCCACAGAATGAGTGGAAAGATGGCTTTTCATTCACACTGATCCCATGGGCTAAGGCTGTATCTGTTAGATCAGACTGATGGATGCCCAATACACTGTGTACCTATCAGTGATGAAGCAGTTTTAAATACTTTATTAGCATTTTTCCCCCTTAAATTAAGTTTGATACATTAAAAAAAATACAGATTTTATCTGAGCAAGCTTCCTGGAACCACTCAAAATAAAAAATAAAACAGGAACTTTATTGCAATCTTTGAATTTCAATTCTCCTGTAATCTACTGCATGTTCCCTCACTGGGAGACATTTAACTTCCTTTTTGTTCCCTTCTTTGCCACCCCTTACCTCAGAAATGAACATATTCAGAATTTCTGTTCAATGTCAAGGCAAACGTTAAGATTTTCACAGTTGCTTTTGAGTAGCCTTGCACAGCTTTTCAGTGAAGAGACCAGACCCAGTGGGGAAACACTGGCTGTTTCTCTTATTTGCATGTCCACACAATGCTACATAAGGAGAGATGGGCACAGACTGCAGGCAGGAAACCTCCTGCTCCTGGGACCTCAGCCCAAACACTTCTGCCCAGCTCCATGGAACAGCTCTACCCCAGAGCTCAGCCTGCTAAAGCCATCAAAAGAGAAAGCAAACAGTTTGCTACAGCTTGCTGTTTAATGGACTAAAAATCCTCCATCAATCAGAGCCGTAAGCATTTGTTCTAAAACTAAGCCCTGATTTCTATGCTAAAGGGAAAGGATCTGTAAAACACTGGTGATGCTCGTGGTCTGGGGATGACAAATGACTGCACTGAGAGAGAGGACAGCCTGCCAAGTGATAGGTGCCAATTGTCATGACAGGGTTGTCATCACAAGTGAGGATGTGACCTGTTCTAGAATATCTAAACTATTCATTTTCCAAGCCTAAAGCAGGAGTTAAACCAAATAGATTTGAACAGGTAAGAAGGGGAAGCACTGCCTTGAGATGAGATCTGTAACAGAGGCTGGAGAGGGAGTGAGAGGCAGGGCTCTGGACTTGAATTGCCAATGCTGTTGGATGCTGATAATTTCTGGCCCACTCAAATCATCTAGGGTGGGTTTTTTCTTAGTTATAATTATAGACACACTTACATTTTAGGGTCATCCAGTGCCAAGTGGGGTCATCACAACTCATTAAAGTAAAATTAGCCTCTGCATCTTTGCCCTTCTTGCACCAAACAAACAAACAAAAAAAAGCTGCCTGTAATAGTACAGGATGTGGCCTGTGAGTGTGCCCATAATTAAAAGGTTGAGCTACTCTTGTAAACAAATTACCATGAACAAAGGGGTTTACAAATGCTGGCTAATTAGTTTGGATTCCCTAAAGCTTTTAGCTGTTTTTTAATTCAATAACACAGTGTAAATTCTCTAGCCTGGAAAGTCTAATAGGAATTGGCAGAAAACTAAATAATTGATATTGTCAGCGATTGCAGCCCTCCAATGTTATTGTCTGCCAGTAAGCAGGACTGCCGTTATTTCCTGAGAGGATAAAGAACTCCTTTTAATGAATTAACAATATAAATGGTAGACAGCTGGCTTTCAGCAGCAGCTCAGGAGGCAATGTTTCAAGTTGAAGCTATAGGACCAGTGAACAAAACTCTTCAGAGAGGCACTTGATGAGAGACGTGCTCATCCCACCTCCTACTGAAGGCCCAAATCCCTTTAGCTTTATTCCCCACAGACACCCCAGTGAAGCCCTGTGGCTCACTTCCATGGCTGGAGGGAACAGGAGCCAGCTGAGCACCTGAGCAGGTGCTGGTGGGGAAGGGGAGGATGCCTCAACCCACAGCAGATGCAGCTGCTGGGAGGGTGGTGGGGGAACAGCTTCAGTGGGGAGCAGTGGAGGGCAAACAGGCAGCCCTTGGTGCCATCCCAAGGTGTGGAATGTGTTCTGGCACTCTGAAGGCCACGTAGGTGCTTCCTGAGGAGATCCTACCAGTCACACAGTGTCTGGTGCCTGCTGGGCAAACTGGTTTGAGAAAGTCTGGGCTGTCCCTCAGCAGTGATGGCCTCTGGGTTTTGACCATGGCTCTGTTGAGCTTCTTCTGGTACAGGGAGTGTGGGAAATTCAGGACTCTGGACAACTGACCAATATGATTAGGCAGAAGCTGTTTATTGTTTACATTAAGCACTTATTTATACATTCTAACCCCACTGCACACACCGATCACACATTTCTTATTGGTGACTTTGCTTGTCCACGTGTTCTGCATGCACCCTTCAGAATGTGTGATTGGTCACAGTCCAGGTGGCTCACAGCTCTCTGTTATCTATTTCTTGTGGTTTTGGAATTCAGTTTCTCAGCTTCTTCTTTCTTACTTTAGCACAGTTTATGTCTTAGCAACCTTGATGAATTCCGGAGGACTCTGAGAAAATTCTGATAAAACAGTTACAAGGGAAATGGCTGGTGCACACTGCAGTCTGAGCTGTTCAGATGCAAACACAGGGGGTTTCTCCTGGATTTTTGGTTTGTCTGCGTTTGTTTGGACTTCTGTTAAAGCATAATTACCTAAGTCCCTGAAAGTGGAATTTGGTCACATCATAAGCTAATATGTGTTTTAATCCACTCTGCCCACCTCTATCTTCATTGTGTTGGAAACCAGCAGTGTGCAGGGCTCTGTGCAGCCCATCTCCTGCTCTCCCAGCCTTACCAGCCTTTCTCAGTAGCAAAGTAACAAAATACAGTGGTGGGACAATGCTTGTATCATACACAGATTTTTAGGTGGGTTTGTTGTTGTTGGTTTTTTTTTGCTGCAAAAGTGAAACATTTAGTCTCTGAAGAAATGTTTTCTTGGCTCAGTTCTTGTGGGAACCAGCATGCTGCCTGAGTGCTCTCTGTGATCAGCCCCATGATCTCTTCTACCAGCAGTTTATTTATCCCAGTTTGTTATTGACTCAGGGTGACCCCAATGTAGAAAATAAAGTGCTCTGACTCCATGATTCAGAAGGCTGAACAATTGCTTTATTAAGCTATGTTCTATTACACTAATACTATATTAAAACTATACTAAAGGGATACTATACTAAAAAGATACTAAAGAAAGCCCCGTGACTGTCTCCAACAGTCAGGACACAGCTTTGACCCAATTGGCCAATCAATCCAAACAACCATCACCAGAGTCCAATTAACAAATCACTTTGGGTAAACAATCTCCATAACACATTCCACATGTGCCAAACAACAGGAGCAGCGAGTAGAGATAAGAATTGTATTCTCTTCTTCTCTGAGCTTCTCACTGCCCTCCCCAGCAAAAATCCTGGGAGACAGAATTATGTCTGTCTCTGTTCAGAGAATGTGAATGCCACAGTTTGTCACCAGAGCAGGCTGGCTGCTCTGAGTAGAAGGTGTAAAGACCCATCCTCAACCCAACTCCTCACATCTCTCCCCAAAGAAGAGCTTGGAGCAGATTGGTTTGGTCCCCACCAAAAGTTATTGTTTTAAAGCTATCAGCTGGGAGCAGCTGGATCTTGACCTTGCTTCTCAGCTGATGTGAAGGAAACAGTCCTCTTTCAAGGAGGCAAGCTGTTACCAGCTCTTCCAAAAGAGGTCAGAGAGAGGGAGTATCAGAGCAAACAGTGATTTGGGCCACAGCTCAGCAGAATTAATAGCAAGTGAGAAAGTGGAGAGAGCTGAAGTGGGCTTGAATATACAGGGCCAAGTCCCAGGCTGGCATAAACTAGTTGGGCTTTGAAGGCAATGACCTGATGCTGTGTATAGTGCCTGTGGATCCATCCTGGAGCAGCCTTGTCATTGCTAGTAACAATGGCAGGAAGAAAAGAGGACTCTTTTCCTCTTTATTAGTCTCTGTTTGTTGAAAAGGCATTGGTTTCCTCTGAAAAAAACTAAAATAGCTTCATAGAAGGCCTTGGCAGCCTGGAATATCTCAATAGCCAGTGTGAAGAGCACCTCATTCTTTACAGAGCATAATGCACAGTAATGCCACTCAGAGACCACATGAACAAAAGTAATGAGTGCCACAATTTTTTAAGGACACAAACCTTTCTGCTTTCACAACCACTTCCCTTCAGTACTCCCATCTCATGCATGGCCTGAGACCAGTCCTTCCCTCCTGCCCTGTCTCAGGTACAGTAGAAAACTTTCCTTTATCCTCAGGAGAGGACAGGACCTCTTGGTCTCTGCTTCTCTCTCCCAAGTATCCCGCTCTCCTGATTTTACCCTAGACTGCTTTTCTAGTGCAGGCTGGGATGAGCAGAAAGAGGAGGAACAAATCCATGTAGGTTGCTCAGCTTGCAGGTGACGGTACATTTTCTTTGCCAGCCTTTTTTCTCCAAACCCCAAAAGAGTGATCAAATCAGTGACTGCATTTTCTAGCAATAGGAGCACCCAAAATGAATTTAGGTCCTGCAGAATGCTGAAATCACTGTTGTTTGTTATTGTTCATTGTTGCCAATGCTGCTGCTCTGGAGGGTGTTTGGTGTAGTCCAGGAGCTGTGTGCAGGGAGAGGACATCACACTGCCTAGTGCAAGGCACAATTAGGTCAAAATAAATATCTTCAGGTGAGTTCAGTGAGTAGGTTTTTTATCTGAAGCTGGGAATGTTTGTGCTTCCAGTGCACTTGGGTGAAGGAGAAGCTGGGGGTGGGAGAGTTGGCATGACTTGAGTGTGCGTAGTTGATCAAAGAAGATTTCTGCCTGTGGGCAGAAAGCTGGGACAAACCTTGAGTGTTGGTAATGCTGAAACCCAGCTCTTCTTAGGCCACCCCACTCCCCTCACCACCACAGGCCATGGTTTAATGGAGAGCAGAGACAGTGTGGCACCTAAGCTAGATTTATGATGGAAATGGGCCATATTGTCATTCAGAATGAAGGCTCAAGAGCTGGATTCTGAAGGTTCTCTAATTGAAGGAAAAAGTGCCTTCTCAATTAGGAAGCTCAGCTTACAGTCAGATGAGGTTTGCACAGAACACTGAGTTTTTGTTAATTCATGCAGAAGTACAGCTTTGGGGCCTGCAGGATATCCTCTGCTCCCATTGCAAGAATTCACCACACCCTGTGGAATTGCAGCGTAGTGGAACAGAGATTAAACTGAACTTTATTAATTCAGAAAACAAATGCACCTTTTTTCTTTATCTTGACAAGCTGTAGATTTATTTCCCTTGTCTAGACATAGGGGCTTTGGTTCCCCACCAGTGCTCCCGAGCCACCCCAAATGCTGAAGAACAAAAATACTTTATCCACCACAGGACAGAGGATGTTTGTTCCAGGCTTTTAGTGATTGAGCTGTTTGTGCTCTCATCCAAATGTTATCATCTGGGAAAAATGCAGTTCTGGTTCAGATTCTCATCTTGGAGTAAGTTTGGAGTGTGTTAATGGAGTCGTGTGTGAGTTCCTGCAGATGTGAGTCTGTGTCCTGTGGCTTTCCCAGCTCATTTTGAGGTGTCCTTGTGCCCCATCTGTCTAGCCTGAAATGGGCATTACTACTTTCTAATGCCATTGGATGCAACTCAGCTTCTCACAGAATTAAAATTCTCTGGGTACAGCAGCATGAAAACGTGTAAGCAGGAGTGTTACTGAGCACTTGTTATTTAACAATTAATTTAACATTCATCCTTGTGGAATGGAATCCTGTCCTGTGGAGCCTGGCACTTCTACTGTGGACAAATGCTTTCATTTTTCTCCTCCCTTACCCTGGTGCAGAGTTCTGCACTTGCCCAGTTGCTGTGGTGTGTGCAGGTAGCTGCTCCAGAGGAGGCTGAAAAGGTTCAGCCATGGGCAAAGGGCTCAGTCTCTGGGGCTGCAGTCTCAGGATTTCTGCTGGGATTTCAGTGATGGGTTAAAGGTCTCTTTTCCCAGCCCAGCAGTTGAAGAAGGAGTCAGGACTCTTCTGTTCTCGTTCTCAAGGTTGTTTGTTGTTTCTTACCTATTCCATTCTTTCTCTGACCCGCTGAGGTCTGTCTGGCAGGTCAGGTTGAGGCACACTGACACCCTCAGGGCAGTGTTTTCTTTTTATACTGAAAACTACGTGTACTTTATTTACAATAACTTCCCGATACCCATCACCTATGTTAGACAGTGAGCTTCTACCTTAAAGCAATCCAAAAGTGCCAGCATCACCTGGAACATGGAGGCTAGGAAGAAGAAGGAAGAAGGACATGGTACACCCAAATTCCTCCATCTTAGGACTCTGAGTCCCCATTCAAAAAACCTCAAAAATCTATTTTTTCCCCCTGTGACAAACTAATTATTAATCTACTTAGACTTTCATGGCTTGCAGATCCTCATATAAGGTGGGTAATTTTTTCCATGGGTCAGAATCAAAGTCACAGGTGTCTTGGGCTCTGTGCCAAGGTCTCTGAGCCCCCTGGCAGGGACTTGAGCCATCCAGGACAGCCAGAGGGATGTCCTGGGTTCTGACACTGCAGTGCCTTCCCCTCTCCTGGGCCAGGTCCTCTCACGCTCTGCTGGCCAGCCCGGGTGGATCAGCAGGTCCTGCAGGCCACAGCTCCCCATGGCAGGCTGCCCAAAGGCCTGGTGACACTGCCAGGTGACCAGAGTGGTGTCCTTGCAGTGGTTCTGCAAGGACAGGATGGCTCAGGAGGTGTAGACAGTCCAGGAAACAGCAGCACTGGGCTGCCAGCCTGCCCCAGGGGTTTGGACTGCAGGGATGACTTAAGGGGTTTTCTTAGATGTAATAGCCAAGCAGGATGGTCTTTCTGCTTGCTCTTAGGAAGACAGGAATTGTGAATCTACAGGCAAATATATAAAATGTTTAGGCTAAAGAGTTTCTGGACTTTAATATCCATTTGCTGCTCCCAAAGAATAATGTTCAGGTGTGTGGCAGTGACATTTACAGGGTCCTCAGCCAGTGTGTGCCCATCTGCCCAGAGGCTGGGTCACTGAGCTGACAGTCTGAACAGACAAAGCCGTGTGCTCCCCATCCTACAGAATGAGGAGTTCACTGATATCCAATCTCCTGCCAAAGGTTAGGCAGAGAGATTGTCTCAGGACTAGAACTGAACTCAGGCCTTGGATTCCCAAAGCTGGGCTTTACACAGAGGGACACATGGTTCAGCTGGGTCTAGTGACAGGCAGGACTGAGCCTCCCAGGCTCAAGCAGCACTGAACAGAGCCAGAGAAGTGCTTGTGAGAGTGAGGGCACCCAGAAGAGCCCTGGTGACAGCCAGGCTGAGCCCAGCAGCCACATCAGTGGTTCTGGTTCTTGCACAGTTGTCCTGGAGATTTTCCCTGAGAAAATAGAGCAGAAATCAGCCTGGCTCAAACCAATCCTTCCAGCAGCATTCCCTCTGCTCCTGAGATTATATTGCTTTTATGGGTGCACTGGTGTGCTTTCAGCTAAGAAAGACTGCAGCTCACTACTTAAATGTCTCTTCAGACACATGATTGGCATGCCTATGTATTGAGTTGCAGGCAAAATACTGCTGCTGCAGTGAGTCTGTGAGTGAAAACAGCCCACCCAGGCATGGCAAGGGGGTTTGGCAAGTGCTGGCATTTTGGGGAGAAACCACCTCCAGGCAGCCCTCAAAACAGCAGCACTCTCAACTGCCTGGAGGCAGCAAGACCAGGAATCTGCCCATGCTGGGCTCTCCTCCTGCCCCATCAGCCACCCCATCCCTCACTCTCAGTGCTGGCATCAGTGTGGCAGCAGATTGCTCAGGTTACAGGGGAATATCAGGGAAGCTCAGCCTGCTCTGGGTGGGAATGACCATTAAAGCTCATCTGGTTCCATGCCCTGCCATGGCAGGGTCACCTTGCACTGGCCCAGCCACATCCATCTGCCCCAGAACACTTCCAGGGCGTTTCTGGAGGCTGTTCTGGGTTTTGTTGTGCACTGCTCCCTTGGGAGGGAGCCCCTGCCTGCTGGAAAGGAGATCCTGGGATCAGATGCCATCCCTCCAGCCTCTTCCAGGACCTGCAGGGTCCCTGCCTTTGGAGAAGGGACACTGGTGAGGGGGAGTGTGAGCAGTACAGGGGTGGGGGCAGCAGAGTGAGAGCAGGGGAAGGGTAAGGGGTACAGAAATATTGTGTAGGAGAGGGGACAGAGGGGCAGGAGTGTGGCATTCCCATTCTCTGGAAAAATCCCTTTGCCCAGGATTTCTCTCCTGGGAAGCTGAGACGCCTCAGAGAAAATTAAAACAATTCTTCTCTCATTTGCTTCTCCTGTGCTGTGCTCATGTGGAATGTGTTTGGAGATTGTTCACCCACAGGTGATTGTTCCATTGCATTCTGCTGGGAGTTGTTTTCACTCTTTGGCCAATCAGGGCCAGGCTGTGTCAGAACTCTGGAGAGAGTCACCAGTTTTCATTATTATCTTTTTAGCCTTCTGTAAGTATCCTTGCTGTATTCTTTAGTATAGTTTAGTATAGTATTCTTTAATATAATATAGTATCATAAATAATACATTAGCCTTCTGAGAACATGGAGTCAGATCCATCATTCCTGCCTTCATTGGGGGGAACACAAATACGATACAGGAGGGTGCAAGGGGCTGCTCCAGGCAGCAGCTCCACAGGCCAAAGCTGCTGCCACTGTCCTGCCAAGCTGTCTTGGGGACCAAATCCTCCATTCATCACAGGGAATCACATCTTATTCCAAAAGACATTTCAGGCCACTTTCTCTTGACATTTATTTCTTTCAAATGAAATGGGCAGGGAGGAGCCAGAGTGCTTTGTTATAATTCATGCAACTCCCTTGAGTCTTGCCCATGCCAGACATATGAATTTACAAGTTATTTGATAAATTGAGTAATCTTTTCTTTCAAGAAGCAATTTCTGACAGATTTTGATGTGTGATATCATCTGGAGACTTGTTAAGATTTTACTGCTCTCAAGGAAATTGAGATTTTAGTTGTTTTCTCTTTTTGAAATTCGGGCTTATTGCTTTGCCCAAGGACTTGGACTCCAAATCAAAATTAATTTTCAGTAATAGTTCTGTGCAAAAAAGGAAGAAAGTTTTGAGTATCAATGGATTCAGACTGGGGTCTCAATTTGGCAGCTGAAGGGAAACTAATTAATAAAAGTGAAACGTCAGATTTTCCTGTCAATAATTTTTTGACTTGTTGTGCACTTTTTTTAAGGCATTAAAGAACTACAGCATTGCTCCAAATGAACACTTTTTTTAAACCAAAAATACAATTTTCAGGTTTTTTTTTTTTTTTCACCAGAAGATCAAAAAGAAATGTGTGGGGTTGTTGTCTTGCTTGCATTTTTTTTTTTTTTGGAGGGTCAAACTAAAAACTCCCTCTCTGGTATGGAATGGTGCCCTCTTGGCTTTGAAAGTGCTTGCTGTGTGCCTGAGCAGGCAGGGGTGGGAGCCCTTGCTATCACAAGTTGTCCTGGTTCATTGTTTCAGCTCCAAAGGTGACTGATGTGTCAGCAAGGACGTGGCCATCATGAATATGCAGAGCAAGAGGTGTAGCTGCTCCAAGCAGCTCAAAGTCAAAATGCTAGCCTGGCTTAAAAAAAAAATTAAAACATTCTTCTCCCCCTGCCCTGCCCCCTCCCAAAAAAATAAAATTGAACAACCTTCTTCTCCCCTTGCTCCTGTGAGAAATAATACTCACTCCCAAAAATTATAAAAGGTTTATTAAAACCTTATCAAAAATAGAACAGAAGACTGAATAGAGAAAATATTACAGCGCTGAGAGCAGAGGATTTTCCCCACATGTGCTCATCCACACCATGGAGGTTTCCCCTTTTAACCCTTTAGCCCCTCCCAAAGTTCTGTCCATGGACTCCTCCTTCCCTGCCCAGGGCTGGAGATCACTGCCTGACACCTTGATTGGAGCTCAGGTGCTGCCATAGGAACGAGTGACCCTCCCAAATGTCCCAAACCCAGGGCAGCCCTGAGAACAGCACGAGGGGGGTAAAACACAGCTATAAATCTATAAAACTGCTCCTATGAGCAGGCAGGAGCATGGATTTGCTCCTATAAAAGGCAGATCCATGATATTTGCCTTTTAATTGTGAGAGTCAGCCATGGCATTACTCATCTGTCACACTCCTGCTCTTGGGAAAGGAGGCACTGAGAGGTAGCAGAGCTTGCATCCGTCCAAGGCATCCAGGTGGGGTGGGAGCTCCCTGTGTGTGAAGGCCACCACTGTCAGATTGAGTTTTTTCTGATACAGAGATGGGGCAACTGAGAGGTGTTTTAAAAACTTTTTATTCTATTTTCAGTCTCCTGAGAAGGGTGAGACAATACAGATGTTAGAATTCATGCCATCACAATCAGAAGCCAACTATTTCCTAATTACAATACACTATCAGCGTTTCTTGTGATGCTTCAGGTTTCAGCTTTTCTATTTTTCACATTCTGAGCTGCCTTAGTGTGTGGGTCTGGGCTTCACATTAGGGGATGGTGAGCTCTGTGCACAGAGCAGGGAGACAAAACAATTCCTTCTCCAGCTGGGGACCAAGGACAAATGATCCAAACCTCAGGCCCAAGAGCACAAAGAACGTGGGCTGGAGAGAGAAAAACAAGAAGGATGGGACTGCATGGGCTGGAGCTGTAACTGGACAATTAACTCCAATATGCAAATGAGCAGAACTATAAAAGTCAGAGACCCCAAGAACAGTTGTCCATTTTGTACCCATTTTGGGTTGTGCTGCCCAAGGTGGATCCATTGAGGTCTCCTAATAACTCCCTGCTTTATTCTTTGGCTCCAGAGTCTAGTCTCTGTTCTAGGTCAGCCTTCACAGTTTTTGGCATCACTTGGCCTATCAGCTTTTGCCAGACCATGCTGTAAATGCCTTATAGCTAATTATCTAAAATTCCTTCTTGTAGGTCTTATTACAATGTATTTTTTCATAGTTTTGTTTCTACAAATATCTAGTCTTATTTGCAAGGCCATCTTTTGAAACTTGTTTCTAGTTCCATTTCTCTGTCAACAATATCTGTCCTATTCCATGGCATTTCTAAGTCAGCATTTCTTATCTCAAGGTTTGCATGCAGATGCACTCTGTGAGCCTTCTGTCAGGCCCTGAGAACTCTACAAATCCATTTCCCACATTTCCCCCTCTCTCCTGAATGGAAAAAAAAAAAAACGCCACTATTGTTTTTGGGTTCCCCCCAGACGAAGGCAGGAATGAGGAATCTGACTCCATCTTATCAGAAGGCTAATTTATTATTTATGATACTATATTGTATTAAAGAATGCTATACTAAACTATACTAAAGAATACAGCAAGGATACTTACAGAAGGCTAAAAAGATAATAATGAAAACTCCTGACTCTCTCCAGAGCCCTGACACAGCCTGGCCCTGATTGGCCAAAGAGTGAAAACAACTCCCAGCAGAATGCAATGGAACAATCACCTGTGGGTGAACAATCCCCAAACACATTCCACATGAGCACAGCACAGGAGAAGCAAATGAGATCAGAATTGTTTTCCTTTTCTCTGAGGCTTCTCAGCTTCCCAGGAGAAAAACCCTGGGTGAAGGGATTTTTCAGAGAAAGTGAATTCCACACCCCACACACCACCTGCATCCTCCAATGCCACTGCAAGGGGATTGCCCCTGTTTGGATACATTTGGACTTGGATGCACAACTTCCACCCTGGGACTGCTTTGCTGCTTTACACACGGGCTGTGCCATGGTGGGGAGCAGCCTCCACAAGTGGGAGATGCTTCCCTGCACCCCAACCCCAAGCAGCTGTGGTGCTCTGCAGGAAGGGCTTTCCTAGGAACTCTGCCATGTGGGATCCTGTCTGGCACTGTCCTGGCAGGAAAGCTCTGATGTTTGCATCAGGCAGCCCACTGGGAAGGCTGGTGTCAGCTTCATGTTCAGGGGACAAAGTGAACAGCCTCTGGGGTGTGGGCTGGCAACCATCGAGGAGACAGCTCCATTCTCTGCCATGAAAAACCCATTTTCAGTCCAATTACCCAGAAAATGTGGGTTTAAAAGGCAGTTTCTCTGAGGGGAAAAAGCTAAGAAATTGAGTGAGTGGAAAATTCCTCTGGAAATCTAATGTGAGGCAAATTCCCATAGAGATATGAAGTTATTTTTGTAAAGAAATGGGTTGATTGTTTTTTCCTGCAGATTTTTCCAAGGGACTCTGCTTGTATTCTGGAGAACTATTGCATCTCCCAGTGAGGTTTTTCAGAAAGGACATGAGAAGCAGTCATAATGAGAATTAATAACTTTCTGCTGATTAGTAAGGAATGCTCTGGACTTGTTGAACACAGTGGAATTAGTATCAAGTTAATCCATCAAATCTGAGGCCAGCACCAGCAAATGACTCTTCCAGATGGGGACACATAAAGATGAAGAATAATTTGCTGAAGGCCATTGAGAAGTTAAGAGCAGAGCTGGGATTCCCCTGTATGAGTCAGAGCACCTTCAAAATACTTCCACTTGCTGTAGAACAGGAATAATCCCTTGGATCCCTCCTGAACCTATGCCACAGAGGAAGAAGGGCTCCAAGCCATATCCCACATCCTCCATGCTCTGAGTTTGCTGGTGCTCTGAGTGCTTGAGAAGCAGCTTTTCTGCAGCAGGACATCCCTGTCTGGAGTGAGTGGCTCTGTGGGAAGGGTGAGCTGTGCCTGGGGATACTCCAGAGCAGGGATCAGCCCCTGAGAGCTGCTCCCTCCCCAGGGCATTCATGCAGCACATCTCAGGCTCTGCAGGTGCCAGCTGGCAGTATTGGCAGGTCTGGATGGGCCCCTCAGGGCTTTTCCCAGGTATTTCAGAGCTCCACTACAGCTGGTTTCCAAGGGCATTAGGAACTCAAGTGCCTTTTGAGAATAGGAGACTGTGTCTCTCTTTGCTTGAATGTGAGATTGAATGTAAGAGCACTTCATCACACTCTTGTGGGAAGACTGCATTAAAGGCATCAAATGCTACAGGAATAAAGGACCATAAATAACAACTTTGCCTTTTGGAGACAGCCACCAGCAGGTACCAGCAGCAGCAGCTTGCTCTGCATTCCAGTCATCCCCATCCAGGGGGTTCTGACTTTCTTCAGTTTTAGCAGTAATTATTTGGTCACTTTTACCTGTTTGGCTTTTTGTGGGTGTTTGATGTGAGACACAGAGGACTCTTACTCCCCTTTTGGTGTGAGCTTACATGCTTGATCAGGGCAGCATCCCTGAGCACACACTGCTGCCCTTTAACCAAAGCAAACCTCGTGTCACTCCACACTGCTGCTGTGGTCACACCTGGTCTAAGCAAGCAACAGCAGCCAAACTTTTCAGTTCCTGTATTTGCTGCACTGTTCTTTGTGAAGAATATCAGGGGTCCTTTGGCTGGGCTGGATTTGAGGCAGCGTCAGACTGGATACAAGCCAGGAGTTAGAAAAGTGCATGCAAAATATTTATATAAGTATATATTTTAAGTGTATATAATTATATATATTCTATAAAATACATAGTATTTATATATATATATTTATAGAAGTGTATGCAATTATAATATAATGGCAGGACCAAACAAGAGGGCAGCAAGTTAGAGAGAACCATGGCAAGGGCAGGTGGAGTCAGAGCAGTGCCTGTGCTTGGAGAGCTTTGGTTTCCTTGCAGAGGATCCATGGATGTTCCAGCTCCTGCTGCAGTAATAACCTGAGCAATTTCTCCTTGTGGCAGGACTGTGAGGAGGGGTTTGGGGAGTTCCTGCCTGTAACCTCAGCAAGAACTCCACTCTCTCAGCTGATGGAGAAAACCCTGGCCCAGGGCTGCAGCTGGGACAGGCAGGAACCTCTGTGCTCCTGACTGAAGGTGCAGCACTGGCTCTAGCAGGACTGCAGCAATTAAGCACTAAAGAGCATCTAATAAGAGAGGTATAAACCCTCTTTGTCCCCTGGCAACTCTGCTCTAGGCACCTGCTTTATATCAAAGAAAGCTTCCAAAAATGGAAGCTAGCAAAAGAGAGTGAAAGCAGGAAGGGAAAAAGCATTATTGTTAAAGCTGACATTAATTTGCATTCTCAATTCAGTCTCACAAATGGCTCTTGGGGGTAATGAGTTACCTGAATCAAACCCTATTGAGGATAGAAATTGTTTTTAATTATCATGCATAATAGCCCGAATGGCTTTGAGAAGGTGCCCTTTTACTTTGTGTCTGCTGGAAGCAAAGCAGAATTCCTGGTGGCATCTTTCTAAATAATGTGATTTGCAGTAATGATGTGAGGCTGTAGGGAGGTTCCTTTCATTCATGAGCAGTAGCCTTCAGTCTTAATTTGATAATGCCTCACCTCCACCCCTCTTCTCCCCCTCCCTGCTTTTCTATGGAGGAGATTCTTCATGAGACTCAAAGCAGCTAATGGTATTTAACACCTTTGCAAAGGAGATGTGACCAGAGAGACAGAGAATGAGCCAGGTTTAGCACAAGAGGTAAAGATTGTGACCCTTTGAGGTGTTCCTAATTTGGACACATAATTGGCCTTTTGTCAAAGAAGGAGCCAGCTGTGCCCCCTCAGGGGGTGGATGGAGGTTCTCTGGTCTCCTGGGAAAGAGGCATGAAAATGCAAGGAAATCAATGTTTCACCACCAGGGAAGCAGTGACATTCAAATCTTTACAGGAGCTTTTTGGAGAAAATGGAGTCCTTAAGTACTGAGGGGCCCAGGGAGTGCAGACACAGGAACTGAAGGACACCAGGACCATGTGCCACCAACACACAACCCAACCAACTCAGCACAGCCACACCTTGCTGTGCAGAAAGATTTGGAGAACAGAATTGACTCAGAGAACGGGAAACTACCAAGGACAACTTCCTAATTAAACAATGGCAGTTAATTCATTTCTGCAGTCTTTCCTTCCCAAAGACTGGCAGATGCACAGAGGGACTCCCATACTCCAAGGTGCTCCCTCCTCCAGGGAGATGGAACACTTGGGAGCATCTCTGCTCCTGAAGATCTGTGTCTGGTGCCATCAGAGATGTGCTGGCAGATCCTACCAGGTTCCCAGCAGGGGTTGAAGAGGGTCAGGTCTCTGTGGGGTCAGTGTCATGTCTGACAAACCTGACAGTGGAGTTGTACATTCAGGACCTCAAATCTCACCCTTTGTATGGTTAGGTTGTTTTGAGGAAACACTGAGGGAGCTGGGGGTGCTCAGCCTGGAGAAAAGGAGACTCAGGGGTGCCCCCATCACTCTCACAGCTCCTGAAAGGTGCCTGTGCTCAGCTGGGGCTGGGCTCTTTCTCCAGGCAGAACTGACAGACCCAGAGGAGACAGCCTCAAGCTGTGCCAAGGGAAATACAGGTTGGATATTAGGAAAAGTTTTTTACAGAAAAAGTGATAAAGTTCTGGAATGGCTGCCCAGGGAGGTGGTGCAGTCCCCATCCCTGGGGGTGTTTAACAAAGCCTGGGTGTGGCACTGGGTGCCAGGGTTTGGTTGAGGTGTTGGGGCTGGGTTGGACTCTGTGATCTTGAAGGTCTCTTCCAACCTGGTCATTCTGTGATTCTGTGAATTCTGTAAATTCTGTGAATTCTGTGAATGATGTCCCCTCACTCTGACCCTACCAGGCCTGTACTTTGTTCCCAAAACCTTTCCTGACCTTTCCTGAGATGAGTTTCCAGTCTGAGCAGTTGCACTGGTGTTTGGGAGAGTCACATTTTCCCTGCCCCCAGAGAGGGACCTGTGGAAAGGATTTGGGTTCTTAGCACAGAGAAATGGAGCTGCAGTCCTGGGATAACAGTGGAGAGGAGTTCCCTGTGTGCACAGTATGAGAGTGTTTTGTGGTCTCTCATAACCTCATGCAGCAAGTGAAACATTTCATCCAGTTATTTTAATCCATTAGCAATAGATTTGAGGAAAACACCAGTAATGTATGTAATGTGCACCCAGGAGAAACAACAAATGGTTAGTTAGAGAATTTAGATTTTAATTAAGTAGATAACGTATGCTTGCATTTAGTCTTATAAATGAAAATGTATTCACTGTAGAGTAGCTGGGGTCTACTAGATTTCCCTGAACATAAAGAGAAGGGCTGATTATTACTGATTACTGAACTATTAAGGGTTTGTACCTTGGGCTGCTTGGTTGTAGCTCTGTTTGCTTCTGTTGCTAAAAAGGCTCTTGTCTGCTACCCAGATATGTGTGAAATAGGCAGCGTTTGGACTCAATGTGAAAATTAATTCTAGGTTACAAACCTCAGCAAATGATCCAAATAATAGTGCTGGTTGCTTCTCTCTGGCCATAACAGCAGGTTTCCATGGCTGAGGGAAGCTGGTGGTAGGGATGCTGCACACCACTCCCACTCACAGGAGGCAGAGGTGAATGTGCTGCTAAAGGAAGGGGTCACTGAGAAAAGAGCTCTTGGAAATAAAGAGTAGATCAGAGCTTGCCCAGGGTAATTCCCATGCTCTGTGACATCTCTTTTTGCATGGGAACATCAAGAGATTACAAGACACACAATGCACTTAAGAAAGTGCTTTATCTCTGGAGGTCTTGTGAATGTTAATTAGACAAGCCCAGAGATTATTTAGGAGGTAACCAAACATGAACTGTGCTTTAGCAGTGGGGAGACTGAGGCACAGGGCTGGTGAGTGATTTACCTTGAGGACAGCTCTGGGAGGTCCCAGCCTGGGATGCAAGTCTCCCACCTCCAGCAGCTGCCTCTGCCTCCTTGGTGCTCTCTTTATCCATGCTCCTGTATTTGCAGCATGCCATGGAATGCTGCTGTTCTCCCCACTTCTAAAGCCAGTGCTGAAGCATTACATGAAATGCAAGATTTCAGGGACTTCTCCAATGCACAGGACCCAGGTTTCAGAGCTGTCCCAGGTGCTTTCCCACTGCAGAGCAGCCACACAGCCAGAGGATCTTCACACCTGAAGTGAGCTCTTTTGATGGGTAATTGCCTGGGGAAAGGGTTTGCCCAGAAGGAAGTACAGCCAGATGACACCCAGCTTTCCAGCTGGCACTTTGGGCTCTATCAGGTGGAAACAAGCTGGGATAGGTTCACACTGCCCTGGTTTACTGAAGACCAGACAGTGGCTGCTGGGGAAAGGGAAGGAAAATATATCTGAAACCTCACTTTGTTCTCTTGTGTCTAGTTTGGCATTGCTTCTCCAGACCACAGCCTCTAGACCAACCTTTGTTCACACACACACTTTTGGCCTTTCTTGAGCTCTTGTCATTTATTCCCATAATCTTAAAATTCCTCCCAGCATTTGGAGTCCTGTCTTGGCTGTGCTTCCCCAAGCAGCCAAGGAGGACATCAGTTCCAGGCATCACCCTGAAGGATGTAATTATCCCATAAAATGCTTCTCCCAAACTATTACCTCCAGCACAGACTAGAGAATTGCTCTGCTAGGAAAGCTTATTTAGGTTAGCTTGATGGTAAAACCTGAAGGAACTGACCATGGAAAAGTAGAAAGAGTCCTTCTTGCATTCCTGGTCCTGGCAATATGTCTGAATATCTGGAAGAAGGACTTTTTAACAATTTCAATTAATGGAAGAGGAGCTTCCTAAACTGCCTTTGTTTCTGGTGGAACTCTTTGCTTAATTATGCTCTGTTGGAATTGCCTTTGGAGAACAGTGATCTGTTTGGGCTATGGGTATGGTTAAAGGCTTTGGGAGAGCTGGGGCTGCTCTCCTGCTCTATTCCAGGTTTAGTGTGTGTCTCTGAAATGCCTGCACCCCACCTCCTGGGAACAAAAAAGGCTGCAGTTCACAGGGCTGAGTTTGATTTATTTTTTGGCACCTATAAAGCTGGAGATAGACACCTCCACATACCCAACAGTAAAGGAGCAGGTGTAACCTGACAGGCATTCCTTAGACACATGCATCCTAGGATGAAGGTTTCTGTAAAAAAATCAATACATGTGAGACACATTGGGAAAGATTTTTCTTTCTGACATGTCTTCTGGCTGAGTGTGTAGGTGGAAGAAAAGCTGTGTCAGAACCCAGGACATTGCTCTGGCTGCCCTGGAGGACTCGAGACCCTGGCAGGGAGCTCAGAGACTTTAGCACAGAGTCAGAAACCCCTGTGCCTTCCATTTTAGCCCATGGAAACAATTACCAACTTTGGGTGAAGATTTACAAGCCACAAGAGTTTGAGTAGAATGATAGTGAATTTATCATCGTGTGAAAATGCAGAATTTTGGGGATTTAGAATGGGGGTTCAAGAGGCAAGATGGAGGAATCTGGGTGTGTCCTGTCCTCCTTCTCCTTCTTCTTCTTGTCCTCCATCTTCTGCTGTGATGGTGACACTTGTGGATTGGTTCAGAGCAGAGACAGACTGTCTAACACAGGTGACAGGGATTGGGAAATTATTGTAAATAAAGCACACACAGTTCTTAGTATAAAAAGCCACCACCACCCCAAGGGCAGGGACTGTGCCCCAACCCGACCTGCTGGACAGACCTCAGCAGGTCAGAGAGAGAATGGAATAGATAAAATAAACAACCTTGAGAACCAGAGCTGAGGAATCTCGACTTCTTCTTCAGTCGTGGGGCTGGGAAAAAAGAGACTTTCTAACACCTTGGAGTCATCTCGACACCAGAGACCTCATCAAAGCTGACCCTTCCTGGGCTCCTCATTCAGGATGTGTCACCTTGTCTTGCATTTGTGCCTCATGGCAGCAGGAATTGGGGGAATTTATTTCTTTTGTGTATTTAGGACAGTGGAGAGTAACTGAAATTGTTAAAAGGCTGATAGTCCTGGGAGGGAGTGCCTCAAATGATGATGCCTCAAATGGACAAACCCACGGTGGAGTCCTTCCAGTTCCTTCTGAAGGCAGCATTACTGGGGCAGCCTGTTGTGTGGCTACTGCCAGGGCTGCCAGGGCTACCAGGCCCTGTGCAAGGGGAAGCTACCACAGGAATCCATGGGCAAGTTTGCAGCCACTTGACCTGACACTAATGGGATGCATTATTTTGGAATTTAGCTTCTCATAACAATGAGACTTCCTTCTACCCTTCTCATTCCTTTAATGCTGGCCCATGTGTCCAATACAGTTAAATAAACCAGGAAAGTAACCATTAATGTCAAAGTTCCATAATTAAATGCTGACTGAATCACTGCTCAGGCTTGCAACACTTTACTGTAATTTTTAAAGAATATCCAAGTTGACATTAGACTTTTTAAACAGATTAATTAGTCACATTTCATTTTAAGTGGCGCTGACTTAATAGGTACTGCAAATGTACAGTATGTATTTACTTAAAGCCATTATAACATAATATTTACAGGATATTAACATGTATTAATTACTGTATAATGAACCTCGTGACTACAATATTGCCATTCTTGCACGGCTGTAAAAGTTTTATCATCTTGTGAGGGGGGAGGGAAATTAAAATAAATTGCATGCACATTGAAAGCGTATTTTTCAGAGGAAATGTGCAAGTTATAAGAAAATGTAAAACAGGGAACCCAGTAAATCACAAACAGCTAACAAATGCTCCAAGACATGCTATAATGTTTTTATGAGCGTGTTTTACAACCCATTCATTACGCTGTCTGTCCTTCTGAAAGCTGGTTATTAGACTGACTGTGCACAGTAACACATGAATATCTGTGCAACTAGCCATGAAATCACAACTAAGCTGATCACTTTTGTTTTGCTTAGTTCATCCTGGAAGATACCTTAGAGCATTTTCCCCTGGAGCTGGAATTCCCCAGCACACTGCAACAGGAGAGGTGATGCTGGGGAGTGCTCTGGGGTGTTCCTGGGAACAGAGTGTGCCCTGCTCAGCCTCCTCCTCCTGGGGACAGATCCTTCTGGCTGCTGGGCTGGACATGATCTACAGCTGTGTATTGCTCAGAGCCTTTGCCAACATTTGGAGATGTCCAGTTGTGGCATTCACATTCTCTGAAAAAATCCCTTTGCCCAGGATTTCTCTCCTGGGAAGCTGAGAAGTCTCAGAGAAAATTAAAACAATTCTTCTCTCATTTGCTTCTCCTGTGCTGTGCTCATGTGGAATGTGTTTGGAGATTGTTTACCCACAGGTGATTGTTCCATTGCACTATGCTGGGAGTTGTTTTCACTCTTTGGCCAATCAGGGCCAGGCTGTGTCAGGGCTCTGGAGAGAGTCAGGAGTTTTCATTATTATCTTTTTAGCCTTCTGTAAGTATCCTTTCTGGATTCTTTAGTATAGTTTATAGTTTATAGTATTCTTTAATATAATAAAGTATAACAAAGTAATAAATTAGCCTCTGATAAGATGGAGTCAGATCCATCATTCCTGCCTTCATCAAGGGTGCAAATTCAATATCCAGCCATGGTTTGATGCTGGCTGGAGCAAGGAAGGGCACCTGTGGGTCACTCCTGAGGGAGCTGCAGGCTGCCAGGTGGCCCCACGTGCCTCCCCTTCCATGTGGGATTTGCCTTCTGGAAACAAGGAGGACAATCATGCTTGAGGCAAGAGGTCACCAACATTTGTCAGCTGACAAAGGGAGAATTTTGCTGCGTGCTGCGAGGCGGCTGTCGGGGAGGCTGCAGGATGGGCTCTCTGTCAGGGGGGTTAAAGGTGTGCTGAAACTGGGATGCTGGAGGAAGCGAGTGCTCAAGGACCTCTCTGCCTGCTCGTTTTTCATTATGTGTGTGATGTGCAAAATGATGGGGGCAGATAGCCCTGGAGACCCTGCTGCTGACCCCCTGCTCCTGTGAAGTGAGCACATGCACAAAGGGAGCCACCAGGGCGAGTGACAGCCAGGCAGCTCTGGCATTCTGTGATTTCCCTTCCACTGCCACATTACAAACAGCTTCATATTCAAATGGCTGCCTGTCTATGATTGTCCAATTATTCACTGCATTCTTTCTTTGATGGCACAGATGTTCTCAATTTCTTGGAGTAGAGGGGTTTTTTTTCATCTAAAAAGTCGTTCTGCCTCAGAAATGCAAAATCCTCCACAGTTCACCAGGTTCTCTGATGGGTTTGCATAATTGGTCTTCAATGTGCCTATTGTTTTGTAATAGAAAGCCTATGTTTAATTTCATTTTTGTAAACCTGTAGAAAGAGCAGAACATTCTGCCATTTATGTCATTCTCCTCATTAGGATCTGAGCGGATTGTGAGCATTTAGACTTGATTATAAGGCACAGGCTGTGCTGAAAGGAGCACATGCTTCCCTCTTCCATTGTTTTAAACACTTCAGGAGGCTGATCCAGCAAGATGTTAAACATGTCCAGCTCTCTTTGTACCTTTGTGTGAGGTGTTTTTCTCTGGCAAGGGCAGTCTGATTTCTTTGGGTGTACGGGCATGGCAGGTAGGGCAGCTCTGGTCTGTTGCAAACAGGAATTGTTCAAACTGTGGACATGAGTGACTGCATAATTCCATGGGAAAGGACATTTTGATGTCTGTTCTGAGTGATGGCTGCAAGCTGCCCTTGCAACAAGGGGGTACCCCTGTCCCAGGGCCTGTTTCCTCTTGTGTACTGGACGTAGCTATAAAATTACCTCTGTTGTTAAACTCTCAAACAGCATTCATGAAATAACTCAGACTTCTCATTTATATAATTCTTTGAGGCTCATTTATCTCTTATTCTTATATGGTAAGGCAAGGTAGAGATACCTGTGTGATATAAACATTTAAAAAACTACAGAAGAGAAAAGGGCATTTCTAAAACTTCATAGGAAGAACAGCAACAAAACTCCAGAAAAACCCAACATCAGCTAATGGCAGCTCTGGGGGTGAGGGGGAACTTAGCAGATTGGATCCTAGGAAATAAAAAAAGAATTTTTAAAAGATTAGAGGCTTGCTAGGATAATTCAAAAGAGATAAAGGGATGACCCAGGGATTAAAAATCTCACAGCAATCCTACATAAAAGGATTTTGTTAGAGCCCCAGCAACAAAGGAAGGTCCAGCTCTGAAGGTGTGCTGATTACACCAGGACATGGCCAGGTGTGCTGGTGCCCTTCCCTGTTCCAGAGAAATGCCCTAAGCCTGGTTTTCCCTGAGGCATTCAGTCTTTCAAAGGGACTGGAAAAGCTGCTGGTGTCTCTCTGGCACAGACAGGAGTGCAGGGACACCGTGGAAAGGACCTTCCACCCACCACTGACAGTGGTACAGCCTTGCTGCAGTCTCATGTGCTGCTCAGCACGGGGCCTTAATACCCCTAAGAGGCTCATGGCAGTGCCCCAAAACAGCTTTAGACAGGCTTAGCCTCCTGAGGCTACAGAAGAACAGTCAAGTGTGCTCTTCCCTTGCACAGCAAAGCCTGGCAGAGGCTGAGAAAAACCTATTGCAGGTGAATGCTGGCAGAAAAATAACCAGGTTCATCCTATATTGGCCAGATTGGAGAGTGCTGGGACTGGCAACAGGAATGAGCCCATCCCACCATGGACATGGATCAGCCTGTGCTGATGGCAATGCGTGTGTCCTGGAGGGGCCTTTCCTGCTGCTGCTAGTCAGTATTCCTGATTGTCCTAGGGTGAGGTTATGATGCTTGTATCCCCATTCCTGTTTTCTGTTTATGCTGGACATTATGTTCTGTGCCTTCAAGACTGGCTCTGAAGAGTGAAATTTTGTTTTGTTTTGTTTTGTTATCAGCCGCTCCCCCAAGGCTGGTGGGACACAGAGACAGGGCAGTACACAGTGCAGCTTTGGCTTTTGGCTCCTGCTCCTGCTCTTGCTCCTGCTTTTGCTCCTGCTCATTGGTTAGTTTAGCTCAGCAGTCTGAATCTTTCCCTGGACTGTTTTTCCTTTCCCTTTCTGGACCCACTCGAGCCTGCTCCGGACTGGGCCCTGGCAAACACCCAGAGCTGGCACCTTGTGGCTGCAGCAGCTGCCCCAGCACCAGAGGGACTGATAACAGAGCGAGCACCCCAGGAGAGACTTTCTGCATTTGTCATCTTTGTCAGAGCAGTGACAGAGGGGTGTCACCCAGTATTGTTCATTTTGTGTGCTGGGGGTGCTGTGCCTGTTAAATAAACAGGTTCTTTCCACTTCTCTCCCAGGAATCCTCCCTGAACCAGTTGGGGTAAGGGGCCGTGTGGGATTGCTTTCTAGAGGGGCCCCTGTGGAGGTTTTCTACCAAATTTGCCCTAAACCAGGGCACTGATCCAGGAGAGGCTGTCTCTTCAACCCCTTCATGTGCTAGATAAAAATGACATTGGAATTTGCATGAAGGGAACCTTTCTGTCACAGCATGCCTGGAAGGAACCAAAAGGGACCTCAAAGTGACTTGTAATGCCAGCACTTTGGAGGTCTCTACATTTGTCTCCAGCCTGTTCTCTGTATCAGATGAACTGATGCCTGAGAAACAAGCCTTGTACTATCTGTCTTAGAAGGCAGCCAGGAAATAGCTTTACCAAGCTACATGCATGTTCTCTGAGAAGATAACAAATACCTCCATTCAACAATACATCAAACAAGTGTGTTCTGAGCCCAGGAGCCACAGATGCTACCAAGATCTCTACATCAAAGCCCAGGTGATTCCCTTCTCAGCACTGGGATTTCTAGTCAAAGTCACAATGGACTGGCAATTACTTTGTGTTAGATCTTGGGGACACTGCCCAGAGACAGAGCTGAAAGGCAGGAGAACTGTCTGATGGGTCAGAAGGATGAGCTCACTGACAACACACATTTCTTTTAGGCTGTTACCAATATCAAAGCCCCTTACTTCTTTTGTGCTGGTTTTAGAAGGAAGAGAGATGCTGCTGCTTTGTTTCACTTCCTTCCATCATTAAATAAGAAATGTCCCTTCCAGACCCATCTCCTGTTAGGAGAAGAAATTTGGTATTTCCCAGCCTTTTCTCAATGTATAGTTCTGTTGGTCAGCTCACAGAAATTCCAGTGCTGTCTCTGTAAAACACTAGGATGGGATCCCTTTCCCCATTATTACCCTCTTTCAGAGCAGACAAGGAAAGGGCCAGAATCAGTCCTTACTTCAGACACTGGAATTTTAATTACAGTTGACATTTTTCAGACTGGTGCTGAGTATTTTCATCAGCTGGAAAATGGCTGTCATCTCCCTACCCTTGGGGACACCAACACTTAGTGGAAGTTACTCCAAGTGTAATCCAGGCTCCAACCTGCACTTTGGCCCAGCTTCCACGTGTCCTTGTCTTGTGCTCCTCTTCCTTCAGAGCTGCCTTGGCTCTCCATACAGCAGCTGGGGATGGGAATTGCCATCACACCCTTACAAGGATGTAAAGGGATGTAAAGGAGCTGCTTCCTGCTCTGTCTCTGAAGAATAGAGGGCTGCAGCTTCCTCAGCAAAACTTCAAAACTTGGTTGGTTGCCAAACTCAGGAAAGTCAGGGTTTGATTTTCTCTGTTAGGTGGGAGGTTTGCTCTGAGCAGTGGGAGGTGCAGGCTCAGAGTCCTGGTACAGCCCAGTGCTGAACATCTGGATCGAGCAGATGTCCTCAGAAGGCCAAAGTGAGCCACAGGCCTGGTACCCCATGGAGAGGTCAGTGTTTGCCCTGGAAGGCAGGTGCCCAAAAGCACCATTTCTAGGAATCAGATCTGATGCTTTACATTTTACAGCTGCTTCTCACTCCTCACTAAAACCTTGCTGTCCAATATTGGAAAGGACTATTCACTCAAGAGAGTGAACTCGTGTATCTGCAGGAGGGGAAGCCCAGCTGGTGCCAGCCTGAGGTTCTGCCAGGGCAGGGGTGGCAGAGCTGGGCTGCTGCCCTGTGATGTCCCTGCCCTTGGCTGAGGCACAGCTCCAATCCCCTCTGCCAGGGCAGGACCCTGCCCTGCCCCTGCAGCTCATCCAGCCCCTGGCAGCATCAGGAGCCTCGGGAGAGCAAAGCCCTGTTGGAGTCCTGGGTGCTGAGAATTTACAGCTTCCTGTGCTGAGAGGCACTGACCCCCAGCAGAACACTGCCTTTGACCTGAGGCTGTGGAGAAGGCTTCCAAAATTGAATGATAGAACTGGGATTGTGGGTGTTGAGTTTGAATAGAAGTGTGTAACATCACAGGGTGGGAAATTTAGAGTTTAATGTTTTAGAATACAGCAATATATATGGGGCAAGATGGAGGTTTTACAGTGGTGGCTGGTTGTTTTTCTTCTTCCTTCTTCTCCATAGGTTTGGGTGGTTTGGTGTAATTGGATAAAAAAGTCTGCATTGCAGACTTTGAGTGATTAGTTATTGGGTTAAAATTGAAAATAATTTAGGTGTTATTTCTTAATTGGACAGTTTAGCCCTAAAAGACATTGTAAAGAAAGACAGATAGCCATTTTGCAGCTTGTTAGTGGAATGCTGTAGAACTCACAACTTGTAGGACTGTAATACAGAAAAGAAATAATAAACATTTGAGTCTGAACACCAAATACCATCTCAATTGCTTCAATCCTAACCTAGACAGAGGCAGAAGAGAAGCCAAAAACCTGGCATTTAGTGGTGCCCTGCGTGAGGACAAAGGCCCTGCTCTGCAGAGGTTCCTGCTGCTGGGGCTGTGGAGAGGCAGGGGAGGAGCAGGAATGGAGAGAGCTTCTTCCCCTGAGTTCTCAAACTCAACCTCTCTCACTGCTGGAAGATTTTATCCTCCCCTGCCATGTTGTGGAGAGGTTTTACTCAATGGACCAGAGTTTGTCACTCATGATGACAGTTTAAATTTTCCTTCCCATCTTCAAGGCCAGCAACAAAGCAGGTCAGAGCCTGGATTTCACTTAGAGTAACTTCCACAAAGTGTTCCTGTCCCCAAGGGTAGGGAGATGACAGCCATTTTCCAGCTGATGAAAATATTCAGCACCAGTCTGAAAAATGTCAACTGTAATTAAAATTTGTTTACATTTTCAAGGGTAATATTGCTTATTCTCTTGTTGACAATTGCTGCTTCAAGCTTCTAGGCTTAACCAGATAGGAATAGTTGTCTTTAAATGGCAAGTTTCCCCTTTCCCTTATCACTGATTTGTGGCTATGTTTAGGAATGGTTTTAATTGCATGCTCCTATTTTTTTTCACCCTGTGTTTTCTAGGCCCCTTTAATAACCAGCATTTACTAAAATTCAGAGAGCTCAGGAAAAAAAAAAATCTATTCACTCTATTATTCTTGTAGCAGACACAACCCAAAAGCTCTTTTCTGTGACAGAATCAATAATTGTTTAATCCATGTAAAACAAGCTGCTTTCCACACTCACTCAGTTGAGAAAACAGCAGGCTCTGCTCTGTGGCCACCAAAGACAACACAAACGGGTGGGTTTGGTCACAGCTCAGCGAGGGTTTGAGGGGACAGGGCCCTGCTGGGTGCTGTCAGAACCCAGGACATTGCTCTGGCTGCCCTGGGTGATTTGAGACCCTGGCAGGGGGCTCAGAGACCTTGGCACAGAGTCAGAAACCCCTGTGCCTTTGATTTTAGCCCATGGAAACAATTACCAACTTTGGGTGAGGAGTTACAAGCCACAAATGTTTGAGTAGAATGACAGTGAATTTATCACTGTGTGAAAATGCAGAATTTTGGGGACTTAGAATGGGGGTTCAAGAGGCAAGATGGAGGAATCTGGGCATGTCCTGACCCTCTTCTCCTTCTTCTTCTTGTCCTCCATCTTCTGCTGTGATGGTGACACTTGTGGATTGGTTCAGAGCAGAGACAGACTGTCTTACACAGGTGATAGGGATTGGGAAATTATTGTAAATAAAGTACACACAGTTCTTAGTATAAAAAGACAACACCACTCTGAAGGCAGTCAGTGTGCCGTGGACCAACCTGCCAGACAGACCTCAGCAGGTCAGAGAGAGAGTGTTATAGATAAGAGAAAATAAACAACCTTGAAAAGCAGAGCTGAGGAATCCCAACTCCAGTCATTTCGATTGCAGGGCTGGGAAAAAGAGACTTTCTAACACCTCGGGGTCATCTCGACCACAGAGACTCTGAGAGGGTGCCAGCAGCTCACACTGGCAGGGCTGACACAGCCACTGAGGCTGGGGCTGAGCCAGTAATCCATCAGAAAAAAACAAGAGGAACATGCTGGATTGAACATTCAGGAGTGTTTGTTTTGGGGTGGCTGGGGAGATGTGACTGCTGGAGGTGTAGTAATCACATATCCTCTGAACAGAGAGACATGGTTCACCCAGGAAAATCCTGGGAAGCTGTGGGAAACTGAGAGGGAAGAATTCAAACAATTATTATCTCTCTTTCTGTAACCACTGTTTATAGATATGGTTCTCCAGAGTGTGCTATTCATAGTCACCAATAGTGTGAGAGGTTTCTACTTTAAGACCAATCAAGTCTCATCTTAGCAAGTCACATTATAAAAAGACTTGCTACTTTCATTAAACACTTTTGCCTTCTGATCCAGCTGAAGACTGGAGTCTTCTTTTCATCCCTGACTCAACAGCATCACTGGAGGTTTGATGGGATATTGTATTTGCTGGGTCCCCCATGGCAGGCAGGAATGATGCACCTGACTCCATGTTCTCAGAAGGCTAATTTATTATTTTATGATACTATATTATATTAAAGAATACTATACTAAAGAATCCAGGAAGGATACTTACAGAAGGCTAAAAAGATAATAATGAAAACTCCTGACTCTCTCCAGAGCCCTGACACAGCCTGGCCCTGACTGGCCAAGGAGTGAAAACAACTCCCAGCAGAATGCAATGGAACAATCACCTGTGGGTGAACAATCTCCAAACACATTGCACATGAGCACAGCACAGGAGAAGCAAATGAGATCAGAATTGTTTTCCTTTTCTCTGAGGCTTCTCAGCTTCCCAGGACAAAAACCCTGGGCTAAGGGATTTTTCAGAGAACGTGAATGTGACAATGGGGGGTGTACAACACACTGGCAGATCCCACAGCCCCCTTTGAGGTGAGGGTTTGTAGGTGATGGAGGGTTTGTGCCATCAGCTGTCTGCCTTTGGATGAGGCATTGTGTCTGCAGAGTGCTGGATGTAAACAGGCACCCCCAGTTTTCCCTGTGGGGTGGGTAAATCAGCCTGGACACAGCCAGCTGAGTGGGAAGTAAAAAGGTTCTGGAGGCATCCTGGGCAAAAGGCACCTCTTAGGGCACAGCTGTTCAGGAATGCACACTACAAATACATCTGTTCTTGAGTGCCACTTGTGCAGCTTGTGCAGAGTGCTACCTGAGGGCTTGTTGAGGGTGTGAGAGTCACCACAGGGAACCTGGGGCTTTGCTGAGCTTCTGTTCTCCCTTCCAAAAACTGTTTGGACTTTAGTAGAATTTTTTACAGTGAATTGCTCCCTTATAGCATCATTAGAGTCTTCCATAATAATTGTAAATTGTTATTGATTGTGATTTAGTAAATAATCCTATTAAATGAGCCTCTAGATAAAACTGATCTTGGCTGAGCTTTGGTGCTGCTCTGTGCCTGTGCCCTGCTTGTGCTGCTGACCAGACTCAGCTGCTAGGCCATGGAAAGCATCTCACTGCCTGCCCTGTTTAGGAAGACTTGGATCAGTACTCTCCTGAGGCTCTTCTCTCACTAAGGTTCCATCTGTTGTAATTGGTTAGAATTGTTAAAGTACCTCAAATAAGTTTACAAACCACTGTGCACTCTGCTTTCCAGAAATCACAGAATGGTTTGGAAGAGACCTTAGAAGAGACCTTAGAACCCATCCAGTGCCACCCTCTGCCATGGGCAGGGACACCTTCCACCTTCCACCTTCCACCTTTCACCTTCCACCATCCCAGGCTGCCCCAAGCCCCATCCAGCCTGGCCTTGGGCACTGCCAGGGATCCAGGGGCAGCCCCAGCTGCTCTGGGCACCCTGTGCCAGGGCCTGCCCACCCTGCCAGGGAGGATTTCTTCCCAATATCCCATCTAACCCTGCCCTCTGGCAGTTTAAAGAACCCCCTGGAAAGTGTCCCTACAGTGCAATTGTCTCCACAGTGCAAATATTCAGGATGCTACTTCTGTCCTCCCCTCCAGGTGGATAAGCCAGGCCCAGGCCTTATTTTGGGATATTTCTCATCCATGTCTGTGCATAGCAGTGTGATGGGTTTGGGAGCTTGGTTTGCCTTCTGGAAGGGAATCTCTGTCCCCCTCCTTTGGTTGTCTGAGCTGTTTCTAGCAGGTACCAGACAGACTTGGCCCATCTGGTGTAAGATTTTTTTACAATCCTTGGCACCAGCCTGGCATGGTTTGGTTGGGAAGAGTGGCCAAATGTATGGACACCTCTAAAGCTGCCAGCTGAAAAAAGGAAATGGAACAGCTGGATTGTCTTTGGCCTTCTTCAAGCCAAACTTGAAGAGATTTGGGCTTGTGGAAGGATAAAGCAGCACATGCAGGTGCAGTGGGATTACAAATCCTTCTCCTTGCACCGAAGTCCTGGACAGCTGTGATTTGAGTGGCACATGGCCAGCTCCACCATTCCCCACACCAGCCAGCCATCCAAAGCCTTCAGGGGCACAAAGCAGCCTTTGCCTGGGCTGTGCTGAGGGACAGCACATGTTTCACTGGGATTTTGCTGGTGCTCATGCTCTTTGTGGTTCCTGTGTAATCTTGGCCAAATCATTTCACCCCCTCAGCCTGTTTTCCATTTGTAGACAGGATTAGCAGTACTTCCCCTTTCTGTTCTGCCTGTAGGCTCAAAAAAAGAAATTGCTTATTTTGCATACAAATCCATGCATTTTGCATGCAGCCCCTGGTACAGTCAGACCTTATCTTACATGAGACATCTGATGTATCAGATTATAAATGATAAACACCCATAACCACAAGGACAAGTTTCCTTGAAGTCTGTGTGCATGCTGATGTGGGTAACAGGGCTGCTCAGTGCTTGCTGAAAGTTCATTTCTACAGTTCCCAGTGACTCCCAAATTATTTCCTCTCTCTCAGTGCTCCTGGTGTGGGGCATCAAACACAAAAAAATATGCAGCCTAAACTGAAGAACCTTGTTTCTGCTGATTTCATGTGATCAAGAGATGCCACACTTGCAATTGAGGAATAAATGAGAGAGACTGTTTTCCTTTGTGAGTGTGTTGTGAGCTTTATTGTTTGATATTAAAGCTGCGTTGTGCAAAGTAGCCCATAAATGGCTAATAAAATCAGTGTTTACAGCTTGTGAAGTGCATCAAGTCTCTACCCTGGCTTGCCTAGGGACATTTATATTTGTGTTTGCTGTCTGGGGTTTAAGAACTGCCCATGGTTTTCCTTTTGGGTCTATTCTAAATGATGCTGTGGACAAACATCTTTCCCTGTTAACTCAGTTGGTCCTGTTGAAGCATTGCCAAGAGGAGGAAGAGCAGCAGGAAGAGCAGCAGGAAGAGCAGCACTGCTCCTTCCTCAGCATCAGGGTGAGGAGTGGGGCACCCCAGGCTGTGCCACATGGCATGGAAAGCTCCAGAACAAACTACCAAACTCCTGGGAAGCCCTGAGAGTAAAATGAGCTTATCATACTCCTGTGAGTGTGGGCAGCAGAAACACCAGTTTTATCCTTGGATCTCGCCTTTGCCTCCATGTCCCTCAGTTCTGTCTTCACTCATGGTACACAGATTGTTTTTCCTTTTTGATTTTCCTTTTCCTTTTTTTTTTTCCTGCTTGATTTTGTTTTTTTCTTGCTCATTGGATGTATTATTGGAAAAAGGCTGACCCTGCAGTCTGCTTTTTATCTGGTGGTTATACTGGAGCTGCGCTGATCAGCATTAATCATCTTTCATAATTGTGAACAATTCTAAATGCAAAAATAGATAAACACATGGGGCATTTCTTCTGACCAATGGTACCTGTGAAAACTCTTTGTTTTCCTCTCACTTTGGACAAAAGGGTTAAGTGTGTAGGTAGATGAGGTCTTGGACCTAGCAGTGCAAACTTCCAACTGCAAACCTGGCTCAAGTCTGGAGTTCAGGAGCTGTGAAACAGATCTGGTCTGATCTGCTCCTGGGAGATCCTTTGTCACAGACATATTTTCTGAAAAATCCTTTGCTAGGATTTTTTCTCCTGAGAAGCTGAGAAGCCTCAGAGGAAAAGAAAAACAATGATTACCTGCTGCTGTGGAATGCAACAGGTGCATCTTTGACTGGTCCATGTGAGTTGTTTTTACTTGATGACCAATGACAGCCACCTGTGTCGAGGCTGTGAGCAGTCACAAGATTTTATCATTCCATTCCTTTCCTTGTTAGCCTTCTGATGAAATCCTTTCTTCTATTCTTCTAGTATAGTTTTAATGGATCATTTTCTTTTAATATAATATATATAATAAAATAATAAATCAACCTTCTGAAGCATGGAGTCAAGATTCTCACCTCTTCCCTCCTCCTGGGACCCCTGCATGCAAACATCACCACAGTCCTTCAGAGGAAGGAAACACAAGGAAGCTTTGCTGCAGCAAAAAGTGAACTGCTGACAAGCCTGTCTCCAGATATGTGCAGATGAACAGCTTTCCAACTGGCCAAAAAAGCCCCACATGAAGATATTCAGTGGCTGGAAGCAGAAACTAAACCCATCCACATCCCTGAACTGCTCATCCCTGAAATACACTCCCAGGCAGTGCATTCCTGTCAGAGATCATGATCACTCTCCCTGCTCCCAAATGTGCCCACACACTCACTCTTGATGGCAGCCTGAAGCTGGGGGAGGCTTCATAGCTGAGGATCTTTTCTTTTCACTTACAGACTCTTGTAATGATTAGAACTCTTCTTTGTAAAATTTGTAAAATTTTCAAGCCCTTTTGGACTTGGGGCTTTGATGAAAGCTCTTCCTGCTCTGGGCACTTGCAGCTTTAAACCTCTCTGTTCTTGGTCTGAGAGACCTGCAGGAGCTCAGAGCAATAAAGTGATGGGGCAGAAATTGCCCTTGAGGCACTTTTGTAGCAGGAGAGTTTGAGCTAAATGCTGGGGTGTGACAACACACCCCAGATTGCCACCAGGGACATTGAATTTAGTGTGTGAGGCTATCAGATATACTTGGAATTACTGCATGCTCTTTAATTACAAAATCTGCCTCAAGGCGTGTGTTTCCTTGGCTCTCTGGGATGTGTGCAGGTCTGAGCACACAGCTGAAGCACACATGCTGCCAGCTCATAACAGGTGACCCTGTCCACTGTCTTTGGCCTCATAACAGTTCATTACATGGTCCAGCCTTTTGAGCCAGAGAAAGTGAGATTTATAGGTTGCCTGGGGATAATCATTTCAAGAAGAAAGATCAATGATATGCAACTCAGTGGGAAGAACAGCAAGTTACAAAATCTGCCTTGTTAGAAGACATCAAACATCTTCATAAACTATTTAAAGGTAGAAATGATCATTAACCTTTGCTGTAGCCAATTACATTCAGAGTGGTCAATGCCATTAAATACAAGTCAGGGTGACATCCCATTAGGGTTTGTAGGGACCTGGGGATGTGTCTTGGTTTGAGACACAGGTGTCTGCTAAGGAAGGCAGGAGCCTTCCTTGAAATGGAAAATATAACCACCTTCCCTCTGAATTATTATAATTTTGAAATTAAGGGGCTCTCAGGCAAAGATATGGGAATAGGAAAAACAGTTTTTTACTGGGAAAATGAAAAATACAAATGCAATAGTTCAAAAAAAGAGAAAACCCCACTGCCAGAGTCAGACCATGCCCTGTCCCCCTGTGTGTCAGGGTGGTGGCACAGTCCCATCCCAGGGGGGCTCAGGGTGGTGGCACAGTCCCATCCCAGGGGGCTCAGGGTGGTGGCACAGCCCCATCCCAGGGTGTGTCAGGGTGGTGGCACAGTCCCATCCCAGGGGGGGCTCAGGGTGGTGGCACAGTCCCATCCCAGGGGGCTCAGGGTGGTGGCACAGTCCCATCCCAGGGGGGCTCAGGGTGGTGGCACAGTCCCATCTCAGGGGGGCTCAGCCCTCCTGCAGTGCCAGCTGTGGTTCTGCTGGAGCAGGGATCCTGCACAAGGGGGGAGTTTTCCTCTGCAGCTCCAGGGCTGCTGGAGATGGGCCTGCTCTCCCTCTGGGAATGCAGGGCAGGAGAAAGCTGCTCCTCTGGGAATGCAGTGGCCAAAGGCTCCTGTGCTGTTCCCAGGGCAGATTGGATCCAGGTAGGAATGCTTGGCTCCTCCCCTGGGTGGAGCATCTCCCCATGGGATGATGGAATTTGATCAGCCCTGCAGGGACACTCAGTGGCCATGGACAGCAGAGATCTCCTGGAGGGAGGATTGGCTGTGGGAGAGATAAAGAAACCTGCCCATGAACAGCAGAGAACTGCCCCAGCTCTGACAGAGGGTGACAGAACACACACCCCCATTTCCAACCTGAGCCAGGATGTTAATGCTTTGAAGTCCCTCTCACCCTGGGTCTGCCCTGGAGGACACACTGGACGAGCAGACTGAACAACACAATGTGTCCTTGCTCACCTCAGAAGTTCTCTCTGGCCTTGCTTGCATCTGCATCACTTTGCATCCCCCCCAGACAAACAGCCATGGATCCTTTTTCTACCTGCTTTAGTTAATTATTACTGGTTTTAATATGATGTGAAAGCATCCCATTTTTCCTGTGGGGGAAATCACAACCCAGGTTGTTCCTTGCAGAGCCAGGAAAAGAACAGATTATTCAGGTTTGCCTTGCTCCTTTGAAACCACCTTGAGCAGCTGATGGCCCCATCCCTCTTTGACACCCAGCTCTACAGCAATACATCCCTTGGCTGCTTTTCTTTAAACGCTGTAGTCATGCTGCTGCAATTTAAAGTGTGATCTGTTGTTGATAATCTCAACCCTGCCTCTTCTCCTGATGCTGAATCAATGACATTTTTTCTAAGCTGCCTACATCTGGTGTTTTACTGATGGCTGCATGTGGCCCTCTCACGTTAATTACTTCTGCTGTGTCTAGCACTATATGCTCTATAATGTTTCAGAGACTGCTTGCAATTAAAATAAAAAATAAGTAATGCATTGCAGGTTACAAGCCAGTCAGTTTCCTTGCAGCTTTATTCTCTGAGCTGTCCAAGTGGCTCAGAGCCCATGGAGTATTAGCAAAAACCTGGGACACAGGAACGACCAGGAGGATTCCTGGCTTTACAGGCTCCTGAAGGCATCATTTCCTGAACATTGCTTTACTTTTTCCAGTTTCTTTGCTCTTGAAAGAAAATGTCAGCATCCTTAACTTTCCATCCCCTGGTTTCCAGGGGACTCAGGGTAATCAGTCTCCTTGCTGGGGAAGGGCTGTGCTTGTACCAAGTGAGCTCAGCTGATGGCTGGGGCACTTCAGTTTTGTAACTGCTCTAACAGCAGGTTGGGAGGGACTAATCAGATGCAGTTTTGAGTATTCTGGCTTCAGATCAACAAAATGCTTAAGCATGTGCTTAATTTTAAGCACTGCAATGGTTTTGCCCATGAAAAACAGGGACAAAATGTCATCCAGCCATCCTGCTGAGTAATCCTAACAATTATTTCTCATTCTTGTTTTTTTTTTTCCTCAGTGGTTCTTTGCCCCCACAAAATCTTTCAGGCATTCTAGAAGAGCGAGCACAGAAAAGCTGAAATGAAACAGCTCATGCAGGGAAGCACAAGCAATGTGGGGAATTTTCATTTAGCAATCCAAGCAGCAGATTTCTGTTATTATAAATACTGGCTGAATTCACTTGTGAAAATATACAACAGTTAATTTGCATGTAAAGTGACAAATTAAAATCTAAAATTCCCCATTTTGTTCCCTGAGTGGAATATAACATGGCAAGCTCTGCAAAATGCCTGAGCTCTGCTCCAGTGGCACCCCCAGCCTGGTGGTGCTGCAGCCATCACATTGAACCTGAATGTGACAGAGCTTGGATCAGCACATGGAAACAACTCAACACAAATACTCAGAGGTGTTGGGAACCTAAAACTCATTTCAGCAGGGTGATTTTTTAGCACCTGGTCCCTAGGAACTGGGTTGAAGTACAGCCACTCTTTGCCTGAAGATCAGAAAAGTGCCTTCCACCAGTAAGGGATAGAAGGTTTGTCAATCCCACGTGGTGTAACACCACAGGAGGGGCTGCATTTTGTTTTGGCTGAAAGGCAGAACCTGTCTGAGCAGGGGCTGGGTGTTCAAAGGACAGTGAAGCCCTCCCCAGCTTCACCTTCCAGTTTGAAGAAAGGAGGGAGTTAAACACAGGCTGATCCATAGGTTTTGTCAACCCTGCAGCCTTTCCTGGTATCTTTTCCAGTTCCTCAATCTCATTTTGTGAACTGGAAAGGTCATAGTGGCACAGGATGTTCCATAGAGGCATGAGTGGTGGTATCTGCATTTTTGGTAGCTGAAGGAAGGCTGTTCATTGTCACCCTGTTCTTCTAAAGTTCTCCTAAGCCTTCTGATGTTTACATTTTTGTGATGGAGTTTCTCACACACTTTTCATGTGAATAATGATTGTTTTGCATTTCTTTCTGGAGGAGGAGAGAATTGATGGACTGTTGGTTTGACCAGTGTGGTTGGACAGGTGGCAGTTTCATCCTCCAATCCAGGGTCACTTTTGGAAATCTATAAATATCAAGGTCCCAAAATAAACGTGCCTTTTTTTACCCTGGACATCTCAGCGTGTGAGTGTCGTTCATTTCGTGTCCTATTGCGACAGCTCATCAAAGAAACTCAACAACTCATCCCTGCCTGTGCTCTGCTGTGTGCTGGCACTTCACTGGGAAGGACATCTCAGACTGGGCTGCAGAACTTTCCCTGGTAGAACTCTCCTCTTTGCCCTGGAGCCATCTCTCCTTTCTGCTGCCTCCTTTGGCCCCTGCTGTGTGGAGGCACCGTGCACTGCCCATCCCTGCTGCAGCACTCAGCTCCCACTGAGGCAGGTCCAGGGCACGGGCAGGTGCCACTGCTCATTTGTTACCCTGGCAAGCAGCAGCAGCCCTGCTGACACTTGCATCCAGGAGCACTTTCCTCTGCAGAAATTCACTTAATCTCTCCTGACACTCTTTTGGTGGTTAAAGACAAAAAGCACTAGCTTATTCTCATTCCCAGACACTGATGTAGAGACCTGGAGAATTCAAGTGTTGATGAACTCCTTTGTTTTAAATGATTGCAGGAGAATGTAACAGAGAGTAGTTCTAACAAGGCTAAATGAAACCTAAGTTTTCTGAGTGATGCTGAAGTCTTTTCTTAAGGGACATCAGTGGCAGCTGCTTGCTGCCCTCCATGGCCTGAGCTGCTGACAGGGGCAGAAAACACAAGTGAGCTCTCTGCTGAACTAAAATCTGCCTTCTCTGGGCTGAGCTCCTTCTTCTCCTAATCCCTGCCCCACTGAATCCAGTAGAAAATATTCCCAGGACATGGGATGAGGTGTCCTGAATTTCCCCCGGAGCAGGAAGAATTGAGAAACCTCTGCACTGCAGTGTTGGGACCATTGTGGATCAAAATCATGGACCAAAATCAAGGATCAAAGTCATAGACCAAAAATCATGGACCAAAATCGTGGATCAAAGTCATGGATCAAATGAAGGAGGGAGTAGCACCTGCCATCCCAAACACAGAACCACCAACACAGACATAACTGTGAACCAAATGCTCCTCCCTAGGACTGTAGGTTGTGCCATACTCCCACTGCAGCCATCTCAAAAAGAAAATCTGTTTTGGGTTTGGTTTGTTGTGTTTTATTCCTGCTCACAGCAAATGGCAGACTAGGCATGGGCAGTGCTCCAGGGAGAAGCCATGAGCTGATGCTGAAGGAAGGATTCTGGATGCAGCACACTAACACAACAGTGGTTAATAACATTCTGAGGGAAAGCAGATCTCTGGTGCACAGTGTCCAGCATCCAAGGGATTTTCCAGAGCAGGCAGGTGGGCAGAACAGCAGGGCTATAAAGGAGGGTGTTTGAGCATGCAGGAGAATTTCTTATTTCAGTCTCAGAGAGGAATGTGGAGAGGTTTTTTCCCAACCCTTCCCAAGCCTGTGCAGCAGTTTATCAGGAGGAGACCAGGAGCTGTAGGCACCTCACCAGCCTTTTTAACCCCTGATTTTCCTCTGCTCTCCACTCAGCCCCTCATTCCCTGTCCTCCCCAGCAGTGCAGAGAGCTGCCAGCTGGCACAGACACAGCAGGGACATGAACTTTGCACACAGGGATGTGTGTTCCCACCACACCCTGCTCTCATCCTCAGTGGGCACAGCTGTGACAGCCCTGCCAGCAGCACAGCCAGCTTCTGATCTGAGGAGAGGCACGGGATGCTTCTGTAGGGGAAACTGAAAGTTGTTAAAAACAAACACTAACCCCAATCTCTCCCCATCCAAAAGAGCAAGATCCTCCAGGCCCTGCTCTGGGGGGGTTCACCTGGCTGTTCCAGGTGCTCTCTCTCCAGGCTGAGCTCACACTGCAAGGACAGACTGCCACATCTCCCCCACACAGTGATTCATTAATGCTCATGGTGCCTCCTCAGTGAGAGAGAGCTAAAGCTCCAGGAAGAAGGATCTTTTGATGGCACTATCTATTCATAAACCTCTTGGAGCAGAGCTGGAGGGAGGCTTCAGCAGAGGAGCCCACAGGCACTGGGCTCTGCCAAGGGAGGAGAGGCAGCAGCTGACCCAGCTGTATCCAGCTGTTGTCCTGCTGGGCCACTATTTCTAAAATCAGAGTTGGTAATTCAGATAAGCACCCTACAGCTTTACCTGTACATCCTACAGCTTTACCTGCTTTACCAGAGTTGGTGATTCAGATAAGCACCCTACAGATTTACCTGCTTTTATCAGAGTTGGTGATTCAGATAAGAATCCTACAGCTTTACCTGTACATCCTACAGCTTTACCTGTACATCCTACAGCTTTACCTGCTTTACCAGAGTTGGTGATTCAGATAAGAATCCTACAGCTTTACCTGTACATCCTACAGCTTTACCTGTACATCCTACAGCTTTACCTGCTTTACCAGAGTTGGTGATTCAGATAAGAATCCTACAGCTTTACCTGCACATCCTACAGCTTTACCTGCTTTACCAGAGTTGGTGATTCAGATAAGCATCCTACAGCTTTACCTCTGCTGAGAATTCCCCCTGCATGAAGAAGGAGCCCAGGTTTTCTCTGCACCACAAAACATTCTTTTCCTGGTAGAGCAAGCATGTGTTTGTTTAACAAGGGGGTTAGAGAGGGCAAGCGAGGAAGGTGTGTAGGTAAAAAAGAGTAAGTGGCACTCACTCCACTGCCAACCAACCTGTATGACACTGCTATTTCAGCCTTTGTTCAAAGAGGAATGATTATCCAGCACACCTTTAGTTCTCAGGCAAGAGGGAGAGCCTGGATTCAACCTCACAACAACCTCTCTGCACCAAGGGGTTACAGAAGTACTCAAGGTGTGTCAAAGCAGAGCCTCAGGCTGCCAAAAACCTGCTGGGCTCTGCGAGGCCCTGGGGCATCCCTAAAGAGGCTGAGAGGTGCCAGGCAGGACCTGGATCCTGGCCTGGCTGTGGCACAAACTGCAGGGGTTCCAGTGGTCCCCACGTGCCTGGCTGCAGCCCCACTGGGATTAGCCAGGGCAGAAAGCACTGCTGTGGTGTGTAAGGTGTGAGTAACCTCCAGCCAGGACAGAGAGCACTGCTGTGGTGTGTAAGGTGTGAGTAACCTCCAGCCAGGACAGAGAGCACTGCTGTGGTGTGTAAGGTGTGAGTAACCTCCAGCAGTGACAAAAAGCACTGCTGTGGTGTGTAAGGTGTGAGTAACCTCCAGCCAGGACAGAAAGCACTGCTGTGGTGTGTAAGGTGTGAGTAAGCTCCAGCCATGGCAGAAAGCACTGCTGTGATGTGTAAGGTGTGAGTAACCTCCAGCCAGGGCAGAAAGCATTGCTGTGGTGTGTAAGGTGTGAGTAAGCTCCAGCCAGGACAGAAAGCACTGCTGTGGTGTGTAAGGTGTGAGTAAGCTCCAGCCATGGCAGAAAGCACTGCTGTGGTGTGTAAGGTGTGAGTAAGCTCCAGCCAGGGCAGAAAGCACTGCTGTGGTGTGTAAGGTGTGAGTAAGCTCCAGCCAGGGCAGAAAGCACTGCTGTGGTGTGTAAGGTGTGAGTAACCTCCAGCCAGGACAGAAAGCACTGCTGTGGTGTGTAAGGTGTGAGTAAGCTCCAGCCAGGACAGAGAGCACTGCTGTGGTGTGTAAGGTGTGAGTAACCTCCAGCAGTGACAAAAAGCACTGCTGTGGTGTGTAAGGTGTGAGTAACCTCCAGCCAGGACAGAAAGCACTGCTGTGGTGTGTAAGGTGTGAGTAAGCTCCAGCAGTGACAGAAAGCACTGCTGTGGTGTGTAAGGTGTGAGTAAGCTCCAGCCAGGGCAGAGAGCACTGCTGTGGTGTGTAAGGTGTGAGTAAGCTCCAGCCAGGGCAGAAAGCACTGCTGTGGTGTGTAAGGTGTGAGTAACCTCCAGCAGTGACAAAAAGCACTGCTGTGGTGTGTAAGGTGTGAGTAACCTCCAGCAGTGACAAAAAGCACTGCTGTGGTGTGTAAGGTGTGAGTAACCTCCAGCAGTGACAAAAAGCACTGCTGTGGTGTGTAAGGTGTGAGTAACCTCCAGCAGTGACAAAAAGCACTGCTGTGGTGTGTAAGGTGTGAGTAACCTCCAGCCAGGACAGAGAGCACTGCTGTGGTGTGTAAGGTGTGAGTAACCTCCAGCCAGGACAGAAAGCACTGCTGTGGTGTGTAAGGTGTGAGTAAGCTCCAGCCAGGGCAGAAAGCACTGCTGTGGTGTGTAAGGTGTGAGTAACCTCCAGCCAGGACAGAAAGCACTGCTGTGGTGTGTAAGGTGTGAGTAAGCTCCAGCAGTGTGTGTAGCTGACAGAAAAGGCCAGGATAAAGCTGTGTTAATCAGGGATATTCAGAGAGCTGACACATCCCTGCTGGCGTGGCAGGGGGTGTTGGGTGTGTTACCCTCTGAGGTCCATGGAATAGCAGCAGCAGCAACATGCTGCTCCTGCCTTGCTGAAGGGCTGTGGATTTAATTTCTGCTTCTTAGTAGCGCTATTTGCAAATCCTTGGGGGGTACAGAGCAGATTTCTAGGACATGGGCTGGTATATATTCATCCTTTTCATCCCACACTCCTGACCTTGGGGTGTAATGTATGCTTGTGTACCTTTGGAGAGTGCCCTTTGCTAGACAAGGGAGGCAAAAGATGAGCCAAAGGTTGTGCTACTGATCTGGATTTGGGAAGACATGGGTTTAATTCCCCATCCTTATGCAGTCTTCTTGTGACAAAATCTTGCATAATAAAAACCTTCAGGAGGTGAGGTTCAGCGAGAATGACACAGAAACTGCAAAGGAAAAAAAAACATTTGTTAAAAGGTAGAAAACATCCTAAGGCCCTTGGTTCTTAACTGTCGAGTATTGTGTCTTGCCTAGAGGTCTGAGACCTTGTGTGTGTGTGCCCTGTTCAGCTGCAAACAGTCAGAATAATGAAGATGGACATTTTTGGCTCTCTGGATCAAACAGTGATGGTTGTGACTGCAAATTAATAGAAGAGGGGGAAAGTAAGGACATAAAAGGCATTTTTTCAAGCACTGGCTGCCAGAATCTCTTCACAGGGCAAAGGTGGGTCAGGCAGAGCAGCTGCCTGATAAATCCTCCTGGGATGTCTCTGTTTCCATCCTGTTACAGAAGAGTTCACATGATGCTGCAGCCAGGGAATGTGGGAACCCTGTGCAGACAAGTCCTGGTGATTCATTAATTTATTTATTTTCCCAAACTCCAGAGACTCTTTAATAAAAAGACTTTCCTAATGTGACTGTAATAATTGTTACCTGCAGACAGCTCTGACTTAATTTTCAAGGATGATCTCCACTTTAGAGGTGGCAGAAGGATTATTTTAAATGGCACATGTGGGCAGCACATTAAATGTATTTGTTGTAAGTCCAGTGCAGCCAGCACAGATGAGATGTCCTGGACTCATTCTGTTTATCTCTAGAGGAACCAAGGCTGAGAGTCAAGGAGTCTGAAGTTATTGTTTGGGGAAGAACAACAGTATGTGCACAGCAGAAATCACCCACTTCTGTTCCTCAGGTCCATGCTCCCTGAAGAAATACCACGAGTTTCTCTGAAGAGTATTTGCTTTCTGCATTGCCAAGGGTCCATCCACCCTTGGTGTCATACCCTGTGTGAGTGATGGGATCCAGCCACAGGAGGGGGACAAAGATGCACTTGGTGAGGAAATTTTAACATGTAAGAGATTTAACCTAGCCCCTGCTGGCAGTGGCACAGAGGATCAGAGCCCATGCCTTCCAGTCCTGGGGGGTTCTTCTTGCCATGGACACACAGCAGATCCTGAGCATAGGGACTGTGCTGTCCTGTTTGCAAAGGTCTTTTCATCACATTATCATTGCAGGAAACAAGAGTGAGAACCCAGCAGGTACAACAGACAGTGGGGAATGGTTTGAGAGGGAGGGTTTTTCCAGTGGGAAATGCTCACCCTGCCCTTGGTGTTGGCAGGCAGGGAGGCTCCTGTGTCAGATGGTCTCTCTGAGCCTCCCCAAGCCTCAGTGTGGGCTGGTCCATCTGCAGCTTGCCAGCAAGGACCAGTCTGGTGTGCTGCCTATCAAAATACACCCATACACCCAGGACTGCCAGTGAGAGACACCCAGGACCCAGTGGGAGCCAGCAAACCCTGCCCAGTCTGGAAGGTGGTGGTTGGAAGAAGCCCGTGGTGCTGATGGAAAACTCCTGTCCCAGACAGCAAGGCAATGTGTATTCTACTGCCATCTGTCAGAGGTGGGGCAGCTGTCTTCTGTTCAGTGGGCAGTTTTCCTTATCTCTTCCACAACCACTCCTCCCTCTGGGGACACACCTGCTGATAACAGGCCATTGGATGTCCCTGCATGGCTGATAAGAACTGCAGCATCCCACTGGGAGATGTGAGCCCAGAGGGAGGAGCCAAGCATTCCTACCCGGATATAATCTGGGGATTCTGGAACACCAGCACAACTTCTCCACTGGATTTCCCAGAGGAACAGCAGCTGCCTCTTCCCCTGGACCTTCAGAGGCAGACTGCACCCTTCTCCAGGATCCCTGCTCCAGCAGAACCACCCCTGGCACTGCAGGAGGGCTGAGCCACAATTCCAATGGGACTGCTGAAGGCACCCTGACCCACAGGGTGTCAGGCTGTGTTCTGGCTCTGTCAGTGTTGGTTTAGTTCACTGCAGTGTTTATTTTATATTTTTCTTCCCTAATAAAGAACTGCTATTCCTGCTCCCATATCTTTGCCTGAGAGCCCCTTAATTTAAAATTTACAGCAATTCACAGGGAGGGGGTTTGCGTTTTTCATTTCAGGGGAGGCTCCTGCCTTCCTTAGCAGACACCTGGCTTTCCAAACCAAGAGAAGCCCTTTGCCCACGGCTGAGGCAAAGGCAGCCTGGTGCAGCTGGGGCTGGAGATGGAGCTCCCTTAGCAGGAGGGAGAGCAGGTGGCAGAGCAGCAGGGAGGAAGGCTTGCCAACCACACACATCACGAGGAGCCTGAAAGGAAACAATTTGTTTAACTAGTTTGCCAAATAATATCTATATTATGAATGCACCGAACGCTGCTGATTCCTCCTCACTGCTTGCTTCCAGGATGAAGCTGTTGTTTCCTCCAGTTCAGAGCTAGGGAAAGGCTGGGAAATGCTGCTGAAGGCCCAGTGGATCTCTGCTGCAAGTCAGTGAAGGTGGAAGGGGGTTTGTGCTCCTGTGGATCACTCCAGCTTTCCCTGGGGACAAGTTTGCTCAGTGTGTTACAGACTCTCCTTCAGCTGCTCCCAGCTTTGAGTTCACAACTGTTTATCCCAGTTTTGGGGAGCTCCAGGCTGCATGGCCAACACCTGTGAAGTGCTGCTTCTCAGCTGGTGCCTGTGGCTCCCAATCCACCCTGATGTTCTAACAAGCCTAAAAGATGGATTTTCAAGTGGTCACAACCCACAACTAAGGCAGCTTTTTCCAAGAGTCGGGTGAGGATCCTAAATTACCCAAATTCCTAGGTTTTTTCTGGAGCTGTTCAATATAGGTCATGCCCATGCTCAAAGCTTTGTATCTAATATTAACTAACCTGATATGAACTGGTGTGTGTGGCAGGGGAGCTGTTTGAAATGAGGCTCAGTACATCAGAGGAGCAGTGAACATCCAGAAAGCAGCAGAGGGAGGGTGACACTAGGTGTGCAAAGGTGTGTGCAAGGGCTGCAGGGTGCTTCAGTGTCAGAACCTTGTGCTGCAGTAAATGAGCACTCCTAATCCTCCATCAAACTGAACAGTGAACTCTCCAAAAGCTGCTAATGTTCAAGCTGCAATAGAATTCTCTGATTTTCCCTAAGTGACAGGGTTTAAAAGGAAAATTTATGAGGAGATAGATGTGACATGACTTACAAGGGCATTAATAGAACTCTAGAAAAACATTCATAGCAGCATAAGAAAAATAAACACAGTGGAAAAGTATTTATGGATCTACACTGACTTAAATGGTCACCGAAACAATTTCTTTTTCTGTCTCCCACAGGAAAAAAATAAAACTAGGAAATATAATAAAAACACACACTTCAGCACTGGCTGTTGCCTGGTGTTTACAGCCTTTCTGGAGCTTGTATGTGCCTGGATGTAGGCAGTGCCACACAAACACACTCAGCAAGAGCTGAGGTGCTTTTCCTGCTCTGTCAAAAGGCATTTGGGGTTGGTGGCTGGCAGGAGAGGAAGGCAGAGAGAAGGGCTGGAGGCTTTGAAAGTGGCATAACCAGGCAGGCAGCTTCCCCTCTTCTCCCAGCTGTACTTTCCCATCATGACTGCAAAAATATTTTCCTCTAGTGCTTCAGCTTCACTTAACTGTCCCTTTGATCAGTCTTTATAGTAATGGAGCTTGGTATAAGCTCTAATATCCCTAAATGCTGTAAATATATATCTATAAACACTAAACAAAACATTCCCTATATAATAAACAGAGACCAGAACTGTGAATTAGGGCCCCAGACAAGGCAGATGCACAGCAACAATTCTCAAGGTCTTTGAAGTTAAAAGCCTGGCTGTGTAAATGTAAGAGCTTTTGTAAGTCAAACTAAAAGTCTCATTAACACAGAAGTTCCATGATCAGAAACCTGACTAGTTCAATGAGAATCCCCAAGGACACAAGTATTTAGCACACTTTCTAATTAAAAGAAGAGAATTATGGTACTGCAGTTAAAATATGGTTTATACTCATCCAGGAATATTCAGTGGATGGTGTGTGCAGAGATCCCCTGCCAGGGCTCTCTCTGCAAATAGGACACGAGCAAACCCAGGTGCACCAGGCAGGACTGAGAGCCTCCTGTGTGCTGGGGTGTTGTCACCTTGGGTGATGCCTCAGGGTTCAGTTTTTCTATTTTTCACATTCTGTGCTTCTTCAGTGTGGAGTCCTGAGCTTCACACGAGGGGATGGTGAGCTCTCTGCACAGAGCAGGGAGACAAAACAATTCCTCCTCTAGCTGGGACCAAGGACAAATGATCCAAATCTCAGCCCAAGGGCACAAACAATGTGGGCTAGAGAGAGAAAAACAAGCAGGGTGGGACTGCATGGGCTGGAGCTGGAATTGGACAGTTAACTCCAATATGCAAATGGAGCAGAACTGATAAAAGTGAGAGACCCCATGACCTGTTGTGCATTTTGTGACCATTTGGGTTCACCTGGGGTGCAGCCCTGGCTGGGCTCTTGTGCTGCCCAAGGTGGATCCATTGAGGCTTTCTAATAAATCCCTGCTTTATTCTTTAGCTCTGTCTAGTCTCTGCTCTAGGTCAGCCTTCCCAGGGCATCATCAGGACACCCAGGGCTGCTTGGACTCAGGCTTGCTTTGCTTTCCTCATGCTGTTCAGCACCCAGCCTTGGAAACTAGAGGTTAAGGATTTTATTGACCCCTAAATATAGAATATCACAGTTATTTGAAACACTGTGCTTTCAGGAAAAAAATTATCCAAAGCACTGAGAGAACAGGAGAAACAAAACTTTCCCATTTAAGAAACAAATGAGTTCAGGTGGCTTTAGTTGAAAGGGGTAATTAAAAAGTGAAAAAGCAAGTGAAGCCAATTGGTTACAGGAGCTGAGCTGCAGGTGTTTGTGGAATGAAGGGTTATCCAGGTCCCAGGTGTTCCCATCATCTTGTCTCAGATGCCTTCAATGCCCTCTCCAAGCTCCTGCTTTTCTCTGTACAGAATAACCAGGGCAAGCACAGCTATGTGAAGTAGGTTTTTGTCATTCCTTTAGTGCTAGCAGCATTATTATTTTAATGAGCAGTTTATTCATTGTTGTCTCTGCCCTGGTTTGTCAGTCTGTGCTGCCATTTGGGTGAGAGCTGCCTGGTGAGCTGTGAGAGAAGTGAATTGCTCTGAACCTGACTGACTGCAGTTTAGAGCAGTGACCAGGTTTATGATCTCAGTGAAATTGGCACAAATGTGGGCTTTTGAAAATGTAGAAGCTGCCTACATGTTCTGAAAGGTGTTTTTGCAGTGCATTCCCTTTGAGTTTGGCAGAGAACAGGTTTTTCAGCTATCAGTTCAACTGGGTCTCTTAATGAACAGCTGTTCCTCATTGGCAGCCACCAGTTTCTTGTGGATTATTTCTGAAACAGCAAGAGACAGCAGCAATCATTTCTGCTACCCTTGACTAAAGGCTGCCTGTCAAAATGTTTCCTCAATCTCTGTAGTGAGGATTAGGGTGTTTTTCCCAGCTCATGAGAAGTTAGGTGATCTTAAAGGATTTCCCAGTCTGCTTCAGGATTCCCCCAAAAAGTCTCATTTGTGAAGTTTATGACCAAAGAAAATAAATATTTATCAGATCAACAGCTACCTTTCCTTCAAGTGAGGCAAAATGCTGTATCTTCCCTTTGACATCCTTTAAGGAGCTTCTTTTTTGATCAAAAATGAAGAAGAAAGTGGTTTTTTTTTAAATATTATTTGAAAGCTGAAATTAGGAAGTCTGAAAGTTTCATTTTGAAAACACAGAATGAAGAGACTTCCACAGCTTTGAAACTCTTGAGACATATTAAGTGAAATTTTTATCAGACCCAGCTTTTCTAGAGTTAACTTTGCAAGAATGACAAGACTACAAGCATATTTCATTTCAAACAGTTTTTAAATGGTAGTTATGCAAAAGCAGAGCTATTTTGGGAAGGTCCCCTCTGTGAGAGCTGCTGCTGAAATTAGCAGCTCCTGGTGCCTGCCATGTGTTTGTACTTTTAATATAGGTAACCCTGAGCCAAGGTTGGAGACTAATGCCCCACTTAGCTTCTCACTAGTGAGCTGTTGCAGTTTGCCCTTTTCTCCTTCCTCTCAGGATGTTCTTAGCCCAGGTAATTGCACTGAGGAGGAAAAACAGACTCCACAGGAGTGGGTGGAAATGGATACAAGAGACACCCCTGTGTTCAGGCTCATCTGGGGAGGAGGGAAGAAGGGAAGGGCACACCTGGATCAGTGTAGAAGCTTCCTCAGGATTTCCTGGGGTAGATAATGGCATATTTTTAGCAGCACTTCCATCTCTGATGCTGAGGAAGATGTTTACATCATTCCTATTCAGTGCTGTCAGTTTATTCACCGGAGTCCTCCCCACCCTCAGTAATACCCTAGGAAGAATCAGAAGTGTTTGGGATGTTGGGGCTCCTGTTACATCTGTTCTTCATTTGACCCATTCCAAGCTCCTGAATGCCTTCAGCAACCAGGATCAGCCTCCTTCTCAAATCTCCTTCTCCTTTGTTTTGCCTCAGTACTCTCCACCTCCAAGGCAGTTTTCTCTCTGCTAGCATTTTCACAATATACATGAAAATGCCAACATAATTAAATAAACCAGTGCTGAAACCCTCTAAAGAACAATTATCTTTTGTTTGAAATACTCCTGGCAGAAATATTGGAAAACTGACATGTAATTAGTACACTGAGCCCCACTGCAGCATTAAATACAATTAGGGCTCCTAACTCTGGCTTCTCCTAGATTCCAATTGACCAGTGATAGTGAATTTGTGAACTGGTTTTATACATTTGCACACTGTTAGTCCAATGATTTTAAATGCTGTTTTAAGCCTATACTCTCCCAGTCTCCATTTTGCTTGTCAGGCTCTCCTTCTTATCCAGAAATCTTCACCTTGAAATGGCTTTTCTCTGCTATCTGTGTGATCAGGGAGAAAGAGTAGTGTTGGATATTAGCCCAAAACCAGACTAGAGCAGAATTGGATTAATTGTATGGCTCCCAGTGGATGAATCCCTTAGGGTCAGACCTTAAAAAATACCTGGGCCCACAAAATGGCAGATAGGGGGATTTCACAGTACTTGCACATCCAACCCTCTTTGATTCCAGTTGCCTTAGGTGCCTGAACACATCAAAAGTTGCCTGGCAAGACAGAGCCCTGAACCCAGGATGCTGAAGGCAATGGGAAGATGCAAGAAATTGATCACCAGCCAGGGTCTGTGTACAAACCATGAACAGGACAGGACTGCTGGGATCCTGCCTTGAGCTGTTGCATTTTCCAGCATTGCTCTCATTCCATGGGTCTGGCAATGGGAAGGTGCCAGCAGCTCACACCCCAGGCAGCAGACCAAGAACTCAATGTTACAACTCACTTTAAAAGTTTTTTGACCAATCTCACAAAGCAGAAGCACACTGACAATGGTTCTATCCACCACTGTAAGCACACGTGCCTTTGGTTAAAGAATGCTTGCTTATTTCAAATACAACACCTGCTTGTGAGCCTTCAAACACAATGCACAGAGCTCCATTATTAAGCTTAGAACTCCCTAATATCTCACTAGATAAACTTTTCTGCAGCTTGGGGAGTTATTCTAGACAAGCATTAATACACAGACCATTGTTCTGTTTGTCCTTACTTTTCTACTTCTTACATAATTTTCCTGCTGACCAATCTCATGGCTGCTGCTCAGCTCTGACCACAGTTCTGCTGTCTCTGAGCCCTGCCTTCTGCAGCTTTCCCAAACTCTCTGATTTGATGGATTCCCTCAAAAATCAGTGGCTGTGTGTGAGGTGTTTGTTGGACACAGAGCCCCCTCACCTGCACAGAGGGCTCAGGTGCAAAGCCAGGAGCTGCAAGGCCTGGCAGGGCAGGATGGAGGAGCTGGCAGCTCCCTCACACTCCCTGAAGGGAAAGAGCTGCCAAAAGGGAACACAGCCCTAGAAGTTGTTTGTTCTTCTAACAGCAGGTTGAGTTGGCTTTTTTGTTTCCAAATGTGTATCTATGCACCTCCCCACTGATTCAGAGCAGCTGATATGCCAGGAGACCAGGAGGATGGCTCCTGGGGAAAACAGAAATGCTGGTAGAAAGGGAAATTTCATACTTAGATATCTGGAGTCTTTTTTATCATAGAAGAGGAAGAGCAAAGCTGTGCATGACAGCTATTAGTCATGTTATGCAATTCAGTGCTGGGAAGTACACAAGGGCTGCAATGAGAGGCATTGTGTGAGAGCTGATGTAAAACTGACTATTTTACTAAAACTACTTCAGCATCTCTATGAGTGCTTTATCTTGGAAGTGCCCCATATAACTATTTCCAGAGGTAAGAGATGGTGTGAATCTGCAGGGTATTCACATCTGGAGGGGAGGACTGGTCTGAAAGCAGGTTTGGAGGGAAGCTGCTCCTCAGGGACAGCAGTGGGGCTGGGGAAGTGCTGCTCCCCTGGCTGGGAGCAGAGCCCAGGGCACAAAGCTCCTGGCAGCCAGGGTCCTTGGGCTCCCTTCCAGCCTCCCTGCACCACAGAGGGATCCAGGTTTGTTTCTTGTGACAAATGTTGAATGACCCCTCATGGGAGAGCTGTTGTGTTTGCTTTGGGCTGTCACTGATTGATCCAAAGCTATTTTGTTTTAAAATCCTATAAAATGGAAATAAAGTTGTTCTGCATCTTCACATCTACTTGGAGAACTGTGGCTGGAGGAGGGAGAGGGACCAAAACTTTCTGATGGGCGTTTCCAGAGCAAAGAGACTCCACAAACCATCTTCAGGCTAAGTAAATTGAAATTAAATCAGTTTCAAGAGGGTTTCATGCCTTGGTTTGTATTCTAAGTTATAGCTTTAAAGGCAATTTTTTAAAAAGCTCCAAAACAAAAGAAATGGTTGGGTTGTCACTTCTTTCTGTGCTCCCTTGAGCATTATCCTAGGGGCGTGTCAGGGGAAAAGGGGATTTGATGCTGCAGTTTGTCCCATCCTAGATGGTTTGCCATTGCTGGAGGGGTGATGTGTTCACTCCTGGGACAGACTCAGAACCCCTTTGCTCAAAAAATGTGTGGTGATCTTGTAAAGGGAGCTGTGTGACACCACATGCTGTCCTGCAGGGTGGGGTTTTGTGACAGTAGATCTGGGCAGTACAGGGCAGGCACCCAGAAATCCCCAAGGAAACCTGGGTGTGGCATTCCCATTTTCTGAAAAATCCCTTTGCCCAGGATTTCTCTCCTGGGAAGCTGAGGAACCTCAGAGAAAAGGAAAACAATTCTTATCTCATTTGCTTCTCCTGTGCTGTGCTCATGTGGAATGTGTTTGGAGTTTGTTTACCCACAGGTGATTGTTCCATTGGATTCTGCTGGGAGTTGTTTTCACTCTTTGGCCAGTCAGGGCCAGGCTGTGTCAGACTCTGGAGAGAGTCAGGAGTTTTCATTGTTATCTTTTTAGCCTTCTGTCTGTATCCTTCCTGTATTCTTTAGATAGTTCAGTATTCTTTAATAGAATGCAGTATAATAAAGTAATAAATTAGCCTTCTGAGAACATGGAGTCAAATTCATCATTCTTCCCTGCCACAGGGCTCTTTGATTACCATACCTGGGCAGTTCCCCTGCTCAGCACAGGGACAGGGACAGGGCTGCCACCACTGCAGCCTCAGCAAGGCTGAAAGAGGAGCAGGGAGCTGCAGAAGGTAGAGCCACATCTGTGGGACCTGCTGGGGACATGGGGCCACTGGTCCCTCGGCTGTGACAGAAAACTCCTACCAGGAGGTGTCACAGCAGAGATTTTGTCATTGGGAAACCTGTAAGGGATGGGGAGCACTGCTGGCAGCAATCAGAGGACTAATTAAAGGACTAATTGCTACACAGAAAAGTGAAGTTAATGACAACAGTTAAACAAAGTCACAGATTGGTGGTGATAATTCAGTACTGCCTTCTCCACCTGCTGAGCACAAGGTGACAGCAGTGCAGGATGTCAAAGGAAATATCAAGTCCTACAGAGAAAAGCAAATTAATTTTGTGGTTGAGAGCCACAAAAGTGTGGCTTCTCTTCAAGAAAGAGTCACCTGCACTCCACAACCTCCAAGAGTGGATGGAAAATGGGATTCCTGTGCTGTGGCTCCAGGTGCAAGCTGGATGCAAAGCCCTGCTCCCCTTCAGGGGTAACTGTGTGTGTGGACAAGGCTTTGTGTCCTGTGGTGGTTCTGGGCAGCAGAGCCCTGGCTAAGCCTCCAGTGAGCACCTGAACCATCCCCTGGGCTCTCCTTGGCCTCTGATGTGTGAACACAGAGCAGCACTGAGCATCCCGCTCTTCCAACCTGTTAACATCCTGGATGAAAATGCACATTTCTGCCCTTGAAGAAGTGGAATCAGAGGAGTCTGTGATAGGGGAGCGTGGCAGGGATGAAAGGAGAGTGTAAAGGACTTTGAACTTGTAAGAGAATGTGAACAGTGGCAATCCCAGAAGGGAAATTCTTCAGGGAATTAGAAGGAAAATAGATGTTAGGGAGGCAGGATTAAAACTGATTGAAGTCAGAGGGGGGAAGCTGGATCTGAGTTTTGATCATGAAAAGGCTGAGAGAAGGGAGAGTAATCTGAAATCAAAGCACAGATGGAAATCAAACCTGAACATTAAACAAGCTGCAAATCTCTCTCTGGAAGAGACGAGATCCAAGGACCCAATAAAGTGAGGTGAGGGGTTTTCTTAGATCCTTGCAGAGGGACAGCCCCCATCTGGAAAAGGGTCCAAAATTCCCCTGGCCTGGCAGATAAGGGGAGAAGGAGAGTGCTTGTCAGGACTGAGAAGGTTTCACTACAGGCCCTGAAGGAAGAACCAGCAGGGTTACACCCATACCCCAACCCAGTAAACACAGCTTTTACTTGTCATTTCCACCAGCAACCATGTTTTCTCTCCTCTCGTGTCATTTTCTGGCACTGTCCAAAGGGCTGAACTTTTCCTGTCTCTGCTGAGGCCCTCAGAAGATGCCCCTGAGTGGGGCTGGCTGGGAGCCAGAGGGAAAACCACAGCTCCTGCAGCCAGATCCCTCCTAAGCTGCTGCTGAGCCCTGTGCATGCCTGTGTCAAGCGTCCTGCCAGGCTGATGGGCTCGAGCTGCAGAATTAACAGTGTTGACTCAGGCCTGAAGACTTTAAAAGAATTTATATCAACAGATTTTAGAGATCTTAAAATATACAGCTTGAGTAGCCTTAGGTTCCTCAGGCAGCTGCCAAATCAAACTGAATAATAAAATAAAACTGAATAATAAAGTGATTGCACAGTGTAAGATCAAGACAGGGCCAAGTAGAGGCACCTTCAGTAATTACTGGATTGGGAGCAGCCTCCTGACAAGCCTCGGGTTTCTGCTGACATGCTGAGAACCAAAAACAGCAACAGGATTTCTCCAAACGAAAGCAGCTCTTCCCTGGCCTCGGGATGTACTCCCTGTTGGCTCCTTTTGCTCTTCCCTGCCAGGGGAGGTGCCAGGCAGGGCAGGCTAGGGCAGTGTGAGGTGCTGTGGTCCAGAGCAGCAGGGGCAGGGAGGAGGAGGAGATGGAAGGAGGAAGTGGAGGTGGTGGTGATGGCGGTGGAGGAAGATGAGGAGTTGGAGAGCTGGGTATGACCCAGGGGGAAGGGGGCTGTCAAAGGAGGAACAGACCCCAGAGGAGGAGGAGGAGGAGGTTGAGGAGATGGTGGTGGAGGTGGAGATGGTGGAGGAGGAGATGAATGAGGAGGAGATGGTGGAGGAGATGGTGGTGGATGTGGAGGAGGAGGAGGAGGAGGTGGAGAGCTGGGTGTGACCCAGGGAGAAAAGGGCTGTCAAAGGAGGAACAGTCTCCAGAGCAGGAGATGGAGGTGGAGGAGGTTGAGGAGGTGGTGGTGGTGGAGGTGGAGATGGTGGTGAAGGAAGAGGAGGAGGTGGAAGAGGTGGTGGTGGAGGAGGAGGAGGTGAAGGTGGAGAGCTGGGTGTGACCCAGGGGGAAGAGGGCTGTCCAAGGAGGAACAGACCCCAGAGGAGGAGGATGAAGTGGTGATCGTGGAGGTGGAGGAGGTGGTGGTGGAGGAGGAGATGATGGTGGTGGAGGAGGAAATGGTGGTGGAGGAGGAGGTGGTGGTGGAGAAGGTGGTGGAGAGCTGGGTGTGACCCAGGGGGAAAGGGGCTGTCAAAGGAGGAACAGACTCCAGAGGTGGAGGAGGTTGAGGAGATGGTGGTGGAGGTGGAGATGGTGGTGAAGGAAGAGGAGGAGATGGAAGAGGTGGTGGAGGAGGTGGTGGAGGAGGAGGAGGAGAAGGTGGTGAAGGTGGTGAAGGTGGTGAAGGTGGAGAGCTGGGTGTGACCCAGGGAGAAATGGACTGTCAAAGGAGGAACAGACTCCAGAGCAGGAGGAGATGAGGTGGAGGAGGTTGAGGAGGTGGTGGTGGAGAAGAAGGAGGTGAAGGTGGAGGAGGTGGTGGAGAGCTGGGTGTGACCCAGGGGGAAGGGGGCTGTCAAAGGAGGAACAGACCCAGAGGAGGTGTAGGAGGTTGAGGGAGCGATGGAGGTGGTGGAGGAGGTGGGGGAGGAGGTGGGGGAGGAGGTGGAGGAGGTTGAAGAGGTGGGGGTGTGGAGGAGAGGGTGGAGGTGGAGGCCTGGGCATGACCCAGGAAGAATGGGGCTGTCAAAGGAGAAGCAGACCTCAGAGAGGACAATGCTGATGGATGATGAACCTGGCTCCAAAGAGCAGCTGGGACAGGTGTCCTCTTTGTCCTGAGCCCAAGGGCTGACAGTGCAGGTCTTGTAGGTGCCAGTGTCCCTTGGAGAGCCCAGCTGTGGGTACAGGAATGGATCATCCTTACTCTGCTTTTTATTATTTACTTGAAGGCTGGAAAAGATCAATATTAAAAGCCTACTGGGGGGTTTAAAAAATGGCCTTGAGATGTTCATTTTTCATTATTTACATTGCAAGAGTGCCTCAGAGCTGTAAAAAGGCCAACTAGGAATCCTCCATTTGCTTTAAAGCTACATATGTTTTGTTTGGGGGTTTAGAGGGAGGGACGTTGAGAGGTTTTTAGAAAGAAAGATTTCATTTTTTGATAAAAACATCCTGGGAAAAATTAAGCTATTGAGGAAGGGGAACCAATTTTTATTCCTTTTTGGTGACATTTTTCATGAGATAAAACGTAATTCCTGAGAAGCTCTAACTTTGGTCCTTTTTCATCCTTAAAAGGTTTCTTTCTCTCTAGACTCATGGCATCCATTTCCCGTTGTCCTATCAGAGTGCCAGGGCATCTTTCTGTTTTGATATTGTCAAGAGGTGAGGTTTGAAAGGAAAGGTAGTATCTTTTCTTAGAGTGACTGATAGAACTGGGAAAAAAAAGGACTTATTTTTGGGCATAGAAGCCCTGTCTGACTCTTTTGTTTATAAATTGCCCTTCTGTTCTCCCAGAGACCTTCCTGGCTCTACACTGAACCCTTTTAACTCTCACATAGACACTCAAAAAGCACAGTCACAATATATCTTCACTGATCCTGCAATCTCCTCATCACCTCTGCTTTCTCTCCTCCTTCAGCTCCTCACTCTTCTCTGTTTTGCAATCTTCTCAAGTGGCATCTGCAGCTGATATTTTATTACTGATGTGTGCCTTTTTCTAATCCTCCATTATTTGGGGCATATCCTTTGTTATCTGTGTTAGACTTTTCCATGCCCTGGGGATATTTATCACTAATTGATTCACATAAATGGGAAGGTAAACATCCATTTTTCTCAGAATACACATTTTACTAGCAGCGGGACAATCCCTGGAGCTTTTGTTCCTTCTTTCTTTCCTTTGTGGTGTCATGCATGGCTGGTTGGAGCTCAAATGGAATAAAGGTGATGCCTGCTGTGGGCTGAGCAGCATGTTCAGGATTTGTGTTTGTGCCTTTGTGGCTCACTGAACTCACTGGGAGAAGTCACAGCTTCCACACAAGTCAGTGGTAGATGTCCCTCCACCACTCTGTGGGGAAAATATCCCCTGCAAGCCCTCAAAAGGGGCAGAGAGGGTGACTGAGGCTTGGGGAGGAGGGAGGCCATGGGTTCTGTTCAATGTTTCCCCTAACAACCTGGATGGTGGAACTGACAGTGCACTTGTGAAACTCAGAGGTGGCACCGAGCTAGGAGGGACTGCAAATGTGTTGGACAACAGAGTGAGAATTCAAATGAGTTCTACAAACTGCAGAAATGGTTTGGGGGAGGAAAAAAAAGGAATTAAATTAGAGGCAAGTGCAAGGTACAAAACTTGGGTGGAATAATCAATGCAGGGTGTGAGGAAGAGGCAGGGGTTCTGTGGAAAGGGAACTGGTGAGCAGAGGAAAACAAAGGCTGGACAAGAAGTTCATCAAGTCTCAGTGGCACCTTGGTGGGAAGAAAAGGCAAGTATAGGTAGGACATCAAGTAACAGACTCCTCTGACAGCAGGGGTGATGCAGAGTGTGCACTGGAAAAGCTTTCTGATGGTGAGCAGTGTCCAGCATGGGCTGGTGTTGTATTTGCAGGGAATGCCCCAACAAAGGCAGGAATGAGGAATCTGACTCCATGTTCTCAGAAGGCCAATTTATTATTTTACGATACTCTATTATATTAAAGAATACAAAACTATACTAAAGAATACAGGAAGGATACTTACTGAAGGCTAAAAAGATAACAATGAAAACTCCTGACTCTCTCCAGAGCCCTGACACAGCCTGGCCCTGACTGGCCAAAGAGTGAAAACAACTCCCAGCAGAATGCAATGGAACAATCACCTGTGGGTGAACAATCTCCAAACACATTCCACATGAGCACAGCACAGGAGAAGCAAATGAGAGAAGAATTGTTTTAATTTTCTCTGAGACTTCTCAGCTTCCCAGGAGAAAAATCCTGGGCAAAGGGATTTTTCCAGAGAATGGGAATGCCACAGGCTGAGGGTGCTGAGGAAGAGCATCTCCCAGGGGTGGGACAGGCACAGTGGGACAGCTGAGGGGCAGGAGGAGGCAGCAGCATTGTCTCAGGATCCCTGAGCCCTGGTGCTTCTCTCTCTTGTGCCCCACACCTCCCTGCAGGGACCTGGGGAGGGCAGAGGCTGGGGCTGGTTCAGGGCCCCACGGGGGCTGTGCACAGCCCACACCCCCTGACAGCTCCAGAGTCCCCCCTGCTCCCTCCCCTCTGCCCTGCTGGGCTGTGGCCCTCAGCAGGGCTTTGCTCTGGGATGTGAGCATCAGTCTGCCCTGGTCATGTGGAGCAGACTGTAGGAACGTGGGCTTTTCCATTATTTTTTTCTCACTTCACCAGACAGAAGTCTGGCAGGAGGAGGATATGAGTTTAACTATGCTGTTGGCCTTGAGGCTTTAGGTATCAAGGAGAGATTATTTCAGAGATCAAACTGAATGCTGATTTGAGGGAGTAGCTCATCCCTTTGGAGTGCTCCAAAAGGAAAAGGGAACATTGTCAGTTCAATCTACTGTGGAATTTATAATATTAATGATCTGAAGAACACTTTAGGGATTTCTGTCAGATGTCTATTTTAATTTAAACTCTTGGGTGTTTAACTACCCAAAATATTGAGCTCTAGTCATTATAAAAACTAATAACTGGCTTATTTTGCTGCTAATTCAGAAACTGAGGTTAATTATCTATAGTGAAGGGATATGGTAGTAATCTAAAGTCTACCTGAATAAGACACTGTGGTTAATTGATTCCCCATGAAATGACAAAAGATTCCTTCAGAGAGAAAAGGTGTTTAGTATTCATGGCTTTCTCAAAAGCACTAGTGTTTGCTTCTCAGGAAAGGATTTGGCATGATCAGCTATATTTCACCCTTTTCTTATCATTATTGCTGCTTTATTTTCCCCCCAAAAAACCCACTCCAAACCCAGGACCACTGGGTGATGATGAATTTCCCAGGTGAGAGCACATGTGCTCCTGTACACCTGTGCAGGTGTTTGCAGCAGCCCCTTCCCCCCTGCACTGGGGGGCACTGCTTGATGCCCAGTCCAAGGAGGGGGACTGTTGCCCTGGTTTTTTTTAAGATTTTCTAAGCCTTCTGATGTTTACATTCTTGTAACAAACTTTCTCATACACTTTATGTAAATAACTTATTGTTTTGCATTCTTTTATAGAAGAAGAAAAATTTGATAGACTGTTGGTTTGTCCAGTGTCATTGGAGAGGTGGCACTGTCACCCTCCAATCCACTGTCACTTTTAGAAATCTGTAAATGTTAGAGTCAGAAATTAAACACTCTCTTTTTTACCTTCAAAAGTCCAGTGTCCACGTTGTTTTATTTCGTGTCCTAAACCAACAGGGGACTGCCCTGAGAATTTGGCATCTGTGCTTGACCTGGACACAGGGATGCTTCCTCAGAGCTGTGTGAGCACAGCCAGGGTTTGGCCCAGCTGGCTTTTCCAAAATCACAGAGCACATCAAATCCAGAGCTGAAATTGCTTCCTTGCTCTCTGTCCTGTCTCTTCTCTGTTCTGCCATTCCCTTCCTCAAGGGCTCTGAATCTGCCCACTCTCCCGCCAGTTTATTTAATAAAAATTCCTTTCTAAGCCAACAGCAAGCAGCTGAAAAAATTAATTTAAACTTCCCCTAAAGTGTATTTGTCAATGTCCACTGTAGTAATTCATTGCATCGTATCCTAGCATCCCCTGAACATGGCAGTGTCAGAACTCTGGTGATGTAGTGCAGTCTCCATGTATAATATATCACCAGAACAGTTTCAACTTGGATGATATATGAAGCCAGCCTGGGAGGATTTTTAAAATAGACCTAAATTTTTAGATTTTTTTTTTTTTTGTTTAGCTTTAAGTTTTTGAAGGCTTCACCTGAAGCCTTTACTGAACATCTAAATATTTTTTCCCTTGCCAGGTAGGAGTTAGCAATGGCAATTAACCTCCAAGGGCTTTGTAGGCTGGCTGCCCAAATTGCAAAGGTGATGTGTGTGCATCACTATTTACCTGGATTTCTCTGGATTTACCTGGATTACCCTGCAATGCTGGTTGTGCTTATAACAAAATACTGAATGTGATTGCAGCTGGGCAGTTTGGGAGGGCTTTTGGGCAAGGGAGGGGTTATGGAGGTGTGATGGGCATGGGGGTCCCCCACTGCACAGGATAAACCTCCCATCTGAGCTGAGTGTGGGCAGCAGGCTTTGCTCCCAAGGATTGTTTTGTAAGGAATGTGCTGGGTGGGGTGGCTGGGTGTAACTGAGTGCTGAGAGGGCAGGAGAGAAGAGACAGCTGAGAGCAAGAGCTGGAATGGGTAAGCCAAGAGCAGATAAATAGGAGGGCAGAAATGGCAGGAAAAGGATAGAAGAACTGGAAATGAAAATGGGAACGACCACTGATCTTTGTTTACAGGCACAGTCTGTTACCAGGGCAGGTCAGGACTCTCTCTTGAAACAATCTTCAGTGCTAACTTTAGAAAAAATAAAAAAGAGACATGAGCAGAGAGCAGCTACCTCCTCTTCTTCCCACTTCATATAAAAATGCAGCTCTTCTTGTCTCTCGCCTTCTTCTGAGTTTATTGTTCTTTTTTTGACAAAGAGGCCCCATGTTCCAAGCAGATTTCTTCTTACTCCTGAAGTGATGAAAGATGAGGGTGAAATGCACTTTGGGCTGCTGTGCTCCATCAGTGGGAAACAATTCCTGCACTTTTGAAGGAACCTGCCTTTGGTTGTCAGGGCTGTGAAAAAACCAAAACTCTGAGTGTGCAAAGGAGCATTTAAAGTGTTATCTAACAGTAGGAGAGATTTGGCCCAGCTCAATGTTCCAACTTAATTACCAGGAAAATGTTATACATTATGAAGATTTAAATCATTTAACAAGCCTGGTGTGACTCTTAATGGTTTTTTTTTTTTTTTTTATTACTGCCCTTTTTACACAGTTTTTATTTGAAAGGACAAAAGCAATTGTCAGTGTGGGCTCCTGGCTGGAGGGGTCACCTCAGTTTGCACAGGACACAGCACACTTTTTATCAGGAGAGAAGGGATGAAGTAGCTCACTCTGCTGATCACTAAAGCTGGGGAAGGAAGAAGAGGAGCCCCTTTGTAGGCAGCCTGTTTATGTGCAAACTTCAGCAGGCCCAGAGTGGGCAGGATGCCCAGAACCTGGGCCCTGGCCCTGCTGATTCACAAAGGGTTCTCTGAATCTCACAGAGATGGTGGATAAAGGTGTAGACAGAGAGAAAGGTTTTGAGTTAAACCCTTGGAACAGACCAGACGTTTTCGAACAATGACCTGTAATTGTTATCAGACATGATTTATGCCCTTTGAGCTGACTGGACCTTCACAGCATTGACATTGCTGTGTTGTGCTCCAGCAATGCTGCCCAGCTCCCTCAGGGTTTGTGTTCCCAGCCCCTCTCCAGCCTCACTGCCTCCTCTGGATGCACTCAAGCATCTCAACATCCTCCCTGTGGGTCTCTCTAGGCCAAGTTTTAATTCCACCTTCTGCTGGAGCAGCCTGGTTCAGTGAGTGAGCCTTTCTGTAAGCCCAGCCTCTGTGCAGTAAGCTGGGCCTACACAATGTACAGGTTTGTGAGGAGGGTAATTTTTTTCTTCTTCTGCCCTTATCATTAGATGCTCTCTAAGCACTTTCACTTTGCTGTTTAACACCATTTTGGAAGCAGTTTTTGGGGGGTTTTTGTTTCTGTGAACCCTAATATTTACAGTATACCTACAAATATTCAATCCTCCTCTGGCTTCTGGGCAAGAGGATCATTTCTGATACATCCTGTGGTGGGTATTCCAGGGCTTACACAGTGTCTAAGTTCCTGAGTCAGTGATAAATCATTGATTCTCATTGTCATCCCTGTGCCCCAGCAGGGAACTGTCACAGTGGTGCTGCTTAAATTGGCCCCAGTGCTTCCCCCACTGCAGGTCAGCAAACCCATGGCTGAGGTACCTCTGCAGCAGAACAAAGAAGCAGCAGAGCTGCATTAGCAATGAATTCATTAAACATTTGCATTTGCATGGAAATCTGATGCTATTTCATCTAATCAAAGATTGTACTTGGTTTCCCCAAAGTCTTACATCTCAATCTATAACTGACACACTGTGAAATATCTGAAATCCACTTGAAAGCCCATGGGATCACTGCTGAATTCCACAGCCTTTTAACATAAGCAATTACACTGAGATACACAGAAATTACTGTCTTTTTTTTTTTCACAGGCTTTTCTGCTAGTTCTGTAGAAGGCATATTTGCACCAAGTGGAGAATTTTAATTCTCACCCCTAAGATTCTTTGTTCATTTTTGCCAATAGCTTTTATGACTGTCTGCAGTTTCATGGGCTATGTATACATCCAATACTGTGACTTAAATGCTTCCAGATTTCCTAGCTTATTACTTAAAAAACAGAGTAAAAAATACATTTGTGAAAAATTTGTTACAGTTTCTTCTAAGATTTTTTGTTAGCATAAGTCTCTGGAATCTGGCTTGTGAAATGTGTGTTTCTGAGGTACTCCAAGCTCTGGAAATAGCCCTTTTTGTTGAACTCTGGTCTCCAAAGCTCAGCATCTGCCTTTGCAGACAGAGCTGGCACTGAGCTGCTCCTGCTCACCCCGTTGTTCCTCCTTTATTCTCTGGATCACCTCCTCTGATGGGCATCTGGGAATTCCAGGGCTGCTCCTGAGCCAGCAGTGCCAGCCATGCCCCAGGTGAAATGAGCCCAAACAAGTTGGGAGAGGCTGTTCAGATCTGCTCCCTGCACACTGAGAGGAACAAAGAGGGAAGCCAGCATTCATCATTCAAAAGATAAACATTTGACAGCACAGCTTGACTATGTCAGGAACACTTCTGTTTTAATAGTATGCCTGCAAGCTTTCAAAACAAGTGTTTACCTGTCACAATAAACATTTATGAGTGAAGTACACAAAACACACTAAACTTGGAGCTGGCAAGCTTCCAGAAATGCCATGTGCAGTTAAACTCTTGAGCTTGTCATTCCATCCAGCATCAATCTCTTCAGTTGTCTTCCCTCTTCCTCAGTGTGTACTGTGGGACTCTCCTGACTGCTTTGCAGACATCTGTCTTGGATGCATGCAGAACCCTGGGAAGTGCAGCAAGTGCCTGGAGCTGACAGGCACAGTAAGACCCAGCTCCCAAACAGGTGCAGTTAACTCACTCATGGCTCCTGGAGATGCTGGGTGTCTGTGGCATTCACATTTCTGGAAAAATCCCTTCGCCCAGGATTTCTCTCCTGGGAAGCTGAGAAGCCTCAGAGAAAAAGGAAAACAATTCTTATCTCATTTGCTTCTCCTGTGCTGTGCTCATGTGGAATGTGTTTGGAGATTGCTCACCCACAGGTGATTGTTCCATTGCATTCTGCTGGGAGTTGTTTTCACTCTTTGGCCAGTCAGGGCCAGGCTGTGTCAGGGCTCTGGAGAGAGTCACCAGTTTTCATTATTATCTTTTTAACCTTCTGTCTGTATCCTTTCTGTATTCTTTAGATAGTTTAGTATTCTTTAATACAATATAATATCACAAAATAATAAATTGGCCTTCTGAGAACATGGAGTCAGATTGATCATTCCTGCCTTTGTCTGGGAGCCCCACAAATACAATTGGTGTCTCTTTGGTAAACAGGAGCTTGTTGTGGAAATGTGGAGCAGAGCACATGGGGCTTCACTTAGGTGTTGGATCAGACTTCAAATTTGGATTTTCTTGTGACTTAAGAGGAATAAAGAGTCTGATCTAGTGGTTGGCCTGGCCTGGATTTGAGTCTGACACAAGAGAAGGTCATAAGTTTGCTTGGCTGGAGTTTCCTTTGACCATGCCAAACAATGAGAATTCCCACTTTTTCAGAGATGTTATTTCACTTTGTAGGATTTCTTGCCAAGTCTAACACTGTGCAGCATACTGGAAAAATAGCTAAAGTCAATAAATACAGCCCATAAAAATAAAGTCTGGCACAAGGTTTGCACAGGAAACAATTACGTCTTGCTTTTTCTTTTTTTTTAAGGCCATTTCACATTTCAAGAGCTTAAGGAAAAGCCAGGAGAGCACAGGGAATTTCCTCCTGTTTATACATTTTACTGTATATACATGTGCATTGAATGTTTTGGGGTTTTTTTTACATTTTTACATTTTAATGTTATGCTTTTTTTTTGTTGCAGAGTGAACAGTTTTGGCTGGCCAGATAGTGTGGTCTGACCAGAATGGACAGGTTAAAAGATCCCCCTAATACTGGGGCAATAGCAGCTGAAATGGGAATTAGGAACCTCAGCCTTGGGGCTCCTGGGTTTGGATTCAGTCCCTCGTATTCTGTAAGATTTGAAAATCTATTTGAAATCAAGACAATGCTGCTTATACAGGAAACACTTCTTGAGGTGGCACAGTAAGTTCTACAGCACTTTTTAAGTCTGAGTGGGGTGGTTTTGGGCTCTGTTAAGGAACTCCTGGCCTGCTGTGGAATTGTTGGTGCAAACCAGAGATTCACATCACCACCTCCCCCCTGGGCACCCACCTGGGGCTGCAGTTCTCTCCTCATCACTCCTGGCACTGGAAGTTCCAGGCAGTTGGTGTTCTCCCCTGCCCTGTGGCTTCTCACAATAGCAATCCTCCTTTCCCTGAGTCCTTGGGAGCTTTCCTGATCCAAAGGATGCCCATGGCTGCTGCTGAGCAGCCCCTTGCTCTCCCCTCTCCCACAGTCAGCGTGGGTGGCCTTCTGCCTTGACTCCCATGCAGCATTTCAAAATGCTTCATTTTTGTTCCAGTGCAGAATGTAAAAGGCTTTCAACATCTCCATTTAAAAAAAACAAAAATTCCAGTGTTTGTACTCTCCATTTTCCTTCGAAGAGCACAGTGAGAAAAGGGAAGGCCTGCTCTTGTTCAGTCCTGGCAAGTCCAATCCAGAGCTGTGTAAAAAATGCATCTAAAAAAAGGACCTTTCTTCCAATAAATGCCCATTTAATGAATAAAAGAGAAACAATTGAAGTCTGCAGTAATAGAACAATTATGTGCTGTTGTGCATTCCAGCTGGCTACACATTGAACAGTTCTCACAAATTGCTGGAAACACAGCAGCACAGGATCCGATACATTTCAGGACAGTCATTATTGGGAAGAAATACCATGTGTCAATCTGCTGATGCCCTGTGAGGGCATTCAGCTCCTAAAATCCCTTAATTGCTGCTCTGGGGCTCACGTGTGCCCCGGCCCACCACGTGGGAGAGGGAGAGTGCTGGGAGCAGCAGCCCCGTGTGATGCTCATTAACGCCCACAGCCTCTGCTCCTTCCTCTGCTCAGCTTCAGAGGGGAGGAGAATGGGCTGGGGGGCTGCAAAGGGGCAAGGAGCCCCAGCTTGGGGGGGTCTGGGTAGCTACAGTGGGATAGGAAATCAGGGAGAGAAGGAAATCAGAGGAGATCTGGATGCAGATCTGAGGTAGGAAGGGTATGCACAGAAAGGACAAAAAAAAAAAAAGGCAAGGAAGAGTTACAGATGGGTAATGAGATGTTGGCTCTCACAGTGACAGGGTGAACATTATGGGTGTGTTAAGAGAAGTTCTGTAGATATCAGTTGTGTTACTGCAATGTGTCCTCCCCCTTGCATTGTTATCATGGGATGGCCTTGGGCACACAGGGGCATTTGGGAGGGCTGGGTTGTTGCTATGGCAACAGCTGGCCCCAAATCAAGGTGTAAGAAAGTGATCTGCACCCCTGGATGGCCAGGAAGGAGTCACTGACAGGACTTTAGGAGGGGCTAGAGGTATAAAAGGTGGAACATCCATTTTGAAGCTGAGCACGTGGCTGATAATCACAGACACTCCCAGCACTGTGGTTTTTCCTTATTCAGTCCTTTTGTTGTATTCTTGTTAAGGTTTAATAAACCTTTAAAATGTTGAAAAGTGAGCAGTTATTTCTCACAGAAGGCAAACAAGCCAGTGGGTGCTGTGCCTGTGGGCCCCACATGCTCTCTGCTCATACCTCTCTTGGTTTTTCCTTGTGTTGGTATTCCAAAGGCAGTGAGGAGGATGAGATGGCCCTGGAATGTTGCTCTGTGTGTGCAGCCCACACCAGTGAGCAAAGCACATCACCTCAGTGTCACCTGGGGTCAGGGCTGGCACCTCTAGAGCCTCTAACCAAAGAGGCACTGGATCCAACCTGCACCCTAAAACAGCATCAGACTGAGCAAAGCTGCTAATTCACTGCTTGTCCTTCAGGTTCAGGATTTTAATCAGTGGTTTGATGTTAAGGGAACCATTTGATGGGCATTTTTGGATGCAAAACCAGGAGAAATGTGTCAGGATTGTGGTTTGGTAATAGGTTTGGGTTCAGGCTCCCAGGAGGTCCTCGCTTGGTTGATCCCATAATGATCTTTGGTCACTCAGTAACTGAAAAGGTCATGAGGGGTGTTCAGAGCTGGTGAGTGCTGATTAAACATGATATAAACACCTCTTCTGTGTTAGATCTGTGGAAAGAATTTAAATGTCTGAAGTGCAGAGGAGTAGGGATTAACGAGCTGTGAAGGAAAGAGATGTATTTAAGGTGTTTGTGAATAGAGAGAGGATGAAGTTCCTACTCCATATTTAAGACATTAAAACTACTTTGCAGGTCTTTTTTCTTTCAGAAGAAAGCCTGCAAGCCCCCGCAGTTCTGAGTACTTGTCAGGGATGTAATGATGGAAATTTTGTCAGCCTTGCTTTGCATAATAGGGATCATTATGTGATGGTAAATTTCTCTGTATGTTCTGTACGTTCCTAATGTGGGAGGAATAAAATATTCCTGAGGTTTCTTTTGCAGAGCTTGTCAATGAACAGGCTGGGTCAGATTGTCTTCCCATTTATTAGCAGGAAAAGCTAAGATGACTTTATGCAAGCACAACACTAGGAAATCAGTATACTGGGGGAATCAGGCTTATTGGTTCAAGCCTTCCCAGCCTGACAAGTCCTTCTTCCTTTCAACAGCTCTATTTTAAGTTCATGTTGGGAAGCTCTGCTCCCTCCTCCAGCTCCTCATTCTGCTGGGACAGCACAGGACAGGTGGATTGTGGCATTCACATTCTCTGAAAAAATCCCTTCACCCAGGGTTTTTCTCCTGGGAAGCTGAGAAGCCTCAGAGAAAAGGAAAACAATTCTGATCTCATTTGCTTCTCCTGTGCTGTGCTCATGTGGAATGTGTTTGGAGATTGTTCACCCACAGGTGATTGTTCCATTGCATTCTGCTGGGAGTTGTTTTCACTCAGGGCCAGGCTGTGTCAGGGCTCTGGAGAGAGTCACAAGTTTTCATTATTATCTTTTTAGCCTTCTGTAAGTAGCCTTTCTGTAGTCTATAGTATAGAAATCTTTAATATAATATAGTATAATAAAGTAACAAATTAGCCTTCTGAGAACGTGGAATCAGAGTCATCATTCCTCCCTGCCACAGAGGTCCCTGCAAATACAACAGTGGATGTGTCCCTGCACCTGCATCAGGCACCAGCTCCTGCCTGTCCCCGTGCCAGAACTGGGCTGGTGTGGTGGGCAGCCAGTCAGTGGGAGCTGGGTGAGTCCTCCTGAGGGGCTGCACGGGCCCCCAGCTCATTGTTCCAGTGCTGCTGCTTTAGGAGTTCCCAGAGAGTGCAGAATTCCTTCCTGGAAATACAAGCCACGGGGTTTTCCTCAGAGGCTTTTTAAGGATTTGAGAGTGTCAGTGCCTGTGAAGAGCAGACCACTGAATCTTGGGCTCACACAAACCACAACTGCCTGCTTGAGTGAAAATATGCCCAATCTGGCTAATAATAGCAGGTGTGGATTTCAGAGAGGCTTCTCTGACCCAGCTCCTGTGTCCTCCATCAAAATCTCAAGGGGAAATTTACAGAGAGACTTAGCCAGGACTTTGCAAAGGCAGGAGAAGTTATTGCAGTCTGCTGAGGGCAAATTAGTCCCAAAGGGGCTCCATGGATCATCTGGAGCTGCAGGGGGACAGGGAACAAGCCTGTCAAGCTCTTACTTTCATCTGGGTTCTTCAGGTACTTTTGCTATCTGCAAGAGGCTTCTGTGGTGTCCACAGGACACATTTGGGTACCTGGAGCTGAGAATGGCATTACTGAGGGGTAAAATGAGTGGTTGTTGGAATAAAATGCATTTTCCAACAGGCAAGGCAATGTGTCCTTTCACAGGCTGTAAGCAGGTATTTGTTCAAAACAATTAGACTCCATAGCCTAGTTTAGTACTTAATCAATTTATGTGGTTTGTTAAGGTACCTGCATATGCTCTTAATAAGTTCTGACACCCTTTTCCTAGAGCACTGCTATGTGCTTACAGAGAAATTACAATTTTAATTATGCCACACAAGCCTAATGGAAAATCTAATTATGACAGCAGTATTTTTCAACTTTTGTACAAATAAGATATTTTCTCTAATGCAGCTGCAAGTGCTGGCTTTGCTGCAGAGCTTTGGGACAGGAAATTGATTCAGTGCAGAGTTTGTGCTGTGTTTCATGGATTATTTATTAATCACTGCTATGTATTATTTGTATGCTGTCACAAATGTCCTGGTAGTTGATGCAGTAAAACAGGCAGGTGGGAGTCCTTGCTCAAAAGATTCTCACTGCTCTGAACCCAACACTTCAGCAGCAGTGGAAATGTTGAAGCTACCCCTCAGGGATTTGTGTCCTGACTTTTGATTTCTGGTGTCTGATGTGAACTCTGAAATGTTTGGCATGGATTAGGATGTTCACAGGTTTCCTTTGTGCCTAATTAGGGTTCAGCTCATCTTGGAGCCTCTTTTTTTTTCTTGGGGACAATGTACAAATGATTTAGATCAGGACATCACTCCACCCTTCTCCTGAGTGACCTGTTGCTCACTGGCTTTCCATGGTCATGATTTCTCTAGAATCTCCCCCTCACCTGAGGGTGAGGAATAGATTGTGTGGAATAAAAGTCTCTGCTTTACTCAGGTTTTCCCCTTTGTGAGCTCCAGACAGTCCCAGGGATTTTGCTGGAGCTTGCCAGTACTTCCTGCAAGCTCAGCAATACTGCTGGTGCTTTGAAACAGCGTGAGCTGTCTTAGTTTGGCTGATTCAAAGAGAAAAGAAGGGGTTTTCAGTGCTATTCAGAGTGGGCCCCAGCCTGTTTCTGCTCAGCACCCAGCATGAGCATCAGCAGGGACAGACAGACAACAACAAAGCCATCTTGCACATCCCATCCCTTCTGCAGATGGACTTGCCTTGGGGCAGAGGAGCCCCACAGCTGCTCCTCCTCAGCCTCACTGGCAGTGCCTGGGTTTGCTGGGAGCACCTATCAGTTTAATTCATTACAGCACACCAAGCCCTGAGCTTTTTAAAACTTTCCTTCAGTGCCTAAAATGTCAGTCAGGCTCTAAATTACCTTGCAGTTCACATGCAAAGGGTATGAACCTGCATGGGTTCACATTTGCAGGGAATGCCCCAATGAAGGCAGGAGTGATCAATCTGACTCCATGTTCTCAGAAGGCCAATGTATTACTTGTTATATTATATTAAAGAATACTAAACTGTACTAAAGAATACAGAAAGGACACTTACTGAAGGCTAAAAAGACAATAATGAAAACTCCTGACTCTCTCCAGAGCCCTGACACAGCTTGGCCCTGATTGGCCAAAGAGTGAAAACAACTCCCAGCAGAATGCAATGGAACAATCACCTGTGGGTGAACAATCTCCAAACACATTCCACATGAGCACAGCACAGGAGAACAAATGAGAGAAGAATTGTTTTCCTTTTCTCTGAGTTTGTGAATGAGGGGCTGTGCTGCTGAAATGCCAGCTCTGTGCACCCAGCAGGGTTTGGGCTCTGCTGCAGGAACTCCCTCTGGGGCAGCAGTGACAGCAGCCCCCATCTCACACCCTCTCTGGAGTGAGAGCAGCCAAAAACATGAGAGGGACAAATTCCCACTCCTGGCCTTGGCTTTTCCTGGCCAAATCCACGTCCCCAGCAGTGCTGTGAGTGGTATTGAGCAGACAGTGCCAAACACTCCCACCCCTGCCTCAGTGCCCAGCACACACTACTGAGATTGTTGGCTCCTGAGGATCCTATTCAGAGCAGAGCCAGAGCAGCAGGATATTTTCAATCCATATTTTTACTTGTCAAGGGAACAAGTTTGCCCTGAAACCTGGCTTGGCCAGGTGAGTCCCTCTGTGTGTCACTGGGGTGATGTATTTAACAGGCTCATCTCCCTTTTCTGGATAGATCAGGAGAAAAGTTGTTGCTCTGAGCTCTTTTTTTTTTTTTTTTTTTTTTTTGGTTGCTTTAAACCCATTAGTTCTGCTTGGGTGCTTTGAGGCTACTAGTAGATAATGTTATAGGAAAGACTGCAAATGCTGGTCACTGGAGAGTGCTGAAAATGTGGATTTTCTGTGTCTTTTTCTGCAAATTCTAAAGCATATTGCAGAAGTGTAACCTCTCCTGCTATCATGAGTCCTCTGCCTAGACCAGATGTGATCACCTGGTGTTATATGTTCCATATGATCTGGAAAGCAGTTAAAGCATCCTGTTGGCTCCCTTCTTCCTCACTGCTTTAATCACAGACATCTCCATTTTTCCAGACATTCCCAGTGTGGGGTATTAAGGGTGGTAGATTAAAAATGAATGAAAGGAAAAGGGAAGGTAAGGGGGGACAGTGCCAAGCTAAAGCTGACCATCTGTCCTATGTCCCTGAAAATGAAAAGCCAGTTTTGGAAGGGAACTAAGGGGACCTTGATGGCTAGAGAGGCTTCAGATCTAATGGCAGTGTCCACTGCCCTGCAGGCAGCAGATTGTCAGGCAGAAATCTAGCTGGAAATTATTTTAGCATTTCCCAGTCTGGTGTGGTCTGCTTTGGCCTGATCCGCCTTTTGTGTTTTTATTCTTTGCCTCATGGAGGTACCTACAGCCCTGAATTGTCTTGCTGAAGGTACTGGTGCCAGGATGAGGCAATTTTATTTCAGCAAGTCCATCCCCAAAGCTTTCAAAGTGCCTGAGATTATGGAAGTTACCCTGCCTGTGCAACTTAATTGCACTGCTGGGCTAAGGCTGCTGTAAAGATATCCCTGTTAAATTATTAACTGATATCAGCTCACAGAGATGAAATTTTATTTCTTGAATTATGATGATCAGAGCAGTCCCACCAGGTAGAACTGCAGAGAACAGGTTTACTAATAAATAGTGCAGAGCAATCCTTCATTTCTCATGTCTGTGAGAAGGCTGGAGCACAACAGATTGCTGCTGGAGGGTCCTGCCTGCGAGGCTACCAAGCCATTCCATTTCAGCATTTGTTAAACTGCAGGGCAGCACTAGACTGGCCTGCCATTTACATCAGTGAGAGGTTAAAACACTGCAGAGTGCTTCAAAGGCCTGCTGGGGAAGAACTGAAAAATGCCTGGGAAATAATGGCTTCCCCAAAACCCTCATTTTCCCAGTGGCTGCAGAGTAAATCTTTCTCTGCACATCGCAGCCCTGCTCTGAAGCGGCGATTCGGACCCGGCCTCTCACAAAATTACCTAATGCCTTTCAGCTGAATACCATCCCAATTTTAAGTCCATTAGGTGACAAGAATATTCATTGCTGAGGGAATGAAATATTTTAGAGCGTGCCCAGGCTGGCAAGGAGATGAGGGGGCAGATAGAGAGGGGGAATGAAGGCATGAGGCAGACAGCCAGGATCACAGACACTGTTCAGACGCCTCGAGCTCCAAGTTCAGGCCTTCCTGCTTCACTTCCAAAATCTTCCTGCCCACTGATGCCCATTTTGCTTCAAGGAAAAAGAGAAAGAACCCCAAATTTATCCAAAACTTTATGACTCTCTGGTATCTTGTGACTAATTTTGCCACCCTTGAGATAAAAGCGGCATTTGTGCGGACACGAGCACAGCCAGGGTAAGGAAGGATTTCTAAAGCAGGAGCTGGGCAGGGCAGCCCAGCTGGGGGACCCAGAAGCAGCTCTGGACTGGCCCCTTCTAATGATCATGTGAGAAAGGATATTCACTTCCAAAAAATGTAAAAGGTTTATTAAAACTTTATCAAAAATACAACAGAAGACTGAATAGAGAAAATATTACAGCACCTGGAGCAGAGGATTTTTCCCACCATGTGCTCACCCACACCATGGAGGTTTCACCTTTTAACCCTTTAGCCCCTCCCAAAGTTCTGTCCATGGACTCCTCCTTCCCTGCCCAGGGCTGGAGATCACTGCCTGACACCTTGATTGGAGCTCAGGCGCTGCCATAGGAACGAGTGACCCTCCCAAATGTCCCAAACCCAGGGCACCCCTGAGAACAGCACAAGGGGGAGAAACACAGCTATAAATCTATAAAACTGCTCCTAACATACATACAGGATATTTGCCTTTTAATTGTGAGAATCAGCCATGGCATTGCTCATCTATTACAATCATTAAGCCCTTTTGCCACTGGCAGGTCCTCAGTGATTTCCTTGCTTCAGAAGCAGGAGGAGCTGCCCTGGAGAAGCAGTGGGGGTGTTTCACACCCATCGGTGTGCAGCAGGGCTGGCATGTGCCCAACTCACTCCTCCTGCTTCTCCTTGCCACCAACAAGGGCAGGCGGCTGTAGGCACACAGTTTGGCAGTGGAGCTGTGTGTGGCACAGTTTGGGGTCACTGGGATGGGGCTGTGTGTGGCACAGTTTGGGGTCACTGGGATGGGGCTGTGTGTGGCACAGTTTGGGGTCATTGGCACTGGGGCTGTGTGTGGCACAGTTTGGGGTCACTGGGATGGGGCTGTGTGTGGCACAGTTTGGGGTCACTGGGATGGGGCTGTGTGTGGCACAGTTTGGGGTCACTGGGATGGGGCTGTGTGTGGCACAGTTTGGGGTCACTGGGATGGGGCTGTGTGTGGCACAGTTTGGGGTCATTGGCACTGGGGCTGTGTGTGGCACAGTTTGGGGTCACTGGGATGGGGCTGTGTGTGGCACAGTTTGGGGTCACTGGGATGGGGCTGTGTGTGGCACAGTTTGGGGTCACTGGGATGGGGCTGTGTGTGGCACAGTTTGGGGTCACTGGGATGGGGCTGTGTGTGGCACAGTTTGGGGTCACTGGGATGGGGCTGTGTGTGGCACAGTTTGGGGTCACTGGGATGGGGCTGTGTGTGGCACAGTTTGGGGTCACTGGGATGGGGCTGTGTGTGGCACAGTTTGGGGTCACTGGGATGGGGCTGTGTGTGGCACAGTTTGGGGTCACTGGGATGGGGCTGTGTGTGGCACAGTTTGGGGTCATTGGCACTGGGGCTATGGCCCAGCCTCATCCCCAGTGGGCACAGCTGTGAGAAGAAGGTGAGCAGCACTGAGAGCAGTGAGCCATGGAGTGCCCAGGGGCACTGAGCAGCCACCAAAGGGAACAGAGGGCACACAGGGGCAATGCATCAACATCAGGGGTATAAAAGGCTGGGCTAAAGAACCAGAAGGGCAGACACTTACAGCCTTCTGATGTGACATTACTCTGTGTAGGTTGAAGCTTTCTGAAATTGTGTGATCATATGTGGGGAGCAAGTTTCAAAGGATGGCCTTGCAAATAAGACTAGATAGTTTGGAGAAATAGAATTATGAAAGATGCATTTTAGTAGGACCCACCAGGGTAATTTTAGATAATTAGCTTTAAGGCATTTGCAGTATGGAGTGGCAAAAGCTGATAGGCCAAGAAGCACTTATAATGTATTGTAATTAATAATTAGTTGGCTTCTGATTGTGATGGCATGAATTATAACATCTGTATTGTCTCACCCTTCACATAAAACTGAAAATGGAATAAAAGTTTTTAAGACACCTCTCAATTGCCCCATCTGTGGGTCAGAAAAGGGCGTAATCCAACAATGATACTCTGCATTGTGACCCTCTCAGCTGGGACAGGTGGCACTAACAGCAGCACAGGGCTCCTGGCTGAGGGGTCACAGCCAGACCCACACTGCCCTGCAGAGCCAGCACAGGCTGCCTGTGCTCCACCAACCAGCCCCACTCCCACACAGGGCTGTGCTGGATTTGGGCATTTCAGCACAACCTGGAGCAGGCACACACAGTCAGCACAGGAAGTTTGAGATGTTTGAGCAGGGCCACAACACCTGCCAGGAAGGAAAAATCAGGGTGGGGAAATTGCTGTTGCTTTTCATACAGATACAGCTTTTTTTTTCCTCATTCTTGATGTTGTGTAAAAGCAATGGGGTCATTTTGAACCTGCAGAGGAGCCTGAGCAAACAGCCTTGTTCCAGGGAGGAATCCCAGGAGGGTTTCTGAGCAAGGCTCCCACACCACAGGGCCTCCTTCTGTGCCACACTGGAGAGCTGTCCTCTCTTCTGGGATGGGCAGGAGCCCCAGCAGTGCTGCAGGCATCCCATGCCTGGGAGAAGGCATTCCTGCTGCAGGGAGACATCAGGAATCACTCCAGTCTCGCTGGAGGAAACTGAATTTATAAGCTATTGATGAGACTGAATCAGTGCATTTATGAAAAGTGCCTGTAATATGTTAGCACAGTTCTTAGATGAAAGTGGAGCAGAAATCCTGCAGGAGAGGGAAGGGGGATGCACCAAAAACCTTGGATGAAGTCCAATATTCAGGCAATAAGACCTTAAGAAGCAGGCATCATTATAAGATAATTGACTGTGGAGAGCAGTCACACATCCCAAGGTGAAGCATAGGGCACTTAACATATCAATAAGGTCAATTATCTGATTATGTCAGCTGCCTTAGTGCTGTTATTAACCTATATTGCTCTTATTAACCTTTCTGATGAAGAATCTTTCAAAAATAATTATATTAAAGTACAAATCTCTCAAGTTTAAAATATGTGAATGTTTCATTTCAGTAGTCGTGTGTCATAGGATAATGAACAGCTGATTGCCTGGCTGACACAATGAGGTTTTTAATCAGGCTCCTTTCCCTGGGATCAGCCTGTTCACTCTGACAGCCTTCCCTGGGCCCAGGCAGGCTCATGAAAGCACTGCTGTCATGTTACCAATGGCAGGATTTAAAATTGAAATGTGAGTAAATAAGACAAGAAATGTGAGGGATATGCTGAGGAGAGGGGTCCTGAGAAAATACCCACTGAAAGCCTCTGCAGTCAATGCCAATTATTAAAGCACACAGCTGATTCAATTAGTGCCCATGTACTTGTGCATACAGGATTTACTGCCTCACACAGCTGATCAAAGGGAACACGCTGCTCAGGAAAATTTGTCCATATTCCTTTTGTCCTCTTTTTCCCTGCTGCAGAGCATTTTGAAGTAGGAAGGCATTTTGCCACAACTTTCAGCCATTCTTTCATCTCTCGGGGAACGTGAGTGCTCTGATTTCTGCTGTGGATTACTAATTCATGACATGCTTTTGGCAAAGCCAATGCAAATTCTGCTCACTGCAAGCTTAATGGCTGTCCTGTTTCTCTGTGTGTCTGGGCAATAGGTGAAATGCAGAATTTCCTGCAGTGTGGCTGTGCAGTGATCAAAACCAGGGCCCTCATTTTTACCTCTGATGACTTATCATGCTTACACCTTGATGAAGTTTGATTTTAGATGACTACACTGAGCATCCACTAAAGATGCCTTTTTAACCTCTGGAACTCATCACCAATCTGAAATCACTGGGCATTTGGAAAAGGTTAGGTTAAGATTTCTTCTGTCCATTTTAGGCTGGCATGTTCTCCAGTTGGAACTGTCTGGTCCCTCTCTTTAATGTCCAAGTGAATTCCTTTGCTAGTTGAAAACAAGAGGCAGGGACACATAAAAAGCTAAAGCAGAAAAATTATCCTTCCATGAAATTTCCCTCCAGTATCTTCCCCATTTTGCTTCCTTTGCCAAGACCACCCCTGTCAGCACAAGCTATCTGGTGCTTGGGAAGGGTAAGTATTTCTGTAGTCACTCCACATCTTCTCTTCCCTCTTTTATGGAAGATAACAGATGATGAAAGTTAATGTCCTTGTTTCCAGGTCCTGCTCAGGAGACCCTGATACATTTCTTGTTGCATGTTGGGAATACCAAAGTTGAATCTTATTATTCAGGATGAATCCCTCCAAAGTCACCTCCTTGCTCCACCAGTGTGAGGGTATGTCCCTCTATCAGACCCCAAACCACTGCAAAATCCAGGCACTTTTGTGACCATCACAAGCCACAGCTCCTGACTCAGGCAGGTCAATGTTTTGGTGGTGATGAGCATTTCTTCCTTTTTGTACACACACCTTTTGTACTTCTTCCAGGGGATTGGGTGGCAGTGACATTCTCTGAACATGATTCCTTCACCCAGGGTTTTGCTCCTGGGAAGCTGAAAGGCAAAAAGAGGCCTCAGAGAAAAGGAAAACAATTCTGATCTCATTTGTTCTTCTGGGTTGTGCTCATGTGGAATGTGTTTGGAGATTGTTCACCCACAGGTGATTGTTCCATTGCATTCTGCTGGGAGCTGTTTTCACTCTTTGGCCAATCAGGGCCAGGCTGTGTCAGGGCTCTGGAGAGAGTCAGGAGTTTTCATTATTATCTTTTTAGCCTTCTGTAAGTATCCTTCCTGTATTCTTTAGTATAGTATAGTTTAGTATTCTTTAATATAATATAGTATAATAAAGTAATAAATTAATATTGTATTATAAAGTAATAAATTAGCCTTCTGATAAGATGGACTCCTCCTACTCACTCCCTCCTTCGTTGGTGGCCCTGCATTTACAGTAGGATTGGGTGCATCTGTCTGTGCCACACACACATTCCTGGTCATCTTCCTAGCTGTGATCCTGCTGGAGATGTTTGTGCCAGGATTAGGGCTCTGCTGACTTCTTGCACAGTTCTTTGTAAAGTCTGCAGTGAAGTCTCTGCAAGGTTCTGGGAGTGAAATGAGCCATTAGGAGTGCACTGGAAATCAAAGTCTGCTGGGAATAGTTTGGAGGTAAAGAGAGGGCAACTAACAGAAATGAGGACTCAATGAACATTCTGTCTTGCAAGTGGCACCTCTGAGCCATGTCAGTGTATCTGGAGAAGCCCACAGGAACAACCTCCTCCAGGAAAACAAAATCTGCTTTTACCTCCCTCTAAGGTGTCAAATGTGCAGCAAGACTGAATGTTTGGGTAGATTTTTACTCATTAGCCTTCCACTGGGACTGGAACTGACTTAGCCAGACCATACCTTTATGAAATGTATTGTACCTGTGATCTGGGGGCTTTTTGCCTTGTGGAGGGTGTTTCTTTCTGGGTTACCTTGAGGACTGGAGTGTTATCATGGTCTCAGAAGTAGTTTCTCTGCCCTGGGACAGCCTTGTCAGTTCTCACATGCTGGTAAAATTGGCTGAAAGTTGATGCCATCACCCCCCCCCACACTTGGAAACTCTCTCCCTTTTCATCTCTCTTCTTTTTGAAGACATCTGGGAGATGCTGGAGCTGCTGTCAGGACAAGTTCAACATCAGCTGTGATATCTCCTTCTGAAGATTTTCCTTCTTCTTTTAATCACTGGTTTTGACATTTGTATTTAGGTGCTCTCTCTTGTTTGTCAGTAGTGTCAAAAATGAGCTCTACCAGACAAGAGGTGAAATCTCTGATTAAAAGGCAGATATCCAGTGGTCTGAAACCTGCTACTGCTGCTGTGGGATTGAGTTTGCTTCCAAGGTAAAATCCAAGAGGAAATATTTGCTGGCCTGAAAGCTTATCTGACTTCATTTCCTTCTCATTTTCTGGTGGGTGAGTGAGAGTGGTCTGTCAAAACCTGCTGCTGCTCATCTTTTTGGGGATCTTTGATGGTCAAGGACCACTGAGTCTGTAGGAACTGGTAACTCAACACTTGGAGGGAATCTGAACAGGGGAATTGTTAAGCTCTAGAAGATCTTTGCAAAGATATTGCCATATTTGTGTACCAGTTTATGTTTCTCTGTTTCTAGAGAAAATCTTTCAAACATTTCTTCTTTTACATTTACCAGCAAGAACAGAAGGCTGTAGCAAGGTGAGGGGAAATAAGCAGAGGAAGATGCTAAAAGCCAGATTTTATTTCATATGTTCCCAGTCCTGGGAAAATCTGTGCAAGAACTATCAAAGTAGTATTTTTCTTATTTTATTTTTTTCCTCCAGTGCTGAACTTCACTATACTGACAGTTTGAAATTATTTTGTCTCTATATTATTTGGTTATTTGATGAAAACCTTCCTGTTCCATCTTCAGTTTTTCAGGGCTCTAGCCATGACTTGAAGCATGGTAGGACTGACTCTTGGAGACTCTTGGTCTTTAAAACTACTAGCCTGTTCCTCATGGTAGCCTGTAATAATGCTTCTTGCTCCAGTTTTACACTTCCTGCACTCAGATTTCTGAGTCAAGGCCCCACTTGTTCCCCCAGGCCCTGGGACACAGCTGTGGGAACCTTCCTGATGAAAACACAGGACTGTGAGGGTGTCACTAATGCTTGCCCTGGGCTGTGGGACAGCTGAGACCCTCTGGCATCCCTGAGCAGGGAAAGGAAGTGATAACCTCATGGATGGAGGAGTCTGGATGCTCCTGCAGAAAGCAGAGGGAATGCTGTGTGTTGTGAAAGGCCCTGATTTAACAGGAGACACTGGAAGATGTAAAGAAATAGAAGGTATTTAGGAGAGCAGAAATTCTGCTTCTTTCAAGATCAGCCTGCCAAGCTGATCTTGAAAAGCTGATCTTGATTCACCTTCTTCACATTAGCTGTAGCTGGCTGTGCTGCAGCTTCCACTGCTGTACAGAGGGGGAGATTTTTCTCTTTTTTCCCCCTTTTTTCTTCTTTCATTTCTTCTCCTCCTTCTCCTCCTCCTCTCTTTTTGTTCTTTTTTTTATTTTTGTCTCATTTTTCTCTTTCCTGTTTCTTTCTCATCCTCTTTAGGAGCTGAGGAGAACCACAAACACTGTCATGGTTTCACAGGGTGATCAGTCACTCCTGTTTGTAGTGGATGTTGTCTGCATAGAATTAGGAGTCTGTAAAATTCCCACAAGACAGGCACAGCTGAATAGACATAAAACTTCTTCTAAACAATTAATCAGATTTTAAACAAACAGTGGAATTTCAAGTCAGCTGTTTGAGAGGATAGGGAACTGTTGGATTTTTACCTGCAGTAAAGCAAATCAACAGTAATTATATTTGTCTTGTCAAAGGAGGGAGGGAGTTTTAGAGGTGGAAACTGATACTTGAAACCTCTTTTATGAAACCTCATGGCTTGTTGCCATGGTTTGGAGAATCTGTAAGTAATTGTCCACACTATTAATTAAATAGAAGTTTGTGAATTTTATTCTCCTGGGAAATTGCTACAAAAATAATGTTTTGAGGCTTTGTAGTGATGTCCCAGTTGGACACTGCTTCCATGAGACTCATGACTCATGAGAAAATGAAATCCCACATAGTTCAAGGGAAGGCAGAGATGAAGAGCCCTTTTCAGCAGAAGAAACCCAACAGCAGAGAGACAGAATTTTTCCTGCTGGTCCCAGAGGGATTCTGTAAACAGCTGCATCTGCTCAGTACTGTTTACTCTGGTTTTTGTGGTTTTGTCCTGGCTACCAGAGATGCCACCATCATGACTGCAGTCAGGGATCTACCGTGGCAGATGAGCTTTGAACAAACCATTTAAACAGGACTCAGTGTAGCTCTGCCTTCCCTTGCATGTCAGCATTTCCCTGGACTTGTCAGCCTGCAGAACCATGAGACACCTCTCCAGCAGCTCCTCTGTGGGCATTTCTGCTGCCAGTCACCAGCAGGAAATGCAAAGGCAGGTGGAAATGAAAGCTGGTTTGAGTGGGATTGCACCATCTTGATTTGCTCTGGAGCCAGTTCTTACCTAATCTGACATTCCAGTTAATACAAGAGGTTTTGCTGGGCCATGTCAGCAGTGTCAAAGTAATGCCTGAAGTTACAGTTTGTCTGCCAAAGCCCTGCTCAGTGGCCAGCACCAGCCTTAGTCCCAAAGCCCGCTCTGTTCTCTGTCTGACTAAGCTCAGAGTCAGCTCTGGACTGGGCACATGCCATGGGACTGGGGCTCTGGCAGAGCCATCACTCTGCTGGCCACTGCATGAGGCACAGGGGCTCTGCCTCCTGGGAGCCTGGGGAGCAGATGTGGGGCAATAGGGAATGCCAGAGAACAGCATTTCCTGCAGAACTGGGACCCATTCCTGAGACTCACATTCTCTGAAACTGAGAGAAAGGAAAACAATTCTTATCTCATTTGCTGTGCCTGTGTTTGTGCCACAGTAGAATGCAATGTGGAGATTGTTTACCCACAGTGATGGTGTTTTGTTTCTTGGCCTGTCAGGGCCAGGTGTGTGTGTGTGTGTGTGTGTGTGTGTGTGTGTGTATGTGTGTATGTGTGTGGGTGTGTGTGTGTGTGTGGGTGTGTGTGTGTGTGTGTGTGTGTGTGTTTCAGGACTGTTGGGTGACAGTCATGGGATTCTGGGCAGTGGAGTGCAGTTGAGTGCTTGGCAGATTCAGTTTAGATGTAGTGTAATATAGAATTGGTGGGACCCAGGACATTGCTCTGGCTGCCCTGGGTGATTTGAGACCCTGGCAAAGGGGCCTCAGAGACCTTGGCACAGAGATAAAAACCCCTGTGCCTTTGATTTTAGCCCATGGAAACAATTACCAACTTTGGGTGAGGAGTTACAAGCCACAAGAGTTTGAGTAGAATGGCAGTGAATTTGTCACAGGGTGAAAAGTAGAATTTTGGGGATTTAGAATGGGGGTTCAAGAGGCAAGATGGAGGAATCTGGGTGTGTCCTGTCCTTCTCCTTCTTCTTGTCCTCCTTCTTCTGCTGTGATGGTGACACTTGTGGATTGGTTCAGAGCAGAGACAGACTGTCTAACACAGGTGATAGGGATTGGGAATTATTGTAAATAAAGAACACACAGTTCTTAGTATAAAAAGCCACCACCACCCCAAGGGCAGGGACTGTGCCCCAACCCAACCTGCTGGACAGACCTCAGCAGGGCAGAGAGAGAATGGAATGGATAAGAGAAAATAAACAACCTTGGAAAGCAGAGCTGAGGAATCTCAACTTCTTCTTTCTAATACTTCAGGGGTCATCTCAACCACAGAAACCTGAGATTGAATAATATAGTATAATAAAGTAATTAATTAGCCTTCTGATAAGATGGAGTCCTCCTTGTCATTTCTCTCCCCCTCGTTGGGGGCAAAAATATCCACTCTAAGGAAAGGGCCCTGCCCTGCCCTGCCCTGCAGAGCAGGTGCCAGGCTGGGGCTGGGGGCTAAACCTGCCTGCCTGGGAGCAGTGGCAGGTGTTAAATAGTCACAGATGTTAATATTGACAAACTGAAGTGGCTAAATGTGGAAATACAGCCCTGCTGAGACGTGTGAAGTGAGGCAATGACCTTCACACGTGGCAGATGGAGTCAATAAAAGGAGTTTGACTGCAGTGGGAGGATGTGTGTGCACAGCAGGACAGGGCTGGCCAGGGATGGATGGAACAGGATGGAGAGCCTGTCCTGAAGAGGTGACAAACACCAAAAACCCCAGAGTTCAGCACACTTGTTTACAGCCCCCAGTGACCCTGTGAACCCTGTGTGTGTCCTCCAGCCCCGTTTCAGTGGCACAAGGAAGAGGCAGCTCTGTCAAACACTGGGTCCCTCTGTGGCTTTACCCCCTTTTATCCACATTTTCCTTTTGGTTTGTCCAGATCAAGGGCCCAGATGTACACCCTGTTCATGCTGCCACAGAAGCTTTTCTACTAAGATGTTTTATGTCAGACCTCAATGTTTTTAGGGTCAGCCTGCTTTTTATGAGTTTAGCCAGGAAATTCAACGGGCCAAGGATTTGATCTCTTCTGTTCCAGGTAACAACAGCAATTTCTGCTGCTCTCTGTGACATTATTCTGCAATTTGGGACAGATGAAGGAGATGCTGCATTAAAGGGAGATGGGGGTTTTAGGAGCTCCCCTGTATCCAGTCCATGCTCTATTTCAGCTGTTTATCCCTTGAATGACCCTGACCCTCACAGTCAGCCACCAGACCTGGGTACAGACCACCTGAGATCTGGGCAAGCAACACCTGGTTTCCACCTCACAGGCCCAAACCCACCAAGGGGAAGATGTCCTGACTGAAGGGAAGGGATGCTCCCTGTGCCAGGCTTTTCCTAATATCTGCCTCTGACTGGGATCCAGTTTTACAGCAAACACTGAAGCTGTTGATTTAAACATGCTGGTTTTGATTTTTTTTTTTCTCTGTTCTGGGCATTCAGCAATATTTTCACCAAGCCCAGGTGGGGCAGTGCTGCATTGGGGAATTCACAACTGAAGGCATCCCTTGGGCCAAGCAGCCTGAGATGTTTTTAACTGGCAGCAGCTCCCAAGGCTGCAGCAGGCACAGAGATCACAGCCAGGAGACAGCATGGTGATGTTCAGTGACAATATTAGTGGGGGGAATCTGCTTTAATTCTTCACTTTCCATTTCTCTGCAGATCAAAAGTGAATATGCACCACCTTCATTAGCAAGGCAAATTCCTCAACATGCAAGCAGGGGTGATTCCCTTTCCTTCTGCAGCACAGAGCAGGAGATAAGCACACATCAAAGGGGGAGCTAGTGGTTTCTCTCGAAGGATCCCAGTCTGAGCTGGAAGGTCCAATCCCACCTGACATGTGCTGAGTGGAAACCAGGAGTTTTGCTGTGTTTGCTGATGTCAGTGGGATGCTTTGTATTAGTGCTGCTCAGTTTTGATTTGTAGATGAAACAGTGACTATGATAACCAGAGCTCAGCCCCAGCCTGCATAATTCCACTCCTCTGAAAATCATGCTTCCAGGCTTCCTTGGGAGAGCTTGGCAGGCTCAGAGTGTGACTCATCCCCTCCCAAAATACATGAGTGATGGCATGAATCACCCATTGACTGGGGAGGATCTCTCCTCAGGTAGCTCAGGGAGGGTGTCTGGCACTGAGATGTCAGTGGTAGGAGACCCCAGAACTCCCTTTGCTTCTTGCTCCTTGGTGAGCCAGGCTTGTTTTAGGACATCTTTGAGGTTCCCTTTCCTAAATCAGTGGCAGAGTGGTTGGATACATGGGGCAGCACACTGCAGCACTTGGAGCTGACAGATGTGGCATTCACATTCTCTGAACAGAGAGAGACATCATTCTCTCTCTCAGGTTTTTTCCTGGGGAAGCACAGAGGGAAAACAATTTTTATTTCTGCTTGCTGTTCCTGGTGTTTTGCACATGTGGAATGTGTTGGGAATGTTGTTTACCTGAAGGAATTTGGTAATTGGATTCTGGTGGAGATTGTTTATGTTAATGAGCCCGTCAGGTCCAAGCTGTGTGGACTGTAGGTCTGCAGACAGTCAGGAGTTTCTCAGGTAGCAGTAAGTATGATACAGTATAGGACAGTATCTCTCTTTAATATAGTTGTAATGTAATATAGTGTAGTTTTAACAAAGCCAGTGTTCAGCATTCCAAAGCCTTGGAGTCAATGCCAATCATTCCCTTTGTTGGAGGTGCCCTGATAATTCCACAGAGATGTTGTGGGCAGACTCTGCTGTCAGGGAAGGAGATTTTCAGCTGCCCTGTCCCCACTGTCACAGTCCTTCACCTGCTCCAAAGCCCCCAGAACCAGCTGGGCTCAGAGCTTGCAGTGGGACCTGCCTGTGGGCAGGGGCTGCACTGGGACCAGCCATGAACAGAGCAGGGTGATGCCTTCTAAAACCTTCCTGCTTTTGAAGCCCACCTATCTGAGCCTTTCATTCCTGCCTCAGGCAAGGGAATTCACATTTGCAGTCGTGATACCCAGAGCTGCTCAGCTGCTTGGTTTTCCTTCCTGAGATCTTCCCACACAGCCTTTGAAGGATGGCTCAGCCTGTTTGCAGTGATGGGAGCTACAGCACATGAACAAGTTTTCCAGCATGCCCTCACCTGGGAGGTGAGGCAGGGCAAGGCAGGGGAGCTGGCAGCTCTTTTCCACCACGTCACCCTTCCTGTAAGAGGCTGTAGGGAGAAGAAAGGTTTGCACCAGCTCAGAGGTACCAGCACCCCTGGGCAGTCCCCTACCAAGTTTCCAAGGCAAGGTGTCCCCCACATTTGCTCTGTTTGACCCCTTGGTTTGAAAAGCCAGGTGTCTGCTAAGGAAGGCAGGAGCCTCCCCTGAAATAGAAAATGTAAACCCCCTCCCTCTGAATTATTATAATTTTGAAATTAAGAGGCTCTCAGGAAAAGATATGGGAATAGGAATAACAGTTCTTTACTAGGAACACTAAAAATACAAATGTAATAGTACAAACAACAACAAAAAACCCACTGCCAGAGTGAGAGCAGGAGCTGACCCTGTGTGTCAGGGTGGTGGCACAGTCCCATCCCAGGGGGCTCAGGGTGGTGGCACAGTCCCATCCCATGGTGTGTCAGGGTGGTGGCACAGTCCCATCCCAGGGGGGCTCAGGGTGGTGGCACAGTCCCATCCCAGGGGGGCTCAGGGTGGTGGCACAGTCCCATCCCAGGGGGGCTCAGGGTGGTGGCACAGTCCCATCCCAGGGGGGCTCAGGGTGGTGGCACAGTCCCATCCCAGGGTGTGTCAGGGTGGTGGCACAGTCCCATCCCAGGGGGGCTCAGGGTGGTGGCACAGTCCCATCCCAGGGGGCTCAGGGTGGTGGCACAGTCCCATCCCAGGGGGGCTCAGGGTGGTGGCACAGTCCCATCCCAGGGGGGCTCAGCCCTCCTGCAGTGCCAGCTGTGGTTCTGCTGGAGCAGGGATCCTGCACAAGGGGGGAGTTTTCCTCTGCAGCTCCAGGGCTGCTGGAGATGGGCCTGCTCTCCCTCTGGGAATGCAGGGCAGGAGAAAGCTGCTCCTCTGGGAATGCAGTGGGCAAAGGCTGCTGTGCTGTTCCCAGCTCAGATTGGATCCAGGTAGGAATGCTTGGCTCCTCCCCTGGGCGGAGCATCTCCCCATGGGATGCTGGAATTTGATCAGCCCTGCAGGGACACTCAGTGGCCATGGACAGCAGAGATCTCCTGGAGGGAGGATTGGCTGTGGGAGAGATAAAAAACCTGCCCCATGAATAGCAGAGAACTGCCCCAGCTCTGACAGAGGGTGATAGAATGCACACTCAGCTAAACCTGAGACACCCCTCAGAATTGCTGAGATTGCTGGAAATAAGATTTCCAAAGGATGAAAGCCTGTGCAGTTCAGGACAGACAGGAGTTCAAATGGACTGCACTTTTTTTTCAAGAATTTTGCAGCATCTGAACTTCGATTAGCTGTCTTTGTATTTCCAGAGCACTAACAGCAAGGTGAATTCTGGCTTGGTAATTTTTAAGCTTATTTGTTCTCATCAGAGGGTTTTAGCATTAACTTATAAGCAATGCAACTCTTAATGTGATGACACAGACAGCTTCAAGTTGGTAGAGGTCAGTTCTCAAGGATTTTAGCCTGCAGGAACCTACTGATTTTTAATGAGAGTCACACAGCTAAATCCCTGCATATGGTCTTGAAATTCTTTCCATAAAGCCTGAGTCTTTCCAAGCCTTCATTTCAGCTAACATCATTATAAATACTTGAATGACTTTTGGAGATCATTTAGGATATATCACCAGTCAAAGTGAATTAGAAACAATTTGACATGCTCTTGCATCTGGGGAAGGACTGACTTTTCTTTGGGGTTTGTTGTTGTTTTTTTTTTTTTAATTTGTAATTAAATTATTTGCTTTGAAAGTTGATTGGTATTGAGAAAGAGTACATTTCCTTTCCACTGAATAAATGTTTTCCTTTACTTTGTGTATCAAAGATGAAAAATTAACCACTTTTATACTATGGTGAAAAAAGTGAAAGTTTGAAGAATTCAGTGTTGTGGTCAGCACCTCTGGACCTTACACAGTTTCAGGGAGAGCTTGACTTCCAGAAAAGACCCTAAATAGAGGGGGTTTTGTTGGAACTTTTCCGAGGAAGGCCTCCCTCAAATGCAGTGTAGAAAATCCACCTTGCTCTGATAACTGCAGCATAACCTGCTCAGAGCTCCTCAGTGACCAAGGAGCCCAAGATCTGTTAGCTCAATGTTTGAAATGGTTATCCAGCCTCACTGCCAAAATGTAGGGCATTCATTTTCCTGGATCACTGAGCTAAATGATTTTTCTTAGCTCAGACCTAGGGGCAGAAACACAGGCTCTTGGCTGCCAGTCCAGTGCTCTACATATTTCTCCTTTGTCAGAGAGATGAGCAGCAAATAAATCCACACAAGCCCTTGACAGGAAGAGCATGTGTGGTGGGAGGAGGTACTGCCAGATAACTGCATACTTAATTCAATTAAGGAGTTAGTGTCTGTTTATAGTTAATGGGGATTTAAGGATACATTCCTCAAACGTGTCCTGAATTACCCTCTGGAGAAGCCCTTCCCTCTCCTAATCTGGGACTGAGGTGTGTAAAACCTTGTCCATCTTTTCTGAGTCCACAAATCAGCCTGGACAGTCTCTCCTCTGGTGAGATTATCTGCCAGAGCAAACTGTTTCATTGACAGCTTTTGCCCAAGGGAGCATGGATTACTTCCAGCTGTAGGTATTTCCTTCTGCAGAAATTACCACCTACGTCTAGCCACAAGGAAACCTGGTTGACATCTTTCACTACTGACATCTGCTAAAATGCAACCTTGGGAGGCTGAGGCCAAGCTCACAGTGCACAGGGAGCCCTCAGGAGCCTGCCTAGGCCAGGCTTTCCCTTTCATGCAGTGAAATGACCCATTTTGTAATCCTGCTTTGGCTGGGGGAGCACAGGGGGAAGGAGGAAGCCCAAGGGAGTCTCAGCTTTGTCTTGCCACAGTGCCCAGGGCTTGGGAGAGAGATAGAGTCTGCAGAGGGTTTTGTCTGGTGGGTACATCAAGGTGTCTGTGCCCTTCTTAGGGGTTGTGTGCTTGAGGTTCTAAAATTATGGCCTAACTTTTGGCTAGTAGGATTATCTGTTCATGATTGTCTCTTCATTTGAAAAGTAAGTTTGTATGTATTGATGTGAAGTGGCATTGTTTTTGCTAAGCTGCACCTTGCTTCCTCATGTTCAGTGTTTCTGAAGGCTGCAAGTCTGGGTTTTCAGTCTGTGCTGTGCAGCAGGTTGGGTTATTTGCCTGCCCTCTAATCTCTGGCTTTACTGAACCCAGAGAGCAGCAGAGCTCCCCCTGCTCAGCTGCCTGCCCTGGTGTCTGTGTTGCCTGATGCTAATTTAGCTCTAATTAACTGAGCTCTGGGGGTTTGTGTGGTGGGTGCTGCTCCTGTGGGGTTTGTTGGTGCTGGGGAGGCAGTGGCACAAGGCAGTGGCAGCTGTGGCTCAGAGCAGCCCTTTGAGGTTCTGCATCACCTTCACCAAGCCCTGCAGTTACTTTTCCAAGCAAGGCTTTTTAGGATGAAAGGAGTTCTGGGTTTGGTTGTTTTTCTTTTCATCCCAAGAAATTAACTTTTCCATGAATAAGGAAAATACTTCTTTAGAAGTTCTGTTTTTCAGCTCCTAAATTTTTTATATCTATTCACATAACGGCTGAGCAGCTCTTCTGTACTAATGTCTGCTTCACTGTGCCTGTTTCTCAGGGGCACCAAATCTGTCTTGCATTAAACTCTGGTTCCTGTATTATTTTAACTCAGCCTTTTAGAAGGTGGTTCATTTCTAGTGGCAGGTGTAACAAGTCTGTATTTCCTGCCAGCTCTGGCCCATGCTTCCTGATGCTGCAGAGCTGGGCTGGATCAGGCTCTCCTCCTGCCTTTTTTGGGGGCTGGTTCTGCTCCTTCCTTCCCTGTGAGAGCCAGACATTCCTTGTGCTCATTTCAAAGTGACCCTCCCTGAATCTCCTGCAGCAGCCCCTGCAGCAGCACTGCACCCTGACATTGATAAACCACAACATATTGTTTAACATATTGTTCCCAGTCCAACATATTGTTCACATTCATCATGGAAGCAATCAGTGCAGACCATTTTATTGCAAACCTGTTTCCTGGTGCTCATCATTAGGTCATTAACCTTAACAATGTCAACATGTTCTCAGTATGCAGTTTAATTGGAGAGCAGTGCAGAGCATTGCACAGGCTGTGCCACATACAGGGCACAGTTCAGGAGTAACAGAAATGCAGCACCAGCGTGGCTCTGCTGAGAAATAAACTCAGCTTTGGACAGGAGATGCAAGTGAAAGAATAATGTAGCTGTACCTTGGGGGACTCAAGGAATCTCTGAGCACAATTTCCTGTGAGCACCTATGCCAGGTGAAGGTTTTCATTTTACAGTATCCACTTCCAGGAACTGTTCCTGTAGGTTTTTTCCTGTGGTGCCTCTGCCAGTTTCAAGGAAAAGAGATGGGCAGTCCAGTGACTTTTGCTCCTCTAACTGCAAAGACTGATCCTGACAAGGCTTTCCTCTGAAAGTGCTTGTTAAAGCAGCAAAGCTCACGTCTCCTGGGGCCAGCTGCTCCCACGCTATGTGACAGAAATTCAACAAACAACTTGCATGTGGAAGAGCCTTGTAGGAGCAAGTAAATCCTTCAGGAAAATATCCTGATTGTGTCCTTAACTGTGGGGGAAGATTTCTTTTTCTTACAAGACTGCATAGACAATTATACAGTATTATACTCTCTGTATGAGCTCTGCGTGGTTCTTATGGAGATGATCAGGACACCACCACCTTTCTTAGGGTAGATGGTCAAACTCACAACCTCAATTTGGGGCCAAGTCTTGGCAGTGTCACTTAAATCTTCCCATAATGCTGTTGAGTGCTGGTAACCTGTGGTTTGGGTATTAAGGTGGAAATTTAAGCTATCTGTGGGATGTCATCTTCCATTTCTTGTTGATTTTTATTGGCAATTAGGTAGATGTGAACGTTTCAGCCTCAAGTTCTGCTGGGTTTTGATTGCCCTGCAGCAGTACTTAGGTGGGGTCTAATTAACTGCTGTGCATAGACTGAGAAAGTGCATCAGTTTCTCCTCACTGCTCCAGGTGAAAACACAAATTGCTCAGCATTGCAAAGCCAAGGGCCAGGCCTGTGCTGCAGGAAAGGCAGAGGTGTGGCAGGGAAAGCACGAGGGAGTGGCAGGTCTTTAGGGGCTCCTCTTCTGTTGCCTCCTCCTTTCCTATGGAACACAGGTCCTTTTTCCTGCCAGCCTGGCCTATTTCTGCTGTCTCATATTTTTGTACTTTAGCTTGGAGCGCTGCTGTGCCTTGACAGGAAGGTCCAGAGGTCTGACTGACAGCCTCTTTCTTCCCCATTATAAAATAAACTAATTTCTTCAGCTTTGCACAATATTCTTTTGAAAACAGGTATTGATCTATGCAAGTCTGTAGAGTGAGTAATCAGTATCCACCAGTTTGGGGAGAATAAATAAATCAAGGGACAGGAAATGATGGATGAGAATACCATTGAGTGCTTTTTGAACTGAGGCTTTGTTCTGACTGCTCAGCTCCTGAAAGGGTGGGCTGGGTTTTGTAGCAGCAAACTGATGGGAAAGCCTTGCCAACTTCTAATTAACCCAGTTGTTAGATGTTACTGAGTGATTTTGAACTAGTGATGCTTTCTGGGCTGACTCTTATCCAGTTAAAGACAACAGCTTGTGAAGAAGGAAGGGCTTCCCTTTCTCTCACTGTGGCATTGATAAAGTGTAATCAAGCTTGGTGGTTTGACATTTGTATTTACCTGAGCCTGTCTGCAGGGATCATTCAGAGCCTGGTTGGAGGGCAGCAGGAGATAGTAACACTGGAGTGCTACAGCCCTATAAATCCAGAGAAGCTGCTCCCCTTATGTGTCTCTAAATTCACTGTGCACCTCACATAGAACTTGCACATGTCCAGCCTAAAACACAGCCTCAGTGGAAAGCACCTGTGTGCTTTGTGCATGGGGAAGTATTGGGACACACAAGACAGATGATGGACTTTGGACCTCATCAGCATAAGAGAAAATGCCTTGGCAAGAGCAAACAGAACTCTGAGGATTAAATCAAGATTGCAAGAAGATTCAATCAGACTGACCAGAAAAAGAAAATTACACCAGGCTTCTGCAAGCAAGAGATGTTTTAAATGTGTGAGTTTGTTTATGTGATGATTAACCCAATTATTGTAGTAAAACATTACTAGCCTTCCTGAAATACCATATAAGCATTTGTATCCAACAATAAATTCAGATTCTTTGACCATCTCATGAGTCCCCATCTCTCTCTTCATTGCCCATAGGGAAGCATCCAGCTGTAGGGCTGTGGGAACAAGCTGCTGTGGCTGCAGATCAGGACTCTCCCTTTTGCCTTGCAACTGCCAGAATCAGCAATCTTCCCCCAGATACCTCCTGTCTCATCCCACTCTGTGCTCTCTGCTGCCTGGAGCCAGTCCCAAAGCACACCTGGCTGGTCCTGCTGAGCTCTGACTCTGGAATCTGGGAGCCCCTGGATGAGGGCAAGAGCTGCTCCAGCCCACAACACAACAAGCTCTCTTCATCCTCAGCCCACTTCCCTACACCTTTGGGATACTAAAACCTTCTAGGGAGCCAATTACCATTATTTAATCTATAATTAAAAGCCCAGATAACAATCTTGCAGACAACAAGCCCTGTCTGAGCCAGCCTGAGCTTTCTCTGGAGCAGTGGCACAGGGAAGCAGTTGTCCTCTGAATGCAGCCAGGTCACCAGAGAGATGGAGGGGAAACAGGGGAAACTCAGGTGCAGTTTCAAACAAATGAGAACAGCCCAGGAGAGTGGGGAGGAAGGGCAGTCTATTGATCAGGCTGCACAGCTCACTGAAATCCAACAAGGCTGCTTCAAGGATGGACTTTGTTTCAAAAGCAGAAGAGTTTGGAAAAGTCTATTTGATGGGAATGGAGAGGAAATCAGGAAATCAAAGCAATGTGTTCCTTCTCTCCCTATCCATTGAATGCAGTTTCTTGAACAGGCTTTGGCTGTCATTTCCTGAATGCTCAGGGAGCAGCTGGCCTGAGGTTTTATAAGTATTAGCAGAGATCAAACAGGGTGAGTGTAACTGTGGTGTGGCTGGGGAAGGGAGAAGGGCTGGAACACTCCATGTGCTGCATGCCTTATTATCAGTGCTACAATGCCCAGGGAAGAATGATGCACAGAACTCCATGGTATCAGAAGGCTAATTAATTACTTAATTATACTATATTATAGTATAACTGTTAAAAATAGGTTAGAAACTGTTGTAAAATAGTTGACATATTGTTAAGCATGTACTGTTAGTTTGGTTGTTATATTGAAAAAGGGGTTAAAAGGGCAGTTATAAGAAATAAGGTACTCAACATACCATAATAAACCTAAGTGAAGTGCACCATGAGCCAGCCTGGACAGAACTGCAGTGGGCCAATCAAGTGCCTTAAACCTTCATGCAAATGAAGGATCCAAACAGAAACCAATCCAAAGGGACAAAATACAGGATCAAAAGGGGCATCTGACCCAGGGAAGGTGTCCCACTCCCCCTGGACCATCGGGGCCATCATGGGGGCCATCGCTGCTGAGCAGCCCCAGCGCCGGCGCTGCTCCATCCTCGAGGGAACGCTCCTGCCCAGCCCGGGCCCCCCTTTGCTTTGGGCCTTTCTTTTATTAGAATAAATGCTGAAACCACTTCAGTGCCAGGAGCCTGCTCTCGTTTTTAATAATACCTATCACAATAATAATCACACTAACAAGAGCTCTCACTAACTAACTAACTCGAAAACCCATGACTCTCTGCCTGAGAATCCTGACTCACACACGTGGATCCAATTGGTCAGTGAATCCAAAACACCATCACCAGAATCCAGTCAAGCAATCACCTTGGGTAAACAATCTCCAGAACACATTCCACATGGGCACAAACACAGGAGCAGCAAATGAGATAAGAATTGTTTTGATCATTCTTTTCTCTGCTTCTCTCACAGCTTCTCTCTGTTCAGAGGGCATGTGAATGCCATGGTTGTTCTCTGTCATTTAAAGAAATAAACAGGCTGCAGGAAACCTAATTCAGCTCAATCAGCTGCTAAACCTGGCCTGACAGACAGCCTTCAGAGACACCTCCCCCAGCTCCAGGCTGAATCAGCAGGTTTTGCCCTGGGAGAGGCCTGCCTGCCCACGGGCATCAGCAGAGGGATGGAAAGGATGGACACGCTGCTGTGCTTGAGGGCACAGTGTAAAAACTCTCTGAGCCCTTGCAATGCCTGATGGAGAGACAACTGTTGGAGCTGAAGACTCTTGGCAGAGACACTTGTGTGTCTGAACTGAAATCAGCTGCCCAAGACTGATGTTATGAAAGAAAATAGCAGTAATAAATGAAAAGGAGTTGGGCAACTGGCTGATGCTCACTAGGATAAAGAGAAGAGGTCTGGAGGGAGGTGGAAGTTGGGAAGGTGAATGGAAAAAATGGAAAGGCAGAAATCAGGGACTCAGCTCCTGCCACTGGCTCCTTCCCTGGCCTTGGCCAAGGTGAATACCATCCTGCTCTGATTTTGTTAGTAACAAATTCAATTAATAACTCCAAGCTTGTTTAGCCCATGGTGGTGTTGGATGGGTGATCTCTCCTGGTCCTTACCTTAACCCATGAACCCTTTGTTACATTCTTTCCTCCCTGTCCAGCTGTGGAGGGGAGTGACAGAGTAGCTTTGGTGGGTGCCTGGCATCCAGCCAGCATCAACCCACTACAAGTTTCCATCAAACAATGGCCAAAATACATTTAAAACTAAGACTCCAAAACCTCTTCAGTAAGCCCAGAGTCAACTGTTTTAACAAATGTATTTTAGAGAGATCATAGCAGAGTCTTGATGAACAGCATCATCCCCACAGACAGGCACTGTGGGCAGTCTGATGGTTTATTTATTTCTGTGGGACTCAGGGCTGTGTGCTGAGCAGCTCCTCAAACCTCACAGCCTGGGGACTGGGGATCCTTATTGGATCTTGCTGCAGTTTGTCCAGCCCAGCCACCTGACCTGGCTCCATTTTGGGGTGCTGGTTATGAGAACCTGGGATTAGCTGCAGGATCTGTAGGTTGCAGGTACAGGAGAGGCACAGTTGGCTGTTTTGATTTGTATATGTTTATGTAAATGCCTCATAAAATATCCCCCATTGGGACAAGCCAAAGTCACGCATCATAAAGATCAGCTCCTGTAATGGCTTATTTACAACTGCATTTGCCAAGGTAGTGAAAAAAAATATGCCTGTGTTTATAGGAAATTAATTTCTGCCCCTCCAGTGATCAGCCCTGAGCAAGCAAAAGACCTGAATTGTCCCAGTGGCTTCACTCTGGCAGAGAACTGCTCTTCAGAGCCTCCTGCAGTGTAATCTGGTGGGGATGTTTAATCAGAAAACCTTAAAGCAGCTAGGTCCCAATCCAGCCAATGCAGTGCTCCTGCAGCAAGCAGTCCTTCTTCAGCAGAGCACTAAATCTCACCTTAATTTTACACCTGTGCAAAGCCCACGTACCAGGCTGGGTTGAAGAAGGTGTGTAGGGCTTTTGCTGAAGAAGAATGGATTTTTGCCTTGGGCTTGAATTAGCATACAAAGAAGGAAATGCCTTACGAGGCAGATCAGCCAGGTTATTTCAAACATAAAACAACCCCAGCATGACAGGTCCCACCAAGGCAGGAGCAGCTCTTAGTGCCAGTAGATGGTGCTCTGCCAGCTCCCTGAGTGGGTGAATCCACACTCACCCCAGATTTATGCGCACCCCAAAATTCTCATGGCACAGTGCTGCTCCCATGGCAGAGGAGGTCATGACTCTGCTGGGAGTGAACGTTGAACATTTACCTATGTGTAGATTGTGAAAAATGTGTATTTTATGATTGGCTTTTTGCAAATATTAAAATGAATATTATATGTGTTATGTCAGAAAGTTATGCTGTATTAATTTTTTTAATAGTGTGTTAAATATAGTTTTATGTTGTAACATAATGTTATAATAGAAACTATGCTATGTAGGATACTTTTTTTAAAGAAAGGACTCGCACTGAGACAGCAGCCACAGGACACCAAAATCTTTCAGAGAAAAATAATTTATTGCTCTCTTATCAGAAGAAATAAACTTCTTCCCACCTTGCTCAGCCCTGAAGACGCCATTAGGATTCAGAGGAAGAAGTTGACACTGCCCAGACAGAATCCTGTGTTGGAATGGAATTTATGCACCATGGATGAGGTGTATGAATATGCAACAGGCTGTTGCTTTTAAGGGTTAATCCTCTGTTAACAGTGGGTCCTTTTTTGGGCTTATTTTGCCGAGAAAAAGGTACCCAGACTGTCCTTAACTCTTTGTTTCTATTGTCTCTTATTGTCCTAATCCAAATTGTCCAAATTATTATTACTCTAATTATATAGCTATTTTTATAACCATTTTATTATTATTAAACTTTTAAAATTTTAAAAACAAGCGATTGGCGTTTTTTACATAGATGTTCTACAGAAAGCAGTTGGATTTTCTGTGTCTTTAGGTATGTCTTGCTCTTCAGGTAAGATTGTTGTACCAAGAATGTAACTGCTGAATTCTGTGAGTAAACCAAACCTGAACTATTTAACTCTGCAGGACTTCTCAAGAATTAAGAGTAGGTGGAAATCTTGTTCAAAATGAAGCCAGCCATTAATTTGTCTATAATTCATTAATCATAGGCTTTGTCCTGAAATCTGTTGTAAGATCAGACTGACACATTTTTTGCTATTTTTTTAAGATTCTGGCAGAGTGGATGGTGGTGTTGGTGCCCTGGGCAAAACCATCTTCAGGACAAACACTGCTCCTGCCCCAGCTAACAGCCCTGCTCCCCAGCCAAGATCTGGTGCCATCAGAGGTTCCTCAGCAGCTGGGCTGCCCTGGAGCAGGGGTGAGGGTGTGAGATCTGTTTGGCAAGACAGGCAAGCCCCTGTGCAGTGCCTTCGATGGAAGCAGGGCTTCCACCTGTCCCTTTGTGGCCAAAGATTAATCCATGAGAGCTAGAGAGCAGCAGGTATGGGCAGATGTCCAAATTGAGTGTTTTATCTCTATGTATCACACCAATATGTGTTACATCTAGCCCTGGCTGAGCCCAGTCAATGAAAGAGAAGTCTGTTTTCTTGCATGACCCCCTTAAAATTTGAGGAGTTTCCCTGACAAAGTGATGCATAGTTATGGGCTCAGTAAACGGTAGAGTGATTTATGGCTTACACACTGTAAATCAATAAAAAGAATCACAGACATTGACAGCACGTTCACAGCCCATTTCTTTAAATGGAAGGCACTTTTCTATCCTTCCCTTTTCAGACTGGTTGGCCCACAGGGAGGTTCCTGCCACTAAGGAGTGCTAAGAGAGTCTTTATAAAGCTCGTAAAACCTACATCTTATATAATTCTTTTCCTTAAATGCCCTTTCTTGCTGTATCATCATTTCCAGTCATAGAAAGCACCATGTCCTGCACTCTGGCTTATGTGATTTCCTTCTGGTGGACACTTTTTAACAAAACACATGAAAAACCTCCAGGGTTTTAAGCCCCTCCAGACCAGTCCCTCTGCCTTCCCAGGGCTGGTATAAACCTCAGTTTAGGTGTGTTTTGTTTGTGTGACTCTTGGTGTGAGGTCGGGTGTGTGCTGCAGGTCCTGGGAATGGGAGATGCAGCAGGAGAGGGAATTTCCCCTGGGCAGGAATCTGTGGGGCTGCCCAGGGGCTTTGGGTGCTGCAGGCTGGATTTGGAAGGGTCCCATGGAGGGAGCCTCATGCTCTGCCCTCTGTTAGGAGTGTGTGGGCTCAGGGCTGTGTTGTATTTGCAGGGAATGCCCTGATGAAGGGAGGAATGATGAATCTGACTCCATGTTCTCAGAAGGTGTTATGAACAAAAAAAGGGTTACCCGTTTTTTTTCCAAAAGTTGTAGAATTACAAGTTTAACCAGTTCTGGCAGAGGAGTGCTTTTGTTAGCTGCTTGTTGCAATCACCTGTTAAGTATCAGGTCGTTAGCCATCCATGGTTGAGAATTCACTCTATTGTATCAGCATCACCCTGCTTGTGGCCAGGTGGGAGGATGGCATCCCTCCCCAGATGGTAGAGGGGAGGGAACCAGGAGTTGATATGCAGGTAAGTTTAGAGCCAAAATGCAATGGGGCAAGCCCCTATTCCAAACGCAATTAATAAACCCCTAAACCAGCGAGCCAATATGGAATTCAGAGATCAAAGTGGTCTCTAGACATCAGGGGTGAGGTGAGAAGCCAGCAGAGACTCTGAAAACCTTAATGGCCCCTCACCACTACTTAAAATTTTGTTAGTTGGAGGCAGGACCCGAGGCTGCCAACTAAGAATCGGGATTCAGGGGGTGTATACCCCCACCTGCTCTCGTGAGGCCAGGCCCTCAGCTGTCCCCTGGTGGAGAAAGCTGCATTCGCCTCCTCCTCCGACTCACTTCAGGGAGCTGTGAGGGCGAACTTGCTGATCCATCGCGTCACTGAACCTTGAGCTAATCACTTTTAATACAGGCACCAAAAAGGAGAGATCTCTCCTGCCCTGTTTACTTCAGCAGGCTATTATATTATATTATATTATGTTATATTGTATTGTATTGTATTGTATTGTAGTATATTGTATTATAGAATGCTATACTAAACTATACTAAAGAGTACAGAAAGGATACTTACAGAAGGCTAAAAAGATAATAATGAAAACTGGTGACTCTCTCCAGAGCCCTGACACAGCTTGGCCCTGACTGGCCAAAGAGTGAAAACAACTCCCAGCAGAATGCAATGGAACAATCACCTGTGGGTGAACAATCTCCAAACACATTCCACATGAGCACAGCACAGGAGAAGCAAATGAGATAAGAATTGTTTTCCTTTTCTCTGAGGCTTCTCAGCTTCCCAGGAGAAAAACCCTGGGCAAAGGGATTTTTTCAGAGAATGTGAATGTGACAGGGCTGTGCAGGCCAGGTCACCAGTGGGGACCAGGAGCCTGGGTGCCAGCCAAGTACCATTACTTTATTTACATATAGACACCAGTCCTGGAACATGTTTAACTGCTCTGTTGAAATGGGCCATAAATGGGCCATAAAAGTCAGCCATTTAAGTCTGGAGAAGCATTAAGAGACTCTTCAGTGCTGGATGGGTTATAAATAGTCCACAGGCCAGGCAGCTTCCACAAATGCTGGAGCCCTGGTTGCTCTGAAGGACCCCTCTCCCAATATCTGAATATCTGCAGGCTGTTCTTCCCCAGGGCTGCCATGGAACAGCACAGGACAACTGCACAGGGTGTCCTCAACCAAGATCCTAACACTTGTCTACTCTAAGCAGCAGCAGTTAGCAACTTGGTAAAGGTTACAGGCTAAAAGATAATGTCTTTTAGAAATTCAGATTTTTTATTAAAGCTTCCTCTTGCCTTTAAAGACAACAGGTATTACTGGTGTGCTTATCCCTTGGGAACACAGCCTGTGCTTAGACATTCTTTGGGAAGCTGGAGACTTCCCAGAGGGTGCTGGTTGTAACACCAGAAGGGAACTAAGATCCAAATTAGCCACCCCTTCCAGGAAGGGAGGGCCAAAAATGGAGAGACTGTAGGTTGAAATAAGAATTTACTTAAAGCACAAAGCAATGGAATAAGACACACACAGTAACAACAGCAGTATTAATAGCAAAAGAATACAAAGAAGAGAAGGTGTTTTACCCACAGAAGGGTAAAAAAACAAAGGAGCAAACAAGCTAAATTTTTTGTTCCACACCAGGAACAAAAAAACCAAATCAGTGATGCTTCCCAGAGATTGCACCCAGGTGGTCTCCAGACAAAGGTGTTACAGGTGGGTAATGAGACCTTGGCTCTCACAGTGACAGGGTGAACATTATGTGTGTGTTAAGAGAAGTTCTGTAGATATCAGTTGTGTTACTGCATCTGTCCTCTCCCTTGCATTGTTATCATGGGATGGCCTTGGGCACACAGGGCATTTGGGAGGGCTGGGTTGTTGCTATGGCAACAGCTGGCCCCAAATCAAGGTGTAAGAAAGTGATCTGCACCCCTGGATGGCCGGGAAGGAGTCACTGACAGGACTCTAGGAGGTGCTAAGGGTATAAAAGGTGGAACATCCATTTTCAAGATGAGCACATGGCTGTTAATCACAGAGACTTCCAGCGCTGTGATTTTTCCTTATTTAGTCCTTTTGCTGCATTTTTTGTTAAGATTTAATAAACCTTTAAAATTTTTACAGTGAGCAGTTGTTTCTCACAAAGTCAATATGGTGGGGCAGCTCCTGAGGCTAATGTCACACCCCCAAGCCTGAAAACAACAGTAGTCAGGGAAAAACCAGCCCTGGAAGCTGGGTCATGCATTTAGGGCTGTGCAGCCCCTCCCTGGGCTCAGCTCCTGCAGTTCCATGTGCTGCCCTCACCACTCTCTGGGTGATGCTATTCCTGCCCCATGCCAAGCTCACACTGCCCAGCCCTGCTGGCTCAGCTGGGCCTCAGAGCTGTCCCTGTCAGCACCACAGCCCATCCAAGTGGTGTTTGTGGGTCCCCAAGACGAGGTGAGAGATGAGGAATCTGACTCCATGCTCTCAGAAGGCTGATTTATTATTTTATGATATTATATTTAAAAATTCTATACTAAAATTATACTAAAGAAAGAGAAGGATGCAGACAGAAGGCTTAACAAGAATGAATAATAAAAACTTGTGACTGACTCCTCAGAGCCCAACACAGCTGATAGTGATTGGTTATTAAGTAAAAACAATTCACATGAAACCAAACAAATATGCACCTGTTGGTAAACAATCTCCAGCCACATTCCAAAGCAGCAAACACAGGAGAAGCAAATCAGAAAATTATTATTTACATTTTTCTCTGAGGCTTCTCAACTTCTCTGGAGAAGAAATCCTGGTGAAGGGATTTTTCAGAAAATATCACGGTGACACATCTGCAGTCACACTTCAGAGAAAACTGGAGCAGGGGGAGCAGTGGGTGGCAGAGGGATAAGCTCTACAGGGCTGGATGGCAGCAGTTCCTCTGCTGGAGTGAGCCAGGCAAGATGGGGCACTTCCCATTCTCCCTGCCCAAACCACACTCCCAGAATGATGGGGGTGGTGTAGGATAAACAACTTGGCCACACTGGGCTGGTGCTGAACTGCACCATCCTTCTCTGCAGCCAGGACAGGACACTCAGTCACAACTGAAATTTGAGCAGCTTGAGGAGATTTAGTGTCTCCCTTGTTTCTTTTGATGAGAGAACAGGATACAGGCTTTGCAGGATGGGCATTATCCGTTGGATTGCAGCCCCACATTCTGCAACCACCACCTCTTTCTCATGTGCAAAAGTAAATGAAAAATCAGCCATGATTCTAATTACTCTCTGCTAATTGGGCTGCATTCAAGCTTCATTGATGATGCTATTGTGCTGCAAGAAAACAAGGGCAGCATATGTACTTACCTTGCTCTACTTATCCTATGATTATTCTCTGTTAGTACAGAAACATCCTAAAGTATCAGCCTGCACACAAATTAGCCCATGCAATGGACCACTGGAAGTTCAGCCCTGGAGCACATTCATTCTCTCTTTTTCAGCATCAAATGCAGTACCAGGGATGCCACAGCAGCTCCAAGCACTTTTATCTTGTATTGGGCTTAGCTTGTAACAGCATTTGCAGTCGTGTGTTTCCACACAAGAAAACACTTTTGTATTCCCACCCAATCCATCCTGATGTCCTTATCTAACAGAATCTCCAATGCAGAGTTTCACCAGGGCCTCTGGAAATCCTGCTGCCTGGGGAAGCATCACCATGTGCCTGTCAGCTCCTGTGCCTGCCTGCCAATTAGCTCTAGCTGTTGATAAGGGGGAGGAGGGTGTTCCACGCTGGATTGCTCACTCCTGCTTTGGTAACTTGAGCAGAACTTGTTTTCTACTGTAAACTGGACTGAGACATTTGCATATTGTTTTTTGCAGTAGTATTGAATATGCTGAGAGCTCCTGGAGTCATTACAAAATCATCAGTGCTTGTTCCAGTGTGATATATTCTGTTTGTCTAGCTGGCTGTTTTCCTACCATATGTATTTATTGAAGCTGGCTGAATATCTTTTTCTGTGATGTTTTGCTTATTTATTCAAGAATGAGTTCATCAAAATTCAGCTAAGCTTTCTTTCCTCAACATACAGAGATCTAATCGAGCATTTGAACACACCCATCACAATAGCAACTGAATGCAAAATTCCATGTGATTCAAAAACTGAATGCAAACTTGACAGGAGCAATGGAAAAAGTCTGCCTGCCCCCAAATCCATCCTGGGTATTACTCTGTGAGACTGTAATGACCTTGAGAGGTAAAGGAGGAAATTGAGAACCTCCTCAAGCTGCACCAGGTTCAAATTGGATATTTGGGAAAATAATAATTTCATGGAAAGGGTTGTCATGCACTAGAACAGGCTGCCCATGGAAATGGGGGAGTCACCATTCCTAGGGGTGTTCAGAATATGTGTAGATGTGGCACTTGGGGACATGGCTCAGTGGCGAGCATGATGGTGGTGCCACGCTTACAATTGGATTTCATGATCTTAAAAATCTTTTCTAATCTTGACAATCCAATGGTTTCTCTCTTTAAGGCATCTGGTAACTCAAACCACACTCCAGTGGGAGCCCCTGGGGAGTTTCCTGCAGGTGCCTGTCTCAGAGCCCATCAATGAGTAAAGTGGCCATGATATCATGTTCAATATTGTGGTCTCATCAGGGAGAAGGATTTGTGTTGCATTAAGCAAGACAGGGTTGCTAATATCCACTGAGGTTTACATGGGAAAATTTAAAGCCTATTCCAGTATATTAAATGAGGCTGAAAAGCTTCGATCAATAATTTCCCTTGTATGAAAAATAAGAGATGAAAATGAAGGTAGATTGATTCAAAATACTTAATGCCAGATACCAGCTGATGGAAGTGCCTTGTAAATAGCATTTTGTACAGTTGCCAATGAATTACTCTAAATTGTGAGGGTGATTGAAATGTGTTTTATAATGTTCATGTCCAGTTTAGTGGCCATTTACAAAATTTAGAAGAATATGAAATCCCCAAAGAGTAAATGAGCGGCCAGCAAAACCCAGAGTAGCAAGCAGTGGTAGCTTGCAAATGAGATCTTGGAGTAGTTTATTAGACAAAAAAGCCAGAGTTCTTTACAAGCAAGAAGAATCAGTGCTTTAAATGTGTGCTTAAATTTTAAAATGTGTTTTCTAAGTACTTCCTTTTTCATCAACCCTCTATTTTACATGGAGATTATGATCTTTGATGTGGAAAGTGAACTGGATGTGGTTTTTAAAGTTAATTTGGTAATAAAAGAACACTTCCTTCTCTGAACAACCCTGCACTCAGCTGGGGCTGTTTGTGTAGGACTATTTTGTATCTCACCACACTGATTTCTGCAGGGAGTTGGGGCTGAGTTTGTGAGGGTCCCCAGGACAAGGTGAGAGATGAGAAATCTGACTCCATGTTCTCCCAAGGCTGATCTCTCCTCTCCTCTCCTCTCCTCTCCTCTCCTCTCCTCTCCTCTCCTCTCCTCTCCTCTCCTCTCCTCTCCTCTCCTCTCCTCTCCTCTCCTCTCCTCTCCTCTCCTCTCCTCTCCTCTCCTCTCCTCTCCTCTCCTCTCCTCTCCTCTCCTCTCCTCTCCTCTCCTCTCCTCTCCTCTCCTCTCCTCTCCTCTCCTCTCCTCTCCTCTCCTCTCCTCTCCTCTCCTCTCCTCTCCTCTCCTCTCCTCTCCTCTCCTCTCTTCCTAAAGAAAGAAAGGATACAGACAGAAGGCTTAACAAGAATAAATAATAATAAATAATAATAATAATAATAATAAAAACTCTTGACTGACTCCTCAGAGCCCAACACAGCTGATGCTGATTGGTCATTAAGTAAGCACAATTCACATGAAACCAATCAAACAATGACCAGTTGGTAAACAATCTCTATACCACATTCCAAAGCAGCAAACACAGAAGAAGCAATCAGATAATTATTGTTTTAATTTCTCTCTGAGGTTTCTCAGCTTCCCAGGAGAAGAAATCATGGCAAAGGGATTTTTCAGAAACTATGACAGTGACAAGTTGGCAGAATTGTGTTCCTTTGCTGGCTCACTGGGGTAGATGGTGACCTTGGGCAGTGGTGTGGTGACTCTTGGGGACAACCCATGGTCCCAGGCAGAAAAGGATGCCCAAAGAGACCTCAGGATTGAGAGCAATCCCATTGCCCCTCTCAGCCTCTCTCCTGTGTGTGCAGAAGAGCCTTGCAGCCTTCCTCCCCTTTCTCAAAGGTTTTTCGGGTTCCCTCTTGCTCTGTGAGCTGTCCCAGGGCTTTTCCCACCAGTGCTTGGGAAGGCTGCAATGTGGGGCTACTCTGTGTTCTGAGACCACCAGGCAAACCAGCAGGAGATCCAGAAAGATCCATCCACATTGGGGGGCTTGGATTTGATTTTCAAACAGCAGTGAGCACCAGTTTTTGCTTGTGTGCTTTTGTGTGGGTGTAGTCACAAGGGAAAAGGCTCTGCAATCTGCAAATGTGAGTCTTAACCATTCTGAGAAGTTTGTTTTGTGCTGACTTTTTTCTGCTTTAATGCATGGTGGCACTGCACTGCTGATATTGGAGCTGGCTGCTGGCTGAAGCCAAGACTTCCTGCAGACAGATCCCATTCCAGCAGTTCTCTGACAAGTGAGTGACAGCCAGGCTGCCTGCACAGAGGTCACTTGCACTTTCTGTCCTCCAGTGAGCCCGGGGGTTTTTTGGGTTTTCTTATCTTCTTAATGAATTTGGTAGGAAAGTCTCTCCTTCAAAGTAAAAGGCTCTGGGGACAGCTCATTGAGGCTTTCCCAAGAGGTCCTAAGAAAAAAAGAGAGATAGTGACTTTTTACACAGCTAATAGTGATAGGACAAGGAGAAGTGGTTTCAGACCAAAGCAGGAGAGATTTTAATTGGCTGTTAGGAAGAAATTCCTCCCTGTCAGGGTGGGCAGGCCCTGGCACAGGGTGCCCAGAGCAGCTGTGGCTGCCCCTGGATCCCTGGCAGTGCCCAAGGCCAGGCTGGACACTGGGGCTGGGAGCAGCCTGGGACAGTGGCAGGTGTCCCTAGACCATGGCAGGGGTGCCACTGGGTGAGCTTTAAGGTCCCAACCCAACCATTCTGTCATTCTATGAATGTCTTCTTGAGTGGAGCTGGCATTTGTAATAAACATTTTAGGTGCACTGGCTCCATGATTATACAACCAGGAGGGAAAAGACAGAGTGCAGCTGCTGGTGCTGTAAAAGCAATGGCTAATGATGAGTTTTGCACTTTACTTTAGGGTGTTTTATTGGAATAGGAAGAAAATTCACCAAGGAGGGGCTGTGGAGTGCCCACAGGGTTATGCTAATCACCAGTGCCAAAAGAAAAGTGAAAAGTGCTAGAAAAGTAATATCTTCTCATGAGTAACAGGAAAACAGTTTTTTTTTTTTTTTCTGGTGATTCAGTCCACTAATTAGTTTCCAATACCCAGTCCGCAGGATTTTTGCAGGAAATAGGTCTTTCTATTTATAAATTGTTGTTCTATCAAGTCACAATTTTTAATTTGTGGCCTTGAGGATTTTCATTTCCTCCTTGTGAGGTGAATTTTAACTAAACCATGTTCTATCAGCCTTGTACAAGCTGCTGCCAAAACTGCTCTTGCTGTCTCAGCCTAGGCCTTTGTGGGGAAGAGGGAAGCTGGGACAGGGCTGAGACCTCTTAATAGAAATGAGAAGGGCAAGTGACCTTTCCTCACTTTCTGGCTCTTCTGACTGCCCTTGGAGCCCTTTGGGCTGAGCTCTGTGGCCAGAACTTGCTGTGGTGGCTTTCCCCCAGCTCCTGTTCAATGTGCAGTCAGGAAAATCCATATAATCCAAAGAACTGGCTGGTTCTCCACAGCTAATCATACAGTCCTAGGATATCTTGGGTTGAAAGGGACCCACAAGGATCATCAAAGTCCAGCTTCTGGCCCTGCAAAAAATAGGGTTTGGAATCAGGATCTACATTGCAAATCCTTCCCAGGTTTGGGCTGCTGTGAGATTTTCATTTTAACTTCTTGTAAAAAAGTGGCAAGCTTTTTTACCCAGTGTTGATGGTGTAAGTTCAAAATCTCAGAGGATATTTCTTCAAAGATCTCATTTTGACTTAAAAACACAGTCAGGTTCTGCGTCATTCCTCCATATGTTTTTTCTTGATACAAGAAACTTGTGATGAAAGTGAAGAGACTTGCATTTTATCTCTGGCATTGCTTGCTGTGTTTCAAAATCATGTTCAGTATTTGCACACTCAAAATAGGCTCTTTCTGTTCATTCATACTTTTTCTTGGAGGTTATTAAGGGCAATAAAGGACAGAGCAATGCCTTTCTGAAAGCCAGGTGCACTGTGGGGGTGTTTGAAGTGCTTGTTCATGTTCCTACACGTTACTTGCCCAGGAGAAGCAGGTGAGGATTAATGTGCATTACTCAGGGCATCTGTCTGGCTGAACACATCCAATTCACAGAATCACAGACTGGTTTGGGTTAGAAGGGACCTTACATCTCATCTTATTCCACCACTGTGGCATTGACATTCTCTGAACAGAGAGAGACATAATTCTCTCTCTCAGGTTTTTCCTGGAGAAGCACAGAGATCAAAACCATTCTTATCTCATTTACTGCTCCTGTATTTTGGAACATGTGGAATGTGTTGGAAGGTTATTTACCTGAAGGAATTTACTTGATTGGATTCTGGTGTGAGCATTTTCTTTTCTTGACCAATCTCTGCAAGCTCTGTCCTGATGTCTCAGTCAGGAGACAGGAGATTTTGTTGAGTGCTTGTGCAGTTTCAGTTTAGATGTAGTGGAATAAGGTAATTAACTAGCCTTCTGATGTTGTGGAGTCCTCCTCATCATTCCTCCTGCCTGTGGGGTGGAAATTACACCGACACACCCCTGCCATGGGGACACCTTCCCCCATCCCAGGTGCTCCAAGCCCTGTCTGACCTGCTCTTGGACACTACCAGGAATGGGGCAGCCACAGCTGCTCTGGGAAACCAGAGAAGTCCTTCATCTGAAGGCTCAGCCACATCCTTAGGATTTGCCAGAACTTGGGATGCTGATTCAGTTTTCTCAAGGCACTTGCACGGCAGTGGAGGTCTCAGTGTAAATCTTCCTGGCTCTGCTGAAGGGGACCAGCAGAGCATTCTGGCTCAGAGTGTTTGGGTGGTAAGTGTTGATGTTGCTCCCCTTGCAGAGCCTGGTAGAGCCCTTGGAAGTAAAACCCCCATGTGACTTTACAGACTGAGCAGTGAGAGTGCAGCAGGAGAAATGCAAGAGGGGGTTTCCACAGGCATCAAGTGATGGCCCCTTGGAAGGTGATGGGTGTCCAGAGGATGGAGCCAGGGTCTTGTGAGTGGTGCCAAGCAATGGCACAAGAGGAAACGGGCAGGAACTGATGTCCAAGGTGTTCCACATCATAATGAAGAACTTCTCTGTGCAGGAACTGATGCCCAGGGAGTTCCACATCATCATGAGGAAGAACAACTCCTCTGTGCAGTGACTGAGCCCTGACCAGGCTGCCTAGAGAGGGTGTGGAACCATCCTCACTGGAGCCATTCCAGACCCCTCAGGACAATCCTGTGCCCTGTGCTTTGGGATGACCCTCCTGGAGCAGGGAGGTGGCACCAGGTGACCCCCTTGGTGCCCTTCAACCTGGCCCATTCTGTGATGCTGAGAATGTCTGGCCCTGCTTCCCATATTTGCCAGGAAATACAAGGGTAGCTGCAGATGTTACTGTCGTGGAGGAATTACAGATATGCTTCACTGCCATTGCTCTAAACAGCAAACAAATAAGCAGTAATCAGTAAATAAGCCCATAACATTTTCCCCCAGACACTGTCCTCAGATGGCCTGTTTGTGCTAATCCTCCTCAGCACTGAATCACATGCCAGGCAAAAAAACCCCCAAACCTCTGAGTGAGAGAATTTAAACTCACTTTCTCCTTGTGGGGAGAAAACTCCCCCCAGGGCTGGTTTGTAGCTTGTACCAAAGAACCCCAGGCCCTGGGCTGGATGCTGAGGCTGTGGCTGCGTTTGGAATCTGCTGCTAATTCATAAGCATCACAAGCAGTTGATTTCAGCTGAACCCCTTGATTTAATTACACTCTTGTATACAATGGGGACCTTGTGTTTTCCTATATGTAATGAATATTAAGCTGATAGCCCTGTAATTTCCTGTGCCAGGCTTGCTCTCATTTTTTGCATATTGATACCACATTTGGTTTGTTATTTTCCAATTTTCCAGTCTTCTAGACTTGTGCTCAGCGAGTTCTCCATAGTAATTGCTGTTGGCACACACATTTCCTTCCTCAAATCTGCTCTAACACACTGCAACGAATTTTGTCTCATCCTAGAGATTTGCTTGGGTTTCAATTTCTCTTATTTATTCATTGTCTTGAACTCGGCAGCACTGGAAGCATGCAGGACTCTGGATATAATTTCATATTCCACAGTTTTAATTTCCTCCTTTATCCCAGGCATCCCCTCTTCCCCCCAACATGAGCACGTGGATGGATTTTATCTGACCCTGTGACTTACTGCTGTTTCCTCAGAAGTTCCTATCCAAATCTGAACACTAAAATGGATTTAAATATGGCAGGGTCAAAAAAATGCTGATATTTACTCAGTTTTCTTGGCCTCTTGATGTGTTTGGTGTTTGTCCAGATTTTTCTCTCTTTCTTTGAGGTGCCCATTTGGGTGTGCCCTACCTTGCCTATGGAGGTGAATAAATCTCTTTTTTGGGTGTGATTTGGGCATTGGAAGGGCATGGCATGGGGACAGTGAATTTGTGGCAGCAGTTGGGGCTGCTTTTGTAGGATTTGTGTGGAATTAAACAAAAAAATTAATAAGCTGACAACTTATTTGGGCTTTTATTTGGACCAGAAAAAAGTGTTAATCATATGTCAGCTGAGCATCTATAAAAGGCAACCCCAGGCTGCTGCACTGGAGTGCTGGGGAGAAAAGCTTGGCCCTGGGAAGGAGAGTGTTTGATGCCTTTGACTGTCACTGTTCTGAGAAATTAGGGAACTTGGGAGGAAAAGGGGGAAAAAAGAGGCAAAAAGAAGGGGAAAAAAGAAACACAGTAATTGAATTGTGTCCATTTCCCAAGGGTCTGTGTGAAAATCAGCCTTCTGAAACCCTTGAGCTTTCGGTTTGTGTTCACCAAGCAGTCAGCTGGGCTGTTTCTGTGGGAGGGGCTGAGAAGGCAGCCTGGAGCCCGGGCTCCTCAGCCTTTGGGGCCCTTTCCCACCTCTCGCTGCTCGAGACATTCATGGCCTGAAGGAGCAGCTCCACCCTGGCACCCCTCTGATGGCCATGGCACGAGGTGGGCTGCTCCTGTGCTGTGAGTTCATGGCACTGCTTGCCATCCTGGATTTACTTTAATTTCCCTGGCTGCAAAAGGAAAGCCAGATGCCCTCTCTGTATTTCTTTGTGATTTCTTTCCAAGAATACTTACTGAGAAGAGTAATCCCACGGTGAATAATCATCTTTGCTGGAGCAAACAGCAAGGAGAGTTGTGCCCAAATCCCAAACCTGGCCTTCACCCATCACACCCCTGACTGTGCTGCTGGCAGGGGGGGAAGCTGGCTGTGCTTACCCCAGGTAAGCACCCACCATTTGTATAAATATTTACCAGTCTTGCTGACTCATTTTTGAATGTGAAGTTGTATGAAGGCCAAGTTCTCCCTCAGGATTTAGTATATAGTGAGTTTTAGTTATATTTGTGTTTTATACATATTTATATAAAATATAAATACATATAACATATATATTTATAAAAATATATGTATATCTTTTATAATATATATTTTAGCATATACTCCTATATTTCTATATATATATTTATATCTATGCATAGATAGATGTATTTATGTGCATATATATGTATATATGAGTATTTAATCTCAATTCTTGTGTTCTCCACCCATCCCTCTCACCCATCCCATATTTATCCACTGGCATAAATATTTACCAGTCTTGCTGACTCATTTTTGAATGTGAAGTTGTGTGAAGGCCAGGTTCTTCCTCAGGATTGAGCATATAGTGAGTTTTATTTATATTTTTTATTTATATATATAAATATAAAAAAGAATAGCAAGAATATATCTATTATATATGTTATATATTGAGATTCTTATATATAAGAATCTCAATAAGAATTGAGATTAAAAACTCATATATATATGTTTTTAATCTCAATTCTTGTGTTCTCCACCCATCCCTCAGAGGATTGACCAGTATATTTTAACCAGGTTTTAACCAGTATATTTTAACCAGCATATTTGTGACCAATTTTTTTTGTTCTCTAGCTTCCAGTCTTAAAAATGTCTTTCCAGTTTGGTCATCACTATAGTGCTGGGGAGCAGGCAGAGCCTGAGGCAGGGATCAGTGGATGAAGTAGTCACATTGATGGTGGTGCTGCCATGTGATGATGCAAATTTTTCTATTTTTGTCAGAAAATAGAGCCTTGGTGAGCCAGAGTTTAGATCAAAGATACCATAGTTGGAATTCTGCTTATTTTGTCACCTCCTTCTGCAGAGTAACCTACTTCTGGTGCTACCTCATGTAATCAGAAGCAACCTGTGCAATTAAGAAACTGAGAGACACCTTTAGATGGCAAAGCTGTCAGATTCCTGTCTTCCCCAGTTGACTTTTATTTTCCTTAGTGCTCTTGAGGTCTCTTAGTTCCTTTCAAGAGACACTTCATGCTCACAGGCTCAGCAATTATTGATGGCTTCCTTTGTCAGACAAGCAGGGTATGTGAGCATGTGTGTTCCACTCACAAGGTACACAGCACTGGCCTAAATGCATCATTGAACATCTTAAAATTAGAAGCATAAACAACATTCCTTACTGAAAACTCCATTTTTACAGAGCTAATTACACCAACTCCTCATCCACACATATAAAAAGGGAAACAGCCTAAATATATATATATATTTTTTTTTTCCTTGACTTGCTCCTGTTCCTGCTGAGAGGGCTGGTTGTGGGTATCCCAGCAGGGCATCACAGGCACTGTTAGCTGTACAGGTACCTGTGGCAGAGAATTTTGGGTCAGGAAAGGGGAGATTTTGAGTCAGGAAAGGGAGATTTTTCTGAGACAACTTTGTGATGAGGATGTCACTTGGATTCTGTAGATTTCTAGGTGTATTTTGAGTGGTGGGACTTGCTGGGTCTGAATGATCCTCACTTGGATTCAGTTTGATACCTCAGAGTTGACTTAATCGTTTATATTTTACATTTATACAGAGCTCACATCATCCTCCTGGCTGTAGCTGATTTAAATAATGGCTGTTTCAGGGTGAAACTGTCTCTCCTGCTCTTCCCTCCCTGAGAAAAGAGCAGAAAGTGGCTGAGTAAGTGGCACATATGGTTGAAATACTCTTGGAGCAGGAGCTTCAGAGTTATTCATAACAGCTGAGCATGTAATTGTGCATAATGCAGCAGAAACATTTCTCTTCTTGTGATTGAAAGGCATTTGCTTTTGATTGGTGTGCAACTGTTGTACCTGGGAATATCAGGGGGCTGTGAATCTGCATTATTTCAGGCACGAGTGCTTATCAGTCACATCTGAAAACACTGGAGCAAAATGGCCTCGTGACAAACACAGGCAGGGCCAGTAACAACCTTTACAAGGCAGTTTTATAGAGCAGGGTAAACAAGAGGGGCTGGATCCTCAGCTGCATAAAACAGCCTGGCTGTGCTGCTGCTGCCAGGGAGGAGCTGTGAGACACAATGCTCACTTCCAAAAAATGTAAAAGGTTTTTTAAAACCTTATCAATAATACAACAGAATGTGGAAACCCAGAGCACACAGGGAATATCTCTCTGTCTGCTCTGGGCTGCCCTGGCTCCCAGGGGAGCACTGACTTTGACCCTCATTCATGGAGAAAGTTTCCCAGACTTCAAGATAGACTGGAATCCACAAAAGTGTGAAATAGATTATGGAGAGCAGTGTAGGTGTGTCACTTGGTCAGAATATGAGGTTTTGGGATTTTTAGTGTGTTGTGGATGGAAGCAAGATGGAGAGCACAGGGTGTCATCCTGGGCTTCTTCTTCATGCTTCTTCTTCCTCCTTCTTCATGGGTTTGGGTGGCATTTTGTTATTGGGTGGAAAATCCACATTGCAGGCTCTGTGGGATCAGTTATTGGGTTAAACGGGGAAATAATCCAGGTGTCAGTTCTTAATTGGATAGCTCAGCTTTAAAAGACCTTGTACCAAGAGATTGTTGGCATTTTTGTGGTGCTTCTCCAGCCTGCTGAGCCTGGTGTGGACAGCGTGCAAAACTCCAGATAAGATAACAACAAGAACCTGAAGACTGAAAAGATCCAGTGTGTCTCTCTTTCCTGACACAAAACCACTCCAGGAAGGTCTCCCCTGACAGGGGAGCCCCTGGGAGGGCCCAGCCAGAATCACAGAAGTTGGGGAATCAGCAACAGGTACCCCGGCAACAGAAGACTGAATAGAGAAAATATTACAGCACCTGGAGCAGAGGATCTTTCCCACCATGTGCTCACCCACACCATGGAGGTTTCCCCTTTTAACCCTTTAGCCCCTCCCAAAGTTCTGTCCATGGACTCCTCCTTCCCTGCCCAGGGCTGGAGATCACTGCCTGACACCTTGATTGGAGCTCAGGTGCTGCCATAGGAACGAGTGACCCTCCCAAATGTCCCACACCCAGGGCACCCCTGAGAACAGCACAAGGGGGATAAACACAGCTATAAATCTATAAAACTGCTCCTAACATACATACAGGATATTTGCCCTTTAATTGTGAGAGTCAACCATGGCATTACTCATCCATCACAGAGCTGATGCTCACAGATCCAGGGAAATGCCAGCAGCAGCAGCTGCCCCTGCTGTGAGGCTGTGGTGAAGCTGTGCTTTCTCCCCCTTGGACAAAATATTGACCCAGCAGGCTGGGGGTACCTATTTTGGGACAAAAGCATCTGCAAGGGCTGTGGAGTGCACTTGGACATGGTCTTGGTGGACTGGCAACTGTAGACACAGTGACTCATTAGCTTGTACACCTTGTCCATCCTCCCAGTGTAAAACCTGAGGTCTGAGTTGCTGTGAGGGGCAGATTGCCTTCCACTGGCTGGGACCAGAGTCTGATCACTGAGGAAACCATGCCTGTACTCAGGAGAGGAGTCCAGTCCACAGAGCTGCTGATCTGAGACTTTCATCTGTGTGAAATTCACTTTGGAAGAGTAATAGCACCAAAAAGGAAAGCTGGCTGGCTCTCCTAAATTAAGCAATTACTCTTAGACATGGTCCTGTCTGTGAAGTACTTGGAAGTTCATCCTCAGGCTGAGATGGAAGGTGGTTTAACAAGGTGTTTTACAAAGTGTAGGTGGATAAATTCCTGGAGCGTATCTGTATAAACCCGCTGTAAAGGCTGCACAGAGGTTAAACAGATAGATAACTTCATGGAAGCTGAGTAATCACACTATTACTCTGTATAATCTTGCTGGAAGGCACATTTTTCTACAGAGCAATGATACAGAAGATATTTGTGTGTAGTGATTACAGCAGCAGAAATCAATTGCACACAGCAAATAATTTGTTAGCACAGGGATGCACATTATGTCATCAATAAAGGGATTAGTTTGTTGAACTATAATGAGGGTGAGAAGAAAGCAAACTTCATACTGGTGTAACTAGTCCAGTCATAATATTGGCAACAAATATATCTGGTATACACACATCCTTCTGGAGACTGGGTGTGTGAGCATTCCTTAACACCCACTAGCTCTGTATGTTCTTTTCATTTTCAGTATACACCATAAGTACTCATTAATTTCTTAAAAAATAATATTTAACCAGATTTTATTAATTTTAAATAACACTTAACCACGTTTAAGGAATATATGCAAGCACACTGCTACATTTACCACTACAAAGGAAAAGGGCACACCCTAATGCCACTGCATCAAGATACTTTCTGCCAAAGTACAGGCCCAGTAATCAGTTTCTTTTTTTCTGTTCATTAGGAGCTGTGTGGCCTTGAATTAGACATTCCCAAAGGCAGGCACAGTCCCTTATCCACTGCTTGGATGGGGCCCCCACAGTGCTAATCTCAGCTGAGCTCCTCTTACACAAACCCTACTCCCATGGGCACGTACTCTGTGCTCTGACAGTCACAAATCACTGTGCAAGAGAAGCCTCCCCAACACCTGCCAGGTGGGCTGGTTTCATTCTCCTCAGTGCAGAGTGGATTTTCCAGCAGTGCTGCTGATGGCACATGTTCAAGATCACACAAAGAGAGTGGGACTGCTTGGCTGAGAAACAGTGCCTCTTCTGCCAGCCCCTCACAGCCACACTGGGGTATTTTCTGGGTCCCCAGGATGAAGGAGGAATGATCAATCTGACTCCATGTTCTTAGAAGGCTAATTTATTATTTTATGATATTATATTATATAAAAGAATGCTATGCTAAACTATACTGAAGAACAGAGAAAGGATACAGAAAGAATGTAAGCAAGAATGATAATGAAAACTGGTGACTGCCTCCAGAGTCCTGACACAGCTGATGGTGATTGGTCATTAAGTCAAAACCATTCACATGAAACCAGTGAAACAACCACCTGTTGGATAAACAATCTCCTACCACATTCCAAAGCAACAAAACAAGAGAAGCAATTAGATAATTATTATTTTCATTTTTCTCTGAGGCTTCTCAGATTCCCAGGAGCAAAATCCTGGGCAAGGGACTTTTCAGAAAATATGACAGTGACACCACACATCCCCACACTTGTTGTGAGCTGCAGAAAATCCCTCCTTGAGCCCCTCCTAAGGGTATCTTTAACACCTGTGTGCAGCTCCCTGGTGCAGAGGGGACTGTGACTCTTTGGCAGGGTATGATGGCTTCTCTTGGAGAGTTGTCACTGTCATATTTTCTGGAAAAATCCCTTCTCCAAGATTTCTTCTCCTGGAAAGCTGAGAAGCCTCAGAGGGGAATGAAAACAATAATTATCTGATTGCTGCTCCTGTGTTTTGCTGCTTTGGAATGTGGCTGGAGACTGTTTATCCCACAGGTGGTTGTTTGATTGGGTTTATGTGAATTGTTTTGACTTAATGACCAGTCACCATCAGCTGTGTCAGGACTCTGAGGAGTCAGTCACAAGTTTTTAATTAGTATCTTGTTAAGCCTTCTGTAAGGATCCTTTCACTATTCCTTAGTATAGTTTAGTATAGCATTCTTTATTATAATATATAAGTACATAAAATAATAAATTAGCCTTCTAAGAACATGGAGTCAGATTCTCAATTCCTCCTTGGTCCTGGGGACCCCAGCAAATACCACAGAGGGTCACTTTGGTTTCTCAGCAAGCACTGAGTCCAGGGTCAACTCCAGCATGATGCTCTGCAGGGAATGATGGTGCTGAAGCTGAGATTTGTCTTGCTACAAATCCTGCACCTTAGGTAGGAACGAGTCTTTCCTTACCCCAGGTTTGAAGATGAATTTAAAACTGACCGCTTTGGAGAAGAGCCAGAAAATAAAGAGGAAACTGAAAAGGCAAATTAGGAATCAGCAGGGGAAAATAATCCCTCCTGATTCCTGCAGGTAGCCAAACATCCCAAAGTGTGGGATTAATGTATATAAATAAGGTGTTAACAAATTCAGTGGCAGAAGAATGCCTAAATCCTTCGTCCCTCTTGCAAATCAAACATGTTCTTGAAGGATTCAATTATTTCTGAGATCCCACCTTAGCTAGGAATTAACTGACACCAGAGATCAGGAAACCCATTGTACTGGGATCTGTGCACAGACTTCCTGGGCTTGGGTTTTGCTGCAAATAGTATAAGGAAGGGGCATGAGCTGCAGGGTTACCACAAGGCTCGTCCAGTTTTTATAGCCAGCAATGGTCCCTTTGGAGTTGATGGAGCAGCTGGAGGCAACATTTTCTTGGCCAAGAAAAAAGGGAATATGACACATTCTGGCATATATTGGGAGTTGGGAAAGTAGTGAAAAATATCTGATGTTGCCTTGCACTGTGTAGAGAGGTTTTCTGCAAGCTGCTTAGTCATCCTCAGGATCTTTCTCTGCAAGAGAACTGGAGAGGGATTTTAACAAGAGCCTGGAGCAAGAGGACAAGGGGGAATCTCTTCCCACTGCCAGAGAACAGGATTAGATGGGATATTGGAAGAAATTCTTTCCTGTGAGGGTGCTGAGGTCCTGGCACAGGGTGCCCAGAGCAGCTGCCCCTGGATCCCTGGCAGTGCCCAAGGCCAGGCTGGATGGGGCTTGGAGCAGCCTGGGACAGTGGGAGCTGTCCCTGCCCACAGCAGGGGTGGAACTAGAGGGGTGGAATTGAGGTCCCTTCCAGCCCAAACCATTCTGTAGTTCTGTGATCAGACTGAAGGTGTTGCTTGGCCCATTTCTGTGTTGGCTGAAGCAAAAAGCCCATTTATCAAGGGTATTTTGGGAAGTGTTTTCCTTGCCATGTCTTGCACCACGAACCCAATTGTCATGGGCATGTCAGAGGACTATTTCCCCCAGCTGCAGAGGGTGTGACATGGGGCAGCAAGGCAGGAGAGGCTACTGCAAAGTCCCCAGCCTAAACAGAAGGAAAGGGAAAGGGAAAGGAGAGGAGAGGAAGGAAAATCAGTTATTACTGAAAACAGAATCACATGTAAATTGTAGCTCTGCTGGTGTATTCTGGGCAGCTTCCAGCCATTTAATTGGTTAAGACAGATATATAGCAGTATCACTATCTGCTAGGGACCCCCATAAATCATCAGGGATGGTTTCTGTTGCTGTTACATGTAGCCAGGCCTGGTGGCCTGAGTGCCACAGAAAGGAAGCAAAATACAACTCATCCTGTCAAGGGCTGCTCCGTGTTGTAATTGCAGTATCTGTAAGGAATGCCAGGGTTGGATTATTGGAGATGTCAGAAACAAAATGGGAGAGATTAAATGGCCACAAAGAGCTGCAAAATGAGGAGGTAATTGCACTTCATAGGAGTTCAAAGATAACACAGGGAATGTAGATCTGGACCAGGGCTGTGTGGAGCTGAGCGCCCGTGGTGTGTCCCTGGTCTCCAGGTGCTCTCCTGGAGGAGCCTGGTGACACAGCCCTGCTGGACCCACTGAGGCAAACACCCTGTCCCTCCTGCAAAGTGGCACAGAACAAGGGTGAACTCTGCTGCATGTTAATGCACTTCAGCAGCAGCAGCCTCTGCAATGAGGAAACCAGCTCCCTGCTGAATTAAAACAGAGAATGTGAGTGAGTGAGTGAGTGAGTGAGTGAGTGAGTGAGTGAGTGAGTGAGTGAGTCAGTCAGTCAGTCAGTCAGTCAGTCAGTCAGTCAGTCTCCATGGAAGGTCTGGGCAGGCAGAGCATCTCCAACTCAATGGCTGGTGTGGTGCCTGGTGTGCCCCCTGCACCTCACATGGGGCCAGCCCTGGGCCTGCCACCTTCACCAGCTCTGGGGCTGCCACCTTCATCAGTTGTGGGCCTGTCACCTTCACCAGCTCTAGGCCTGCCACCGTCATCACTCCCGAGGCTTCCTGCCACCTTTATCACTCCTGGGGCTGCCTGCCACCTTCACCAGCTCTGGGCCTGCCACCGTCATCACTCCCGAGGCTTCCTGCCACCTTTATCACTCCTGGGGCTGCCTGCCACCTTCACCAGCTCTGGCCCTGTCACCTTCACCAGTCCTGGCTCTGCCACATTCACCAGCCCTGGCCCTGCCACCTTCACCAGCCCTAGGCCTGCCACCTTCATCACTCCTGGGGCTGCCTGCCCTTGGCCCCCCGCCACCTTCATCACTCCTGGCCCTGCCACCTTCCTCAGCCTCTCAATGGCTGCTGTAGGTGAGTCAGCCTGAGCTAACCTGGGGCAGTAGGAAGCCATGAGATCTTTGAGGAGAAAAGCCAAATATAAGCACTTTGCTTTCTTGCAGATGCCAGCTTCATCCTGAAAGAGCCCTGAGGCAGTGGGAGAGCTCTGCTGGCTCTTGTTCACCCGTGGTTATTTCTCATCCCTCAAGGCCTCTGCAGGAAGGCTCAGGAGTGCTGCTCTGCCCTTACCAGCTGTGTTTGATTTCTCCCTGCTCCTGTCTTCTCCACAGCACTTTGCTGTTGTCTGGCTGTATCTTGTACATGCATACAAGCCAAAAGTGACCTTCAGTGTCCCCCTGCTCATGGAGCACAGGTGGAGGAGTTGGAGTGGAGCTAATGGCCATTTCTAGCATCCCTGCATGTTCCTCTTCTCTCAGAATTTAAGGGATGTATTTTATTTCCCTGGGGCAAGGAGACCAGCACAGCTCTTTTACACATGGAGGAGGAATGCCAGGGTTGGATTATTGGAGATGTCAGAAACAAAATGGGAGAGATTAAATGGCCACAAAGAGCTGCAAAATGAGGAGGTAATTGCACTTTATACAAGTTCAAAGATAACACAGGGAATGTAGCTCTTGACCAGGGCTGTGTGGACTGCCTTTATGTGCCCTTATGAAATATAATTTAGGGTGGTTTTTTCCCCCAGAAGCTTCATGTTTGATAGAGGAATAATGTCCCAGCAGGTGAGATTGATTGCTGGCATTTAATTGGAATCTGTGTGGGTCCAACAACCAACTTTTTATGGTGTCTGATTTCCTGCTAGCCCAAACTCAGGATACCTCCCCTGGCATAAGGGGAATGGGCTATTGGAGGATCTTGTCCAATTAGTCTAAGTGGCATGGGCTGTCCTTTGCATCACTCTGGAAATCCTGTAGAGCTGAGCTTTGCAGGAGAGAGGGAATTTGGCCCCATGCCTTTCATGTGGTGCCAATTTGGGTGAATTGATGTTTGATGTACGTAGGTAGCACCACCAAGTCAATTCAAGTGGACAAAGGTTAAGTGTGCACTGCAGGCAATTATCCATTAGTATAAAAGCTCCTTGGGATAATATTTATACATTGAAATGCCAAAAAAAATGGACATGATGATAGCTTTTGCAGCACTGTATAATTCATACATTAGAGCTCTGCTTTGCATGTTTGGTATTTCAGAAATAAAGGAACCCATTTTTGCCAGGAAATGCAACATGTGAAATGCAGTGTGTGCAAGTGAAGCAGCAACATCCAGTGCTTGCTGTAAACCTTTCCCTTTAATATAGAAATTAGATACATATTTTACAAATAAAATATAAATGTCCTGGGATGTTTGATGGAAGAAACTCTCTAAAATGGTAACCCTGAGATGTCCAATTGGTAGAAATCTCTGCACAGATTCTCATGGAGAATCTCTCATGGTTTCTCATGGAAACTCACATGGAGTTGTGGAATGGTGTCCCTGTAGGAGGCAGGGATAGAGTTCCCCAGCACTGCTGTGAGAGCAGGATTTCTCCTCAGTCTCTACTGTCAGGCTTCAGTGACTTCCCTGTCAATGATGTCTGTGGTACCTGGAAAATCCAATTTACAGTTGAAGGGATTAATAACTGGCTATTATCAGGCATTACCTTAGAAAACAAGCCTGTCTTGTGTGTATTAAACAAGTGGTTCTTTGGCATCAGTGTGCTTGGTGCTTGCAAAATTCTCCTGAGGATTCTCAGGTACTTGTAGTCAATATGGTTTTCTCCATCAGAGGCAGTAATCTGGGACATACCCACCTAGAGGGTTACATGTTCAGGTGTTCCACACCTTCAGAAACTTTGAGTCTTTGGGACTTCAACCTCCACCTCCAATTTCCTTAAACCCAGGGTTTTTTACAATATCAGGATGCTGTGAAGGTTCATCCTCACACTATGCCTTGATCCATGGACAGATTGGGAGAAATTCATTTTTTAAATGTTCCCTGATCCTCCTTGGAGCTGTGGTCTGTGGCTGCTGATTTACCTTCATGTGATTGTGTTCCAGTTGCCTTAAGAACCATTGTCAAAGCATTTGAATAATCACAACAGTCCAGGAGCTCCAGCTTTCTGCATAAGGAAGCCAAAAAAGGCACTGGACCACCTGGGACCCTGTGTGTGGATCCTATCCCTGTGCTTTGGTGCAGATTTGGAGACTGTTGTCATCTCAGATGAGATCTGCCTCCTCTAATCTACAAGTCTGATCCTCATATTTCTCATTAAAGCTCCTGAAGTTATCTGAGCACATTAGAATATCAGATTTCAGATTTTCCTTTGAAAATCGTTGCTGGCATTAAAAAATGGCAAGCAGTAAATCCTAAATGTTAGGAAACAGTGGGAACATGCTGTAATTCTGGGAATGAGATTTTAAATTGTGTCTGCTCTTCAAACCAGTATCGTGGGTTTGGGGGACTGTGGTGTTTGGTGAGGGTGTAGGGAGGAATTTTGTACTGAGACAATTTTTCACTGCTCTGTGAGTGTAAAAAGTGATGTAGTGTGAGAATTAGCTTTTCCAGACTCTAGCAGCTGTCACAGTGTTTACTGGTCAATCTATGATCCTTCCATGATCTTTGGAAAGTTAAGGACCCTGATAAAATATCCATTAAAGTCAGAGTTGTTTTGTACATCTCCCCAGGCACTGGATGAGATCCAGCCTAAATACCCAATCTACATTTTCATGAGTCATTGCAGGAGCAGGGAACACACTACAACAGGTACAGTCCAGTTTCAGTGGGAATTTTGCTGCCTCCACTCTGACTCCAGCCCAGTCAATCTAAATTTCCATTATGGACAAGGCTGATCTGATATTCCTATGGCACACTGCTCAAAATACGTGGACACAGAATAGTTATAAACCATTTTCCAATGACTTGGGCCTTGATATTAAAGCATGTATGGCTCATGCATCTGCTCTTTTGTAAATCTGCTGGTGCTACCACACAGCCTGCATAAGGAGCAGGGAAGACACAGAAACATCTGTTTGGAGTTTTAAGCAGCTTGTTAGAGGAATTCAGCACCTGGGTTTCCTGCAGTGAGTCAGCTCTCGTCTGCTCAGTACGGATGAGAAATGGAGAAACAACAACACTCCTTGGGATCCCTGTTCTCCTGGCTCCTGGTGGATTGCTCAAGGTAATTCCTGCTGCTGCAGGTGGGAACTGCCTGTGCAAAAGCCCCAGAAGTAAATATGGGAATAGCATTCTGAAGGGGGAGAGTTTACTCTGCTAAATCTGCTCAATCCTACAAGAAATCTGGAGAGGAACTGCTTATGTGGCATGGAGTGACAGGATAAGGGGGAATGGCCTCAAACTGACAGAGAAAAGGTTTAATTGATGTATTAGGAAGAAATTCTTCCCTGTGGGAGTGGGGAGGCCCTGGCACAGGGTGCCCAGAGCAGCTGTGGCTGCCCTTGGATCCCTGGCAGTGCCCAAGGCCAGGCTGGGTGGGGCTTGGAGAAGCCTGGGACAGAGGAATGTGTCCCTGCACATGGTGGGAGGGTGGGAATGATCTTTAAGGTCCCTTCCAACACAGACCATTCTGTGATTTTTATGATTTCCATGATTTCTATGATTTCCATGATTTCTGTGATTTCTGTGATTGTGGTACTGCTACACACAGGTTATGGTGTTTCCATCTTACTGCCATCCCATGTGATTCCTTGGCAGTACCCACTACTGGGCAGTGCTCCTGAAAAAATCACTGTGTCTGCTTAAAAAGTCCTAGTCCTGAACCAGTTTTCTTTCTATTCCCTTTCCCCCCCTTCCCCACAACTGGTTTTGGTGACCATTACACAGCCAAATGGAAATCTCATTTTGCTGAGAGCTCCTGGCCAGGCTGTGAAAGCAGCACAAGGGACTTGGCTCTGGGAAGGAGGTGCAGAGCAGCTGCATGATGACAAGTCACTTCTGCTTGGTAACCTTCTCTTTCCCTGCCTGTATATAAGGTGTCAGGTATGAGTTTATATCAAGGGTTAATTTGCCGCAGCAAGGAGAATTTCCATTGAAGTAAATTCATTTTTAGCTGGCTCAGGGAACCCAGGAGTGCATCCCCTCCACCTGCTCATGTTTGTGAGCAGAAGGAATGGGCTTCTGAGACAAACTGTTAGGTTGTAATATCATTTTGTTCCTTGCAGCTCTAGAATCAGGCTGCCTAAACAGTGTGTTTGTGTCATGGCCACAGAAAAAGAATCATTTTGGCTGTGCCCAAAGCAGGCTGCACCTCCCTCTAAGGCCAGTGTACCAAAACTGGCTCATGGCCCAGTGCAGAGCCCCTGGACTCATCAGGAAATGCCAGTTTTAATCCTTTATGGCATGAAGTCCTTGTATTCCTTTGGGCTTATCCATTCCAAAATTGAGGGAGGAAAAGAACTATGATTGTCTGGTGCCTCCCCACCCTGCATGAACAGCACTGGCCTGTGGTAACCTGGATATAATATGTTTTGTCTGATGTAGTTATAATGATCAATGAGCTATTTCTCTGTCCTTTCTGAGTGATTTTGATTATTATGTATAACAGCACACAGTCTCCAGTGGATAAAAGCCTCTAATTCCATTTTATCCAACTCAGAGAGCAATCTCAGCAACTGGCTGTTGCCTGTATTATTCAGCAGCAGCTATGGCATGTATTATTGCAGATGATATGAAGGACTTTGTAATAAATATTTAGTGTTCCTTTAATCTGTCTGTTCTTATATCATGTTCTGCAGATAATCCCCAACTCCACCATGTACAATTTAATAATTCTTCTTCTGCCAATCTGCTCTTCTCCCTCATCCAGGCACCCGTGCCCACCTGCCCTGGGATGAGCTTTCCATCAGTCTCCCTTCAGAGTTCTGGGTTTTCATGACTGTGTCATCGAGATGAAGAACATTTGTTGCTTGTGTGGATCTGTGAGTAACAATAAACTGTCTTGTGCTTAGATCCCAGCTTTCTGGCACACAATAATTATTTTTTTCCTGGATGGAGGCCAAAGGCCTTTGGGAGACACCAAGGTCTCCCAAGACCCTCTCCAAGGGTCTCACCAAGGCATTGGCGATGTTTGTGTTTGCTGCTGGCTCTTTTATCAGATGCAAGTTACTTTGTGCCTGTCTTTTCTTCTCACCCATTGTGTGGCTGGGTTGGAGCCCCACAAGGAAGGGGCTTTCCTAGGTGGGAACCTGGGCTTGGGGCAGCAGGCATCTTTGGGGTCCAAGGAGTTCAACTCTCTTGTGGGCCTGTCATCAACATGGTCACGTTGCAAGGGCTGAGCAGAAATAAGTAGAGCTGTGAGCTGGGGAGTGTCCAAAGGGGAGAGGGACAGGGCCCCATGAACACCAACTGCTCTGAGTCTGCCCCAGCTCTGGTGACCAGGAGCTGGGGGAATGGCCGGAGCTGTGTCAGGGGAGGTTTAGGCAGGGTATTAGGAAAAGCTTCTTCTTGCAGAGGGTGCTGGGGCACTGAACAGGCTCCCCAGGGAATGGGCATGGCCCCAAGGCTGCCAGAGCTCAAGAAATGCCCAGACAGTGCTCTCAGAAACATGGTGGAATTGCAGAGCCAGGATGCACTGGATGATCCCTGTGTGTCTCTTCCAACTCAGGATATTCTACAATTCTTTGAAAAGGTGTCTCCAGACCACCATGGTTAACAGGCAGCTGAAGTCTTTTAATTGACCTTTTCCCTGAGTTCAGCTATAACCATCAGCTTTCCAACACCTGTGGCAATGAGATCCAAGTTTAAAATAATCCAGGGCTTTCAGCTGAGTTTTTCTTGGGGCAAAGACCATATGAAGAGACAGCTGGTCATACACCAGGACGTGCATTTTTCTGGAGCACCCTTACCCCAGCCAGGCCTGACTTGCACAGTCAGATGTGCCCACTCTTGCTTTCTCTGCTACCATAAATTGGGGCTGTTAACCCCCAGGGAACAGAGCACTAGAGATGGGAAGGGGATGTCATGATGAAAAGGACAGGGACAAGTAGCATATCTGCAGTGGTATCCTGCTTCACTGCTTCACAGTTAGTTATACTGCAAGTCAGGATTTATTATAACTGTTCTATAAACTGTGCTAATGAAATCATGCCAGTATTTGTTAAAGCAGGCAATAATGCTGAACCAGAGAAGACATGAAAAGAGTTCTGATCATCCATTAATAGTGTTGCAGTCCTATTTTGAAAAGCTCCCCAAATTTGTGTGTGGTGGCACTAAACACTAACCTCCTTAAAGAACACTAAGTGCACCTTAGTAGTATCTATTATAGTATATGGGATTTTAATTGCTTTATTATAAAAGAAAGCAATATTCACCCTTTTATGAATTTTGATTTAATGACTTTAGCACATTCATTATTAGTTCATTATGGTTCTGTGGAATTGAGGCCTCCTGAGTTAAAAGGATGTCCCCACACTAAGCTGGCCTCAATTAAATTGTAATCATATTGTGGTTAATCTCAAGGACTTGCTCTATAAGGGCAGGGTATGAGAGAGAGGGAGGCAGTGGGGGGCACAAGGAAGAAACAGGAATGCAGAGAAGCAGGATTTTGTTGATGAAAAGCTGTTTAAATCCTCCTCTGACAATGTCCTGGGCTAGAACCTGAAATGGCTTCCTTAGCTTGACCCATATTAGGTACTTACACCACAACTAGAACTTCCTGAAGTAACTAAAACACTGCTGGTCTTTAGGAATAGAGGAAAATTCTATTTAGGGAGGTTTCTCCTCTGGTCCTGGAGGCAGCAAAGGTCCTTGAGAACAGGCCACTGACAGATACCAGTGGGACTGGAGGGGACTGGATGTACATTCTGGCACTCGTGGTTTGACTGGGCCCATTTGTGTGCAGATGGGAGGGAAAGGGAAGCCTCTTGCAGAGGGCAATGGCAGTGCTGAAGGTGCTGCAGGGAGCAGGGCTGTGTGCCTGGGGGTGGCACAGCAGCACTGTGGGCAGGGGCAGCTGCAGCAGCTCTGTTTGTGCCCGTGGTGCCAGCCTGGGTGCACGAGGAAGGGCTCTCCACTGGAGCCTTCCCCTGCCATGCTTGGCCACGGGACCACAACAAGGAAACCAGCAACTTGGGGTGATCTGGAAGAAGATTAGAAATTCAGCTCACAAGCAATTTGGTTGAAATATTCCCTCTTTGATGTTTTGCCATGCTGAACAGTATAATAACTCTTCCAGAAGAACACTCCAAACAGAGCTATTTTGGGATTACATTTTTCCTTTAGCTTTTATCCTGTGGTTTTCCTGAATCTACTTTTTATCTCCTACATTTCACTGAAAATGTCTTGAGCTCTCATCAACTATTTCTGATGTTTCAAGATCCCTTCAAGCTTAGATCCTGCATATAAATAAGAGTTCTTGTTCATAAAACTGGAGTGCTTTGCAATGACTGTTTGAAAGGCTTTATGTTATATTTTTTTTGCTCTACTGTGGAGCCAAATCTGGAATCCATGAGGCCCAAAACTGAAGAGAATGGGGACAGGCCAGATTCCTGTGTGTTGCAAAGCAAACATTTGCAGTGCTGGGGTCAGGGAAGATTTCCACAATGACTTCCCATTAGAAACCCAGATCCTCAACAAGAACCAGAATTTAGTAGAATCTTCAATTTTAGTTCATAATTTGATGTAATTTGAACTAGAAAAATAGTTAAAAAGAAAAAAAACTAAGCCCCAAAGAAACAAGAATCCTGCTTTCACATACTGTCCTTGTTAATATAAAGCCCAGTGAAGATTGTGAAGAACAGCAATTTTTAGGCTTTAAAGATGTTTGTCTCTGTAAGAGCAGAAAGTATATTAAGTCTAAAAGGTTAGTTATCAGGAACAAGCCTCACCAGATTTTGTGTCACGTTGTTTAATAATTATGAATGATAATTACTGTGGGAATATCAGTAATGCTGACAATGTCAATATTTCATAAAGTTTTTCTGTATTTCAGGAATTAAATGGAAAGTGTTGTGTTTCATGAAGTAAAAAAAAGCTGTTTGGGGAAATGATGTTTTTATGGCAGTGACTTATGTGTGGAGTTTTACAGCATCTTTTCAGTCTGTAGTTGACTCTTCATCAGCTCACAGCTCCAGTGAGTCTTTTATTTCCCAAATTTCACAAGTCTCTTTAAATCCCTATTAGATGTTGCTGATGATCAAAGGCCAGACCAGACCCTTTAGCTTTGCTGAAGCAAACTCCACTCTCAGCAACCCTGACTCTGTACTCAGAGAGCTGGAGAGTTCCCTAAACTGAGGCACATCTGTTTGCCATGAGAATTTACCCTTTTTTCCAGTTTTCTTATGCCATTTTGGGCATTAACTTGCAGATGACCAGGTCTACAAAAAACCCAGCCACTGAATTTTTGCACAGAAAATATCCAGCACTGACCAGACAATGTCCAGGGAGAAAACAACTTAAGGAATTTCTTCCTGACTGTGGAAATACATCCCCATTGCTGAGAGAGGCTGGCTCTGGCACCTCTGCAAGCTCCTGGCAGAGCAAGCTGTAACCCTGGGGGCCATTCAGCAGCAAGCAATGAATGAGGAGTGCTGTGTGATGTAGAGCACCTCAGAGAGCAGAACACAGCAGTTCCCTCCAAGTGCTCTGATTTAAAGGGTTTTGGGCTAAGTTCAGCCAGTGACATGTGGGACAATCCAAAGCAAATCTCTGCATGTAACTCACTGCTGCTTCTGTGCCAGTGCCACCATATCTGCCCATTGTTACAGATGGATAAGGACATGATTGGCTCTCACAATTAAAAGATAACTATTGTGTGAATATTAAGAAAAGCTTTAGTGATGTACAGTTATGTTATTGTAGTTTAGGTGTCCTCTGTTCTCCCCACAGTTCCCTTTCCCCCCTGTACTGTTGCCATCAGACAGCCTGGGCTGTCTAGGACAGGTACAAAGAAGCTGCACAGGTGTCCCTTGCCTGGGGCAGGTGGGAATGGAAAAGCTTGGGGGTGCTCAGGGGGTGGGCATGGCAACACCTGACCTCCAATCCAGTTACAAAGCAGTCTGCACTGATAAATGGCAAAGAAGAGCTGCCTGACAGACCTTGGGAGGGGCCAGGGCTGGCTGATGCAACCCCAGGGGTATAAAAGCCTGAGCAACCAGCTTGAAGATGAACTGGCCATGTGGTGTCCACGAGGGGCAGTTCCCAGCACTGCAGGTTTTTCCTTGTGTAGTCCTTTGTTGTATTTTTGTTAAGGTTTAATAAACCTTTTTAAATTTTCAAAGTGAGCAGTTGTCTCTCACACCATTCTCATCAACACAACCTCGTGGACATTGATGAGATGCTTGCAGGGCACAGTTCCCCTGGGACACTTCTGACCCAGAGAACATCCAGACCAGCTCCCTTCCTCTCTGCCCTGCCATGCCCTGGGCTGGGAACTGCAGCAGGGACATGCTGGGCACCTGTGGCTGTGCTGGCACCAGGGCTTGGAGCCACAGCTGTGTCCTGCTTTCCAGGCTTTGAGAAAGGATACTCACTTTCAAAAATTTTTAAAGGGTTGACTAAAATCTTATCAAAAATACAACAGAAGACTGAATAGAGAAAATATTACAGGAGCAGAGGATTTTCTCCACCATGTGCTCACCCACACAATGGAGGTTTCCCCTTTTAACCCTTTAGCCCCTCCCAAAGTTCTGTCCATGGACTCCTCCTTCCCTGCCCAGGGCTGGAGATCACTGCCTGACACCTTGATTGGAGCTCAGGTGCTGCCATAGGAACGAGTGACTCTCCCAAATGTCCCAAACCCAGGGCAGCCCTGAGAACAGCACAAGGGGGAGAAACACAGCTATAAATCTACAAAACTGCTCCTAACATATATATAGGATATTTGCCTTTTAATTGTGAGAGTCAATCATCTCATTACTCATCTATGACACAGGCCATGCATGCTTGCAGCTCCTGCATGTCCAGGAACTGATCAGCCTGATCTAGTGGATGGCATCCCTGCCCATGCCATGGGCTTGGAACCAGCTGGTTTTAAAGGCACCTTCCAACCCAAACCATCTTGTGATTCCGTGGATCTATGAATTCTATTGTCACATTCACATTCTCTGGAAAAATCCCTTTGTCCAGGGTTTTTCTCCTGGGAAGCTGAGAAGCCTCAGAGAAAAGGAAAACAATTTTTATCTCATTTGTTTCTCCTGTGCTGTGCTCATGTGGAATGTGTTTGGAGATTGTTTACCCACAGGTGATTGTTCCATTGCATTCTGCTGGGAGTTGTTTTCACTCTTTGGCCAATCAGGGCCAGGCTGTGTCAGGGCTCTGGAGAGAGTCACCAGTTTTCATTATTATCTTTTTAGCATTCAGTAAGTATCCTTTCTGTATTCTTTAGTATAGTATAGTTTAGTATTCTTTGATAGAGTATAGTATCATAAAATAATAAGTTAGCCTTCAGAGAATGTGGAGTCAGATTCATCACTCCTTCCTTTGTTGGGGATCCTGGCAAATACAATATTCTATGATTCATTTTAGTGGAAGCCAGCACCTTCCACGTGCCACTGAAGGATCACCAAAGCTCTCCAAAGAGAAGTCAGCCCCTCACACTGTGTGTGTGTGCTGGGAGTAGGCACAGCCTGAGCCTCCTGTGTGTGACAGATTTAGAGGAACAGGTAGAGGAGAAGGTGCTGTGAGAGATGAGCACTGTCTGACCCTATCTCTGCTTTTGATTAATTTGCAAAGATGAGTAATTAAATCCCAACAATCTTCCTTCAAAATATTAAAAAGTCACCTTCATCTTTTGTCTTTGCCTGGGCTTCCCTTCCCAAGTATACACAGGCCTGAGTTTTGATCAGGAGGGTACAGCCTGTAAAGTAATTTCTGGAGAGAGATTGTACTGCCTTTTCCCTCAGTGAGCTCGAGAAAGGTAAAAATTATCATATTATGGGTGCTTTGGCCATGAAGAGAAAATGATGCTAGATGTGAAGGGAAAGAAGTTCCTCTTATCTCTGGGAATTTTTAAGCATTAAATTAATTCCCCTATCTCTTGGTGTGTTAATGGGAAGGCTTTCAGCTCTGTGTTAGACAGAGGCCTGCATTTGCATTTAGATGGAGCTATTTTAAGGATTGTATTATATACATAGGGGCTTGTATCCCATTTACAATAGAATCTGTAAGATAAAATTAATATCTAGTAAGTGGTTGTTTTTGCAGTTTTGTTATAATCTGAACCTGTAACTGAAGTGCCATAATCTGACATAATAAATACCAGAGTCTATCACTTGAGAGAGATCTTATCCACCCACAGGAAGAATACTCTCTTTAACCACTGAAGTGGTATTATTTTTTCCCTTTCACAAGATAATCATGCAGTGCTGCATCCAGGGCAATTCCTGACAGTGATACCCCGATGACTTTTCCTTTTACTCGTGTAAAACAATGTTCTGCCTCGGGAGGAGAAAAGTTTTTACCCAAGACAGCATAGCAGAGTGGTGATGGTTGTAAGGGGGACACAGTGAAGGGACTTTAAATGCTGCTTTTTATCTCTCTTTGTCTCTGAGATGGGCTTTCAGGGGAATTTCTCATACATGCCAGGGGCTGTGCTGGTTGTTCTGCTGGGTTTGCAAACTGCTGATTTCCAGAAAAACCTTGAAACTTTGGGTTTGGGAGAACTCTGACCTTGTGAGATCCCACCTAGAGTACTTCATCTAGGTCTGGGGTCCTCTGCACAAGAGACAAATGGGCCTGTTGGAGAGGGTCCAGAGGAGGCCAGGGAGCTGCTCCAAGGGCTGGGGCCAGGCTGGGAGAGCTGGAGGTGCCCACCTGGAGAGGAGAAGGCTCCAGGGAGAGCTCAGAGCTCCTGACAGAGCCTGAACAGGCTCCAGGAGAGCTGGAGAGGGACTGGGGACAAGAGATAGAGGGACAGGACACAGGGAATGGCTCCCACTGCCAGAGGTGGGTTTAGGTTGGATATTGGGAAGAAATTCTTCCCCTGTGAGGGTAGAGATGCTGGCACAGGGTGCCCAGAGAAGCTGTGGCTGCCCCTGGATCCCTGGCAGTGCCCAAGGCCAGGCTGGATGGGGCTTGGAGCAGCCTGGGACAGTGGGAGCTGTCCCTGCCATGGCAGGGAGATTGGAACTGGATGAGCTTTGAGGTTGCTTCCAACCCAAACCATTCTGGGATCCTATGATTTACACAAAAGCTTGGAGCTGCTCGGAGCTGCTGCCAGGTGCCTCTGTGGCAGGGTGATGTTTGAAACCCAGCTTTGGGGGTTCAGCCTGGTTTGCACCACCCTAAACCTGTGATTGCTATGGCAGCTTCCAAGCCTGCAGGAGAGCCCTGGCACAGGGGGAGTAAAGGCTGTGCCTCATTCCCCTGCTCAGGGAAGACTGAGCAGCCCCAGGTGCACTTGCCCTGAATTCATTCTGGTGGCAGGGAGTGAAGTGGAGATGGATAATCAATGGGGTTTGTTTCAAATGCAGTCTGTTTTCACTGACACAAACTGCTCATCAGTATAAAGACTTTGCATCCAGTGACAAAGGGTAGCCCCAAAATAATCCAGCCCTGCAGCTGGAGCCATGCAAAACCATGGGTCATTGATGGAGCAAGCACCTCAGGTGAGAAATCTGCTCAGGTGCTCCTGAAGAGGCCTTCAGGGGGATGTTTAAGTGACTTTTCCTAAAATTGTCCCATTGAGTAAAAGGGAAAATTTTGCTGATTATGCTGACATTTTTTATTGGGCAAAACTCAGAGTTTCACAGAGTTTCACACAAAAGGTGTGAACACAAAATGCAGAGTTTCACACCAAAGGTGCTGCACCTTGCAGTTCCTTGTTAAAGATGGAAATGGTGTTGGTCACTTAAGGTCACTTCCAAGGCTTGTAGTAAAGGGATTTTTTTACTTCATAGGGAATTGTTAGAAGCTCCTTTTATCCTCAAGTAAAAAATTTTGAACAAAAATGGCTTGAAAAATGACAGTCCCAACCCCTCTAAACTGACCCCATGTTTCAAATGAATTAAAACAGTTTTCTTTGAAAAGCTGAAATGTCTTATATTGGCATGACTCTATGTTTCTTAAGCTAAGTTATAGCTCATAATGGCTGTGCCTTGAGAATATATTTGAGGAATTTACTCCAATAGTGCATGTTTCTACAGTACTGAAAGCTCTTTTGATTTTTCTCTAAAAATGAACTTCTGTTAGACTTACAGAACTGGTGCAAGAAATTCCCCATACAGCAAGTGAGCATTGCCTCATGGAAAATCCTTGTGGGAAAGATCTGGAGTGTTGTGGGGCTCTGTGCTCTCTCTCACCAGAAATTACTCATCTGATGGGAAGAAATAAAAATTTATCTCCCAAGAACACATTATCAGCATTCCCAGGAGCTGCACCTGGCAGAGGCCTGCTTGCCAGCTCCTGTTGTTCCTTCTCATACTGACAGCTATCAGAGAGTTTCTATTTTAGGGAGGAGCAAGCTCTCCTGTTTCCCAGCCTTTCCAGCTGCCCCGTGCCTGCTGCATGCTCAGCCCCTGATGAGTGCCTGTGGCCCCAGAGACCAGGTCTGAGATTGAAACTCAGATCAAAAGCTTATTTATTTTGTTTTTCAAGTGAATCCCTATCTATTAGGAATTGGACTAGTGAGCAGTAATCCTCAAGTCTTACATGAAAGATCAAATGAATGGATGGGAAAAGAAAGATAACAGGGGAAAAGCTTGATTTGGACTAGTTTCCCTAACAAGAATGGAAGAACAGTGAGACATGTCAATTTGACTTTTACAGAGCAGGTTAATGCCAGATACTTGTTTATCCTCAGAGATTCCTCAAATCCAGCAGATTTCATCACTGCCTAATGAAAGCTTAGGGAAGAGCAGGAAATGGAGCATGTACAGTTCAGAGGAGGGAAAGATGCAGATGAAAACAAATGCAAAGTCTCTCCCCTTCATGTTTCAAGTGCCAAATTATGCTTGACATTTCAATTTCCCCAAGGCGTGCTTCCATAAAATCGTTTTGAACTCTCCTCCAAGTGTTCAGGCTCCAATCAGCTCCTCCCCTGGCATCAGACAGGTCAGACTGAGCTGGGGCTGGGCTGTGAAATGCAACCAGTGCAATCACTGCCACAGCACTGCACCACTGGCATGCAGGAGAGCCATGCATGGGCTTCCCAGTCAGCTTGGCACGATGCAAACCCTGTGCCCACCCCATCAGCTGGTGACAGAACCCAGCCAAAGGAGCTGCTTTGGTTTGGTGACTCGCTTGTGGCTCATTTTGGAGCATTTCTGGGAATTCAGGCTGTTTACCACTTGTGTGTGGGTTGTTTCACATGAGGATCTCTGTACTGTGTGTCCAGAGAGGTCTGAAGGTCTTGAGTCCTTTGGAGATCTGTCAGAGAAATCTGTAACCACTAAAATTCCCACTAGTTCTCAATGTTCCAACATTTTTAGAAAGCTTGAATTTTTAAAGTGTTCTGACCATGTCCCCAGTGAAAAATACTACGATTAGGGAAATGGCAGAAACAGTGTGGTTTTCCCAGTCCATTCTGTTGATGTGTTTTGTTTTTCCTCTTTTCTTCTAAAGGTCAGTGAAATTTTCTGTTGCAGTCAGGCTTGTGAGGGAGATGCTGAGACTGTGGGCACTGTCAGTGCCAGAAAATCAGAAGAAACCCTCCTCCCACGTGCGTGGGAATAATGGTGACCCAGCTTTTGAGAGACCTCACTGAATTGAATTCTCTGAAAAATATACCCTTGGGCTGTGGTTGCTGAGCACTTGAGAACACATATGATTGATGACATGGTCATTAGGAGCATGATTAAGAGCAGCCAGGATTTACATTTACCACCTTGGCCTTTTGCAGTGGTCTGGGGACCACCAGAGCTGTGCACAATGTGACTGCGTGTGTGCAGGGGGAACGGGGGAGCTGTGATTAATTCAGCTGGCAACATGATGCTGGCTCTCTTCTTTGATTGCAGCTGATGAATAGAAGTTTAAAAGCTAAGAATGCATTAAGCACTTTGCTGTAGCTCCTATACAGTCTGAGGCCCAGCACCACAGCTGTGCTCCGTTTACAACGGGTGCAGCTGAAGAGCCAAGAGGAAGGAAGAGAGACAGCTTTAACTTGACTTGAACTATGGATTCTGCTTATCTTGGGAAGTGGCTGGAGGCACAGGCACCAGTCTCCCTGTGCTGACAGCACGAGGGGGTTGCTGATGGAGTTTTGGGCCCCAGCAGGATTCACATTCACCAGTTCTGGCTGCTTTGGCATGTTAAAATAACAAGTTGTTGCCCGAGCAGGTAATTGTGCTCCCTGCCTTCCCTCACAGTTTGTGCCTGGAAGGCCTTTTCCCTCCTTGCAAAGCTGGAAGCTCCCTGCTGCAGTGTGGGGGTGCCAGCCCCTGCAGGGTGGGCAGGCTGAGCTCTCTGGCCCCAAGCACAGCAGGCAGCCCTGGGCTGACCATGGTGCCACTGGGCAGGGATCCTCTGGGGATCTGCCCATTATCCAAATTTCCCCAAAATTTGCACAAGCTTCATACTTAACTCCTGCCTTTGCCAAATCTGGTTAGACTGACAGCCTGGCTGAAAGTGTTTGGGGGAAGAGGGCAGCATGGAAAGCTCAGGCTCACAGGCCCTGTGTCCTTCAGGAACCAGAATTGTGCCAGGTGGGGAAGCAGCAGCTCCACAGGCACAGGGAGCTGGGCAAGCTCCTCTGCTGCCCTGCACGGGCAGCATTCATCCAGGCACCTGGGCAGAGTGAGGCACGAGTGGATCCCTTTTTGTATAACACAACAACACTTCTCTAACATCCATTTTCCTATTCATAGTACTGGCTGTTAGCAACAACTACAACTTTCCTCCCAGCACCCCTGACTCAGTGTTCATGCCAGCACCATTGCCCTGATTTGATAGCAGCTATTGAAGGAAATAAAAATGACAGCTTTGGAGCAGTCTTGTCAGGCAGCATGATGGCTCTTGGCAGCAGGAGAACCATTTGCCCTTCTGGAAGCTGCTGCTCAGACCCAGGGTCTCAACAGAGAAGGTACCAAGTATCTCTTTTCCCTCACAATGTGGTTAAGGCAGGCTGCCAGGCCCTCCTGGGAAGAGTCCCCACAGGTGACAGACTCCATCCTGACAGCAGGAGTTCTGATGGCACTGCCAGCTGGTTGCCAGCCAAGTCCCAAGGTGTGCCCTGCTTGCTCACTTCCACCATAAGAGGGAAGCTTGTGTGTGCTCCCCACAGCATGGGAGATGGGGAATTTGCTGCTTGCAGGAAAGAGTGGAATATTGCTTCCACTGCTTCCCACCTCTGCACCCTCCACACTTTTCAGCTGCAGCATCCTTTGTTCCCTCCAGCCACCCCTCCTGCTCCCCAAGGGTTTCTCTAGACAGGCTGGCTTGGCACAGGGCAGCCATGACAAATGGTTAAACTGTGCTGATAAATTATGCTCCTTTGCCCAGTCCTTCTGGAAAGCGATTTTAATGTGGATTAAAATAAAAGAGGTTTGATAGATGCTGGAAATGTCTCCCTTTGGCTGTTAAGAAAAAAATCTGAATGCCTGTAATATTTCTGCCGAGAATTACAATAATTGGTATTTAAATAGTATTCTGAGCAGAGCTGCAATTGCCTAGGAAAGCCAACCCCAGGAGCCAGATCTGTTGTCTTTAAGAGCTCAGCCAGGCTTGGTAACTTAAAAAGAAACTTGAATTATTGGGAATTTAAAACATGCCCTTGCTTTGGCTTGAATGCAACATCAAAGCAGGAGCCTGTGTGCTCCTGAAGAAAAGTTTCCCTCCCCTCCCAGCTGCTAAATGCTGTTTCTCTGCTGATTTTATTAGTGCCACTATCCCAGCATCATCTTCATCTACAAATGCCTTTTTAATGTGCTCACAGGAGGGAGTCAATTTTGCCCTCTCAGAGGAAGAATTACCCACAGCCCAAACAAGAAGTGCCAGTAGCTGAAGAAGGCTGGTGATCTTAGGAACAGCTCTGCTCCCTTTGGAAGCAGCAGGCACAGCACTGAGAGGGCCTCAGGCATCCAAGGAGGGGTTAAATCCACCACACACCTTGTGGTCAGTCTGCATCCCATCAGCATGGTGGTCCTTGTACTCAGGAGGCAGTGCCCAAACTCTGCCAGCTCCCCAGGACACAGCAGTTTCAGAGGGATGGTCTTTCCTTTTCTCCCTTCTGCTGTCAGACTTCTTCTGAGGACCTACCTGCTCTCCAATGCTCACAAAGCCACTGCACATCAGGGGCCTCCACCTCCCAAAGGCCCAATCACTGCTTCATAGAAATCACACAACATTTGTTTTATAATGCCAGGGTTTCTTTTGAGACCAGCCCCACTATATTTGTATTTGTGAGATACTGCTGCTGTCTTTCCTGTGGGCTCCCAAACCCAGCATCTTTTAGCTGTACACCGTGCCACCCATTTCCCATGTAGATTTAGTATTTAGGTCCCTGCACACCTCAAACCTACTGCTATTTCCACATGGCTTTTCCCTATAATCCCTCAGCTCTCCCACCATGCATAGGTGACCCCACAGATGACCCCACAAATGGGAGCACATCAGTGCCTAATGCCACCAGCAAGCTCTGCCTCAAACAAGCTGGGGGCTCTGAGGGTGTTATTCACAAGTTTCAGACCAATACAGTTCACTGACACTGATTTGTCTCTTTTTTTTTCTCTTTCATAATTTTTCTCTTCCAACCAAAACCTCCATTACCTCTGCAAAATATGCATGTAAATTATATAAAAATATTTTTTAAATTTCTATAAAAATATAACTATATTATACTATAATAATTTATTATTAACTATAAATATATATTATTATCAATAATATACATTTGTTCATTATTATATATTATTAACATATAATGATATATATTTTATATAATTAATAAATGTTAATATATTTATTATATATTATAGTGTATCTAAATATTATTATTTTATTATATAGTATAATGCACTATATTAATAGAGTATATTGTATAAATATAATATATAAATATTATCTATTATGTATACTCTATAATATAAATATTGTTTATGTTGTTATACAATATTATATTTATATAAAATATATATATAGCACATATATTTTATGCATTTATACATCTAATTTTATATATATATACATATATATATATATGTGTGTGTGTGTGTGTGTGTGTATATATATATATATATATATATATGTTTTCATTAATTAAAAAATCCTAGGAAGGTATGTGAGGATCCCACCACATGTGGCAGTATGGACATTCCCAAATTACTGTGGGATGGAGGGGTGCAGGCACAGCTGGGAGCTGTGGCCCAGCACTGCTGTGGCACTCCTGGCCTCTGTGCAGCACTGGGTGTGATGTGTGGACAGAGCTGACGTTTCTAATGTCAGCAATAACCACTGGGAAATGTCTCCCTTTGCCTTGAAGTCGTTACAGGTTTATGTGACAGCAGCTTTAGTCCCCAGCTGAGATTAGAAGTCCATTAAGTGCTTGAAATGGTGTGCATGCCTTGTGTGAGGTGTGCACTCCTGAGCAGCTGATGCTGTTAACTCTGTCCCACCCAGGTGTCCATCCACCTCCAGGCTCTCCAAAAGAGGATTTGCTCAGGGTAGCAGATCCTGGGGCTGCTCTAATTTTTGGGTGGTGTTTGCATCCTCTAATTTTCAAGAGCATTTAAAAGCAAGAGGAAAAGTGCTCAACCTCATAGAGGTTAATATATATCAAAGAGAGAGGATAATATATATTGAATATATATTATATATTATGGATTAAACCTAGTAATTACAAGTTAAATTCATTACTAGTTCAAATGGAAAATAATTTGACTGAAGACAGTGAAAATTATTAACCCAGGGAAGCAGTTATCTAACATTTCCTCTTTAAGGAATAAAGGAGTAAACCTCATTTCTCCTGTGACATCCATTGCCTTTCCCCAGTGTAGTTCTAGTGAATTCTGCAGGGTTATTTCTGGGACTGAAACACTGGAAGTGCACAAATGCTCCATTCATGGTGAAGTGGTTTGGATAAACTCAGACTAGAGCCAAGTGAACACACAGAGGGAAGAAAAAGAAAAATAGTGCTGAAGAGGAAATGCCAGTGAAGAGGTTTGTGAGAGCAGGAGCACAAGGCTTACCAAGCCCTTCAGCTCTCAGAGATGCTTCAGTTTCTCTAAGTGGTGAATCGAGCGGAGCCAGGGCTGCTGCATCAGTTCCTTACTGCCTGCTGGAGGTTAAGCACCAGCAAGTGCTCCCTGGGCACAGCCAAGGAAACATCAAGAGCATTTCCTGGAACTGTTCAGCAGCTCAAGTAGAGGTGGGACTGTTGTGGAGGAATGGCATCTAGTCTGTAATTAAAAATATGAACAGATCTCTTTTCAAATCTGAAAGATTACTGCAGGTATTTCACCATGCACGGTCAGGGGATTAGTTGATCCAGAGCTGATTAAGATCCCTAACTCACACCTAGACAAATGTGTTTGCATACCAATGAGATTCCCAGACTTGGTTCCTAATTACTGAAAGTATTGTATTTTTAGATTTTGGGTAGTCCTCAGAGAGCTAGGTTAGCACCTTGGGAAACTGAATCCCAGAGCCTTGGTGTCCTGAGTTGTAAATTGTGGTGTGGGGGTATTTTAATTCCCATCTGTCAGAGCTGGGGCAGTTCTCTGCTGTTCGTGGGGCAGTTTTCTTTATCTCTCCCACAGCCAATCCTCCCTCCAGGAGATCTCTGCTGTCCTGCATTCCCAGAGGGAGAGCAGGCCCATCTCCAGCAGCCCTGGAGCTGCAGAGGAAAACTCCCCCCTTGTGCAGGATCCCTGCTCCAGCAGAACCACAGCTGGCACTGCAGGAGGGCTGAGCCCCCCTGGGATGGGACTGTGCCACCACCCTGAGCCCCCCTGGGATGGGACTGTGCCACCACCCTGAGCCCCCCTGGGATGGGACTGTGCCACCACCCTGAGCCCCCCTGGGATGGGACTGTGCCACCACCCTGAGCCCCCCTGGGATGGGACTGTGCCACCACCCTGAGCCAGCCTGGGATGGGACTGTGCCACCACCCTGAGCCCCCTGGGATGGGACTGTGCCACCACCCTGACACACAGGGTCAGCTCCTGCTCTCACTCTGGCAGTGGTTTGTTTTGTTATTGTTTGTACTGTTGCATTTGTATTTTTCATTTTCCCAGTAAAGAACTGTTATTCCTATTCCCATATCTTTTCCTGAGAGCCTCTTAATTTCAAAATTATGATAATTCAGAGGGAGGGGGTTTACATTTTCCATTTCAAGGGAGGCTCCTGCCTTCCTTAGCAGATGCCTGGCTTTTCAAACCAAGACACTTGCCACATTAGCCAGCCCCGGTGTGGCTGGAGACCCCAGGCAGTGTGATTTGTGATTCCAGCCCTGCCCCTCACCTCATGGCACACCTTGCAATATCTGAGGGCTTCAGGTTCCTGACAACCTTTCTCATGGCAGATATTCATGGTGGCCTTGGGTTCCTATTAACTCAGGTCTCCTCCACCTTCAATGGAGAGCATTCTTGTCCCAGGATATCAAGCAAAAAGAGACAGAAGCCCCCTGCCACCAGCCCCTCCCCTTTCCTGCACTGCCCTGCCCCAGAGCCAAAAGCTGTCACCCAGGGAGGCTTTAGATGCTGTCAGAGCAGGAGGGATCATTCCAACTGAATAGAGCCATACACAGAGGTGGAAAGATCCTCTTAGCACTCATTAATTGTAATTTTCAGGATTAATGCAAAAGATTTGGCAGCTTGGCAGAAGAGAGTTTTAGGACAGATAATGTGCTGCATCTGGCTGGAGCCAAGGAAAGGGTCAGCAGCTCCCCCAGCCCCACCAGAGACAGCTGAAGAGAGGGACAGGAGAAACCAGACAGGGAACAGGGGTATAAAGCACCTGAGAGGTGACAAGATGCATTTTACACAAGGCAGTGTAAATATTCATGTGATTTATGAGAGTAGCAGACTTTTTATTGATGATTATATTGAATGGAAAGTTATTTAGAAGCTGAGGGGATCAATACAGCAGCTGGGAGTCAAAGCAACAGAAGGAAAAGTGTAAATTGGAGTGCCTCCTTCTGTGTGAAGTGCTTTCAGTGCCCCTGGATCCATATCTATGAACTGATGGCTTTAGAACACACCATTATCTATGTATGTAGTGCTGGACATCCTTCCAGGGAGCCCAGCTCCCTCCAGGGCTGTGCAGTGAGCCCCACCTCAGGCTGTTGAGTTGTTCTGGTGGAGGGCAAGGCCATTCCTGGCCAGAGCACCAAACCCAGGCCCCCAGGTGTTCTGCCAGAGATCCAGCTCTGGGCTGGATCATGGTTTAAGCTCAAATCCTCCCCTTCACTGCCATCCTTAGCAGGCAGGTAGGGATCAGAGGGCAGGGTGAAAGTCAGTTGTTGGAATCCAGGACATTCCTCTGACTGCCCTGGAGGACTCAAAACCCTGGCAGGGGCTCAGAGACCTTGGCATGGAGTCAAAAACACCTGTGCCTTTGATTTTAGCCCATGGAAACAATTACCAACTTTGGGTGAAGATTTACAGGTCACAAGAGTTTGAGTAAAATGTCAGTTAATTTATCACAGGGTGAAAAAGTAGAATTTTGAAGGTTTAGAATGAGAGTTCAAGAAGCAACATAAAAGAATCTAAGCATGTCCTGTCTTTCTTTTTCTTCTTGTCCTCCATCTTCTGCTGTGATGGTGACACTTGTGGATTGGTTCAGAGTAGAGACAGACTGTCTAACACAGGTGATAGGGATTGGGAAATTATTGTAAATAAAGCACACACAGTTCTTAGTATAAAAAGCCACCACCACCCCAAGGGCAGGGACTGTGCCTCAACCCGACCTGCTGGACAGACCTCAGCAGGGCAGAGAGAGAATGGAATGGATAAGAGAAAAAAAACAACCTTGGAAAGCAGAGCTGAGGAATCTCAACTTCTTCCTTGAGTGTGAAGCTAGAAAAAAAGACTTTTTAATACCTCAAGAGCCATTCCAACAACTCAGAACCCAAGAGTCAGTGGCACCACAGCCTTTGGTGAGCAAGTCTGAGCTCTCCAGGCCTGCTCAACCCAGGTGGTGTGAGGACTTGTCCTGCTTTTGGCTGGCATTTTTCCTCTTAGTAGCTGGTACAGTGATGTATTTTGGGTTCAATGTGAGAATAGTGCTGATCACACACTGTGGATATTGACAGCCTGGTCAGAGATCTACTTCCCCAGGAATTGTTCTGGAGAGTTTTGAGAAGGCTGAGAGAAAGAATTAAAACAATCTTGCAGCTGGTGTTTTGAACAGTTGTTTTCTCATAAGATGTTTACCAAAGGGCATCTTCTTAATTAGCCAGTGATGACAAGATGTTGATTAAATGACCAGTCAGGCCCACCTGTATCAGAACAGTGTATAAAAAGAGATGGGTTTATAATAAACTTATTATTAGCCTGCTGAAGAGAGTTAGAGTTTGTGTCACCTTCACTCCCGTTCCTGACTCAACAGTGACATCCCAGTGATGTTTTTGTTGTTGCTGAGCTCTGCTTCCCCTAAATAAGGACTTTTCAGTGCCTCATGCCCTGCCCATGAGAAGATGCACAAGAAGCCAGGAGGGAGCACGGCCAGGAGAGCTGAGGACAGAGGCTGTTCCATGCCATGGAGTGTCCTGCCCTGTAGAGACTGGGGGAGCTGCCTGGGAGACACTGGTGCTGCTGGGGGACGGGCTGGGTGTCAGGCAGCAGGTGCATTGAGAGTCACTTGTTTCTCTTGGATTTATCTCTCTCTCTCTCATCTTAATTACAATAATTATTAGTAGTATTAGAAGTATTATTTCTACTATTTTATTTTCCTTCACCTCAATGAATAAACTGTTCTTATCCCAACTAAAACGTTTTACCTTTTCCCCATTAATTCTCCTCCCCATCCCACTGGGAAGCCAGTGAGAGAGCAGAGCTCTCACTGCCTTGATTTTCTGTCCCTGATTTCTGGCTGGGGTTAAGGCATGACAGGACCATAGATCTCCTCCCTGACCCATCCCACCCTGCCTGCACCTTGGAGCCAGGGGAAGATGAGAGAATCAGAAAATGGTTTGTGCTGGAAGCGACCTTAAAGCCCATCTCATTCCAACAAGAGCTGTGACAAAGGCTTTAGAAATATGATGTCTTTGTGATGGGGAGCAGAAAAAGACAAGGAAAGTCATTCCTTGTGTGAAACAGGTTATTCTGAAGCATGTCAGGAACTTTGCACCACTGTCTAGCCACTGTCATCTTGTGAGTATTGGGTTTTACTCCCTATCACTTTTTATTACATTTATTCCTTCAGAAGAAGTATAACTCAAATGTCCCTAATCTTTTTAGCATGGAATTTTAGATTTTAATGGGTTTGTTTTAATTTGCACACATTCTTGTTAATAATTAAATCTGTTTAACAGGACTTAAACCAAAAAGCCTGTAATGGTAATTCAAAACATAAAACTCCAGTGCATTTCCATAAGAACTCCCTGTTAATATTCTTAAGGCTTTTTAATGGGTATTGGTATTAGCAGAAACATCACACAAATTAGAATTAGGCTCTTCGTGAATATTTTAAAATGAATATTCACAGACTCTTCAGCATGAAATTAAATTTAGTTACATTTGATGCTGCTGGTATGTTTTAAGGAAGTATACTTGACTGAAAAAAGATTGTGTTGCCTGTGAACTTATTACTGATAGTTCATTTAATTTATTACAGGCTGTTGAATGTAACAATCAAATTTTATATAGCATAGCCTTAGGAGCCAGTGTGAGGTTTTAAATCTGCAGAGATGGAACCTGAGCCAGTAAATCACTGGTGGAATTAGGAACAGGGACTTCCTGCTCTGGCCAGCACTCTCGTGTCTCTTGGCTGGGTGATAAACCTGCCCTGGTGCTCTAAAATGGGAAATCTGACTTTGGGGACTTGGGGTTGCCCTGCAATTGGGCCTCTGAGAAATATTATCACTTTCCCCCCTATTTTTCCTAGTTTGAACCCAGTGCTTTGCATTGGGGTCACCTGTTTCACAAGCACATCTGGGCCTTGCAGAGGTTTGTGAGCCCCTCTTGGCTTTGTCACCAGCTCTGCTTCACCTGCTGCTGAGGGCTGGTGGAGCCACTGCAGCTCCATGGCTCTGGCTTAATCTGTGCTGGAATCAGCTCCTCTGGTGCCAGGGGATGTATAAAGAACACTCAGTGGGCAATTGTGTCCTTTCTTCACATATCTCTGCTGAATTATTTCCCTATTCTGTTTTTTTCCTGACCACACAGAACTAAGGTCAGCCTTATAAAATTCAGATTACCACCCTCAGCTAGCATGACAGCAAAGCAGCTGCTTAAAATTAAACATGTGCAAATCCACTGGAAGTCCAGGTGAAGCACATGGTAAAATTTAAGCAAAAGGTGAATTCTGAACTGATCTCTTTAGGAACACACTTTTGGACTGGACTGATGAGGAAACATCCCAGTCTGCCACAAGAAAATGCCTCCATGACCCCCTAGGTGTTACTATCATTGCAGAATAGTCAGATGCACAATCTGCCCTGGTTTATCTCTCTTATTTTGACAACAATACCTTGTGCCTGCCTCTAGGTCCCAGGAATGAGGCAGCACTTTCCATGATATATCTTGGAGTCCTTAAAACACAAAAGCAGAGTGTCATCTTCCTGCTGATGTACACCACAAGAACCTGTCATTCCCTTGATACAGTACAGCAGGAGAATGGTCTCTCTTCAAAATATATCACTTGGGATAGTGGCATTTTGAGTTACATGGTGCCAGGATGGCAAGTGTTTGATCCATTCACAAATGTAGACAAGGCAGGGTCAAAACATATCTCTAGTTTTCACATGGGCAGCTGGACTATCTGAAGTGCTAAAAATCACATTAATGTCATTGCCATTTAGTGGACAGCAAGGAAGTGAAATTGGATTAAAGCACTTCAGTAGTTTGGGTTCCCAATTCCCATTTGCAGCAGTCCCCAGCAGAGGCAGAGTGGCTGAGGAGGCACAGGCTGCCCAGCTGTCCCTGCAGATGGAGGCTGGCCCAGGAGCTCCTGGCAGAGCAGGATGAGTTGCACACCCCAGGCTGCCTGTTGGAACCCAGGACATTCCTCTGGCTGCCCTGGAGGACTCAAGACCCTGGCAGGGGGCTCAGAGATAAAAACACCTGTGCCTTTGATTTTAGCCCATGGAAACAATTACCAACTTTGTATGAAGATTCACAAGCCACAAGAGTTTGAGTAGAATGGCAGTGAATTTGTCACAGGGTGAAAAGTAGAATTTTGAAGATTTAGAATGGTGGTTCAAGAGGCAAGATGGAGGAATCTGGGTGTGTCCTGTCCTCCTTCTTCTTGTCCTCCATCTTCTGCTGTGATGGTGACACTTGTGGATTGGTTCAGAGCAGAGACAGACTGTCTAACATAGGTGATAGGGATTGGGAAATTATTGTAAATAAAGTACACACAGTTCTTAGTATAAAAAGCCACCACCACCCCAACCTGACCTGCTGGACAGACCTCAGCAGGTCAGAGAGAGAATGGAATGGATAAGAGAAAATAAACAACCTTGGAAAGCAGAGCCAAAGAATCTCAACTTCTTCCTTGGTTGCAGGGCTGGGAAAAAAAGACTCTTTAATACCTTTGGAGGCATTTCAACCACAGAATCCCCAAGACAGGTGTGCTGGAGGACCAAACCCACCAGGAAGGCAGTGGGCTCTGTGTGAATCCATTGCCTGTTTTTCTGCTGTTGGGACCCTGCTGATTGTACCTCTGGCCTGCCTGGACCTGACAAATGTGCTGCCTGTGCTGCACATTCCCATATTGTTAAAACCAAATGGTGAAAGTCTTTGCTCTGTAAGGTCTCAGCCTCCACAGCCCTGTGTCCCCTGTGTCCCCTGTGTCCCCTGTGTCCTCCTTGCCCCCTGTGTCCCCTGTGTCCCCTGTGTCCCCTGGTCCCAGCACTGCTGTGAGCTCTCACTGGTGCCAAGAGCATGGCCTGTAACAGCACCAGTGCTTCCAGTGCTCAGTGCTTAAAGATTTCTGGATGACTGGCCCAGCTGGCATTCTTTGTTGAAACTGTCTCCATGAAGAACTCATGGAATCAGGCAGGGCCAGCTCTTCAACCAGCACGAGCCAGAGTGATTCTCTGGAATCTAAATGGATGATCTGCTCTTCCTTGGGGTCTGCATTAGCTATGCAAGGAAAAGGAACAATTCTGGCAATTGGAGAACAATTCTGTAATGAATTTGTGAATTTTTCTAATTTATTGCCTTGGTGTTGCTCCATCCTACTGCTGGGAAATTATGCAAATTCTACTTGTACAGGAAGAGAATACTGATAATTAAGAAATGTGCATCTTGTACTTAAAGATAATCTCATAAATGCACACTGGTGTTCACACACAGCAGAACACTGAGAGCTGTGGCACATGCTGTGGCACCAAGGGCTGCCTCCTCCCCCCTCACACACTTTAGGGGGAATGGGGTGCTTGCTCCAGAGAACAAGGAAAAGAGGCTGTGGAAAAGAGGGCAGGGCTGGAAGGCAGAAGGACCTGGCCTCCTTTCAGGCCAAGCTCTGCAGGTTAAATTAAGTTAAACAGCCTTGGCTGTTTGGGGCTCACACTGCTCTCAGGACCCTGACTGAAGCACGTGGAGGGGACAAAGTCAGGGCTCTCAGCTGGAGTTCTTGCTGCAGCATCACACATGGGAGCAAACTCCCAAATTCCTCAGCCTTTCCCACATTGGGCATTATGGCAGGATGCCAGGCTGAGCCTGTGGTGCACAGAGAGATGTGTGGACAAACCTCAGCTTTAAAACTGGCTGAGTGTAGAATCAGCTGCTTTTATTTCCAGATACTGCAATTTCAACCCAAGGGAAAAAAAAAAACCCACTGAAGTTGCTTGTTACATTGAATAAAAAAAAAAAAGTTTTACTGGTTTAGGAGTGATATTTTGAGGGCTAATGGTTGGGTGGTGAGTAAAACCCTCCTGCATGCACAGGGCTGCCCAAGGAGCCCAGCCACTCTGGCTTGGTCAGCCAGTCTTTTAAAAATCCAGCTGTTCCTGACAGCTGAAAATGCAGCCTTAGTCATGGAAGTGGAGTAGGTCACCCCTTAGCCCCAGACAGAATCAGCACAAGGATAGGTTATTTTCAAATACAGCAGACCAGCTTATTTGCATAGTCTCCACACAATTTATTGAATTTCCCAGAATCTCAACCAGGGAGTCACATTAGCAGAAGGAATATTAACCTGGGAACATCCACAAAAACTTTACCATGACTTTCTTCTATTTTTCCCTCAATACAGCACTGTCACTGGGCAATTTAATTCTCTTCTGGGCACAATTGTCAACCTGTTTTCCAGAAGGGACACATGCCACAGGATTTATTTTATTCCATTTAAGTAACTATGACCAGTTGTCATAAATTGAGGAGTGGAAATTGCTCATTCCCTAAGGCTCTCTAACAAATGAGATCACAAGTCCAATGACTATGTCTTGCAAAGCTTTTCAGTTCAATTACAGATGTCCATGTGCAACTGGTAATGCCAGGATCAGTTCAAATAGTATCATTGCAGGTGTGAAAGACCTGCAAATTGAAGTCTGTTTCACATCAGTATCCAACGTGTGACTGGAAAGATTAAAAGGAAAATTTTCAAGGGACAAAGGATGAACAATTAATGAGCCCTGGAGTGGCTCTGAAACAGGTAGCAAAGCAAAACAACTGTAAGAGGAGAAGCTGTCAGAAATGAGCAGTTTGGTGCCAAGTTTCAGGAGGAGATTAGTGGAGAGTTTCACTGGATCCATTAGTGTTTGTGAAGTACTTGTAGGCTGGATCAATGAGCATCACAGAAACTCCCAGGAGGAAGTGAATTAAAAGCTTTTCTTTTTTTCTTTTTTTTTTTTTTTTATAGTGGGAAGCAAATAAAGCAGAGCTCACACACCAGCTGAGACTAAAACAAGGCACTGCATGGACCTCTGGTTGAGTGAGTGCTGCCTGTGCCAGGGTGAGGTCAGCTGGACTAGGATGTGGCCATGACAAAACGTAGTGATGGCCAGCAGAGGCTGGACCAGAGGTTTTTAAGTGACCTTAAGTCAATCTATTTTGAGCTTTGGGTTTTTGATCTTCAGTTCTGAGCATTTGGTGGGAGGTGGCCCTTTGTAGGTGGGCAATAAACTCTGTGACTTGGTTTTAGTGGAAACAATAAGGAGGTACTAAAATCCTGAGAGCCACCTTAAGGATGCAGCACCAGAGCTTCAAATGATTCTGCCAGCACAGCACCACTGAAGCTTCCCAAGTGCTGTTGATTTACACCAGCTGAACATCTGGCCCATATGCTTTGTATTATTAAATACTTCTGTGATTATTATGTGAACAATTAAGATGCATGGAAGAGAAAAAGCAGGCCATGAATTGTGCCTTCCCTGCAATTTGGGAGTAGGAATTGCTCGGGGAATGCTCTGCTCTGCCTTTTACTGAAGCTGTGCAGTTTCTCTGTAGGTTTTTCTGGAAACCAGAAAGTGAATGGGACCTTGGGAGATTGCCCAGGTGACCTTCTTCCTCCAGGGCAGTGTCATCACAGAATCACAGAATGGTTTGGGTTTGAAGAGACCTTAAAGCTCATCTAGTTCAACTCTATAGGCAGGGACACCTTCCACTTTCCCAGCTTGCTCAAGCCCCCTTCAGCTTGGCCTTGAGCACTTCCAAGGATGGGTAAACTTCAGCCCTATCATATTTGCTGGAGATGTTCTTAAAACTCTGACACTTGACAGCCTGCAGTGTATCCCACTGCTCAGTACTGGTGCTGGTGAAAGAATGTTTTCCCCAGCCCAACTTACCTCCCTCCCTGGCTGTGTTTGAGCTCTCCAGCTTCTTGTCCTGTCCACCACTGCCCTGGAGCAGAGCACAGTCCCTTCCCCTGCCCAGCAGTCCTTTCTACACAAAGCCTGTCAGCTGGTTTGTCTCTTTTGTGTAACATTCAATCTGGTCAATCATGTTGGAATTCACAGCTGAGGAAGTCCAGACAAGCCCAAGTAAATGTTAACGCTGCAAATTCTTTATTATTTCTTTCCATAAGCCTGATTCCCTTTCATGGTTTGCTGCTGAAGTGTAGAAGTACATCCAGCCATAAGAGGAAAAATCCATCTTTTCAGCATCAGGAGATTAAAGAAATAGAGTGAGATAACGTTTTGCAAACCTGAAAGGATTTGAAAATCCCTCTCCTGCTATTTCTGGAAAAAAGTCAATTGCAGGGCAAGATTATCTTCATTAATAGTGTGAGAATGAGTGTTGGCTGTGGGTTTTGTTTAACCTGAAAAGCAGCATTCAGCAGCTGGGTTTCCACATCTAAAATAATATCTGGAGAATCAAAAATTCTTTGCCACACATGAAATCATCCTTTGGTTGTGTAATGGAGCTCAGCAGTGCAATGTGCAGGAGAGCAGGATAACCTTTTAACATCCCCACAATCCCCAGGGACTGTCATGTTGCTGATTAACAGATGCTTGATGATCTGAAGTTCCCCAACTTAAAGCTTTGTATGTATTGCACAAGTCACTGGTTTTATGGAGAGCTTGGGAACCATAATTTTTGGCTTTCATCCTATTTTTCAGATGTGGCATGATGTAAGTGAATGCTCTGAAGTGAAAGCAACTGTTCAGAGAGAGGGAGAGAGCTGAAGCAATGTTGTGGGAACTGCTCTGCAGGGCCTAGCCCATGGTGCCCTGCCTCTGATGGGGGGACACCTTCTCCAGGAGGTGTTTGGGGCAGACCTCAGCAGCAGAAAGGAGCAAACATCCCTTTCCAAAACACACCTCTGTCCTTAGGCATTCACAGAGTCACGCAATGGGTGTGGTTGGAAGGGGCTGTGGAGGTCACCAGCCCCCCCTCCCTGCTCAGGGATGGAGTCTGGCATGTCTGCAGGGCAGAGGGGTTACCTGGGGTTTGTGTTCACTGCTTCCATCTGGGCTTGGAGCCACAGACTCAACGTGTGTCCTCTGCTTCTTTGTCCTCACTGATACTGGCTCAAGGGAAAAACATCAATTTCTGTGCTAAGGGCAAAGCTGCAGGTAAAAACATCAATTTCTGTGCTAAGGGCAAAACTGCAGGTAACTCAATTAACCAAAGTACTGTGGTTCAGTGGCAAAATAAGGAAAAGAACCCAGAAACTGCCAGAGATACCCCTCACAAAGATTGCACCTTCTCTTGAGGCCATGTAAGGGTTTTTTCCCACTGACCCTTTGGATTCTGCAGGTCTTTCTGGAGGCCTTTCATTCACATCTGGAAGGCAGCTCTTACCTGCTCTCCTCCTGAAGGCATCCAGCCGTTGGTTGATCACTGCCCCCCTGCCACAGGAGCTGCTTGGAGAGCCAGGGCTGTGTGCAGGAAGAAGGTCTAATTAACAAAATCTCCACTCCAAAAATCTGCTATTTTCAGGGCACTCCTCACTTGCCAAGCTGTGCTAATGTTAGCAGTGCATGGCGAGAGGAACTTTAAAACTAGCACTGGAAAAATCCCAAACCCTGTCCCTGAACAAAATGCCACCAGCTCCCAAAAGACTTGTTTGACAGACAGAGAGCCCTGGAGCTGTCAGCTCTCCATGCCTTTGGGGGCCTGCTTATTATTTTTAAATACTTTATATCTCTGGTGGTTCTTCTAGCAGTGTTGCCTGTACAAGCAAAACAGAAGGGTCTTAGCAGAGCTGTCTGTAATTTTTGATATAAATAGGATAACCCAACTTCTGTTGTTTGTGGTATTCACATGAACAGAAAGAAGCAGATAAAAGAATGATCAAAACAATTCTTATCTCATTTACTCCTCCTGTGTTTTTGAACATGTGGAATGTGTTGGAAGTTTATTTACCTGAAGGGATTGCTTGATTGGATTCTGGTGGACATTGATTATGTTAATTAGCATATCAAGTCCAAGCTGTGTTGCCTGTCTGGTCAGCAGACAGTCACGAGTTCTTCAGTTTAATATAGTTCTTGTTAGTGTAATACAGTGTAAAATATAAATATTATGTTGTAATATAGTATAATAAAGTAATTATTTAGCCTTCTGATATCATAGAGTCAGATGAGCATCATTCTTCCTGCTTGGGGTCACCTTGTAAATACAACAGTTGTTGTTATAATGATAATAATAATAATCTGCATTTTATTTACATTTTGTAGGAACAGAAGAGGTGCATCTTGGAGGAAAGGTGTGTTGGTGATCCCAGCAAGGTGAGCAGAGAGGGGTTGGGGCCTTTTCCAAAGCAGCAGAGAGGTGAAAGAATTGAGAAGCAAGCAGAGGCAGAGCGAGGGCTGCAGCACAGCCCTGCCCTCCCCTGTCTTGTCACTCACACTCAAATCTGTGACATTTCATGTGCCAAGGGCAAATAAATACAGGGAAATTGTGTGGAGATGGAAGATCAGGGAGGTGTGGAGAACGAAGGGTTGGGTGAGTGGAGGTTTTGTGGAGAGAATCACTGGCTGGGACTGCTTGACAGAATTATACTTCATTACTGCCGCTTCACAGCCTTGATTTTCATATTTATTTGTGACTCTTCTTTTTTAAACCACGGGCTCTTTTGACATGAGAGTCATGCTGTGTAAAGCACTATTGATTAGAGTTTCTAATTTCATGCCATTACAGCATGACCATTGGGGAATGAAATGTATTTTATTTTTTCCACCACAGCTATGCCAGCAGTGTTTGGGACTCAGCCATGGCACAGACTGTCAGCAGCAGGCATTTTCAGCTCAAGATCTTTGCTGTTTGAGCCAAAAGGCGAATTTGCCCAAGGTCTAAGCCTCAGCTCAGTGTGTTTTTCCTGGAATTAAAACACATCAGTTACAAAGTGTATTTTGAGGCCAGAGGTTCCCAAAAGGATGGCTGACTTGGGGACTTTCCATTTTTCAGTCAGGGCTGCAAGAGACCATTTCCCCCCCACCTTTTCCCCCCATTTTCAGTCATACTCTTTGTCTTTCCACAATCTCTGGTTTGGTGCTCAAAAAACTGAAGGAAATTGCTAAAGATATGGAACCTCAGCATCTGATGTGATCATGTAACGTACATAATCCCCATTAGGCACAAGCTGCAAGAAGGAATTGACTGTAAACCTGAGGAAGACCTGGACCAGCCTTGCTTAAAATAGTTTTCTCCTCTCACCTGCCAGATTTGGACCCTTCTGGAATTTCCTAAGGAAAGGGTTAATGGTCAGGGGAGTCAGTGCATTAATAGCCTCTCATCCTGTTGGTGCTGTCTGGGGGCATCTTCCCCTTCCCTCTTCTTCCTGGTATCCTCCAAAACCCTTGGGCTTTTTGGTCTGGCCCAAAAAAAATCTCAAAGTTCTTTCTTTTAGCAAAAAATCCCCTTTATTTTTTTCTCAAAGGCTTGAGAGGTAAAGACAGCAGGAAGATAAAACCAGCCTAAGTCTGTGGCTGAGCTTGGCAGTAATGGGTTTCCCTCATGCTGTAACTTGTGGGGCTTGTGTTCCCCCTGCTTTGGCCTCTGAGCAGTAGATGTGCACTGTCCTGAAGTCATGAAGCTTTCCAGCAGTGCAGGAGAGCTCTGACAGAGTGGCCATGGATGTGTGAACCCCTTTAAGATGGCCAGATGAGAGCAGAGTGAATGCTTGGCATCAGGCAAAGGGGAACCAGCCGAGAAAGTTCTCTGACTTCTGATTTCTTGCAGGAGCTCCTGTCACCCACCAGTGAGTGGGTGATGAATTAGTGCAGCACAGCTGGAGCTGCTCATGGGCTGCAGATGTGAATCCCAGAGCTGTTCCTACATGTACTGGAGCCCTGGAGGTTTTGTGGCCAGTTTTGGGTTTCCCTTGCAAGAAGACATCAATGTACTGGGACAAGAATGATAAAAACTGGAGTTTTGAGGAGGGAAAGAGGACATCTTAGTGGTGCTGATGACCTTCAGAGGAGGGTGTGCAAAAGGCAGAGTCAGACTCTGCTTGGAGATGCAGTGATGGGACAAGGGGCAACAGGCACAAACTGCAGTGTGGGAAGTTCTGGTGAGATATAAGATCAAAAATGTCCACCCTGAGGATGGGAACTTGAGTTTCAGAGTAAGCCAGCCCAATAGGCTTGATGCCTCAGGTTTGAGCTTTTGTATTTTTCATGTTCTTTGTTGCTTTAGTCTGTGGATCTGGGCTTCATATGAGGGGATGGGGAGCTCTGTGCACAGAGCAAGGAAACAAAACAATTCCTGCTCTAGCTGGGGACCAAGGATAAATGATTCAGATCTCAGGCCCAACAGGATAAACAATGTGGGCTGGAGAGAGAAAAACAAGCAGGATGAGACTGCATGGGCTGGAGCTGGAATTGGACAATTAGTTCCAATATGTAAATGGCCAAAACTTATAAAAATGTGAGATCTCATGACCAAGCTCTCTTTTGCTTCCATCTTGGAGCCATCCAGGCAGAGCCACGACTGTGGCTCCGGTACTGCCAGGGTGTGGCCTTTGAAGGCCCTTCAATAAATATCCCCTTTATTCCTCTTAACTCTATCCAGCTCCTTAAGGAATGGAGCTCCACACCTCCCTGCTGCCTGCAGACTCCTCCAGGCCTCTGCTGGCATTTATAGACATTTCTAAATATCAGGGAAGTGTTGCTGGGAGAGGGAACTGTGCAGTGAATGACTTGCAGCAGCAAAAGGAAGAAGGTGGGTGAGAGCTGGATCGTGGTGACCATGCCAATGCTCCCCTGAGGAGTGAAGCTTCCTGTGGGAACAGAGCCTTTTCCAGGAGATGAAATTAACTTCTTCAGCATTAGCCCTGAGTAAACACTGGTCCAGCTCATAAAACAGCCTGGAGTGCAGAACTGTTTACAGATTTTATTTGTCTTGAGCCTTGTGCTTTGTGAGATCAGAGGTGTTTTTATTACCCAGCTTTGTGCAATATCATTCCAGAAACAAATGCCATGTGGGTGTTTACCATAATGAGGGAATACATTACAGCCTGAGAGGATGGCAGTGTCTAATAGAAATATCCTTCTGCAGCACCTGAGAGCAGTCCCAAGGAAGGGCTTTTCCTTTCTTTTTACCCTTTTTACTCTGATTTTTACTCTCCCTGCAGCTGGAAGCTCCCCACACACAGGACAAAGAGGCAGGACTGAGCCTTCCCTTCCTGGTGAAGGGCTTTGGTTTTGGGGAGCAGTTCCTGGTAATGGGCTTTGGTTTTGGGGAGCAGTTCCTGGTAATGAGCTTTGGTTTTTGGGGAGCAGTTCTGGTAATGGGCTTTGGTTTTGAGGAGCAGTTCTGGTAATGGGCTTTGGTTTTGGGGAGCAGTTCCTGGTAATGGGCTTTGGTTTTGGGGAGCAGTTCCTGGTAATGAGCTTTGGTTTTTGGGGAGCAGTTCTGGTAATGGGCTTTGGTTTTTGGGGAGCAGTTCCTGGTAATGAGCTTTGGTTTTTGGGGAGCAGTTCTGGTAATGGGCTTTGGTTTTGGGGAGCAGTTCTGGTAATGGGCTTTGGTTTTTGGGGAGCAGTTCCTGGTAATGGGCTTTAGTTTTTGGGGAGCAGTTCTGGTAATGGGCTTTGGTTTTGGGGAGCAATTCTGGTAATGGGCTTTGGTTTTTGGGGAGCAGTTCCTGGTAATGGGCTTTGGTTTTTGGGGAGCAGTTCCCCACAGAGAATTAGAGCCCTGGCTGGAGGGGCAGTAGCAGCAGTGCACACCCAGCCACCCTGAGTCAAACAGAAAATGCAGCCTGGTCAGCTTCCAGTCCTGGAATTGAACTTTTGATTTTCCAAGGAAGATGCAAGCAGTTTGTCCTTATAGGATGTTGTAAAGGCACTTCAAGAATATTATATGGTCTGCTAATGCTACTGAGAACCTCTTAAAAACTTAATTGCCTGTGACACCAAATGGGAAGAGAGCTGTTCCTTGAAAGATCCTGTGCTTTGAAACCACACAGCCAGTTCTAAATACTTTCAAATGGTACATACCTCTTTCTTCCTGCTGACAATTAGAGTAATAGCTGAATGTAGGATAAGGAGACTGCCTGAAATGTTTCAGCACTGTTTTCTTGTTCCATGTTTTTTCACAATGCAAAAAGACAGTGGCATTCTTGGTCTGTGACCAAACTCAAGATGAGGAGACAGAGAGATCTCAATGACAAAGTGACTCTAAAAGCTTGGGAATGCCTCTGCTCCCAGACCCAGTTCTCTTTGACCTCCTTCCTTGTCAGCTATTCACAATCTTGCTGATGTTTTAGTGAGAAAGGAGGGAAAAACACCCCACAACCAAAGGCATGTTTTGGAAGAAAATGGGCTTCATCAGGCACAGCTTCTGTAGAAGAGAGGTCCTGGGGCTGAGAAACTGCCACTGGAGCCCAGGTAGTTTTGACTGAGTGATGCCTCCCAGTTTGGCTCCTGGCAAGTGCCACAGACCCTTGGCTCCTGCTGCAGGTCACAAGGGTGACAGAGAGGGGTCTCCTCACATTACTTACTCACTGCACTGACTGACCAACACCTCTGTTAATTCTGGAGAGCAGGAGACCTCAGGAGTCTCAGCCTGATCACTTTTATTTTGGCCATGATATTGAGCACACAGGATTCTCTGGTCTCAGCCTGGCTGGAGCTAGCACAGCTGTCTGCTCTCTTTGTGTTTGTCCTTTAAGGACCTGTTTCCATCTCCTCATTTCCCTGGCCCATGACACACAATAGTATGAGACAGCAACAGCCACTGTGACATGATGTGAACTCTGAAAGCCCAAAGGACACACAGACACAGGCTCTGCTGACTGAGCTATGGATATGCTTCCTTTGCATCCGTTCTGAGACAGGGGGAAAATGGCTGTGATCTACAGCTTTAGCAAATTATTTTTTAAGCATGTAAGCATCTCAGGTTGTTGGTTTTTGGAGTTTTTTTTTTTGTGGACAAGCAGATCTGCAAAGCACAGCAGATGTCTCAGACTTCAAGATACAAGGGAACATTTCTCCTCAGTCCTCAGATGAAATGGACTGGGCTTTGCTCCAGAAAAGAGGAACGATTAATCCATCACTGAGCATGAACTTAAATGAGCTAATATTGGGTATTTTAGTTCTGATGTATGTGCTAAATGAAGTAATCATTCAGGGTCTAAAAGTAATGTCTCTGGGAAAATGTTATGAAACACCATGGCTGAGGCACATGGGGCTGCATGGAGCTGGAGCAGGCCCTGGCAGAGCCACTGCTCCCACAGCAGAGCTGTGCCCAAACTGCAGGAACCACAGACTCCTGGGATGGTCTGCACTGAAAAGCACCCTTAAAGCTCATCTTGCTCCCCCCTGCCATGGCAGGGACCCCTCCCAATGTCCCAGGCTGCTCCAGCCCCATCCAGCCTGGCACTGCCAGGGATCCAGGGGCAGCCCCAGCTGTGCCAGGGCCTCTCCACCCTCACAGTCGTAGGAAGATGAGTGCACCAGGACTGAGCCCCACAAGGCTACTCTGAGTATCCTCTGAGCACACAATGAGTAAATACTGCTTACAGGAGAGTTTCCAAAAGCAGTGCCAGTGTCTGGGCACATTCTGCCTGCTCCAGCCCCTGCCTTGAGCTGAAGGTGCCTCTGCCTTGTGCTGGACATGCCCCCTCCCATTATCTTCCAGCCTTCTTTGCTCCTCAGGTAGCACTAACCACAATGATACCCTTGAGCAAGGGACAGCAGTTGATATTTCATCATGAGGATTTTTCACCCTGACTTTTATACCCACCTGGAGTGAACAAACCATTACAAGTTTCATCCAATTACGTGAAGTGCAGTTGGGCACATGGGTCTGAGCACAGTCTCTGTTCAGTGGGAGTGAGGGACAGCCCTTTTTCAGCTCCATCATTCATTAAAACATCATTTGCAGCTCGCCAGTGAAGCCAAAGCACAAACCTATGGGATGTGATGGTGAGGTGTGCTAATGAAAGGTAGGCAGAGCAGGGTTAACAAAAGGGTCCTCTCCACACTGTTCCTGTCTCTTACTACTTTGTGCAATCCCCATCTTTGATGATCCCCTGGAAGGGGATGCTGGGATTGAGGCCCACAAATCCAATTAATAGCTGGTGTGGTGTGTGCCAGAATTGCCATGCACCACTTACAGAAATGCCTGAGTGCAGCAGAGGAGAAAAAGGAAAGGACTGGGCACACAGGACTGTAAATGAGCCCCTGACCCATCCCAGCCTGTTGTTCTTGCTCTGGGCTAAGAAAATCCTTGATCATTAGTTTAGCCCCTTTGCTCTCATGAGCTGGTTTGTCCACCTCTGCCCTTTCAAACAGACCAGTTAGGGTTTTACTTTTACTGGGGTTAGCTGGCTGATGTGCCAGAGGCTGGGTGGGAAGAAGAGCCCACTTGCTTCCCAGGCTCCCAGCTCCCTGGGCTCAGCCATGCAGGGCTCACTGCTGCTGAAGGGATCATCCCTCCTGCAGCAAGCCCTGGAGAGGTGATGGCACTGCCCCCCATGCTCCAACCCCATCCTGGGCATGGCTGGGGGGGAAAGGCAGAGGTAAAGCTTGTCTTGGCCTAATCAAGGTGCCAGTGGGATTTAGCAGTGTCTTCATGACACATTGCATCTTGCCTCAAAAGCAATTGTTTGTGCTGCAGCTGGGAAAGGTGTATCACCACAGTTGCCTTTTTCCCACTGCAGAGTAATTAACAGGTATTTCTCATGGAAGGCAGTCAATTCTCATTACACTGGGCTTTCACAAAGCTGGTTTGTGTGGGCTTTTTCTCAGAAGTGGAATATCCAAGAGACACTTTGTGCTAAGGCTGAAGTCTCTGTGTCACAATCTCTCTTTGGGCTGTGAGAGTGCAAAGGCAGCACTCAGAGGGAAATTGAAAGCAAATTTTATGTTGAGGGAGGCAGCCCCAGGTTCAGCACTCTCTGCTGGTGTAGAATTGATGGAGGTTTTACTGCAAACACTTCCATGCACTCTGTGTCAGCTGCTGTGAGCCCGTGAGACAGTGCCAAGGGCTGGGGCAGGGGCAGGGCAGAGGGGAGGTTGCAAGGCACCAGCTTTTTGTCAATGCAAGATGTGGAATCCTGGAATGATTTGGGTTGAAGGGCCTTAAAGCCCATCTCATCCCACCCCCTGCCATGGGCACGGACACCTCCCACCATCCCAGGCTGCTCCCAGCCCTGTCCAGCCTGGCCTTGGGCACTGCCAGGGATCCAGGGGCAGCCCCAGCTGCTCTGGGCACCCTGTGCCAGGGCCTGCCCACCCTCAGCATAAATTCCTTTTTCCTAATAACTAATCCAAATCAACTCTCTGTTAGTCTCAAACCATTACCCTTTGTCCTAGCACCACAGGCCCTGATAAAAAGCCTATCCCTTTTTTTCTCCTAGACACCTTTCAGTGCTGAACACCACAATGAGCTCTCCCTGGGCCCTTCTCCAGCCCGAGCAATCCCAATTTTCACAACTATGGAGTTAGTCTGGCACGTTCCCACCAGCATGGGGCCACCAAGGATCACAGTGCCTGCAGCCCTGCCTGCTTCAGTGCTCCCTGTAAATTCCTGACCCATCCCCAGCTGGTGGTGTGGTGTAGGGAGCTCTGCTGCCTGCACAGGTGCAGCACCAACAGAGCCTTCCACAGGCTCCCCAGCTCCTTCCTGACTATTTTTCCGTACAATACAGCACTGGAAGTCATTATTGTTACAAAGAATCACTAATTCAATAATGCCACTACCCTGCAGGAATAACAACCACACAATATTAATGTGCTTCCCCCTGGTATTCATTGCAGAACACAAAAGCTGCTCCCTGAATGCAAGAAGACTTGGAGCAAGGGCACCATTAGTGCTGCCATGCATTGCCCACACCCAGTCCAAGAGCTGGAAATTAGGATTGCAAAGCACATTTTTGAATGCCATTCACAAATAGAAAAAAAATTGCTAAAAGTTAAAACTTCAAATAAAAGTGGGAACACTGCCTGGCATTTTATGATAACACAGCACTTTATTATTCCTCCTCGATTGTTTGACGTTTATGCCTCTGTTTAGCAAGTCTGTTCATTATCCTTCTCCAATTAACAGAGACTTTTTTCAGATAATTTTTATGAAATTCTCATTTAATTAGCAATGCTGTTGATTCTCAAATGGCAGTTTTAAAAATATCCTTCCACTGATCAAGCAGCCAAATTGTCTTTCTGAGATATTTGAAGAATTGTAAACCTTCATTTGTCTGCTAATTATCCCCCCTGCTTCGATGATGGGAATGGGAACACCTGACAATCAGGGGTTATTCACTGGACACTTTCATTGAGCATGGTGTGGAAAAATACAGATCTCACTTATTAAAACCTTCTCATGGGCTTTTTTAGAAGTAGAGAATGGGATTTATCAGATGATTTTCATAATCCACACAATAGATGGGGAATTAAAATAATAGGACAAATAATAGAAAACAGGTGTGATAGGAGACATCAGGCATTCTACAAGCACAAAGCAAAATGAGAGGAAATACACTGATAATACAGTATGGAAAAAAAATAAACTGAGCAGTAAAATGTCAGTGAATGGGCCCTCCTGCCATACAGCTGGAGACCATTATGGTATTTAGAACTCATACACAAATAAGCTTAAAATGCATATTTGCCATATATTGGTGGGTGTATGCAGTTTGGGAGAGAAGAAAAAAAATCCTTTAATCTACCACCGAACCACTTCCACATTTGCAGGGGAATGTGGCAGCTCTCCAGGTCCCTGCTGGTCAGTTCTCCCTGTGCTCTGTGACACTGCCCCTCTCCAGCCCTTTGGGAGCAGGGACTCCTGGCAATGCTCCCCTGCCTACTCCCAGCACCAGGGGATGTTTCTTTGTGGGATAAGGGGAAAACTCAGGTTTTCCTAGTGTTGAAAACGAGAGCAGGCTCCTGGTGCTGAAGTGATTTCAGCATTTATTCTAATAAAAAAAGGCCCAAAGCAAAGGGGGGCCCGGGCAGGAGCGTTCCCTCAAGGATGGAGCAGCGCCGGCGCTGGGGCTGCTCAGCAGCCATGGCCCCCATGATGGCCCCGATGGTCCAGGGGGAGTGGGACAGCCTCCCTGGGTCAGATGCCCCTTTTGATCCTGTTTTTTGTCCCTTTGGATTGGTTTCTGTGTGGATCCTTCATTTGCACAAAGGTTTAAGGCGCTTGATTGGCCATTACAGTTCTGTCCAGGCTGGCTCATTTCGCTGGGGGTGCTGCACTTTACTGAGGTGTAATTTCTTATAATTACCCTTTTAACCCCTTTTACCATAACCAAACTAACAGCACGTGTTGAAAACGAGAGCAGGCTCCCGGCACTAAAGTGATTTCAGCATTTATTCTAATAAAAGAAAGGCCCAAAGCAAAGGGGGGCCCGGCCCAGGCAGGAGCGTTCCCTGGAGGATGGAGCAGCGCCGGCGCTGGGGCTGCTCAGCAGCCATGGCCCCCATGATGGCCCCGATGGTCCAGGGGGAGCTGGACAGCCTCCCTGGGTCAGATGCCCCTTTTGATCCTGTTTTTTGTCCCTCTGGATTGGTTTCTGTGTGGATTCTTCATTTGCACGAAGGTTTAAGGCGCTTGATTGTCCCATTACAGTTCTGTCCAGGCTGGCCCGTGCTGCACTTTACTGAGGTGTGCTATGGCACCTTGGGTACTGTATTTCTTATAACTGCCCTTTTAACCCCTTTTACAATATAACAACCAAACTAACAGTACATGCTTAACAATTAGCAACTATTTTACAACAGTTTCTAACCTATTTTTAACTCCTAGCACAGGGCTACAGGACAAAATACCAAATCTGAGCCAGAGTCATAGCGTGGTTTGGGCTGGTAGGGAGCTTAAAGTTCCTCCAACCCTTTGCCGTAGGCAGGGACAACATTTTCTGTTCCAGGTTTTAAGCCTCATTCCAGCAGGACATCAGGATACTTCTGCCCGTGCCAGAGGTGAGTTTTGGGGGATGTTGGTTCTGCCACTACAGCTTTGCTGTGCTCCTGCTCTCATTTATATCCCAACTGTGCTTGGAAGCCCAGAGGTCAGAGGAGGGCAAGTGAGTACCAGTGTGGCCTTCTCAGTGGCTGGAATGGACACAGGGCTTGCAGGACCCCACCAGCCATCCTCACTGAGTCTCACAAGCTCCAAGAAGAGTTTCCAATCCAGCATTTGGGGGCCAGGAGAGAAGGCAGGAATGCCTCTCTCCAGGCATTGAAGGGCAGTAGTGGAACAGCCTGCTGCTGCCAGAGGAGTGGAGAGGATCCCTCAGAGAGTCCCTCTGGATCTCCAGCTGCAGTAACACATTGTTATGAATCTCTATCAGGGCACTTGTAGTGCAGCTGGAGAGTATGTCTGACATTGCCTCCAGTGACCTTTTCAATACAGTCCAAGTGCTGCAGAGCTGGTCTTTCAGGAGGAATTCAAATCGAATTTACTCAGGCAGAAAGGATTGGCCTGAGGATAGCCCTGCTACTCACTTCTCCTTTCTCCTTGTCATTCTCATGGAAATTGCAGTTCCTTGAGCATGGTGCTTCTTCCCAAGAGCTGCAAATGTCTCCCTGCAACCAGCAGGGACAGCCAGGGCTCTGGGGGAGGGTTTGGGCAGTGACAGTGCTGGGACAGGCAGTGCAGGGCTGAGGGTGGCAGCCGGGGCTCTGAGGAAGGGTGTGGTGGTGTTTGCAGGGGTCCCAGGATGAGGGAAGAGATGGGAATCTTGACTCCGTGTTTCAGAAGGCTGATTTATTATTTTATGATGTATATTATATTAAAAAAAAATCTATATTAAAACTTCACTAAAAGAATAGAAGAAAGGAATTCATCAGAAGGCTAGCAAGGAAAGGAAGGGAATGATAATAAAATCTTGTGACTGACCAGAGTCCCAACACAGCTGGACCTGTGATTGGTCATCAAGTAGAAACAACTCACATGGGCCAATCAAAGATGCACCTGTTACATTCCACAGCAGCAGATAATTATTGTTTTTCTTTTCCTCTGAGGCCGCTCAGCTTCTCATGAGAAAAATTCCTGGCAAAAGGATTTTTCATAAAATATGTCTGTGACAGGTTTGGGCAGTGACAGTGCCGTGACAGGCATTGCAGGGCTGCTGGTGGCAGGGGAGGGTGCAGGTGTGAACTGCAGCACAACCTGTTGAAAGGTGACAATGTGACCTCCTGAGCTGGCACACCAAATTGGCTGCTGCATGCCAGGCTCCCACCACCGTGATACAAAATGCAATGCATTGCCATGGGATGGAATAGCTGAGATCTGGATATTTTGACCCACCCATTCATGATAAAAATTTTAAAAATCCCTTTGCCAACAAAACCTGGGCTTTAAAAAGGCATTACTAGATTTTAACTTACTGAAAATTACCCCCCAAAGTAGTCAAAGATATAATACGTAGAATATATTAAACCACTGTTCTTTCTACTACCACAAATTCAGAAAAATCAGTGGAGAATCAAAATATATAATGATCTAATTTTAAAAAAAGCAGTCAATTAATCTGTCCCTAGTTGGAAAAAACCACCCAAAAATAAAATAAAAATGAATAGCCACCTAAACAAATTATACAACACTATAGACCAGCCAGATAAAATCCTAATGAATTAATATCAAGTGCCAGAAAACCCATTTGTAATTTAAATAAAATAATGAAGTTACAAGCTGTCTTTGAAATAATAATACAAGTACAACTCTTGACCTCCTTGCTGACCAATCCACTCAAATAAGAAGTGCACTTCAGGTACAGGGAGAGAAATTCATGGGAGAGGAATTCACTGAGTGCTCTGCAAGGTGAGACAGCCAAGGAGCAACACCTGGTGCTCACACTAATGGCCCTGGGGTGAAGTCTCTGCCCTTCCTGGGGCAGTCTGTGTGTTTGGGAGGGGGAAATGTTGGTGTTTTCATGTGCTTTCCTGGCACAGTATGATTATTTCATACGTTTGTCTGAGGTGCTTTAAAATGCAATTTCTTTGATTAATTTGGTGTCTATATTTTCACTGTTTTGTTCACTCCAATTTATGACAAAATTGAACAAAGTGGGTAACAAAATATAGCCCTGTCAGGCTCCTGTCTTGATGGATATAAAGAAAAATGTGAAACTGTCAGGCACACAAATGTGCCAAACCCCAAGGAAAATTATTACATTCTGCTTGACATTTACTTTAATTTTACAAAATTCTGTAATACCATTATAAATAATAATAATAAAAAGCAGCATGGAAATATTTTAAAGTGTATTTATTTTCATTTGCTAGTTTGGTGATTTATGGGTTTGTTTTATTTTCTTTTTTTTTTCCCTCTCTGCATCAGAAGAGAGAATGAGCACCTTGAGCTCGAGTGCTGCCCTGACTGCAGGGTGCCTGGAGTTGGGTATCTGTCACATTCACATTTTCTGGAAAAATCCCCTTGCCCAGGATTCCTCTCCTGGGAAGCTGAGAAGCCTCAGAGAAAAAGGAAAACAATAATTATCTTATTTGCTTCTCCTGTGTTTGCTGCTTTGGAATGTGGTTGGAGATTGTTTATCCAACATGTGAATTGTTTTGACTTAATGACCAATTACAGCCAAGCTGTGTCAGGACTCTGGAAGGAGTCTGAAGTGTTCACTATTATCTTTTAGCTTTCTGTAATTATCCTTTCTGTATTCTTTAGTATAGTTTAGTATAGCATTCTTTAATATAATATATATAATAAAATAATAAATTAGCCTTCTGAGAACATGGAGTCAGATTCATCATTCCCCTCCAGCTGGAGGGGTCTCAGAAAATACCACAGGGTATCCAAGGAAATGTGCCTGCGAGAAGGGGGCAAAGTAACAAAAAAGTAAATCTCTGCTCCCAAAAGCTCTGCAAGGCTGTTGAGCCCCTGTAAAGCTCTAAGGGACAGCTCACTGTGTCAGGCCAGTGACTGCAGATGCCAATCCAACAAAGCTGAGGGTCTAAAGGGGGGCTGGTCCTGCACTGCTGTGTGGGAATGGAACTCAGATACCCAAAGAAGTGTGGGAAGTGAGCAACCCAATTTTGTAGGTGAGAATCTAATTAATTCTTTTCTACTGAAAGCAGAGAAAGAGTTGAGAAAAAAGGCACAAGCGGGTGGAAGCCAGCAATACTCAGCTTTCAGGAACAGGATGAGCAAAGGTGCTTTGAAAAACTACACATGGGTATTTTAAAAATACACCTGGGTGATGCTGAGGGCCTAATCCTGCTCTGCCTGCTGATGGGAGCTCCACGTTCTACCCTTCCCTTGAGACCAGGGCTGGCTCCTTAGGCCAGCCCAGCCTTGAAGCTCCTATGCAGAAGGGCAGATGCTGTGCACTGTAGCAGGTTTTAATCAAGAGGCAGCTGTTCTGCCTCTTTGGGGGAACTGAAAAGGCCATCAGCTCACATCACTCTCAACTCTCTTCTCAAAATCCTATTCTCCTCCCCACCAAGCCTCAAAGTAGAGTCACACACCCCAAAGGAAATGGGAGAAGAAAACCACTTCAAGACATCAAGGTGATGTCTGTTGCTCTGACAGCTCAAGGCCAAGAAAAGTGTATGAAAATAATTGATGGGATGTAGCAAACAGGGTTGGCATCATTTACATACTGAACTGACAGCATGTGCCATTCACAGGCCCTTCCACTGTAAATAATGCCATATATTGACACAGAAAAGTCTTATTTATCTCAGGAGTTAAAAAGGCACCACCTGAATGGACAGCCAGCTTCTGGGCTCCCCAGGAAAATGTTTCTGTAGGAGAGGTTGCATTAGATAATGATCTATAACCAGGCTGATATGGGCAAGGCTCTGGTAGCCAGGGAACTCCAGGATGTCCAGCCCTTCCTCATGGTCCCTGGGCTCACCCCAGGGCTGATGCTCTGCCTGGGACACAGCTCTAACACACTGAACCTGGAAACCTCAAAGGGCTCTGAGTGCTCAATACTTCCTCCTGTCATCCCCACAGGCTGTCATTTCCAAGGTGTTTGGGTTTCCTGAAGACCTTCCAGCTGTGCTGCATTTGGGGCTGAGTGCTGCAGCTGCTCCCCATTGCCCTCCCTGCCACTCTCAGGGAACCTCCTGGTCTGGTTACAGGAAGCTGAGTTTAAGGAGCTATGCTTGGGAAATCTGCCTTATTTTGGCAAGAGAGGGCTAGAGAGTGTTCTCTGGGCTGGGATATCCATGGGGCTGGTGACCTTTGCAGCTGAGAAGGTCCTTGCACAGCTTCCACCCACCTGTACCTGATGGAGAGGTGCACCTTGGCCATGACATTGCACAGGAATGTGCCCCAGCATTGGTCCTGTAAGCCCTGGTGTCCTTGAATTGCTCAGCTGGTGGGAGCAGCTTTGCTGAGGAGTGGGATGCTTTTAGAGGAAAAGGTTTTCCTGTGGGTGAAAGGTTTTGGTGAGCCAGACTCTTCCAGATTGGAAGGTTTAATTTGTTTTCATCTGTAAAGCATGGCTGCTGTTGGGAACTAAACCCTGGGGAAGCAGCGAGGCTCTGTCATCCCAAACAAGTCAGGAGGCTCCTTCCTGGTGTTTCCACAGCACCCCTGTCCTGCTGCTTCAGTGGCCAGCAGGCCTGGACCCCTCCATGAGAGACAACTGCCCACTTTGAAAATTTAGAGAGGTTTATTAAACCTTAACAAAAATTCAACAAAAGGACCACATAAGGAAAAACCTGCAGCACTGGGAACTGGCCCTCATGCACACCACATGGCCAGTTCATCTTCAAGCTGGATGCTCAGGCTTTTATACCCCTGGGGTTGCATCAGCCAGCCCTGGCCCCTCCCAAAGTCTGTCAGGCAGCTCTTCTTTGCCATTTATCAGTGCAGACTGCTTTGTAACTGGATTGGAGGTCAGGTGTTGCCATGCCCACCCCCTGAGCACCCCCAAGCTTTTCCATTCCCACCTGCCCCAGGCAAGGGACACCTGTGCAGCTTCTTTGTACCTGTCCTAGACAGCCCAGGCTGTCTGATGGCAACAGTACAGGAGGGAAAGGGAACTGTGGGGAGAACAGAGGACACCTAAACTACAATAACATAACTTTACATCACTGAAGCTTTTCTTAATATTCACACAATAGTTATCTTTTAATTGTGAGAGCCAATCATCTCACTATCCATCTATAACCCCTCTCTGCTGTGCTCACATGAGTGCAGCTGCTCCTGTGTGCAAACCCCAAGCACCTCCTCTCCTCTGTGGCCATCTCGGGGCTGTGCCCTGCCAGCCAGCAGGTCTCCACTCCACCTCTGCTTCATGAAGCCCTTCTGGGAAGTGAAATGTGCTGCCTGCTCAGGAAGAGGCGTTATAGTGGGCAGGTAGCGATGGGGGAAGATGGATCACTGAGTCAGAAATCAATCGAGAGCTTGTGATGGCATCATAAATCAGGGGATGCTGAGCGTTAAAGAAACCCAACACTTGATTTATAACTTGGCACAAGCCATTTGTCGCCAGCCAAGATTTTCAAAAAGAGAAACATTTTCGTAAGCTTAATTTAACATTATTTTTTTCCACTGTGCTAAGTGTTTCTGTAGGGTTTATTTTTCCTCCTGCAGATAAAACTCAATTTGCGGATTAAAACGGCCAAATGACATCTGAAAATTTTGTTTCCCTTTGAAATTCTTGTTGGGTTTGTGCCCTCTTTTCCCTAATTCATGGTCATTCTTCTCTCAGCCTAGATTTGTCCCTGATGCCTTTTAATACTGAGTCTCACTGGGAGCTGGAGGATTTTGCTGGTGGATGGCTGGTGCAAATCCAGCTCATGCTGCTGACAAGTATTATCAGTTAATCACTGCTCTGCTGCTGATGTGCAGCTCATTTTGGTGTCAGCAGCAGGTAGGCAGCTGCCTTACCTACACCTACCCTCTCAGCTGTGTGTCTGGCTGGCTGCAGGAGGGGCTGAACACTCAGTGGGTTGTGGTAAATCAGGATTCACCCTGAGCTGCAGTGGCTTGGGAGGGGCACTTTGTGCTGCTCCCAGTGCTGGGACTGGAGCCTGCAGTGCCTGATGCATCAGAGTGGTTTTTCTGTCCCTGCACCTCAGCATCTTCTCTCTTATGCTGCTAGGTGATGTGTCATTAATATATATTTATTTTTTTAATGAGGAATTAAACTGTTGTTCTGGTGTGAGGTATTTTTTTTAGAATCTAAAATAAAGCATCTGTTAATTCTGAGGTGATCTGAGCATCAGGCTTGATGGACAATGCTGTTCCCAGAGTACTTACCTTTTTTCTGTTGTTTTATAATTAATTGGATTTTGGACTTGATTTCTTGGGGTGCCTTAAACCAAGATGGGAAAGCACAGAGCAGAGCTGTTCTGGAGTTTTCTGTGACACTGTTTATGTCACATGTATACAGCAGCTGGGCACAGCACCGAGCCTGAGTTCCAGAAGTGTTTGGACAAAGCCTTAAGCACATAGTGGGATTCTTGGGGATATCTTGGACATGTACTGAGCTAAGAGTTGAACCTGATGATCCTTGTGGATCCCTCTCAACTCAGAATAACCTGTGGCTCTGAGGTAATTGAGCTTCTTAATTGGAAGTTTTTGTCAGTGCAAAGCATGGTGCACAGGGTCATGGTGGGAGTGTGCTCAGTTTGCACCTTGTCTCAGACCCTCGAGTGGTTCTGGCAAATCTATTCCAGGCCAGAAAAGATACCAAGCAAGAAGAAATTAAAAAAAAGTATGGAACTCAAATATCCTCCAGTTACAAATAGTGCCTATGGTCCATTTAGCTCACATACACCAAGTAATATTGTTCATAGGCAAAGCTCCCGTGAGCTTCCTGCAATAGAGAGGATTGGTGTTGCTTGGTTACCAGTGGTACACTGGCATGATGAGATAAATCAATACAGCTCCAAATATTAAAGCCTTTAAAATGAAATCAAGGCTGTGTCCACAGTCCCCAGTGCCTCTCTTTACCTTGGAGCCAGCGTGGCACTGGAGCTGTGCAGGAGCCACGGGCACAGAGGCTGCCCAGGCTGCTGCTCTGCCTTTCACTTCTTTCTTCTTCCACTCCTTGGACTAAAAGTGAGAACAGGCTGAGCCATCCCAGAGGGGAGAGCAGGATGGAGAGGCAGCAGGGCTTTGTATGGATGTGGAGGTGACTTTGCTCTGCTCTGCAGCTGCTCCAAGCCCATCCCTCCTGTCCAGCCTTGCACAGACACGTGGCAGCAGCTCCTCCTCTCTTAGGGGGCCTGGGTGAGGTTTGCCCTGGGCAAGATGCTCTGAGCCAGGCCTGAAAGGAGCACAGAGCCCTCAGCAGAGTCATGGCATGTGCTGGTGGTGTCTGCTGAGAAATGGGGAGAGGGGAAATATCTGTAAAAAATGCCAGAACAGCTTGGTTCCCCAGGGAAGTGCCTCAGCTGCCAAGATCCCAGGTCCCCCTTCACTTGAGGTGGAAGTGAAACAGTATTGTCCTTGAAGAGGAGACAACTTTAAATGTTTGAGTCCTGCTCTTAATTAAATAAGACTGAGGAAACCATATCCCACAGCTTGAAAGAGAATGAGCAAAGCACAGAAAAGAAATAACCCTCTTTGGCTCATTTACTAGAGTGAATAAAATTGGTGGTAATTGACATAACTTTCCTCTATAAATACAATTTATATCATTTCTTGAGACTGAGTTTCCTACAGATAATAATGGTAGGGGAAGACCTTGCTCTGGAGTGAAATGTTAGCCACAAGCATGGGGTGGGCTGCCTGGGTCAGCTCTCTGGGCTTGGAAATCCTAGGGAACAGGAGCTGAGGTTCTGAAATGCAAATGTAAAACAGAGACCTTGGTTCCTGGGCACAGTGCTGAGACAAGTCACTTACTGGTGCCTGAGAGTGGGTTAAGCTGTCTATGTAGACACAGCCCTTGGAATTCGTGTGACAGTAATGCCTAGAGAAATCTACCAGGATTAGAACACTTATATTAGATTTTGTAGATATGCACGTACAGCCTCTTCTCCCAAAAGGTTGTAATGTAAGTAGACAAGTCAAAATAATGGTGAGAAAAAAAGGCTGTAACTTTACTCCAGCTTGTAGATGGCAAACTAGAGCACAGCAAGGCTCAGTCACTTCCCCACAGAGACAAAAAAAAAAAAAAAAAAAAAGTGTAGTTGAGCTGAGAACATGTCTTGGTTTGAAAAGCCAGGAGTGTGCTAAGGAATGCAGGAGCCTTCCTTGAAATGGAAAATGTAAACCTCATCCCTCCCAATTATTACAATTTTGAAATTAAGGGGCTCTCAGGCAAAGATATGGGAGTAGGAATAACAGTTCTTTACTGGGAAAATGAAAAATACAAATGCAATAGTGCAAACAAACACAAAACCCCACTGCCAGAGTCACACCATGCCCTGCCCCCTGTATGTCAGGGTGGTGGCACAGTCCCATCCCAGGGTGTGTCAGGGTGGTGGCACAGTCCCATCCCAGGGGGGCTCAGGGTGGTGGCACAGTCCCATCCCAGGGGGGCTCAGGGTGGTGGCACAGTCCCATCCCAGGGTGTGTCAGGGTGGTGGCACAGTCCCATCCCAGGGTGTGTCAGGGTGGTGGCACAGTCCCATCCCAGGGGGGCTCAGGCTGGTGGCACAGTCCCATCCCAGGGGGGCTCAGCCCTCCTGCAGTGCCAGCTGTGGTTCTGCTGGAGCAGGGATCCTGCACAAGGGGGGAGTTTTCCTCTGGAGCTCCAGGGCTGCTGGAGATGGGCCTGCCCATGTGTGTTCCTGCCCGTGGTGTCCCTGGCAGGGGGTGGACTGAAATGAGATTTGAGGTCCCTCCAACCCAAACCATTGTGTGATTCCATGGTCCCTGGGGTGCACATCCAGCCCTGGGAAGTTGTGTCTATGGAGGGTCTGGAGAGGTCTCACTGTGCTTGCCCAGGAGCTGTGGCTGTGCCTGCTGACAGCACCTGCAGCTCCTGGGACAGCAGGCTGCAGTCTGGAACACTCCTGGGGCTGCAGGCTGGAAATGTTCCTCCACTCCACCCAAACAGCTCTTTGTGTGTCCTGGGAAAGCCTTGGGGGACTCACAGGGGCTCTTTGGTGCAGCCAGAGCAGTGTAAGGTGAGTCTCCATCCCAGCTGTGCCAACAGGGCAGGACCCAGCACAGAGGGGCAGGGACCTGAGGAGGGGGAGCTGGTGGCATGAGGCATCATTTATCATTGTCACTGCTAATAATGAAGGGATGGGACTATTTGGGGGCTAGGAACAATTTATTGCTCAGACAAACATCAGTCTCAGAGGCTGTGAGATTTTGGAGGAGCAAGCACTCAGCCATAGCTCCAGAGCAGTCACAACTTTTTTGTCACAAGGCAATATAGAACTTTCTAACCCAATGGACAGTTGCACAGGGTTTATTTTGCTTTTCTCACCTATCAGCTTTACTCACTGCTGTGCACTGTGGATACTTTTGTCCAATGGCTTCTGTCTCACGTGCACACATATATTTCTATTATAACCTCTAAACTCCCAACCTGCTCCAAACTGTTACATTACTACACTATAAACCCTTCACCATCTCATCTATGCAGTTCCTTACTCACTTAAGGCCTGTTCTTGCTTACAACTGTGGAAACACAAGTTTATGTTTTAGTCTCCTGCAGGGAAAGCAGGCAGTCCAGGAGGAAGGAGCAAAGATGGTGCTGGTGGGAGAGGCTTGGAGGACAGGACTGGGCTCCCAAGCTGGGCATGGAGAGCAGAAGGACCAGCAGGGGACATGCCTGGTGGGAATGAGGACATTCCTGCAATCCAGGGTCTGCCCCACAGAGCATTTGCAGTGGCAAACACCACCCTGCTGGAGGGAAAGCCCCACTGTCAGCAGCTGGGCACAAGTTTGTCCCCACACACACCACAGCCCCCACCCCTTCAGGCTGTACCCCTGAGGGGTGTGACCTCCAAAGACAGATGCTCCTGCTTGCTAAGCAGAGGAGAAAGAGCTGCTGCTATTTATTATTAATGAAATCTCACACACAGCACTAAAGACACAGGCAATTCTTTTTGGCAAGTGTAATGAAAAAATTAATTGAATAATCATTCCATGTAAATAGATTTAGATAAGCTTCTCGTCTTTCCTTTTGATTTTTTTTTTTCCCTTCCCCTCCTTCTCTCTCCCTGCTCACACCTTCCACTTTTCAGTAGAGAAACACTGTGATTAATTGCTTGGAATATTGTTTTAATTCATAGCATCCTGTGGTGAGCAGTGGCTGTACTGGCTGGGGCCACCAAGTCCCTTGGGTCCAGACAGCTTTACCTAGGGGATGCAGAGCAGCACTAGGGAAGAAAGGCTGTTAAATTTTAGTGCTAGTAGGAACACTTCAAAAGAAACCAAAATGCCTGATTTATAGGGTGTTGTTTTTTTAATGGCTGAGAGACCCTGATCCTGTTTGTGCCTATGAATCTTCCCAGTTTTTAGGGGGTTGTTGCCTGGTGGGTGTCCCTGGAACTGGATCCAGACCCTGCCTGCTTTGGGGACCACGTGGTGGGGACCATCCTGTGAGAGACAACTGCTCACTTTGAAAATTTAGAGAGGTTTATTAAACCTTAGCAAAAATACAACAAAGAACTACATAAAGAAAAAGTCCCAGTACCACTGGGAATTGCCCCTCATGGACACCACATGGCCAGTTCATCTTCAAGCTGGATGCTCAGGCTTTTATACCCCTGGGGTTGCATCAGCCAGCCCTGCCCCTCCCAAGGTCTGTCAGTCAGTTCTTCTTTGCCATTTATCAGTGCAGACTGCTTTGTAACTGGATTGGAGGTCAGGTGTTGCCATGCCCACCCCCTGAGCACCCCCAAGCTTTTCCATTCCCACCTGCCCCAGGCAAGGGACACCTGTGCAGCTTCTTTGTACCTGTCCTAGACAGCCCAGGCTGTCTGATGGCAGCAGTACAGGGGGGAAAGGGAACTGTGGGGAGAACAGAGGACACCTAAACTACAATAACATAACTGTACATCACTAAAGCTTTTCTTAATATTCACACAATAGTTATCTTTTAATTGTGAGAGCCAATCATCTCCTTATCCATCTGTAACAATCCCCTGCCTGCTGCAGTGACCTGGTGTTTGTGAGATGCTGTCACTGTTCCCAAGGTGCTCAGGTCCTGTCAGCTTCGTGCCTTAAACTTTCATGTTGGAGTGGGAGGAAGCATGACAAGTTCTTCTTTTCTCTTTTCCCATTAGGGAGTTGTTAACGTTTCCCAATTAATGAGCCCATAATTGACCCTTGGGCAGGGTTGGGCATCCCTGTGATTTCCTCAGGGGCTGCACTGCCAAGAGCCATGGGAAGGATGTGGAGCAGCCAGGACAGGGCAGCCCTTCCCAGCAAGGATCCAGACCCCAAACAGAGCAGGACCAAAGCACTGAATCCCTCACAAATGCCAGAGTCTGGGGCTGTGCTGTCTCCTGTGAAACCAGTGAAGAAACCCCTTGTTATGCTGTGCTCTGGTTCCCACCTCTCATCAGAAGCAGTCTGGCTTTTTCTCCCTTGTGTGTTTCAGTGAAAAATACTTCCCATTAAATTTTATCTCAGAGAATCTTCTTTGGGGTCTCCAGCTCTAATTCCCTAACATGGAATACTTGTAAAGACAGAAGCCTTTTTTACCTTTACCCATGAAACTTCTCAATTCTCTGCAAAGTGGCTTAAATTGAAGGAAGAGCCAAGAGAGAATATCTTTTCATAGGAATTTCTTATGGCTTTAAAAACTAACAATCAGAAATACACAACCCCCCAACATCACCAACCCCCCAAGCCACCTTTCTGCCCTCCTGTGCAGGGCCCTGAGCTCTCATGGGTGCCCAGCAGCATCTCAGCAGAGCCACAGGGAAGGTGCTCAGGACCAGGCTGCAGTGACCCTGTTTAGCACCAGCACAGGTTCAGCCACAGCAGGACACATCCACTTTCTGTATTTTGAAGTTTAAAATGGCCAAATTCCTCACCCTGTGATCTGCCCCATCGTTAGGATGATGCAGACAAATTTCAACTCTAGCTCTGCAGATCTTCCAGGAGTGTAATGCTAGCATTTCCTGAAGACACATTGCTGTTCAACCCTGTGTCTTTTTCAGCTCCCCATCTCACCTGACAGCAAATTTCCAGCTCTCCTGTTCCCTAGAGTTACAACTATGTTCAAACAGTGTCTTATCATTCCATCAACCCACACTGAACCAGCCAGTTGCCTGGAAGAGAGACTGCTCTTATGGCTTTTCACACTTACTCAGCTGCTGCCTCACTCTGCCTGCAAAACAAAACAAAAAGGGAGAAACAGAAACTGCCTGCTGAAATGAAGCAACTGCTTTGGTGCTGCTTGTCGTGCCTGTAGTTTCCATGCCTGGAGTTTCTGAATTTCTTTTGCTTTAGATGACAGCTGGGTGTGTGACTGTCCCCTGACATGACAGAAGAACCCAGTTTATTTCTACCTTGGGATCTAACCAAACTACTTTGTGGAGCATGGACCCAAGGCAGCTCATCTGGGTGTTGGAGATGGGAAAGAGGAGCTGGCTTGTGAAAAATGTGTATTTTATGATTGGCTTTTGGCAAATATTAAAATGAATATTATATCTGGTATGTCAGAAAGTGACTCTGTATTAATTTTCTTTAGTGTGTTAGATACAGTTTTAGGTTATAACATAATGTTAAAATAGAAACTATGCTATGCAAGATACTTTTTTTTAAAGAAAGGACTCGCAGTGAGACAGCAGCCACAGGACACCGAAATATTTCAAAGAAAGAGAATTTTTTGCTCCATTATCAGAAGAAACGAACTTCTTCCCACCTTGCTCAGCCGTGAAGACGCCGTCAGGATTCAGAGGAAGAAGCTGACACTGCCCAGACAGAATCCTGTGTTGGAATGGAATTTATGCACCATGGATGAGGTGTATGAGTATGCAACAGGCTGTTGCTTTTAAGGGTTAATCCTCTGTTCACCTGGGTCCTTTTTTGAGCTTATTTTGCCCAAAAAAAGGTACCCGGACTGTAACTCTTTGTTTCTATTGTCTCATATTGTCCTAATCTCAGCCGTTAAAATTTTTATTACTCTAATTTATTACTATTTTTATCACCATTTTATTACTATTAAACTTCTAAAATCCTAAAAACAAGTGATTGGTGTTTTTCACATGGCTCTTCCACAGGCTTGTCTCACAGGTCTGGCTAAATACCTGTAACTCTTAAATACCTGTATCTAACTCTGTGAAATACCTGTAACTCTTAAATACCTGTATCTAACTCTGTGAAATACCTGTAACTCTTCTCTGGGGCATTTATTTCCATTGCCAGGTACGTGTACAGTTGTAACATTGATAATGCCAGTCAAGCTGAAACAATTCAGGCTGCATCTGGTTTGTGCTAGCACACACTCAGAGCTCTGCCCAGCTGGGAAGGAGCTGCTTTGGGACTGGGAGCAGCCCAGATTCTCAACAGGAGTTAACCAGCAGTTCCCTTTCTCAGGGATTTTGGGTCTTCAAATTCACGGTGGGCTGAAGCTCTGTGTGTAATTGTCTGCTGTGATTCAGCACAAAATCAGCAAAACTTAGTTGCTGGAGGGTTTTCCCCTCCTTTGAACACCCCTGATGTCCAGGCCCTGCTGAGGCCATCCCAAACTCCTGACCTGCTGGGCTTTGGCTCAAATGCCTGTGGAAGGGGTTAAAGCCCCTGGCCTGCAGCAAAACCAGGTTATTTACTGGGGCTGCTGCTCAGCAGTGTCCAAGCATGATCTTCTTCCCACAATCAAAGTCTTGGGACTCATTTGTTCCAATTACACCAGTAACTCCAGATGAAAACCAGCAGAAACACACCAGTATGAAACAGGGTCAAAGGGGAGATGACAGTCTGCTCCTACTGACACTGCTGTTCTTTTTACACTGATGTTTTATTGCCCTCTGGTATAAATCAGGTCTTTCATGGTTTTTAAGGTTTGGTTCCATGTGGCTGCCCTCTGCTAAAGTGTCCTTTCTCGGGTTTCAGGGCTCTGTTTTAACCTTTAATTAAAAAAAGAGTGAGTAATCTATAAACAATGTAATATTGTTCTTTTACTTTTTTTTTCTTTTCTTTCTCTTTTTTTTTTTTTGCCTTCTCTCCTCCTCCCTGCAAAAGAGCCAGCTGAGCCTAATCCTATATTCTGAAGCCATTCAGGACTGCTTTTTCTGGGTTTATGTGGAATTTGGTTGCCTGTGGCTTCAGGCAGCCCAAATCTTTCAGGATGTGCAGGACAGGTGAGGGAGAGCCAGGTACTCATGGATCCCACCCACAGGACAGCAATGCCTTTGGGAATCAACTCCTGCACATCCTCAGGGAAGGAGAATTCTGTGGGGAAAGGGAAAGCCTTGAAGGTTGGCTGCAGGGCAAAGCCTTTTTCTCATGGTAGGAGTGACCCTCACCACCCTGGTGTTGTTCCATCCTCTCCCTATGGAGAATACCCAAATCCAGGCAATCCTTCCAGAAGCACTCAGCTCCTGCCTGTGCTCCCAGTGAGAGCTTTTTGTTTGGAAAGAGGTTATTGAGGCCATCATCACCTGGATGTCACTGGGAGGGCTTGGGATTGTTTGAACATCCAGGTTTCAGATGGGCAGGGTGCTGCAAAATGAGCTCAAGGTCCCATTAAAAAATGCCAGATATTATCCACATGGAATTATCCAAATGGAGATTATCCAAATGAGTAATCCATGGGATCATATGACATGTTTTTAGGAATTTGGGCTAGGTGGATTTTGCTTTTTCCCAGTATTGCCAGCCCTCAAGCTGATCTGTAGCAAACACCAGGTCTCAAATGCACATCGTTGAACAGTTTCTGTAACCTTTGTGTTTCTGTTCTCTCTATCACAATATAGGTAGAGCAGCCCAACTCATGGGATTGTACTGTGCAACACTGATTAAAATCTTCACACAAAAACACTTCACACTTGCTCAAAGTGTTTCTGTGAAGGCAGGAAGAACCTTGCCTGCCCAAAAAGCTCTTTTGCTTTGTTGGAGTCAGTGGATTTGCCACTTCAAAAAGAAACCACAAAAAACATGCAAAAAACCGAAAACAGAACGAAACAAAAAAAGCAATACCAAACAAACAAAAAACAATGACCAAAACCAACCAACCAAACAACAAAAAAAAAACCTCAAAAAACAAAACAAAACAAAACAAGCCATAAAAAACACCCCAAAAAATCAAACCCAAAAAAAAGCAACAACACAAAGAAGAGCCAAGTCTGAGGTGAGCATGAGGAACATGAGAAGCTCCTGCAGTAAGCAGGGAAAAGTGCAGGAGCTGCTGCCCTCCTTGGTCCTTCCCAGTGCCCAGAGGCCACAAAGGCTCCCAGGAGCTGCAGGGTGAGGCAGAGGACACTGCAGCTGAAGTGTCACATCCTTTCTCCCAGGCTGTTTATTTATCAGCCATCTGCCTCTGATGTAATCAACGTCACCCTCAGCCCTGCTCCTGCAGAGGAAGGGGCTCAGTCCCCTGCTGGGGAAGCTGTGACCCCAAATCTGTGAATAAGGAAATAAGGGGGTCTCTCCTCCCCTGCACAGGGGGGTTTTGGGGGTTGCTGAGCCCCAGGGGCAGCCTCACCCCCAGAGGTGTTGCTGTTCTCTTTTCATGGGGGTGTCCCAGAGGTGATTAACAGTTTGTGGTGGGAGAGGAACGCTGATCCTAGAGAAGGCTGACCTAGAGCAGAGACTAGACAGAGCTAAAGAATAAAGCAGGGATTTATTAGGGGGCCTCAATGGATCCACCTTGGGCAGCACAAGAGCCCAGCCAGGGCTGCACCCCAGGTGAACCAAAATGGTCACAAAATGCACAGCAGGTCATGGGGTCTCTCACTGGGATCAGTTCTGCTCCATTTGCATATTGCAGTTCATTGTCCAATTCCAGCTCCAGCCCATGCAGTCCCAACTTCTTGTTTTTCTCTCTCCAGCCCACGTTGTTTGTGCTCTTGGGCTGAGATTTGGATCATTTGTCCTTGGTCCCAGCTAGAGCAGGAATTGTTTTGTCTCCCTGCTCTGTGCACAGAGCTCACCATCCCCTCATGTGAAGCCCAGACCCACACACTAAAGCAGCACAGAGTCTGAAAAACAGAAAAGCTGAACCTGAGGCATCAATGCAGACACTGCTCCAAGAGAAATGCTCAGAAATTCCATCTCAGTGAGGATGAGGATGAGGAGAGGCTGGGGTTACCCAGCCTTGACTGTGCTGTACCTCCTGTCACCTCCAGAGCCCCTCTGAGGTTCTGTGTAAAAGAAAGCAGGATGGGCACTTACACAGATAAGAAATGTGGGTACCAGAGACATGGGCAGCCTGAGCTGCTGCTCTTGGCCAAGGAATGGTGCTGTGGGGGTGAGCTGCCTGTGGCAGGAGGGGCTGCAGAGCTCATGGCCCTACAGCCTGTTCCCAAGGAGCCTTGTGAGATCTGGGGCTAACTGTGGTGTGCTTTGAAGTGGGACCCAAGAGCCAAAAGTGGCTGTGGTGGTTCTGGCAGTGGCTCTTTATGGACTGAGAGGTTAGGGAGAGGTGAAAGCACCCAAGCTGTGCTTGCAGGGTGCATCCCTGCCTCCTCTCTGTGGTTGGGTCACAGCTTTTAGCAGTTCTTTGCTGAATTTGGCAGAACTTTCCTCATCCACCCCTGCAGGGTCAGTTGGGCAGTTTGGCAACTTATGTTCGTGTTCTGGTTTGAAAGCAGAACTGGTGAGAGACTCCAAGTCAGAAATACAATTTATTAGGCAAAGGGGAAAAAATACATGCAATAATACAAAAGAAAAGGCACTGATAAAGTCAGAATACAACCTGACACCCTGTGGGTCAGGGTGTTGGGAGCAGTCCAGTTGGATTGGTGGCTGCAGCCCTCCTGGAGTGGCAGGTGTGGGTCTGTTGGAGCAGATCCTGTAGAAAGGTGTAGTTTTCCTCTGAAGATCCAGTGGAAGAGGCAGCTGCTCCTCTGGGAATGCAGTGGAAAGACTGCCTGCTCTGTCCCAAAGCCCAGAGTATGTCCAGGTGGGGATGCTCAGCTCCTCCCCCCTGGGCAGAGCATCTCACAATGGGCTGATACCTTCTGAGTCATGTGGGGGGTCCCTTGAACAAAAATGGCTCCTGGAGGGAGTTATCTCTGAGTCAAGGCACTGATGGGCCCATTAGCAGCAGATAAGGAAGAAACAATGCCCCTCCTGGTTTCAGCAGCTCTTGAGGATGGGAATAGAATATATCTAGAATGTTCTTTATATTGTAACCTAGGACAGTTCTGTTTTCCTTTGGGAATTTGCACTGTTTGGGCTTCCCAGGGTCTGTCCTTGCTTGCAGGAATGCAGGGCAGTTGGGATCTTGCTAGCACAGCACTCAGGCTCTCACAGCTGCTCCTGGGCAGAGCTGCTGGGGGCAGCAGGAAGGCAGGATGCAGGTGTGTGGCTCAGGGGTGTCTGCTGGGAGGAGGAACTCAACATTTCATCAGCATTGATTCCTGGAGGGCCATCTCCCTGACACTGATGGGAGAGGTTTAGCTTCAAATTAATCCCAACTTTGGATCAATGGGGGAAGATCAATGAGTTCAGGGTAAGCCAACCTGTAACAGCTGCAAGCTGGTGCACTGCACAACGAGATGAGCTTGTTTCAGCTGCCAGAGGTGTGAGAATATGGGAGGCTCTGTGCATTTGGGGATGGACATGGTGGGGATCTGGCCTGGACACTTGGACCAAAGAGCTCTCACAGGTGGGAGCAGGCTGGTTTTTACAGAAAACTGTGGATTGAAAGGGACTTTAAAAACCATCTTGTTCCACCCCTCCCTGCCATGGGCAGGGACAGCTTCCACTAGACCTGGATGCTCCAAATCTCATCCAGTCTGTCCTTGAACACTTCCAGGGGTGTTTTCTGTTTTACACAAGGCCTCACCCCGAGGCTCATTGGGTGCCCAAGAGCAGATGTGCAGAGGGAATGTCCTTCCTGGAGTTGTTTCTGCAGACGTGGAAGAAGGACCAGCCCAGTTTATTGAGGGGGATTACAGCTATCAGGGTGGGTTGCCATGGTGAGTAATTAAAATCTTCCCACACCTCCTGCAGCAGGTGCCCTGCACAGCAGATGTTGTGCACACCACAGGCACGGGAGCAGCTTCTGAGCACAGGAGAAACCCACAACCTGCTTTCACCTCTACTTGCCTTGGTCAATGAAATGGTCCCTGACTGGAGCTTAAATAATGCTTTTAATGCTGCTTTGCACAACACAGAGGAGCTGCAGGGTACAGGTTGTAATCCATGGATGCTCACTGTCTTTGAGAGTGTCAGATGTTGTAACTGCTGTAAAATGTACCAGATAATGGCATTAAAGCCATAAAAGCTCTGAGGGTGGCTGTGTGCCTTGCCTGGTGCCAAGCAGAGGTCAGGAAACCTGGGTTACCTGAGGAGGTGTGCAGCTGATGTCAGCTCCAGGTCCTGCAGGCTTTCAGCCTCAGTGCTGGGTCTCTCCTGTAGCACTGGAGCATAAACTGCATGAAGATTTCCTTCCTCTGCTTTGGGATGTGATGAGAGGCACTGGGGCCAGAGCTCTGAGTGCTGGAGCACAGAGCTGCTCTTGAGTCCATCCCTGAGCAGCTCCAGCTGGCCTTGTTTGTGATGGCTATGGGACCTCCCAGCCCAGCCAGAGCTGAGAGGTGACCAGTTCATCCCCAAAGAGAAACCACAAGGTCTGTCATGTCCCACTTTAGGCTTTATTGTGACTCATCAGACTGCTTCCTGCTGGGCTTCTCCATTTCAGCCCTGAAAGAAATCAAACCTGTGTCTTTGCTTTTTTCCTCCCTGGATTTCTTTGCAGTGCCTCTATTGTAATTGTTTAAAGGAGTTAGGAGGAAGCATGGACAATGTCTCCCTGTGCTTCTCAAGGAAAATCTTTGTGCAGAAGCTTGTGCAGCCTCTCCTCCCTCCTTGTGCCTCTCTGAAGGTTGGGTTGTGAGCCCAGCTGTTGTTGGACAGCTGGAAATCCACCTCCAGTGGGCTGGTTACTGGTGTGGCAGCCACTGATCCCAGAATTTAGCTGGGAAGGAGCTGGTTGGACCAGGGGGAGAAAGCCACTGTCCCTTTAGTCCAGCACATCCCTCCTGCTGGGCTGGCAGTCCTTTCCCAGGATTGATTGTCCAAAGAACAAAAGCAAAGCAGGAGCAAAGTGCAATAATCATGTGAGAGGAGAGAAACTTGAGAAGCACACCACAGGTTCACTTAACTCCTGCTTGGTCGATAAGCTGCTTATTGCAAGGCATTATTCTTGTGCTCCTGATTCCCAGAAGTGTGGAGCTGCCTGGAAGGCCATGACCAAACCCTGCCATGATTTTAATGGAGCAGGACACAGCACTGGTCATAAAGTGTGAAAACACCATTGCCCCGAGAGGAACAGCACAATGGGATAACAAAAGTAGTGACTGGCATGGGGCTGTTTCACATTCCTTTGCACAAGGAGGGGCTGGCTGGCTCCTTCACATCCCCATTGCGTGGCTCCAGAGCTAGTTTAGGCTTATAAGCAAAGAATCCACTCTGGAGGGTGGGCTGATCACCACCCAGAGAGAAAAAAATAAGTCAAAGAATATTTGTTTCATTACTGTAATATTCTACTACTTTAGCTAGTCACAGTTTAAGAGCAGCTATTTTCTTTTCCACTCTCCTATTTAAAAGAAGAGCTCCTGTTAAAGCTGTGTGAAATACAGATTTCCTTTGGATTTACTGCCTAAACAAAATGGAATGCTTTGGATGAACATTTTTTCCCCCCTGGGTGAATGATAAAAAGTTAGAGTTACCAAAAATGTCTCATTCAATGACAAATCAGGTGTTTTGGTTTGGGGAATGGACGAGAATAGCAGTGAGAACAGCTCTGCTTTTCAGTTACATTTGGGTAAATACAAAAGAAGAACAGCTAAATGCATTGCACCTAGAAAACATTTGAACTGAGCAGTGGGCCTAGGGGTGATGTTCCTGTAGATCTCAGCATAAACTTTGAGATTTTAACAATACTGAACTTAGTTTTCTGTTTTGCAAAAAGATCCTTTACTCGAGAGAATTTGCATGGCCTTAGCTAAAATATAACAAATATTAAATCTAATTCTAAAAACCAAGGTCACTTTTCAAAAGTAAAATCTCAGTTACATATGTAGACCAGATGGGTTCTGTTTTCAATGATAGTTGGGGGGGCTCATTTTTTTGGGGCATTATTATTCCAAACTTATAATATTCCATTATTATATTTCAAAGTGAGCTCGAACAGAAAAAAGCCAAGCTCAGCCTAAGACAGCATCAGAGATAAAAAAGGAATTGTTCTAACACAGTGGTTCCCATAGCCCAGCCCCAGGGGCCATTATTTGCCCCAGGGCTGTGGGGTCACCTGTGAACCAAGGGAATGCACTGAGGTGCAGGAGCCCTGCATGCTGTGGGAATGTCGTGGTGCTGAGCCCTTGCACCTCACTGGTTGTGCTGTGCTCACCTTAGGAACCATTCCAGGATTTTACACCTTGCTTTCAGGCCATCCCCTTGAAAGCTCAAGTCATTTTTGCTCTGACCCTGACCCTGAAGGGAAGGGCTCCATCCTTGAGCAGTGTGGGTGAGTACCTGCAAAGAGGCTGAGCAGAACCGTGGTGGATTGAACTCTTTTCCTGCTCTCTGTCTCTCTCCAGGGTTGTGTCCCACCTTCCTGGAGACTGGTGTCACCCAAAATAGCTTGGTTTTGAAAAGAAGGTGGATGGGTAAAGGAGAGAAGGGATAATTATGGGGGGAATCTGGGAATTTCTTTATCAGATTGTGACACTGTTGAAACCCCCATGTGGCACTTAGAAATCCCCATTTTCCACCAGGCCTTGGCCTCAGAGCTGCACCTGCCATGACAAAATCCCAGAGGGTTTTACAGCATCCCCAAGTCAGTATTTGCTGTGGCCCTGACCCTGAAGGGAGAGGTTCCACCCTTGAGGAGGTGGGGGTGAGTATCTGTAGCTGCAGTGCTGCATCCAGGTCTGGAGTCCTCAGCTCATGAAAGACCTGTTGGGTCCAGAGGAGCCCTTGGAGCCCCTCTGCTCTGGAGCCAGGCTGGGAGAGCTGGGGGTGCTCACCTGGAGAGGAGAAGGCTCTGGGCAGAACTCACAGCAGCCTTTCAGTGTTTAACCAGGACTAATGAAAGAGCAGGGGGAGGCAGTTTGTACAAGGGTAGGTAGCAATAGGACATGAGGGGATACTTTTAAACCAAGAGATGAGAGATTTAGATTAGATGACAGGAAGAAGTTCTTCACTGTGAGAATGCCCTGGCACAGGGTGCCCAGAGCAGCTGTGGCTGCCCCTGGATCCCTGGCAGTGCCCAAGGCCAGGCTGGAGCAGCCTGGGGTGCTGGAAGGTGTCCTTGAACATTCAAAGCAGGGGGTGAGCATGAGAAATCTTTAAGGTCCCTCCCAATCCAGACCATTCTGTGATGCTGTGACTCTGGATTTGGTGTGTGGCCCTCTGGGCCCTGGGGACAGCTCTATCCCCCTGCCCACAGCAGCTCCCTTGTCCACAGCCCAGTCAGCCCTGTGAGCTCTGAATTGATCACAGCCCAAGGGCAGCCCCTCCTGCCAAAGGCCAGGCCCTGGGCCCATCACAGCTGCAGCTTTTTTTCCACATTACTGTATTACAGCAGAAGCTGATGCCAGTAACCCCCATCCTTACAACCTTCCTGGATGTTTGCTCAGCTTCTTGCTTCCCCAGCCATTTGACATCAGGTGTGCCATGTCCACAGCAGCTGGGACAGCCTGGGCTTGATTCTCTTCCCAGGGATGCTTCTTAAAAACTGTTCCACAGCGCTGGTCCCTTGCCAGCACTGATGGATGCAACATCCTGGTTTACTGGAAATGCAGTGAGACAAAGGGTGGGGAATGGCAGAGCAGGGACTCGAGAGCCTGTCTGTCCTGCAGCAGCACTGAGGGTGCCTCAGACCCTCCTCAGCCACAGCAGCCCCCCAGACTCCTGCCTTATTTTTATTTAAGCTGGCTTAAATCATAAGACCAATGCTGGGAGGCTGTTGTGGTATTGTGCAGGATGAGGTGAGAGATGAGAATCTGACTCCAAGTTCTCAGAAGGCTGATTTATCATTATATCATATCATCATATCATATTATTATATTCTGAAACTATACTAAAGAAACAGAAAGGAGACATCAGAAGGCATAGCAAGAATGAATAATAAAAACCCATGACAGACTCAGAGTCTGACACAGCTGGCTGTGATTGGCCATCAATTAAAAACAATTCCCATGCTGGGTAAACAATTCTCCAAATCACATTCCAGAGCAGCAAAACATGAAGAAGATGAGGATTCTCATCTTGCCAGGAGAAGAAATCCTGGCAAAGGGATTTTTCAGAAAACATCACAGTGACAGGAGGTCTCAGCTCTTGTCTTTGCAGTGTTTGGATGGGTACCTGGGGAGGGAGGGGTGGCCACAGCCCTGTCCCCTCTCACACCTAAAAGCAGTTTTACATCCTGAGGTCTTGATGGTGTTGGGGCATTGAATGTGCTTTAATCTCTGGCTGCCAGAGGTAGGCATGGTGTGAAAAATGCTTATTTTTGACTGGCTTTTTGCAAATATTCAAATGAATATTGTATGTGTTATGTTAGAAAGTGATGCTATGTTAATTTTCTTAAGTAGTGTGTTAAATATAGTTTTGGGTTATAACAAAATGTGAAAATAGAAACTATTAAGAGTAAGATAAGAGTATCTTACTAAGTAAGACACTTTTTTTAAAAAGAGAGGAATGAGGTCCTTGCACCAGACAGCAGCCACAGGACACCGAAATCTTTCAGAGAAAGAGAATTTATTGCTCCATTATCAGAAGAAATGAACTTCTTCCTGCCTTGCTCAGCTCTGAAGATGCCGTCAGGATTCAGAGGGAGAAGCTGACACTGCCCAGACAGAATCCTGTGTTTGAATGGAATTTATGCATCATGGATGAGGTGTATGAATATGCAACAGGCTGTTGCTTTTAAGGGTTAATGCTCTGTTAATGTGGGTCCTTTTTCAGGCTTATGCTGGCCAGAAGGAGGTACCCAGACTGTCCCTAACTCTTTTTTTTACTGTCTTGTATTGTCCTAAATCCCAATTGTCCAAATTTTTATTACTCTAATTATATTACTATTTTTATAACCATTAAACTTTTAAAATCCTAAAACCAAGTGATTGGCATTTCTCACACATGGACATCTCTTGAAGAACTTTGGACAGTCCCTGCTATGTCTATAAATGCTTTTGGAGCAGTTAAGTCCATGTGACTGAACCCAAGGTCCAGCCAGAGCTGGGAAGCACCATGCATGCCTCAGGGCTGTGGCCTGCCACCCTCATGCTGCTTTTGGGGCATTTTCTTGATGTTCTTTGCAGATTTTCAGAGCTGCTGTGGGCTCCATCACCCTGAGAAGCCCCAAGGCAGCAGAGCACACATGCCCCTTACTTTTAGCAGTAGCTGAACAGCCACAGTCCCTCCTCCTCCTCCTCCTCCCAACAGGGACTGAGTGGGGCTGGCAATCCAACACTGTGAGACCTCTTAGCTCACCTGGCTTTCTAAATTCCTGAAAATGCCTCAGACTTCTTTTTTGTTCGAAATGGCACCAATCAGGTGGTGTTTCTTCATCCTCAAAGCTCCCCCCATCCCAGATGGTGCTGGCCTGCCCGTGGCTGAGGAAAAGGTGTCAGCTGAAAAGAGTCAGGTGGGAGAGTGGGCAGGCAGAGAGGCTGAGCAGAATCGTGGAGAACTGAACTCCTTTCCTGTTCTCCGTCTCTCTCCAGGTTTGTGTCCCACCACCCCCACTTTCCTGGAGACTGGTGTCACCCACAATAGCTTAGTTTTGAAAAGAAGGTGGATGGGTAAAGGAGAGAAGGTATAATTATGGGTGGAATCTGGGAATTTCTTTATCAGATTGTGACACTGTCGAACGCTTTCTGTGCAAAGTATTTTGTCAAAAAGGCAGTGATTGTGCTTTTCCCACCACCATTATCAAAGCTCCAGTCAGTCAAATCCTCCCTGTTATTAAATGCTGCTCTGCAAGTCTGCATTGTGAAGCTGAAGGATATAATCACAGGTGCCAGACATGGGGAGAGAGCTGATCCAAAGGTGTGAAAAAAAAAAGAAAACACAAAGATGAGCTGAATAAAAACACATAAATGAGGTGTAAAAAATCAGATTACAGGGGGCAGAGAAGGTGGGAGTAGAATGAAGCAGAAAAAAATCCATTACCTAGGCTTCTTCCCTCCTTTTGTTAATAGAGTAGACACTGGACAAATGCAAGTCAGAGCACCAGGAGCATTTGTCACTATTTTCCAGCACTGCTTGAGGCATGCAGAGCTTGAGGTGATTGTGGCACCTCTTGGCTGCTGCTCTGTGTGTCACAGGGCCATCAGCACCAGCCCTGGGACCGTGGGGGGTCCCTGCCAGCCCAGCACCTGGTGTCCCACGGGATCTGCAGTGGCTCTGGCACAGCCTGGCACCAACAGCACACCTGGATGGCTGCTGTGATGTCCATGACAGCACAGGAATTAGGAAATCAAGTGTTTGAAATGACAAATATTAACCCAGGCTTAGGCTCCTGGTGGAATATTTTCAGGTTTTTTCTGCCAGAGTGGATTGGCAGAGGGATTGGGTGTGCCAGAGCTCCTGTGTCAAGGGGAGGGGATGGCTGCCTGCAATGTGAAAAAAACTCATTCTGGTTGTGATGCCAAAAACTCCTTTTGAAACTAACTTTGACTGCTCCAGCCCAGGGGTGTCAAGGATTTGCTGCCACCCCCCTGAGCTCAATATTTCAGGAGAGGACACGTTCCTGTAGAAAATTTCCATTTCGGTGAACTTGCATATTTTAGAAAGCTTTTGAGCAGCATTAAACGTGTCCTTTGAAGACAGCTTTGAGAAACCAAGTCACCCTGATCTCCTTTAGATGTGGGTATCTCCAGCTGATTACTCCCACATCTCTCCATGCTGCTCTTGTTCGTCTTACAAAAACCTCTGTCTTTTGGCCAGGAGCTTGGCCACAGAAGCTGGAACCAGTTTCCCTGCACAGGGCCAGCCTTGTGCAGAGCCTCCCCCAGCACACTGGACTCACCCTGGCTTAGGCTAAGCCTGTTTGTAGGCCATGTCAATTAGGACAAAACTGGTAGAAGTGCATCACACGGCTGTTCTGGGAGAGGTCTGCAAAATCCTTTGGAAAACAGCACTCTGAGGTCAACCAGTGCCACTCCAAACATGGAAATCTGGTTTACAGAGACATTCCTGGGTGGGACATCTATTAACAGGCCAGGCAATAGGTCACCTTTGCCATGCATAAAATGCCAATAGCATATTAATGGAGCTCAGAGAACCAATCAGCCCTGCTCCTGGGCAGGGAGGCAGTCATGCTTATAACACAGAAAAACATGGATTTTTTTTTTTGTTCTGCCCCAAGGCACCTTGGAAATTTGGCCCTATAGAGGTCACTAAGTTTGGGGATTTTTTTTTCTGGATTTTTTTTCCTGATTTTTTTCTGGATTTTTTTTTCTTGACAGAGGTAAAGGGAGCTCAGAGAAGGGCCTATGATCTCACTGCAGGAGTTTCAGAGTAATGTTTGCTGGCCTGTTTTATGCATGAGGATAGGTGAAACGATCATACAGCTTCCTTCTGTCCAGTCCACCCCTTCCTGCAAACATTCTTCTTTTTGCCACTCTGAATTTCAGGGGGTCAGAGCATCACTTGTAAACTGAGAGCACACGCATTGGGTAAGGCTAATTTTGAACACAGCAGGTCATCTCTCAAACTAGCATGACCTTGGTTAAAATTCCACTATATTTCAATTGTTATGGATTTTCAGTGCCTCTTTTCTGAATGGGAGCCTCTGAAATGAAATGCTGTGAAGTGCTATAGATCTGTTTGCAAGGTTATCACAAAGGCAGGCGGGACAGTTCTGCCTCTGAGAGGATGCACTGCAAAGCCCCCAAGGTCTGTGAGATACTGACACTCCAGAGATGTGTCACTGCTTATCAGGGGCCACCCTGACCCTCAGAGCAGCTGAAATATTCAACTTTGTCATTGTGTGCTCACTGTCCTTCCTGCCAGCTGTGTGGGGATGCCCACAGACCCATGTGCAGGGCAACAGGAGCTGCCCAAAGCTGCATTTCAAGGACACACCAAAGACTTACCTGCCCAATTTACCACTGACTGTCTGCTCCCAGCTGCAGAGCAGGGGAGGGCAGAGTGTTCTGCCCAGTGAGCAGTGGTTCAGCGGTGAGGGCTGGGAACACAAACCCTGAGAGGAACCACTGAGGGAGCTGGGGGTGCTCAGCCTGGAGAAAAGGAGACTCAGGGGTGACCTCATCACTCTACAACTCCCTGAAAGGTGCCTGTGCTCAGGTGGGGCTGGGCTCTGTCTCCAGATAGCACTGACAGAACCAGAGCACACAGCCTCCAGCTGCACCAAGGGAAATACAGGTTGGATATTAGGAAGAAGTTTCTCACAGAAAGAGTGATAAAGTTCTGGAATGGCTGCCTGGGGAGGTGGTGGAGCCCCCATCCCTGGGTGTGTTTAACAAAGCCTGGATGTGGCACTGGGTGCCAGGGTTTAGCTGAGGTGTTGGGGCTGGGTTGGACTCTGTGATTTTGAAGGTCTCTTCCAACCCAGTCATTCTGTGATTCTGTGAATTCTGTGCAATCAGGTACCACCCTTGGGAGATGCACAGGGCCAAGGAGGTGACAGAGAGCAGCTCACGTTTCCAGCAGCATTGGAAACCAATCGCTGTGGAAAAAAGTGGAGAAGCTGCAAACCTCCAAAGCCCAAGTCACAATAAAATAATATTCAGAGCTGGGATGGATTTTTTACTTTTCAAGTGCCAAATGGGATGATATCCAAGTTTGTAATGAAAGGACATAAACCATACGCTCACCACTGACAGAACAAAATGACTGATTTTTTGGGTTTTTTTGTCCTGCTCCAAAATACATTGCTTTGGGGGCATTTTCTTGATGTTATTTGCAGATTCAGCAGGTTGGCTGATGAGGTGAAAATTGTCCAGCTATGCTGGCTTGGCAAGACTTACCTGACCTTCTGGGAGATGCAGCCAGAGGAATCAGCAGTGTTGACATTTGTTGGTGGACATCTAAAGCCACATGGCTGAGCATTCTGGCACAGCTTTGGCTATAACCAGGGAGAAAAACATGATGGAGTTTTTGTTTCAGGTGCGCAAACTTCTGCAATTTAACACTGAAGTCTTATCTTCCTACAAGAAATACAAAATTCATTTCAGATCTTTAAATCTGAATGTCTAGTGGAGAGCAGTAATACTCCTAAACTTTTTTGTCTCAGGGTGTCCATGTTCATGTACAGAAGTCAGAAGCAGGCAGTATTTATACATTTCCTTTCAGGTGTTTACAGCTGCAGATCTCAGTGAGAAAGCTCTCAACAGCTTTAAAAAGAACAATCAAATAGTGTAGCAAGGGGCTGATTGCTGCTCCCTGGGGAACTGCTGCACACATTATAGACTATCTGCCTCACACAATAATGACAGACAAGCAGATGACCTTTCTATGCTAATGATTTGGCTCCTCAATGAATTCATCCTATGTGAAACAGGCAACTTGTCTTTGCTCAGTGATGGATCATGTCATGGGATCCCAGAGCCTTCGTGTGTTAGTTAATGTTCTGTCAACACAAACCCCTGAGAGATCGTCCCAGATGTTCTGGATGACAATTAAGCTCTCCTGAATAAAAGAGATGGTGCCTAGCAAGCTTCCAGGAGCTGATGCACTTCCTGAAACACAACTGGTCACATCCCAGTGGAAATGTTCCCTCCCTCTGCTGTGGGAGCACGAGTGCAAGAGCAGGGTTAAAAACCTACAGTAAAATGAACTGGAAAATATTGATCCAATTTAAAGCTGCATTAGGAATGCCCAAATCATTGCATCCTAGCATTAACTAATTTTTAAATATCTAATGGTTTTATCTGCTCTGCTGCACTTCATAATGACAAATAAATGTGTTAGTGCCCACAGCTCCTGCACTGCAGATATTTTCCTTCCCTGTATCAAATGCAGACCCTGTGCCTGCCCCATCTCCACATCCCCTGCAGTGCTGCAATCTGAGAGAGTGCACATGGGGCACACAGGTTATTGCCAGCAGGATTTGGCTGCCCAGCATTGCACCTTCCTCCCCAGGGGCTGCTCTCAGGACTGCTGTGCATCCCACAGCTCCCCTGAGGGATTTACAGCAATGGAGCCTCAGCCCAGGTAACACAGATCACTCTGTGTTTACATATGAGTTGAAGATGAAAATCAGGATGAGGGCAATAGAATACATGATAAGAAACATCTCATGTGTGAAGACTTTCAACCTGACAACTCTTTTGCAAATGCTGTGGAGAAATCTTGTGTTTATAACCCATGGGGCAGGCTCCACCTGCCCACATTCCTGGGAGAAACTGGGATCACCCCTTTTCTCCCCACAGGCAGGACTTTTCATACCCCTTGGAACTGAGAGCTAAACCAAGGGGCACATTGCCCCACTGTAAACCAATGCAGTCCTGCAAACTGCTTTTGCTCAGCCCCGTTGTGCAATTTTTAGAATGTCCTTCTGGTTTTGGTTTTTTCCTTGGAGGGCTCCTTTGCTTTGGGAGATGCTAAACCTTGCCTTGACTTGGTAGAACCCCAGGCTGGAAGGGACATCAGGGATCTCCTGCTCCAACCTTTCTTGGCACAATGCTCTAGATGAGATGGCCCAGCACTCTGTTTTGGGAAAGCTGCAGAAGGCAGGGCTCAGAGACAGCAGAACTGTGGTCAGAGCTGAGCAGGAGCCATGAGATTGGTCAGCAGGAAAATTATGTAAGTAGAAAAGTAAGGACAAACAGAACAATGGTCTGTGTATTAATGCTTGTCTAGAATAACTCCCCAAGCTGCAGAAAAGTTTATCTAGTGAGATATTAGGGAGTTCTAAGCTTAATAATGGAGCTCTGTGCATTGTGTTTGAAGGCTCACAAGCAGGTGTTGTATTTGAAATAAGCAAGCATTGTTCAACCAAAGGTACCTGTGCTTACAGTGGTGGATAGAACTGCTGTCAGTGTGCTTTTGCTTTGTGTGATTGGCCAAAAAACTTTTAAAGTGAGTTGTAACATTGAGTTCTTGGTCTGCTGCCTGGGACGTGAGCTGCTGGCACCTTCCCATTGCCAGACCCATGGAATGAGAGCAATGCTGGAAAATACAACAGCTCAAGGCAGGATCCCAGCAGTCCTGTCCTGTTCATGGTTTGTACACAGACCCTGGCCAGTGACTGGGGACAGTTTTTCCAGGGGGTGGGTGAGGCCCTGGCATGGGTGGCAGAGAGGTGGCAGATGCCCATCCCCAGCCACATCAGGGTCAGGCCGCACTGGGCTCTGAGTTTTCTGTTTCTGTTTTGTTTAGAGCTCATCCAAACTGGGCTTGTGCTCCTCAGGATTCAGTGTCCTCAGCAGCCCAGAGCTGAAAGTGTTCACTGTTAAAAATTGCTGTTATTAAAACAGGAAAGTGTAGTCATTGGGCTTTCTGAATGACAGATTCATCTGTTCTGGAAGAAGCAAAATTGCTTAAAGTGCCAGGAAGGATTTCAAGGTATTTCAAAATATTCATGGAGAATATTTTAAAAATCAAGGAACTCTTCTATTATGTTGATAATTTCATTTGTTTAAAAAGCCATTTTAGTCCAAACAAAGTCCCTATCCACTTGGTAGAGGGATGGGCATAGAAAATATTAATCACACCTTCCCTCCTAATTTTTGTGCAGCCCTTGTTGGTGTTGTCAGCCTGGACCCAGGAGTGAAGAATATGGAAAATGCTTTCATTTCAGATTTGGGGCACAACAGAAGAGCTTTTGTCCCCAAAATCTTGTCTACTCCCTCCAGCTCCACTCAGTGGTCTTTGCAAAAAGAGCCTTCCTTTCTGATGGACATGATGGCATTCCTAAATGAAGCTGCACCTGTTCAACTGAGAATGTGATATTTTAAACCAATTAGTTCCATTGGCAGAGCAATCCATGCTCTCACTCCTCTTTGAAATAGCTTGTTTTGATTAAATTAAGACTAAATACCTATTAATACATTTAATAAAGGTCCTGACTCCGTGTGTAGCCCAAGCCAAGTCCAGCTTGAACAGCTGCTGCTCAGGGGTTAATCCAGGCCATCCCTAAACTTTGAAACTCCACTGACCTGCTGTCACTCCAGCTTCCACTCTCCCACTGCCCTTTTCTTCTCTGCTGTTTGCTGCTGAGTGTCAGAGCAATGGTTGCCATGGAGCAGGACCAGCAGCACCTGGAGCCAGCTGTGCTGCCACCACAGCCTTGTGCAGCACAGCTGGATGTGGGGCAGACCCCTGAACAGGAGCTCAGAGCTCCCTGGGTTGGGAGGGGAGGTCAGGGTACCTGTTGCTGATTCCCTGACTTCTGTGATTCTGGCTGGGCCCTCCCAGGGGCTCCCCTGTCAGGGGAGACCTTCCTGGAGTGGTTTTGTGTCAGGAAAGAGAGACACACTGGATCTTTTCAGTCTTCAGGTTCTTGTTTATTGTTATCTTATCTGGAGTTTTGCACACTGTCCACACCAGGCTCAGCACACTGGAAAAGCACCACAAAAATGCCAACAATCTCTTGGTACAAGGTCTTTTAAAGCTAAACTATCCAATTAAGAGCTGACACCTGGATTATTTCCCTTTTAACCCAATAACTGATCCCAAAGAGCCTGCAATGTGGATTTTCCACCCAATAACAAAATGCCACCCAAACCCATGAAGAAGGAGGAAGAAGAAGCATGAAGAAGAAGCCCAGGATGACACCTTGTGCCCTCCATCTTTCTTCCATCCACAACCCACTAAAAATCCCAAAACCTCAGTTTCCCACCTAAGTGACACACCTACACTGCTCTCTACAATCTGTTTCACACTTTTGTGGATTCCAGTCTATTCTGGAGTTTAGGAAACTTTCTCCATGGATGAGGGTCACAGTCAGTGCTCCCCTGGGGGTCAGGGCACCCCAGAGCAGAAAGGGAAATATTCCCAGTGCCCTGGGTTTCTGCAAGGGGGGCACAGCAGCTTCTGGAGCTGACAGGTGAGGCCCCAGCAGGACACAGGCACTGTCTCAAAACAGCAGGAATAAACTGGTTAACCTGGGCAGCTTTCTGGTTTGGGAGGCTCACCAAAACCTGCTTCTTGCTGCTTCTTTTCTTACCCAGGAAAGACAGAATTCCCCTCAGTTTGTGCTTCCATGGGATATTTTATGAAGGGTTTCAAACTCCCCCTCTCTCTGAGCTCTCTTTCTGAGACCTGCTCTCACAGCTTTCTGAACAGCTTCTTACCTGTACAATGTTTCCCACGAGTTATGTCCCTTAGAAGGGGTCTCCTTTGTTCTCTGGGGTGTCCTGTCCTGGCAGGAGCTGTGCCCTGCTCAGGCTGTGGGAGTTTCTAGGAGCCTGTGCCTGGATATCAGCCATGGGCCTGTTTCCCTGGGGAATTAATTGGATTTGATGGCTGTGCTCTGTCTCTGAATGTAATGGGTGAAAAACCACTCCAGGCAAGGTAATTATTGCAAATATTTCTTGTTTGTGTTACAGCACAACAATTGTGTTTCACAGCCAGGTGTCAGAGAGGGTGAGCTTTACAGAAATAACTGGGCCCTGTTCTCCAGGTTTGTTATTAATTAACTGTTCCTTATAATGCCTCCTGGAGCTCAGGAAGTGCTTCCAGGAATGGGGAGCTGCAGGAATGACATTCATGTGTCTTCCAAGGATTGTTGTCCAAAGCTGGAGCTCAGTTCAGGCCTCATAACCTGAGAGCTGGAGCAGGACTGAGATGGCATGGCAAGGAGGAGAAAACAACACCAAGCCATCACTTGTGTTATGGGGTCACTGGAAGGACCAGTCACACCAAATATGATCAAAATTTAGATTTCTCTGGTGGAAAAAATTTGACCTGGCATTTTTCACAGTCTTGGTGTCTCTGCTTTGAAACACTCCTTTGTTCTGCAGGTCTCAGGGTGAAATTTAATCATGGCTCACATAAATACTAATTTTTTTGTCTGGCTGGGAGCCAGTTTTGGATCAAATACATCATGCCCCTCTCCATGGCATACACACACCATGTTAAATCTATTCCTGCCCTCTAAAGTGAGGAAGATCAGGGGCAGTTGTTCCTTCTCTGGAAACCTTGTTAGAGAAATGGGAAGGTGAAGGGCATCCTTATGGCTCTGGCATGGGATGACACTGGCTTTAGAGGGAGGGCAGCAAATTATGGACCACAGGAGCCCCTTATGGATCACAGGAACCCCTTATGGACCACAGGAGCTCCTTATGGACCACAGGAGCTCTTTATGGACCACAGGAATCCCTTATGGCCTACAGGAGCTCCTTATGGACCACAGGAGCCCCTTATGGACCACAGGAACCCTTTATGGACCACAGGAATCCCTTATGGACCACAGGAGCCCCTTATGGACCACAGGAGCTCCTTATGGACCACAGGAGCTCCTTATGGACCACAGGAACCCCTTATGGACAACAGGAGCTCTTATGGACCACAGGAACATTTATGGACCACAGGAACCCCTTATGGCCTACAGGAGCTCTTATGGACCACAGGAACCCCTTATGGACCACAGGAACCCCTTATGGATCACAGGAGCCCCTTATGGACCACAGGAGCTCCCTATGGATCACAGGAACCCCTTATGGATCACAGGAACCCCTTAATGACCACAGGAGCCCCTTATGGACCACAGGAACCCCTTATGGACCACAGGAGCTCCTTATGGATCACAGGAACCCCTTATGGATCACAGGAACCCCTTAATGACCACAGGAGCCCCTTATGGACCACAGGAGCTCCTTATGGACCACAGGAGTCCCTTATGGACCACAGGAACCCCTTATGGACCACAAGAGCTCTTATGGACCACAGGAACCCCTTATGGACCACAAGAGCTCTTATGGACCACAGTAACATTTATGGATCACAGGAGCCCCTTATGGACCACAGGAACCCCTTATGGACCACAGGAGCTCCTTACAGACCACAGGAACCCCTTACAGACCACAGGAGCTCTTAAGGACCTCAGGAGCCCCCAAGAGGTTTGGGTCGTGCTGGTGGAATGAGCTCATGTGCACTTTTTGTCTCACTGAAGTGCTCAGGAAACATTTTTGACTGAGGGTTCTGAGCTGGAATGACTCTTCAGGCACTTTGTCTGGGAGCTGCTCTCAGAGGGCAGCTCCTGACTGTCCTGTGCAGGTGTTTGGTGCCTGCAGCTCAGCTTTGCAGGACTGGGACTGGCCCCTCAAGTCCCACAGCATCACCCCTGCCTCCACCCTGGTTTAAATTAGGGAGCAACGAGTAACAGACTATGAAATTTGGGGGGAATGCTAATTTAGGCTGACTTGTGTGAAGCTTTTATGAATTGCAGACATTTCCCTAATGCCCTGTGGTTTTCCAAGTGCTTGTGAGTCACAGCCAACCACTTTCATTCACAAAAATATTTACAAGATTGGGTTTTTAACTATTTAATCAGTTCTGTGAGGGGTGGAATGCTGTTTTCAGCCTGAAGTTGCTGGAGATATTCACACTCATTTCACTGGGATGTGGATCTGGCCTAAATTACTCTAACAGCATGTAATTATATACAAATACCAAAAAAAATAGAAAGGGCATTAACTCAGAACCTTACAAAATGAAAAGCAAATGCTCAATTAAGATGAAAAAAGACCTGGCCTGAATATTGCCTGTGAGACCCTCTAGCCAATGCAGCCCTGGCTAGGGATGTACCTTTTCCTGAGACAGAGGAACATTTTATGTTCTTTTCCCCTCATCTCCTACAGGATCTGCTGGAAATTGTTCAAAGGATTTGGACTTGGAAATACAACTCGAGGGAGATGGATTAGCTGGCAGGGGGTTGGTGAGGTCAAAAAGACAACTGATTTCATTGCTTTGTGCCCACTGCTCCTCTCAGCTGTGTATCTGTTACATCCCAGAGTATCACAGGTATTTCTGCTCGAGGAAAACCCTTCCCTTGTGTGATTGTACTCATGGGATCATGGAATGGGTTGGGCTGGAAGAGACCACCAGGTTTTGCAGTTCCATCCCTGCCATGGCAGGGACACCTCCCACTGCCCCACGCTGTCCAAGCCCTGTCCAGCCTGGCCTTGGGCACTGCCAGGGATCCAGGGGCAGCCCCAGCTGCTGTGGGCACCCTGTGCCAGGGCCTGCCCACCCTGCCAGGGCAGAATTTCCTCCTAAACCCAAATCCAATACTCACCTCTGATCAGCCTCTATGAACAGCTGAAATATGGATAATCAGTAACCCTGACTGATGTTGATCATCTGGGAATTTTTTTGTGAAGGCAGCACATTCTACACCTGAGCAGGCAGGTCTGGGTGTGTCTTGGTTTGAAAGCCAGGTGTCTGCTGAGGAAGGCAGGAGCCTCCCTTGAAATGGAAAATGTAAACCCCTCCCTCTGAATTATTGTCATTTTGGAATTAAGGGGCAAAGATATGGGAGTAGGAATAACAGTTCTTTACTGGGAAAATTAAAAATACAAATGCAATAGTACAAACCAAACCACTGCCAGAGTCAGACCATGCCCTGACCCCCTGTGTCTCAGGGTGGTGGCACAGTCCCATCCCAGGGGGGCTCAGGGTGGTGGCACAGTCCCATCCCAGGGGGGCTCAGGGTGGTGGCACAGTCCCATCCCAGGGGGGCTCAGGGTGGTGGCACAGCCCCATCCCAGGGGGGCTCAGCCCTCCTGCAGTGCCAGCTGTGGTGCTGCTGGAGCAGGGATCCTGCACAAGGGGGGAGTTTTCCTCTGCAGCTCCAGGGCTGCTGGAGATGGGCCTGCTCTCCCTCTGGGAATGCAGGGCAGGAGAAAGCTGCTCCTCTGGGAATGCAGTGGGCAAAGGCTGCTGGGCTGTTCCAGGTCAGATTGGATCCAGGTAGGAATGCTTGGCTCCTCCCCTGGGCGGAGCATCTCCCCATGGGATGATGGAATTTGATCAGCCCTGCAGGGACACTCAGTGGCCATGGACAGCAGAGATCTCCTGGAGGGAGGATTGGCTGTGGGAGAGATAAAGAAACCTGCCCCATGAACAGCAGAGAACTGCCCCAGCTCTGACAGAGGGTGACAGAACACACACCCCCATTTCCAACCTAACAGGGTGCTGCTGCTGAGGCAGAGGAGGGCACCTGTGTGAGCCCCAGGGAAGTCCCTGCCTCTGGGCACAGCAGGGATTTGGCTCCCTGCCCTCAGGAGGGCTCAGGTGTGGCTTTGGTGCCTTCAGTCATGGAGGAATCAGGTCTGACACACGACTGCAGCCAGCTCAGAGAAGTGCCCTGCTGGTCCCTCCAGGCTGTGCAGGGGCTGCCCCTCCCTCCTCAGCCTCACCTGGCACTGCAAAGAACTCCCATCCTCCTGTCTGGGCTCACAGCAAACTCACGAGCTCCTCTTTATTGAAACCATCAGGCTTGGCTAAAGTCTCTGGGCTCAGAGCAAAGCCAATGACTTCATCCCTGGAGCTGCCTCTGCATCACCTCTGCTTTCACAGATCCATTAGGAAGCTCCCCAGGAGGGAAAGCCCAGCTGCCAAATAAATCACACATTCCCAGCAGAGAGGTGTGAGGTGCTCAACAGGAACCCCAGTGCCTGGAAGGAGGGATAGGGGGTTCTTCTGCAGAGATTTTCCAAGCTTGTCCAGGCCCAGGCTGGGCCAGATCCTCAGCCAGAGCCCTTTACTGGTGTAAATGCACCAGTTCAGTGCAGTTCTGCTGCTCTGCTCCAGTGAGGATTTGGCCAGGGCCTGTGTGTGTGGTGGGTAGAAAAGAGACTATTGTCAACTGCAGGGCTTTTTATTTTTCTTCCTAATTAAAAGCAGACATTTTTATTTTTTTTAAACACTTGCAGTGGGAAGCTATAATTTAGTTTTAGAATTTCCCATTTAATACTCCCCTAATGCCTGTGGAAATGTTTGAGTGGAAGGTCACAGTTTGAATCTGTGTGGACAATTGGCTGGGGAAGGACCTGGAGGAACACAGGTATAGATTTGTAAAGCTTGGGGTGGGGATGTGGGGAAGAGAAAACCTACAGACTGAGGAGCTCTGCTGCAAGACAGGGTGGATAAAACCTCCATTTGCCCATTCCTTTAAGGGTGGCTGCTTGAGCATCAGTGTTGCATGATCCAGAGGTCATGTCAGACACCAGTAATTCAGATTTGGTGGGACCAGAAGCCAGATTTCCACATCCCCTTGTGATCTCTGCATTGCATCTGCTGGACCTGACAGAGCTGACACCAAGAAAAGGGAGCCATGCTCTTGGAACTCCTCTCCAAGCCCTGTCTTTGTGCTCCAGAATCAGCTGTGAGTGTGCCACCAGCTGCCAGGAGGGGCTGTCCCAAGGTCTCCTCTGCAGAGGACAAGGTTTGGGTCTAAATCCCTCTGCAGTGCCTGAAAAAGAGCAAGAAGAGCTGGAATTACAGGAGCTGGTTTACATCTGTCTGCTCCTGAGAGGAGAATGAGGGAAGAAAAATGAGATGTGAAACTTGTGCATCATTCAAGGCTCATTTCAGAGGGTTTGGACAGTGGGATGAAACTTTCAGCCTTGGGGCCTCTGTTTAAACCAGACCAGGTTTCTTTGCATAAAAACAAAGATGTTTCTGGATCAGGTTTCTGGTCCAGAATTTTCCCTTGAAGAATTGAAATCTCCAGCTACTTCAGAAGAAGACACTTAATGCCATGAATCACTGGGGTTTATATCCCTCATCCCAGCTCCAGTGAAAACGTTTTAATTTTTGTATCAAACATAATTTTCACTGGCTCATATTCTTCATCTCTATGAACTGTCAGTCCTAAAAAGTTTCCCATCCTCTGGGCTTTCTCCATGCCTGGTTCTGCTGACTTTTCTGTGAGCCCCTTCTGCTGCCACTGCTGCAAATGATTTGGGGGCTTGTGTTTAATGCTCCAAGGGCAGCATTACTACAGAAGTACCTTGCTGGTTTTCTGCTTCCAATCTGTGAAATTACAAAATACCACCCAAACCCATGAAGAAGAAGGAAGGAGAAGGTGAAGAAGAAGGAAGGTGGTAAAGAAGAAGGAAGGTGGTGAAGAAGAAGGACCTGCCTCCACCCTAAAACCTCCATTTTGCTTCATATCTATTACTATATTCCAAAACCCCAAACTCTAGATTTTCCACCCTGTGATATCACACACTTCTATTCAAACTCCACACCCACAATCCCAGTGCTATCCATCAGTTTTGGAAGCCTTCTCCACGGTCTCAGGTCAAATGCAGTGCTCTCCTGGGAGTCAGAGCCTGTCAGCACAGAAAGCCCAAAACTCTCAACATCCAGAACTCCAACAGTCCCTCTCTGCAGTTTTTGGGGAACGAGGAGAAAGAAAGGGTTACCTGTGCTGCTGAACATAAATCAGATTAGTACCTGCTCATCTTACAGCTGGCCAGGTCAGCAGAATGTTTGTGTTGGGGTCAGGGTTTGATGCTGGAGACACCACCTGAGCCAGGTGAGGCTGGGCTGCCCCAGCCCTGCCTCACGGCTCCTGGCCCCAGGTGACACCAGGGCCACCTGAGAGGGTCCCTGTGCTCCTGGCCAGCCTGCAGCTCTGTGCCACAGCTGTCACACCCCCCCAGCTGGAAGGCAGGCTCCTGCTGCTGCTCTGGCTCTGCCTGGCCAGGCTGCAGCACAAAGCTCCCCATTGATGTGCTGTGGCCACGCTGTCACAGTATAAGTAATCACTTTCATACTTCCTGAGCTGCATGGTCACCAAGGTGCAATATCTGATGGGCAACAGATGTCTGCTTTCTCCCAGGGTTTACAGCCCTGTGCTATTGCTGTTATTTGCTCTGGCTCCACGCTGCCGGCCAGGGGAGGAGGGGCAGGTCCTGCTGGATGAATGGCACCTACAGTCTTCCTTTGGCTTTGGAGGGGCTGTTTGAAGTGCTGAATAATACCCAGTGCTCACAGATTCAGCTCCTCTCCTCAGAAATGAAATGGTGTCTCCTGCAGTGGCGACTCCTGGTTTGTTCAGCTAGCCTTTACCCAAACACTGCTGTGTTCAGCTGAGGGAGACTTGCTGCATTTCTCAGATCTCCCCGTGCCTGCACAACGCTGCTGAAGATAAAATAACCTGGGAATAAGGTGGGGCCTGTGCCTCCTGAGGCAGCCTCTCATGAATATGACACAATTTCCCATCTCATGAGCTGTTTGTGTGCAGGGGCTGAGGGGAGCTGTGCCTCCCATGGTGCCAGCAGCACTTCAGGCACAGTGTCCTGCTTTGTCTTGCTTGATGGAGAGAGTCAGGTGCTGCCTCTGACTCTGCTCCAGTGCTGCTGCATCCTTTTTCCTTTTGAAAAACTCCTGTGCAGCCATGAAATTCCACTTTGATACCCTCCAGGAAGCCTGGCTTAAATGCCTCATCTGAAGGACATGATACGAGTCATTAAAAAACAATTTTTAGAAGTCTGGAGATGACCTATGTGGCTGCAGGAGGCTGACTCCTGTGCAGCAGCAAGCAGCCAGTTTGTACCCTCCCCCTCTGAGCAGCTCCTTGGCACAGCAGCTCTTCCTCTGGGGACAGGGCTGGGCTAATCCTGAGCTCTTCCAGGACCTCCCATGGGGGCTGATGGGCAGTGGGCTACAGGGACAGCCTGGCTCACACAGACTAAATTCAATCCAAATGCTTCCTGATGACTGCTGGTGAGCACTTTGAGCTCTTTGCCCCACGTTTCAGGAGGGCTGAACTCTCTACTCTGGTATCTTCTGTACAAAAAAAAATTATTTGAGCTGTCTGCAGCAGGACCCTGATCTGCAGGGTAGCTGGGGAAAGGCTGGGCACATGTGGCCTGTCCTCCCTGACCTCAGGTGCCATCTGAGTGCACTGGTGTGATGAGGGCACATCCAGGGAGAGCCACAGTGGAGCTGCCTTGGTGCCTTTCCAAGTTACTGTAAAACTGACAGACAGGCTCTAAAACCTCCTCTGGCCCACGCTGTGGGTGCTGTGGCACCCACCAGGGGCTCAGCTGGGGCTGCCCCAGTCCCTGAGAAAGGCTCAGACTCACACCTGGCTGCCTCTGTCCCTGCCCAGCCCTACCACCCACAGCGTTACCCTGCTCAGGGGATGAGTCAACATTTCCTGACACTTGGCTGTATGGAACCACAGGCAGCTTGTTTTGGCTGGCAGCTGGGCTTGGAAAGCCTCAGGAGGCTGGGAGGATGATAAAGACTGTGTCCCCCTCAGTGAGTGCATGGTTCAGGCATTACAGCTGGAGCAAGGAGGAGAAATGCCAGCTCAGGGATGGAGTTTAGCTCCATGGAAATACCTAAGCCTTGCTGAGCCAATACTTGTGGTAATAGGGATTAAATTGGCTCATGTAGGCATGGTCCTGAAGGGCAAAGAAACAGCTTCACATCTCCTTTGTAATGTGTCTCTTTTTCCAAGTCACCCCTTTTTCCCACTGCTGCTGTAGTGTCTTTGTGGCTGTTCAGGTTTTGCTGTAGTCTGGAGGTGTCCAAGGGCAGCTGCCTGTGCCAGGAGCCATGGCATGGCTGGGAGGGAGACCCACAAGGAAGGGTTTAAAACCTCTGCAAACACAACAGGAAAAGGAATCATTCCCTCATTTTGCAAAACAAGGGTTTGTAGGGGATTAAATTCCAGTGGCTGTGGTCCTTGGTGCTGCTCTCTGTGGAGCTCTGTTTGCTGGCAGGACCCACTGCAGGAGAAGAAATGGCTCCTAAATCACAATATGAGACCAAAGCATGCCCCAGCCTCCCTGCCAGGGCTGGGTTACTGCAGCATACCTATAAATTGCCTGCCTTCATCCTCCCCTGTGTCTGGAACAGCATCCCAGGGCAGAAAGGAAAAGTTTGCCTATGCTATCAGAGACGGAATAGAACCTCCTTCTCCTGAAGCCAAATCTGGTTTTCAGCCACAAAAAATCTCAGCAGAGAGCTTTTCCAATCCAGGGCATTCATCTTTGCTGCAATCTGTTCAGGGAGAGGCATCCACAGGCACTGCCTGCCAGGTTGGTCTCTGCCTTCTCCAGAGCAGCAGTACTCTTTATTTTCAAGATGAAAAGGCTTTTATGTGTTCTTTCTGAATAACAATTCCAGTGTCACAAACTCTTGTCATCACCCAGCTTAGCTTTGAAAAGCCAAATGCTCTGCCCATTGTCTTTGAGGGCAAAACAAAGGAAAGTGGCTTCTTTACCACCTGTGGACAAAAAGCCTCTGTGAGCTGCTGAGGTGCTGCTCCAGTGCCATCTCAGTCCCAGCTTTCTTACAGGCCTGGCTCTGGTGGTTCAGGAGCATCTGATGCAGCTCCTGCAGCCTCACACTGCAGTGTCCTGGTGGCACTCAGCAGGGCTGAGCTGGCTCCAGCTGGCTCCACCATGAGTGTGCCTGCCTCGTGGTGGCATTTCTGCATTTTGTCTGTCATCTGAAAATGGACTGCTCAGATCCTGTTCCTTCCACAGTCCTCTCTTAGCAGGGCCCCAGCTCCTTAGGTCACAGCCAGGGCTGAGTGTGCATCCACCTTACAAAGGCATTTGCATCTGCACTCCTGTCCTGACCAGATTAGAAAGTCTCCAAAGCACGGAAGGCTCTTGGTCTCTCTCCTAGACTGGGCCTGTTTCCAAGATAAATGCAAGTATTTGCAGGCAAGCTGTGGAAATGAATGCCTTCCCCACTCTGGGGAAGAGGAGAGAGGTCTGGGGAAGTGTTGCAAGTTCCTGGCTTGAATGGCTCCTCCTGCTTCTCCAGGGGCTGCACCCCCAGCAGGACAGCACTGAGTGATTTCAGAGGGGCACTGACAGCCAGACTGGTGTGTCAGCTGCTCTCCCCAGCAGGACTTCATTCTGAAGGATCTTTGCTTTTAATTGCTGCCCTTCCATTCCTGGGGCATCTTCCAGGGTGAGCAGTGGGCTGTGGGAAGCCTTGGCCCATTCTGTCTGCACCTGATGCCTGGAGAGGCTACAGGTGGAGACAGAGGCTGGACAGAGTTAAAGAATGGACTAGGGATTTATTCAAAAGCCTTAAAGGATTCACCTTGGGCAGTGCAAGAGCCTGGCAGAGGCTACACCAAAGATGAACACAAGTTTTTCAGGCAGATTTAAGTTTGGTCTATTTGCATATCTGGGTTAATTCTCCAATTACAGCTTCAGGTAATGAAGTCACATTCCCCTGGTTTGCTTCTCCCCCTGATTCCCTTTTGTTTACACAGTTCAGGCCTGAGGCTGTGATGATGACCTTGGTTCCCAGGCCCAGAGGGATTGTGTAGCCTGACCAAAATGTGAAGAAAGCTAACAAACAGTCTGTATCCAGTTCAGACCTGTACACTAATGCAGTACAGAATCTGCAAAAAAATTATAAAAGCTAAAAACTTAAGGCATCACCCTGTTGTACTGAAAAGAAAACTTGCACACCTGACCTGCCCCTGCTTAACAGTGGGGAAGAGCAGTTTGCTCCTTGTTATGACAGCAGAGATCTCATGATGAGTCAGAGGATGAAGATTGATGAGGATGAAGAATCCCAGGAAAGGTGCAGCCATAATCTGTTCTCCCTTAGCACCACCACAAGGTACCCCCATCCCCTTTATCACCTGCACCTGGGCTGCTGGACATCCCTTTCAGTACAGCAGAGGAAAACTCCCACAAGCTCTCCCAAGGTGACACAGGATGGTTTGGCTTGGGAGGGACCTTAAAGCTCATCTCATTCCACCCCCTGGTCACCTCCCACTGTCCCAGGCTGCTCCAAGCCCCATCCAGCCTGGCCTTGGGCACTGCCAGGGATGGGGCAGCCACAGCTGCTCTGGGCACCCCATGCCAGGGCCTCAGCACCCTCACAGGCAGGAATTTGTTCCTGATATCCCATCTAACCCTGCCCTCTGTTAGTTCAAACCATTCCCTCTTCTCCCATCACTGTCTGCCCAGATAAGGAGCCCCCTTGCTCAATTTGTAAGCCCCATCAAGGTACTGAAGGCTGTGATGAGGAACCCAAAGAAATGTTTGCATAGTTTTTCTCCAAAGAGTTTAGGGGTGTAGAAAGTCATTTATAAACAGCAAGGGGAATGAGGAGAGAGAAAGAAAGCACTGTTAATATAATTATGGAATATCTGAGTTGAAAGGGACCCACAGGGATCATCAAGTCCAACTTCCAGGTTTTAAGTCATCATGTTATTTATGGATCAGCTGCTGTCCTGGTCAGATTCAGGTGTGTGCTCTGACCTTGGAGGTACCCCCAGGACCTGAGCTCTGGGGAGGTTTTAGGGCACTGGGGCCACTGGGACAGCTCCTCCTTCTGCTGTGGGATGTGGCCCTGCCCCTGTGGGGTCAGGAAGGTGAGCATTGTGCTGGGGTTCCCTGGGTGTCACCCCCAGCCCCTGCAGGAGCTGTCACCCTGTCCCACGGGCTGTGCAGCCTCTGTGCCCAGCCTGCTCCAGGTGCCTGCACAGAGCCTGGGCTAAGCCCAGGATGGACAGTTCTGAATCACCTAGGAGATTAAAAACCCCAACAATCTCCAAATGGTGATGCTTTAGTTCAAGGTGCTTTGGCCTGAAGTTTCTAAATTCCTCCCCCCTTTCAGCCAGGGAACCTCTGGTCCAGTTCACAGATTTTGATCTCTAAAGCTGCACAACAAACCTTCAGGAGCACTGGCTGGGCCAGATGAATTTCCTTCCTTATCTCTTGGCCCTCCATGGCTTGGCGATCACTACAAAGTGGTGGAGGAGCCTTGGCTTGAAAGGTTTTCTCACTTGGGATTTTTTGGCAACTCTGGCCAATATTTTTAGATTACTGTGAGATCCTGGAAGTCCCTCCAGCAGCAACAGGTTTGGGCTCTTCTCCTGCAATATGGTCTGAACAAATCATCTCTGATGTTAGTGCACATGGCATATCAAAGGGTTTGGCCTGGGCTGTGAAATATATTCTGGATTAATCTCCCCCTTACCTGTAAACCAGATGAAAAAGCATACACAAACACACCAACTGTTTGATGTTTCTCCTCTGAATCAGAAAGACCTGTCTCCATGGTCCTATTATCTCCTCTTATTAAGTATGTTTTCATGCTGTGCTTTTTTTTTTTGTGCCCACAGTCAATAACAATTTAAATGATACTCTTTGATGACCTTTGTTCACATCATTTATTTCCATCTCTTTATCTGATTTTGCCAACAGGACCTAATTTGAAAGAGGCTGCAGTTCAGCGGCAGGAGGGATTTAAACACTGTTAAGACTGACATTTTCCCTCATCTCACATCCCGTGGGGTACCTGATTGCAAATTTATAATACACCAGAGGTCTTGCCATCAGAAGATACAGACTTACAGTAACAGCAACTAATTTAAAAAAGATCTCCAGCGCATCAGTGTCTGGGGCTGGTTTACACAGACTAATTAATCCTTATTTGACCTGAATTAACTCTTAATCTGTGTGAAATGAGAGAGCTTTACTGGGATATAGAAAATTTTAAAAGATGGAAAATCCTTTCAGAACAGGAGGTTTCTGCAGCTGAGTGACTTGTGGATTAAAATACTTGTTGGTTGCTGCTGCTGCTGTGGAAAATCAGCCACTTCATTTTTCTCCTTTCCCCCCTCCCCTGATACTAACCAGAAAGAAGAGGGGCAGCAGATTTTTTGCCCCCAGCAGTTACTGTCCCTTGGTAGGTGGAGCAGCACTGTTGTCCTTGCTGTTTCCTGCTGATATTTTGGGTTTATCAAAGACACCAGCAGCCTGGCACAAGGGAGGAAGCTCATTTTGGCGCAGATCTCACTGCTGACACCCCCAGGTTACAATCTCCAGGTGACAGGAGGTTTCTCTGCCCCCTGGGAGCAGTACCTTGGCAGGAGCTGCAGGTGTGAGCAGTGGTGAAGGATCAGTGTGGATTCTCTCCATGAGCCAGCTCAGAGGTGGGAGGGGGGCACCAGCACAGCCCCCCAGCCCTGCACAGCAGGACCTGCCTGCCACCCCTGGGAGGCTGCCCTGAGTGGTGTTACCATTGCATTAGGTGTCCCCTTGCAGAAGATGCCACCACATTGCAGGGCACAAGTGTCACCCTCCCCAGTCAGTGAGCTGCAGGAGGCTCGAGGTGAGCACTTAAAGGTCACCCAGTGCTGCTGCTATCTCTGTTTCCAATTACCCCCACTTGTTGGCTCTAAGGTCTTTAGTATGGAAAATAAATCAGTGTGCTGCTCCATCAGCCAGTGATGTGACAGTGTCAGAAGATCACAGGATTATAGGGATAAGGGTCTAGTTATAAAATGTGCACCATTTCCCAGGCAGCTCTTTGACCTCAGACTGCATTAATGTTGGGCCATTTTTAGGTCCAATGCCAATCTCTGTCTTGCAACATATCATCATTGCAATGCCTGATTTACACTCTGAATTATGGTAATTTATTGTAATAGCATGATTCGACCTTTCCAGTATTTCCTGGTTTTATTGGCTGTTGCATCCCTTTCCCCAGAGGGCAGAGGGACTCTGGGGTAGAGCAGGTGAACAAGCCCATAAAGGCACATAATGCTGGGAAGGGCAAACCACAAGAGCATCCTGCTAATCCAGGGCTGGGGAACACATGGAAATTTTGAGTTGATATTTCTGACATGTCCCATGCCAGAAACAGACCTGATGGGCTGTCAGCCTTGGAGGGGAAAGGTGTCCTGGATTGCCAAGCAAATTGTATTCTATTTGCCATCTCTATGGCAGCTCAGTGGGCAGTTTTCCTTATCTCTTCCCCAACCAATCCTCCCTCTGGGGACACACCTGCTGATAACAGGCCATTGAATGTCCCTGCATGGCTGATAAGAACTGCAGCATCCCACTGGGAGATGTGAGCCCAGAGGGAGGAGCCAAGCATTCCTATCTGGATATAATCTGGAGATTCTGGAACACCAGCACAACTTCTCCACTGGATTTCCCAGAGGAACAGCAGCTGCCTCTTCCCCTGGATCTTCAGAGGCAGACTGCACCCTTCTCCAGGATCCCTGCTCCAGCAGAACCACCCCTGGCACTGCAGGAGGGCTGAGCCACAATTCCAGTGGGACTGCTGCCAGCACCCTGACCCACAGGGTGTCAGGCTGTGTTCTGGCTCTGTCAGTGTTGGTTTAGTTCACCGCAGTGTTTATTTTATCTTTTTATTTTCTTCCCTAATAAAGAACTGTTATTCCCACTCCCATATTTTTGCCTGAGAGCCCCTTAATTTAAAATTTATAACAATTCAGAGGGAGGGGGTTTGCATTTTTCCATTTCAGGGGAGGCTCCTGCCTTCCTTAGCAGACACCTGGCTTTCCAAACCAAAACAAAAGGGCATCTTCAGGGGTGGCTGGAGCCAGGTCCATGAACCCCCAGGTGTGGAGCAGGGCTCTGGGAGTCTGGCTGTGCCCCACAGTGCCAGCCCAGCTCGTGTTCATGGTGTGCAATGCCCTGAGAGGGGATGAGCCTGTTTCTAGAGGAAATGAGATTTGGGAATCAGTGTGTCCTGATGGGAGAGCAGAAATGTAAAAGGCCAAGATGGAAAGTGCAAATATAATCCTAACAGTTTCTCTCTTTATTGCACTCTGCCCAGAAACGCTGCTTCTCCAAGGTAGGATTTGCAGGCATGAGAACAGAAACTGACAGCTTGCTAGCAAAATAAAAAAAAAAAATAAAAAAGAGAGAGAAAGAAAACCCAGAAACACTAAAATAATCCTCTACAACATAAAGCTTTGATAAAAGTAAAGCTGAGCCTGAGGGTGATGCTACTTTTTCACCCTGTTCTCCAGGACTGAGTTTGTTCCAGAGGACCCAGCCTTTCCTTTCAGGTTTGGAGTGGGTTATTTATTTTCTTAAGGACTGCCCTCCAGCATTCCTTTTGAAATGAATATTTGTGCCTGGCTCTGGAAAACAACAGCAAAAGCAAGCAGCCCTCTCTTCTAATGGCCCTGCTGCCTTCCAGGGAGCTGCATCTTCAGGGTTTGCTCTCAAGGGGTGGGAAGGCTCTGCTGAGCTGGGGCTCCAGCCCTCCAAGAAGCATTTTGAAACTTTTATTAATAAGGACTCAGACAAATACAGATGTAATTTTTCTCCAGATGGGTGGTGGCTGCTGGAACAAAGCTTGGATGGGAAGCAAGTATGGAAAAATACTAAAAATACATATCTATCTATCTATCTATCTATCTATCTATCTATCTATCTGTATATATAAATATATATATGGGGGGGTGTGTGAAAACTATGATTTTTTAATATATTAGATACTTATTTTACATGTATATAAATTATATATATTTATATATTTTATATAATATATTATTTATGTTGTTATATAATTATATATCATATATATTTCTATATTTCTATTAATAGAAATATTTCTACATATTTATATATTATAAGTATATCTAAATATATAGATGCTTTTATATATATATAGCTATATATATAGTATAGAGATACTTTGTATATATATAAATACTTATAAATAAATAACTATACTTATACTATAAAGATATATAGAAGATACTTTATATATATAAAGTATAGAAGATGCAGGCTGGAAGAGCTGGCTGAGGTCAGCCTAGAGAAGAGAAGGCTCTGGGGAGACCTCAGAGCCCCTCCCAGGGTCTAAAGGAGCTCCAAGAAAGCTGGAGAGGGACTTGGGACAAAGGCCTGGAGTGACAGGATAAGGGAATGGCTCCCACTGCCAGAGGGCAGGGATGGATGGGGTATTGGGAATTAGGAATTGTTCTCTGGGCACTCTGGGCCCTGGCACAGAGTGCCCAGAGCAGCTGGGGCTGCCCCTGGATCCCTGGCAGTGCCCAAGGCCAGGCTGGACATTGGGACAGTGGGAGGTGTCCCTGCTATGGCAGGGGGTGGAACAAGAGGAGCTTTAATGTCCTTTCCAACCCAAACCATTCTGGAATTCTATAAAAAATAAAGAGGCCAAGCAGGTGCTGAGAATCTCTGTTCCTGGAAAGGAGGGAAAGGGGTAGAACAGGTTGGAATTGGACTGGAGTCATCCAGTACCTCCTTTGGACACTTGCCACACCAATCCCAAATTACAGGTGCCTGAATTTTGCTCAAAACCAGAGGCAAAAGAACCAAGTGTGCCTGGAGGAGTGCTGGTGCCAGCGTGGCTGTGCTGAGAGCTGCAGCTGAGGGAGGGGAGCACAGCCAGGGCTGGAGCTGGAGCTGCTGGCCCCAGGCAGCAGATGGAGCAGGGTGATGGATTAGCAGTGACATCAAGGGAGAGCAGAACATGTATATTGTGCATCCAAGGAATTGTGTTTTCAGGTGATTTGTTTTCCCTTGAGCCATCCAGCTCATCTCCTCCAAAGAGTTAATTTATGGAGTTTACCCAAAATGATGGGTCCAGGGCAGAAGATGGGGTGGGGTCTCCTGGTGAAAGGTCTCCCTTCAGCTTTAGCTGCTGGACACACAATTTTTCTTGCTCTGTGTCTGCACCAGGTGTTTTATACCAGGCAAACATCCATCATTTCCAATTAATCCCAAAGGCCATTTCCATTACCCCTTGGTGGAGCTGACTAGAAATAATAAAGTTTCCCAGTGCTGAGCTTCAGTAAAATATTCTGAGTATCTCATAAGAGATGACTTCCTCTTAATACCAGTGAGCACTTTGTACCTCTCAGACACTGTTTTATTTCATTGTCTCTAATGGGATTGTACTCCCAGAGGCTGGGTTCCTCCCCTGGATTTTCCCAGCAAGCTTGCACTCGACAGTGACACAGTCCCTGGGCTTCAGCTGACATTTTTCTACAAGTCATGGCCCAAGTTACAACACTGGTAGGAGCTAAGTGCCTCTGAGACTTCTGGCCCTGTGTCAAATCTGGTTAAAATTGCTCTCAGCTCATCTCTCCTAATGAGTTCTGGTACATGCAGGCAGCTCCTTTAGAACCCCCCTGGTACCTGGATGCACTTGGCTTTTAAGGTGTGAAAAAACATTTTAAAATGGTCTTTGATCTGATCACACCAAAGCCACAGATGAAGTTTGTCCTCATGGAGAAATACTCTTCTGCCCTATAAAGTGTATTTTGTGCTTGCCCTGCACAACAGCCAGGAAGGAAAGGCAGCTGAGAGGGGCTGGTGCAATTCAGGAGCTGAGGTTTTTCCACTGATTTCCTCAATGACTTGAGACAAGTTTGCCTCATTTTGATATTTGTTCACCTCAAGTGTAGCCAGGTCAACAACAGCCAGCTGGGATTTGACAAGGTGTGTGCACAGGTCCCATGAGGTCCTGATTTGGGGCTTGATATGAAATTTGCTGGTTAAATAAAAATGCATCTGGGAGTTTTGACACAGAGAGCTGTTCTGTAGGTCCCAATCAATGCCCAAAGCTGATCTCCAAGCTGCCAGTCTGTACCTAAAGGATTATCAAATTAAATACAGTAGATGCACACTGTGATTCTGGGCTGACAAAATCACTGCTTGCTGTAGGGGAAGCTAAGCCAGAGGTGGGCATTCCCAAATTCTCAGCTTTCCAAGCAGCCTTCAGGAACACCCTCCATGCAGTGTGTTTTATTTTACATTTTCAGTCCATTCCACCAACAGCCAGGAGTTTGTACACACTTTGTACACACCATCACCTTCATTAGTTTGAAATGCAAATGCTGACTTAGAGATACTTCCTATCTGCAGTGCCTGGTTTCTAACCTCTCCACACAGGGACACAAAGCTCTGCAAACACATTGAGGATGCCAGGACCTTTGAAAGCAGGCTCATTTTAAGCTGCAGTCTGCTTCTGAGCTGGGATTTTGCACAAATATTTTTCAGTCATTGTTTTAACGTTTTCACGCTTGCTTTTCAAGTGGATCATCCTCTGTGATCACACACAATGGCAACAATTGTTCAGTGGTCTCTTACTCTAATGGAGTCAATTTGCTTTGCTGGGATTTCCCTCTCCCCTGCATTCAGCCTCCAGGACCAAACAGAGTGAAGCGGATCTAATTAACTTTTCTCCAGGGTATTGACTGTCTGCAAAGGAAAAGGAAAGCAATGAGGAATACATTATGAGAGCCCATTCATTGCCAATTCACACACAGGAGCACATCTTCCTCCTGCAAACCCGAGGTTTACACAAATTTCCTTATTTGATTGTATTTCCTGTTGCACAGAGGCACCAGGGGCTAAGTGAACTCCTGCGGGTTCTGGAAACAGAGTCAGAAGGAAATAAAGCAAAAGTGCTTCATATAAACAGTGGAAATTAGAAATTTCTAATTAGCCTTTATTCATTAGGAGGATGAGAAATGAAATGTACTGTAGGCCGTTATGTTCTCTCCTTGAAGGTACAGAAACTGAGCCTGACTAAGATCAGATGCTGCCTTCACCTCCCTGGAACACTGTGGGAAGAGTGAGGACCCCACAGCCATGCAAGACAAGCCCAGAGTCTGGAAAATCATGTAGACATTGTCCAAAGTGTCATGGAAATCATGTAGACAAGTCCAAAGTCTGGAAAATCATGTAGACACTGTCTAAATTTTGTGAAATGGTGAAGACACTGGGTCTGGCAGGCAGCTTTGCCCAGGAGCTGCTGCAGCCATGGGAGTGTGTGCAGGGAGGCTGGGCTGGCCAGGCTGCCATCACTGCCAGTTCAGAGCAGAGGGTGACAGGAATTTCCATCCATTTGCCTCTGGGTGTGGCTAAAGAGCAATTCCTATGTGCATAATTTAAAGAACAACCCCCAGAGGTAGTGCCTCAGTTTCCCCACCGTGCAGCACTTCATGATGAGCTGCTCTTGAGCCCCTTGTGCCAGCAGCAGAGGCAGCAGTGCCCACCTGTGTGCCAGGGCTAAGAACATCCCTGGGCAAGTGGAGCATCCCTGGGGTGAGATGGCAGCAGCCTTCACCCCTAAGGGAGTGTTGGCCAGGGAATTTCATGTGAAAATGGCCACAAAGGTGTGCCAGGCATTGTCACCTCGGGCTAACAGGAATTCCTGTTTGTAATTGAAAGTCACTCTCAGCTACTGACACAATTTTCCAGGTAACCTTGAAATTCTGGTGGGAATATTTGCTTGCAGGATGTGCAGGTTCCTCCAGCCACAGCCTTGCCACAGGGTCACCTCTGCTTTGGGGACCTGGACCTCTCAAGGCAGGGAGAGGCAGAGGGAAGCTGAAATAGGGTTACTGTGATTCTCTGAACCTTTAGCTCTCTCTCCTGTGAAGCATTAGGCAGTCAGTGAGTCCTTCTGACCACGGCACTAGGACAAGATAAATGAGGATGGTGTGTCAGGCCAGCCAAGGTAGCCTGGGAGCATCTGGGAGCTGTTTTCAGATGTCAGAAGTTAACAAGGCACTGGCTCTTCTGCTAAATTGAAATCCTTTCTGAACCTCCCCACTTCTGACACAAGCTGTTGATTGTCATCTCTACTATACCATGTGCAAATAAATACATAATAGCATCTTGTCAAAATGTATTGCCATTCAAATTGTACCTGTAATCTGGGTGTCTAACACAATCTCAGTGCTTCCTAACAAATGCATTTCCCTACCAATTTCTGCAGGATGAGAACCCACTGCAATTTATTCAGGAGTAGGGCTGAGAGCAGGGAGAGGATCAGGGGTGGGGAGGGAAGAGACATTGTCAGCACCTGCATCAGCATCAACTCAGATTAAAGAGACATTAAAGGTCTAACCAGAGCAGAATAGCCCTGTTCTGGACACAGCTGTGAGCAACATCACTGCTCCCACAATATTCTGCTGGTGCAGCATCACCTGTTTAACAACAGGATGTTGTACAAGCCTTTAAATTCCCTAGGGTCCTAACAGCTCTTAGGAAGGCCAGGCTGGAAGGAGGGAGCAGCAGCAGCTGCAGTGCTGTTTGCATTACCCCAGGCTTGTGTGGGCTCCCAGTGCCTGCAGCCCTCTCTGCTCCCCTGGGAGATGTCCAGCCCTGCAGCCCCTTGGGGCTGCTCCCAAAATAAAAGCTGGCTGTGGGCTCAGGTAGTAGAAAAGTAAGAATCACTCACACTGGGATAGAGAGAGGAGTGCTGAGCTGAGGTGGCTGCCTGGTGGTAGCAGAGCAGAATTTCACTGGGGGGGTTCAGTGAGGTGCCCCAGGGCAGACAGGCCCTGCCCTGTGCTGGCTGACCCTGACTGGGGTGGTACCATCAGCACTGGGCCACCAAAACCAGCACAGGGGCAAACAGAACAAGAGTTTTGACAAAGGCAAATAGCAACAAATCACCCTCCACTACATTTTCTAAACAAATACAAAGCATATTTGCTGGCAGCAAAGTGTTTTATGGTTCCCACCTCGCTCCTGCTGGTTTGACAGCATTTGGGGCTCATCCTGCTGAGCTGGCTGTGGTGGGACAGCCCTGGCAGGGAGTGACATGGCTGAGCCGTGGCCCTGGGATGGTTTAGGATGGTTTAAAGCCAGGTTTAGTGCCTGGGTGTGGGTGAGAGCACTGAGAAAAGGCAGATGTAATGATGGAGAGGCATGAGGCAGCTGCTGTGCTCCCCTCCTCTCTGCCAGGGAGAAGGGATGGGTGTGCATTAGGAGGAGCAGCTGCTCACACCACCATGTGTTTACACTGCTTTGCCTGTCTCCATGAGTGGTGCTGAATTAATCCAAGACACCTCTACCAGCAATAGGTTCTAAGTGCAATAATTACCTGTATGCTAACCTGTGCCCTATTTACCTTCCAGTGTATTCAGTTCAATATCTTGTGTCACTGCATTTAATAGGTGGAGCACCAGGTGCTTTAGGCCAGGCCTCTGCATTTATAAGCTTTCTGCTGTGGTTATCAATGAAATCATTAAATAATGAGCAGATTGGCTCTATTAAATTACAATCTCCAGTCCCATTCATTCTGTAATTTCAGCTGTGTGTGCTGGGAGGGTGCCTGGGCTCCTCTGTCCGCAGGCACCAAAGGTGGGAGAGCTGCTGAGAGAAGCTGGAGTTTACTGCATGGCAGAGCAGGGGCTTGGGATTTTCATTCAATGACCTCCTCCATGCCTGGGCAAGTAAAGCTGCAGCCCCATTCTCTAAACTCCATTTCAGTAAGAGTTTTACCCTCAGCAATCTTTGGCTGCCTTTTTCTCCTGTAGGAACCTCAATTCTAAGACCAGAAAAAGCATCCTGGAGAATTGTATTTTACAGAATCCCAGAATGGTTTGGGTTGGAAAGGACCTTAAAGATCATCCCATCCCACCCCCTGCCATGGCAGGCACACCTCCCACCATCCCAGGCTGCTACAAGCCCTGTCCAGCCTGGCCTTGGGCACTGCCAGGGATCCAGGGTCAGCCCCAGCTGCTCTGGGCACCCTGTGCCAGGGCCTGCCCACCCTGCCAGGGAACAATTCCTAATTCCCAATATCTAAACTAAACCTACTCTCCTTTCTTTGTTGCCACAAATGCCAGGAGGTTTTGAGACCAGGTTTTGGGGTTTTGTGGTGAATTATTGTAAATGCAGGGCCACCAATGAAGGGAGGAGTGATGCATCTGACTCCATCTTATCAGAAGGTTAATTTATTGTTTTATGATTCTATATTATATTAAAGAATACTATACTAGACTAAAGAATACAGAAAGGAGACTTACAGAAGGCTAAAAAGATAACAATGAAAACTCCTGACTCCCTCCAGAGCCCTGGCACAGCTTGGCCCTGACTGGCCAAGGAGTGAAAACAACTCCCAGCAGAATGCAATGGAACAATCACCTGTGGGTGAACAATCTCCAAACACATTCCACATGAGCACAGCCCAGGAGAAGCAAATGAGATAAGAATTGTTTTCTTTTCTCTGAGGCTTCTCAGCTTCCCAGGAGAAAACCCCTGGGTGAAGGAATCATGTTCAGGGAATGTGAATACCTCAGTGAATGTGTTATAAGATGTTTGGCCTTTCCTTGCCTCACATATCCTTCTGGGTGCAGCAGTGGGAGCAGGACTTCACCCCAGGGATACAAGGAAAAATCAAAGTTTCCACGACATTACTGTAGGGTACCACTGCTCATGGCTGGAGGAAGGTGTACTGCACCAAGATTAACAAATTAAATGTGTCCTGGGCCATTTCAGGGCACAAAAGCTGACATGCAAAGGTCCAGGTGTGTCTGCAGCCTGTGAAATGGGTGGTGGATGCAGAATTCCTGGTGGGAAAAAGCCCAGTGACTTGCCAGCTCCAGGTGAAACCCTGGCTCATAAGAAAATGCTGACAAGTGAAAAAACAAGCACACAGATGTGAATCACAGAGATTCCAACTTACACCTGACACCTTGTACTACACCCACAAAAGACTAAACTTTAAAAAGACTAAAATTTACACTCAAGGCAGTGAGAGCACTCTGGGCAGTGCAGCTCAGCACAGACAGGGCTGCACCCACCTGAGGGCTCAAGGACATCCCCATCCCCTCTCACCCCTGCACTGAAAGGGCACAGACATGGAAATTCGGGTCCCTTAGGCTCAGCCACCATCAGACAAGTTCCTTGTGGCTGAGTCTGTGCTCAGTGCAGGGCTGATGCAGCAAAACCCATCTGGCAGGAGAAAGGTACATTTTAGAGTGCAAAACATTAATTTTTGAGGACAGTCCTACTCCTCAGGAATCCCATCAGCTCCTGCTGAGTGAGTGAGAGCAGTAGCTGGCCCTTGCTGGGCTGCCTCACCTGGACATGGTGCTGCTGTTCACATCCTTCAGTGCTCTGTAAAAAGCACTCTTTGGGATGATTTGGCAGGAGGGAAGGTGTTTCTTCAAGTGCCAGTCTCCTGATTCCCTGCCTTAGCAAAGCTGCACTAATTAAATTGTGCTTGCCAGCAGAGAGGGTATTTTTCCTGGCAGCTGAGTGCCTGGATGAGCTGAGGGCCCCAGGCAAAGCCGAAGGTATTTGATCCAGCAAGATGTTCACTGCCAGCAAATATCCCAACAAGACGGTGCTGTAATATGCTTAATAAAACATCCTGCTTTTCCTCTGGCACTGGGAAGGCATGGAGACAGCACACAGCTGTTTCTACACCTAATGCAGCTCGCTGGGCAGAGAGCAGGAGCTGCAGGGCACTCACCCCTCTGTCCATCTGCCCAGACACACAGACAAGGGCATTTCCATCCAGAGTGGCAGGGGGGCAGGCCAGAGGAGCCAGGGTTTGCTCAGCCTCTGAACACCTGCAAGTCCATGGAAGTATTGTTTTCAGTGCCAAAACCAGGGGGGACTGGTGCAGAAAATGAGCTGCTCTTGCAACTGGTGTTACTTCTTGTATTTTGCCATCTTCACTCTGCTCCTGCTGTAATAGTATCATGGGGGGTGTTGCTAATTTAGAGAAAAAACAAAAATGTGCTTTGCTATCTAGCAAGGATTAATGCTGAGTCAGGCTGGGATTATAATCTCTGCACTGTAACGGGACACTGAGGCAGGTTTAAGGAACCAGGCTATGACCCCATGGCGAGTTAGAAGGAAAGCTGAATTAAGTCAGGCCTGCAAAGGAACTTTCTGTCACTTTTTGGGGAAAGAGGATTGGATTCAGGCTTTTCCCAAACATCCTCCATAACCCTCAGACCTCCTCTTTCCTGCCTGTAAAATAAATCCAAAACCTCACTTTATCTCCCCAAGCTTTGCTCCCTTCCTCTCTTCAGCATGCAGAGCCCATCAGAGGAGTCTGGTTCGTACACACCCTACAGAGAGCTCTGGTCTCTCCCTGGATCCTGCATTTCCAGGCTGGAGCCAGACCAGCAGCTCCCTGGGACTGCTGCAGACAATAGCAGTGCTCACGTGAGAGCAGGTTTTATCAACCCCCATCAGGCCAGAATGAATGGCTGTCTTAATAAAAGCAGGTGAGATCATCACTCTTGGCTTAATTTTTCCTCTTTATTGCCTTTTACATGTAGAAGTAATGATCAGCTGCTGAAATATCTCTTAAGCCAACACTTAAGGACATGTTCAAATCTCTCACTCTCCCAATGAATGGCAGTGTCATTTCAGAGGGAATTTTAGCACATTCCAGGACCAAAAGGAGAAGTTCCTTGTGGGACTGGTACCCCCACATTTCAAGATGCCTGGAAGCAAAGTCCCATTAAAACAGACCTGAAACCAGTAAAGTCCCATCAAACAGACCTGGAACAGTGAAGTCCCATTAAAACAAATCTAGAACCAGTGAAGTCCCATTAAACAGACCTGGAACAATGAATTCCCATTAAACAGACCTGGAACAATGAAGTCCCATTAAAAGAGTCCCCTAAGACAGTCCTGTGCACTGGAGCTGTGGCTGGGTGCTGAGTGCAGGCTCAGGCCAGAGAGCACAGGCAGGGTTAAAGGCAGAAGTCTCTGTGCCTGTCTATCAGCCCATGTCAGAACCTTCACAAAGTCCCACACACAGCTTAAGAGATTCTTGGACTTCCCAAAAATCTTCCAAGAGAAGTGACCAGGTTAGGGACCAAAGGCTTTGCTTCCCCTTGTTCCTCAGAAGGATTTCAGGGCACTCTGAGAAGTCTGGTGTCATTTTCATTTTCCTGGTTAACCCCTCTGATTGAATCTTCTTGCAGGATTTAATCCTCAAAGTTCTGTTTGCTGTTGCCAAGGCATCCTGGTATCAATCTCTCATACTAACAAGGTCCAAAGCACTCTCTGTTTTGTGTACCCCAGCAGGGAGGGAGGAAAAGGCTGAGGTGAGAGGCTGTGAGTGAACCTGTTGGTAGGAAAAGGTAGAAAGGGAATGGCTTTCAGTGAACAGGGGGTTACTGGCAACAGGGAGTAGTTGTTTGTTTATTATTCATGGAACAGATTCCTCAGAGTGGTGTTGGGCTCCCATTCCTGGACATGTGCAAGGTCAGGCTGGATGGGGCTCTGAACAACAATCTGGTCAAGTTAAGGCCCTGCTCATTGTGGGAGGGGTTGGACTGGATGAACTTTGAATTTCCCTTCCAACCCCAACCTTTTATGGTTCTTTGGGAGGGTGACTGTGGGGATGGAATCCTTCCTTCCTGCAGTGAGGGCTGCCTGCAAGGCTGGTGCACCAGCTGGGTCCCTGCTCCATGCCAGCCACCCTGGGCAGGCAGGGGCTGTGGGGCTGGCACTTCTGACATCTGGCAGCCTGGGCATCTGGAAAAACAAGAGTTTGCCACCCAAAGTGGGGCTCAGCAGCCCTGGGATTTGACTTCTTGTCCTTTCTGGATGAGGACTGGGAGGGAACAATCTTTCCCTCCTCTGCTTTTGTAATTGTGTTGGTGCCTTTGCTGGGGCTGTGCTGGCTGAAGTGCTGACAGTTTGGGAAGGCTGCATTCTTCTGGGAGGAAAAACTGCACAAGTAGTTACATCTGTGAAGCCTCCAGCCCATCTCAGCTGCCAAAAATGTACAAAACTGAAACATGCTGTGGTTTCAGATGCTGCTGGCCTTCACTGCCTTGGGAAGGGGTCTCTGCACCATGGCTTGTGCCACAGCCCCTGTGCAGAGGAGACAAGTTCAGGGGTGAGGCTGCTTCACTTGCACGGGGGTTCATTTGGGGTAGGAGCACACAGAGAGGAGCAGGGTGATCCAGGGGGAATGAGAGGAGCAGGGTGATCCAGGGGGAATGAGAGAGCAGCAGGGTGATCCAGAGGGAATGAGAGGAGCAGCGTGGTTCAGGAGGAGTGAGAGAGAACTGGGGAGATCCAGGAGGAATGAGAGAGAGGAGCAGGGTGGTTCAGGAGGAATGAGAGAGGAGCAGGGTGATCCAGGAGGAATGAGAGAGAGGAGCAGGGTGGTTCAGGAGGAATGAGAGAGGAGCAGGGTGATCCAGGAGGAGTGAGAGTGAAGCAGGATAATCCAAGAGGAATGAGACAGAGGAGAAGGGTGGTTCAGGAGGAGTGAGAGAGGAGTAGGGTGGTTCAGGGGGAATGAGAGACAAGCAGGGTGGTTCAGGGGGAATGAGAGGAGCAGGGTGATCCAGGAGGAATGACACAGAGGAGCAGGGTGATCCAGGAGGAATGAGACAGAGGAGCAGGGTGCTTCAGGGGGTTTGCAGCTGTGGGGATGCTCTGCTCAGCAGCAGCCCCTGGCACAGCCCCACTGGGGCTCTGGCTGAGCTCTGCCTTCAGCACCAGCGTGGATGTTCCTTCCCCAGGCTGAGCCTGTGATCCACGAGGGTCCTTTAGCCCTGCCTCACCCCTCCCTCCCTCCTTCTGTCACTCCCCGATGCCCTGACCCCTGGGAGACACCTCAGGGGGTGTTTATCATTTAATTTCATTCATTTTAATATTTCTCAGCTTTCTCTTTCCTGTTTATCTCTCTGCCTTTTAGTGCCCCACGTTCAAGGGAACCTTGATGGGTTGTCCAACCCCTCCCTGAGATATTTGATTGAAATGTGTCTCACCTGCCTGGGTAAACCTGGCTGCCTGGGAAAGGCTTTTTTGCAGGGAAATGTAGCAGCTGCTTTCTTCCACCCTCTGCCTTTCCAGCAGAACACAAATGAAATGCCTCATTTCAAGCAAATTTGATAATAAGGCTGAGGTGTCAAAAGTGATTACATTCCAGGGTATTATGGCATTTTATTTGAGTAGAGATCCTGTTTGGATTCTTTGATTTATTTTTTCCACAATTTCCCCAAAAGAAGGACAGAAGTATTTGCTCCTTGATGGCTGCTAGATATGGCTGGGACAAGGCTGCAGCTCATCTCCTGCTCTTGGACCTTCACAGCTCCAAGATTTTCTGGGGTTATCTCTCACCTGTGCCCTGGCTAGGCAGGATGAGCACCTGCAGGTCCAGAACCTGGAGAAACAGCTCCAAAAAGCACTGCCTGAGCCCTGTTTTATTTGTCTGAACACCAGGATTGAGGTGCTATTCTGCAAATGACCTTTGCAACCCACCTGTGTGGCTCTAAGTTGCTCTAGCCACGTGTGGAGCAGTGATATTAATAATAACACAATTCACAGCAGAGTCTCCTGGGCAGCTGAATGACAGGATGAATGTGGATTAATATTCCTCAGCCACAAGGGACTGGGAAGGAGCTGGTGGAAGCATAGCTTGTGAAATTAATAATCACCACCCACTTGGAGGAAAAGGAATTGGATTACAGGGACTCCAAAATTAATAGTATCCTGGGCAAGCAGAGCCTATTGAAATATTCATTGGGTTCAGCTCACCCAAGGCAGTGAGAGGCAGGCAGGTGTGATGCATTCTGTAGCCACAGGCAATGCTGAGCTGCCTTCTGTGGCCAGGGGCTGCTGCTCCTCCTGCACACAGGCAGAGTGGCACTAATTGGGCAGGGGAGCTGAGGGAGACCTGTCTGTGCACTGATGAGAGCTGCCAGGAATGTTTATGCCCAGAATAAATAAAGCAGAGAGGATCTTGGGCTGGAACAGAGGAAACTGGAGGAGGGGGAGTCAGGGGGAGGCCATGTGAAGGGTTTCAGCAGGACACCCCTCTGAGTGGGGGCTGCCTGAATTCTGAATTCTGGGGGCTGCCTCTGCAGGCACAGCTTGATCTGAGTGTTCCTGTGTCACTGTGGGGGGTTCTGGATGCCATGGGGTGTTGCTGCTGTGAACAGGCTCCTCTCCTCCCAAAAAACACATCCTACCTGTGCCAGCAGGAGAAAATAACTGACCTCACTCCCAGGCATGTGAAATTGGTGAGAGAAACAGCAAAGGCACTGCTGTCTCCCAGAGGGCATCCCCAAAAGTCACTGTGGTATCCCAGGAGCTGCTGAACCCTGCAGCAGGGGGAAAGCAACTTCCAAAAGCCATCTGGAAGGGGGAGTGGTGTGCCTGCTGCTGGCTGGGAGGGAGCTGCGTTCACTTCAGGGGGATGAAAGGCCTCCAAATGCTCCTTGCAGGAGCTCTGCTGGCCACCACGTGCCTCCTAAAGGCACTGGCATCAGAGCTGTGTGCACTGATGGCAGGGAGGACAGGGGCCCTGGGCAGTGGGACATGAGTGCCCCTCACCAATCATGGCATTGTCTTCTGTGGGCTGGAAGAGCTGATTTCACCAGGAGAGAGGAGCCATGGCCCTTCCTGGCCCTGCAGCCCTGCTGCTGTGTCTGCAGAGGGCTGGGGGTGGGCAGGGGATGCTCAGAGCTGAGATTGCTGCTGTGCCCTGTGAGCCTGGGGGCTCTGGAGGGGCTGCAGGCCAGGAGCTCAGTGCAGCACTGTCACTGTTCAGTGAGGAAGGACAAAGAGACCATCAGAAGGCTGAGAGGCACAAGTCTTCTCTTGGAACCACTTCTTTTATACACTGATGGATACAGGTGGATCTGATTGGTCATTTAATCAATCAATTTAATGTTAATCAATACATTTCACCTGACTGGCTAATTAACTAGACACCCCAAAATTTATTTATTTAATTTTAAACTTACAAACAATTTCATGAGAATAACAAGACAACAGGGATTAGGAAAACAACACCTGCAGGTTGTTTTTAATAATTGGATATCATTGTTTATCTTCAACTCCCTAAAGTCTGCCAGGCTGTGTCTGGGAAAACTTATCTGGTTTTCTCACTCCAGATCTGGCCAGGCTGTCACAGCCACACAGCACCAACTCTTCCTCACTTTTCTGCCCTATCTGCCTCCTTTTGCCTCAGTGGCCCGAGTGTAGCAGGAGAGAGGTGCCAGGGCTGTCCCCCTGCTCTGGATCCATGAGGAGCAGCCTCCTTTCCCCCCTCACCCATGGAAATGCCTTCTCCCAGCAGATCCAGGGTGGGCACCGTGTGTGCACTCAAACAAATGCTCCTCTTCCCTGCCCCCAGATCCTGATTTCTGGATTGTTTCCATCAGTGTGTAGTCAGAGAGATCCAAGGAGTGCCCTGTGAAAAGTCACATCTCTGGCAGGCCTGCATGTGGCAGGAAGATGTCACAGAGAGAGGCTCAGCAGTTTGGGAGTGTCAGAGATAAGAGATGCAATAGCTGGCTCTCACAATTAAGAGAGAGATATTATATAGATGTAGAGTGATGTTACTGTAATATGTCACCCCACAGCCCTCTCTCCCTCCCCCTGTAACACCTCAGCAGTCAGGACATTCAGAGAGGGCAGCTTGTCACCAGGAGGGCTGGGGTGACAACCCCTGAGCTCCAGTCAAGGTGTGAGAAGTGATCTCCACCAGGGCATGGCAGAGAAGGAGTTCACTGACAAACTTTGGGAGAGCTAAGGGTATAAAGAGCAGAGCATCCATTTTGTAGAGGAGCATGTGGCTGATAACCAAAGGGGCTCCCAGTGCTGTAATTTTTTCCTTATTCAGGCTTTTGTTGTAGTTTTTGTTAAAGTTGAATAAAATTTTTAAAAAGTGAGCAGTTGTTTCTCACAGGAGGCAGCTGTCTGGGAACAAACCTGCACAGGCCTGCCTGGGGGTGCCTCCATCCATTCCCCTCCATCCCTCACTCCCCACTCTTGGACAAGGCTGATAGCAGCTCCCACAGGCTCTGCTGCCAGGAAAATGAGAGATATCTCTGCTCCAGAGGCTGATGGGATCCCCTGAGAAGCAGCTGTGGGCCAGATGCCACCAAATGTCATGGAGGCAGCATGCTTGAAAAAGGAGAGTGTCTGTGGGACAGCAAAGCCAGCACTAAATTAAATTGGTTGTGCTATTGAAGAGGGAGGCATTGCCCCTGTGAGAGTATGTCAAATCTCATGTGAGATGGGCAGTGAGGCTGTGCTGCTGCCAGCACACTGAATTACTCCTTGAGTGGGTATTTGAAAGGGTAAATCACTGCAGGGGATCATTACTTAATCAGTTTGAATTAAAGATTCCCCAGAAATACAATACTGTGCATTTTAAAAAATGTCTCTGTCCTAACTGTGTGTTTCCCACAGCTCCTCCAGGAAACCAGTGATGGTTGATTTCATTCTGCCTCAAGGCAGCCACAGCATTTTGGGTCAAACCTGGCCCTGTGATGTCCAGCCACCCTCCTTTCACAGAGGAGCAGGTTCTGGTGGCACACCCAGAGATGAGGCTGCTGCACTGCAGGTGTAGGGGTCTAAACATGAGTGGCTCTGCCAGACACATCTCCTGCTTGCCCACCCAGCCTCCAGCTGGAGCTAAGCCCAGATGAGTTTGCCAGGTTACAGCTCTCCGTGGCCACAAGGTGAAAAGTGGGTTTGTTTTGTTGTGTTTATAGTGGGGAAAGAAATTCTGGATGTAGCCCAATCATGTTTAAAATCTGCAGGAGCCTTTGTGTTGGGACCCAGGACATGGCTCTGGCTGCCCTGGAGGACTCAAGACCCTGGCAGGGGGCTCAGAGACCTTGGCACAGAGATAAAAACCCCTGTGCCTTTGATTTTAGCCCATGGAAACAATCACCAACTTTGGGTGAGGAGTTACAAGCCACAAGGGTTTGAGTAGAATGGCAGTGAATTTGTCACAGGGTGAAAAGTAGAATTTTGGGGGTTTAGAATGGGGGTTCAAGAGGCAAGATGGAGGAATCTGGGTGTGTCCTGTCCTTCTCCTTCTCCTTCTTGTCCTCCATCTTCTGCTGTGATGGTGACACTTGTGGATTGGTTCAGAGCAGAGACAGACTGTCTAACACAGGTGATAGGGATTGGGAAATTATTGTAAATAAAGCACACACAGTTCTTAGTATAAAAAGCCACCACCACCCCAAGGGCAGGGACTGTGCCCCAACCCGACCTGCTGGACAGACCTCAGCAGGGCAGAGAGAGAATGGAATGGATGAGAGAAAATAAACAACCTTGGAAAGCAGAGCTGAGGAATCTTGACTTCTTCCTTGGTCACAGGGCTGGGAAAAAAAATACTCTTTAATGCCTCGGGGTCATCTCAGCCACAGAAACCCAAGACCTTTCTAGTGGAGCCAGGTGTGTGCTGGTCCAGCTGTAGGTATCTCAGGAGGCACCATAAGGTGTCCAAAGAGCTCCTGCTTGGGTGAGAAGAACCCTAAGGGACCTGGGGTGATGTCCAGTGGGTGCCTGTTCCTGGTTTTTTGGCAGGGATGGTTTAGAAAAGACATCTTAGTGTGGTTTATGAGGCTGGTTTAAAACACAAGTGTCCTTGCCAACAGGACACATGTCTGCTACATAAAAGACATGGTAATGAAGGGATAAGATGACAGCTTTGTATCCATACTTTCATCCCAAGGTGCCTTCATGCAACTGCTAAATATTGAATTTCTTCTAACTTCCACATTTCTTTTAACTTCCATATATCCCATATAGAAATACCCACAACTGGGATGTTTTTAGCAGGTGGAGATGCAGAAAGGCCTTTGTCCCACAGGGGTGAGGTGGAACTTGAGCAGGCACAAACCCCAGCCAGCTGCTCCCCAGCTCCTCTAACACTCTGTGCTCTCACAGTGCCTTCCAGCTGAACAGCATTTTGTGGATTTGGGGTCTGCTTTAAACTCAGAGTTTATCTTTGTAGCTGTGTGGCATTCACGTTCTCTGAAAAATCCCTTCGCCCAGGGTTTTTCTCCTGGGAAGCTGAGAAGCCTCAGAGAAAAAGGAAAACAATTCTGATCTCATTTGCTTCTCCTGTGCTGTGCTCATGTGGAATGTGTTTGGAGATTGTTCACCCACAGGTGATTGTTCCATTGCATTCTGCTGGGAGTTGTTTTCACTCTTTGGCCAGTCAGGGCCAAGCTGTGTCAGGGCTCTGGAGAGAGTCAGGAGTTTTCATTATTATCTTTTTAGCCTTCTGTCTGTATCCTGTCTGTATTCTTTAGTATAGTTTAGTATAGCATTCTTTAATATAATATGGTATCATAAAACAATAAATTAGCCTTCTGAGAACATGGAGTCAGGTTCATCATTCCTCCCTGCAAGCACAATAGCATGGGCAGGTCCTTGTCCATGGTTTGGCACCAGAGGCACGGGCAGCAGCAATGCAAAATGTCAGGAAGAGCCTGAAAAGGATCTCAGAAAAGAAGGGTTGGTGTGATGCACTGGGCAGGGTGACACTGGGTGACACTCAGCCAACATCACAGCTGAGCTGAAGCTCTGGTTTCACACCAATTTTACCTGTCACATTCACATTCTCTGAAAAATCCCTTCGCCCAGGGTTTTTCTCCTGGGAAGCTGAGAAGCCTCAGAGAAAAGGAAAACAATTCTGATCTCATTTGCTTCTCCTGTGCTGTGCTCATGTGGAATGTGTTTGGAGATTGTTCACCCACAGGTGATTGTTCCATTGCATTCTGCTGGGAGTTGTTTTCACTCCTTGGCCAATCAGGGCCAAGCTGTGTCAGGGCTCTGGAGAGAGTCAGGAGTTTTCATTATTATCAAATAATTCTTGTTTTCCTTTTTTCTCTGAGGCTTCTCAGCTTCCCAGGAGAGAAATCCTGGGTGAAGGGATTTTTCAGAGGATGTGAATGCCACACCCATTCCTCCAGTGTGAGTGCTGGGGCTGTCCTGCTGGCTCTGATGTCCCCCTGAGCTGGCCATCCAGCTGAGGGCCAGCCCAGCACCCCTGGGGACTGTCCCACGGAGAATGTGAATGGTCCAGCAGCTCCAACCACCCGCTCAGGAAAGCACTTTGGTTTTTTTTGCTCTGAAGAGGGGTGAGAAAAAAGCCTGGAAAAAAAAGGACTTCTGGGAGACCTTGTAAGATTAGGCCAGCACAGCAAGCTGCTGAACAATGGCTGGCATAGCAGGGCTGCACTGCTGTCCCTGCCCTGGCTCCTGCAGATCACAAACACACACTCCCAGTCCTTCCTTTCTCCAAGTTTCAGTTCCCATCTCTCCAATCCTTTTATTCCACCTGTGACACAGAAGTTAATTTGAGGAAAAGGATAAAGTGTCACATTCTCTGGAGAAATGAACATGTAAATGGCCTGGGAGCAACATAATTTTTCTCTCCTTTCTTCTTCTTCTCCTTTTTTAAATTTTTTTTTCCCCTTCCCTGCCATGAAAGCAGCATTAAATCTGCTCTCCTGATCTGCCCTTTTGATAGCTGCTTCTCTGGTGCCAGAGAGGATGGATGGGCCATGGGCTGGGGCACAGGGAGGGCCTGGCTGGCTGGTCCCAGTGCTGGTCCCAGTGCTGGTCCACGTGGGATGGGCAATGGGAGCCCATCCATGGCTGTGTCACTGGGGGTGGGTGCAGCAGGACCAGGCTCTTGGCAGCCCTGTGGGGTCACATCATGGGGCACTTACCTCAAGGGCTCACCCACAGGTGTCCTTGGCATCTGCCTCCTAGCAGCAGGAATAGCAGGGAGGAGAAAAAAGAAGGATTTTTATTGATTGCTTTGGAAGGAAGGTTGCTGGTGTACAGGGACTTTTGGGAGCACAGAGCACAGGCACAGATCAGAGGCTCCAATTATGCAGAGAAAAATACACAGCTCTAAAAAATAACCCTCCCTTAGAAAGGCTTCAGCACTGTAACAAAATATTAATGTTTAAAGATATTCCTTCTTAATATTTCAGGAAGCAATTGGAAGTCCCACAGTATAGTTCATTCTACTTTTTAAATGGAAATATTTAACTTGGAGCAACAGAGCTCACATTGGCTCCAAGATAAACTTTCCTTGGCAGTTCCAGCTCGTGTATAATGCTAAAAGCAGCTCCATCTTTGGGGTGGCATTTTTTTTTAGCTCATCTTGGAGAGCCAAGTTCTGAATTAAACTGAGGGCTTGAGCAGCTGCTATTTTGCCAGTGAGTCCAGAAGCTTGTCTGAGGCTGGGGAGGGAAAAAAAAGGGCTGTCTGGAGGGGGAGGCAGGATCCTTACAGAAGGTTGGGCTAATTAAATCTGGAGAAGTCACAGGAGAGCCCAGTGTTTCTGCATATTGTATCTTCAAAGCTTTCCCTTGTGCGGGGCATGATAAGGAGAGTCATCTTGACATTTTCATCTTCTCCTCAAAGGGTGAGCATTGAGCTAAATAAAGAAATAAATACACATTCATTACATAGGGAGGGAGGGACAGAAATATCTGCTTGTTCAAACAGCTGATGTGTCTCCCAGGGCTCCGTCTGCTCATTAATAACCATATTTATTATTGGTTTTATTGCTATTATTCTTCAATCTGCCAGTTGAGTGCTGTATTGCAGGAACTCCTGTTTTCACACATACCCTCTGATGGCAGCAGCCTTTGCCAGCACTTGTTGAGTTTGTGAGGGTCCCCAGGACCAGGTGAGAGATGAGAATCTGACTCCATGTTCTTAGAAGGCTGATTATTTATTTCATTATATTGTATTAAAGAATGCTATACTAAAACTATACTAAAGAAAGAGAAAGGATACAGACAGAAGGCTTAACAAGAATGAATAATAAAAACTCGTGACTGACTCCTCAGAGCCCAACACAGCTGGCTGTGATTGGTCATTAAGTAAAAACAATTCACAGGAAGCCAATCAAACAAGCACCTGTTGGTAAACAATGTCCAGACCCCATTCCAAAGCAGCAAACACAGGAGAAGCAATCAGATAATGATTGTTTTCATTTTTCTCTGAGGCTTCTCAGCTTCCCAGGAGAAGAAATCCTGGCGAAGGGATTTTTCAGAAAATGTGACAGTGACAAGCACTGGCACATGCCCCCACCTTTCAGAGAAACATGGAAGTGGAAAAGCAGAGGTGTGCAGGGGATGTGTCTGGTCCTGTTGAAGGAAGGGCTGGGTCAGGTTTGCCCAGGGCAGGAGCATCCCTGTTTCAGTGTCAGGGCTGGTGTGTGCCTCCCTTCTGTCCCTGGAAGTGCTCAGCTCCAGCAAGCTGCTTTAACTGGGAGCACTGCATGTCTAAACCCTGGCAGTGCATGAAATGATAGATTTGGAGATTGCTAGGAGAAAACCTCCCAGGGATCCTCCAGTGCTGTGTCCATGTGGGAGCTCTCTCAGCTCCCCAGCAGCCTCCATGCTCTGTGGGAGCACAAGGCTGGTGGCATCCCTAAAACCCCAGGGAAATGGGTGAAAGTTTCCAGTGCTGGCTCTTTGTTTAACAGATCCTCTAGTTACCTTTTTTCCTAAGATTTGCAGTTGGCATGGAGATTTTGAGATGGACCCTGAAGCTGCAGGCTTGTCCTTGGAGAGGGTGTCAGTGTGGTGGGTAGGGCAAGGCCTGAGGAAAAGCAAAGCAGAGACTCCAGAGGGGTTGATTTTGCACTTAAACACACTGGAATTACCCCCCCCAATACCTAAAAATTGGTGTTCAGTCTTTGGTGGCCCAAGGAACAAAACTGAATTGTTCCTGTAAAAGAAAAAAGACACAGTGATCTGGAGGTAAAACATGTCATAGGCAGATCTTTGCCAGCAGTGTGCTGAACCCAGATCTGCTCAAAGACAGGACTTGGACTTTTTTAGGGTGAATACAGCATATAAGACTTCAGCTTCAGAATGTTTCACAAAATGGTTATTCCTCAAGGCATTATGGTCAGTCCCAGCAAAGCAGAGAGGGATTTCTGCAGCTCCTCCAGTGCCTCCTGGATGGAAACACATGTTGAACTAAGGTAGAAAAATCATAAAGAAAGGCTTCATAAAATCAAGCCTGCTCTCCTAAAATCAGTGGCTGGCCTTGTCAGGCTGGCCCTTTGCAAGTTCCCTGTGAAAGCAATCGTGGTGTGAGCAGTTCATTAACATAACAATCAAAAAACAACTTGTACCTGTATGAACTGTTTTTACACCATTAGATAGAAAAATGAAAACTATCTCTCACAAACAACTGTCCCTGCACGTACACACTGGGGGCTGGAGTGGCCAATCAATACAGAAAAACAACTTGTTACTGACCAAAAAAGTAATTACCCAGAAAGCTCCTGACCAATTGGAGTCCCACAGGAGGTCTGTACAACTGCATAAAAAGGAGTTATGTGAATGAAGAGGGGGCTTTCCCACCATGAAGAAAATGGAGTCCCTGTGATTTATCCCATAGACACAGACCTTGAGGCAGGGCAGAGCTGCTCACAGGCTGCCTGGCAGCTGGAGCACCCAGCAAAATCCCTTTTTCAGCTCAGATCTATAACCCTGGGGGTGGCAAATGAGGCTGTGTGGGGAGGGGCAGCCATGCCAAAGCCATGGGCTGTGCTGGCCTGTTGGGACCCAGGACATTGCTCTGGCTGCCCTGGGTGATTGAGACCCTGGCAGGGGCTCAGAGACCTTGGCTGGAGTCAGAAACCCCTGTGCCTTTGATTTTAGCCCATGGAAAAAACAATTACCAACTTTGGGTGAAGAGTTACAAGCCACAAGAGTTTGAGTAGAATGGCAGTGAATTTGTCACAGGGTGAAAAGTAGAATTTTGGGGGTTTAGAATGGGGGTTCAAGAGGCAAGATGGAGGAATCTGGGTGTGTCCTGTCCTACTTCTCCTTCTTCTTGTCCTCCCTCTTCTGCTGTGATGGTGACACTTGTGGATTGGTTCAGAGCAGAGACAGACTGTCTAACACAGGTGATAAGGATTGGGAAATTATTGTAAATAAAGTACACACAGTTCTTAGTATAAAAAGCCACCACCACCCCAAGGGCAGGGACTGTGCCCCAACCCGACCTGCTGGACAGACCTCAGCAGGGCAGAGAGAGAATGGAATGGATAAGAGAAAATAAACAACCTTGGAAAGCAGAGCTGAGGAATCTCAACTTCTTCCTTGGCTGCAGGGCTGGGAAAAAAAAAGACTTTCTGATACCTGGGGAGCCATTCCAGCAACTCAGAACCTGAGACTTGCCCAGCTGTGGTGGCAGCCCAGGGGACACATGGCCATGGCCCAGAGGGAGCAGCACTGCAGCCCTGCCATGCCACAGGCCTGTCCCAAGGCACCTGCACTGCCCACTGTGGGATGTGCCATCAGCCCAGATGATAATTACAGAGTGAAATGTCAGCCTTATTCACAGGAGCATCATTACCCATTAGCTAATTAGGCATTAGCCATTCCAGCACTGCTGTCAGCTGCTTTTTAAAAAGCCACTGGATATTAGCAGAGAGAAACACTTTGAAATTGCACTTATGATGGTTGGTTTGAAAGAGCAGGGAGTCCTCTGATGCTTTCAGCATGTTAGAAAGCACAAATAACTCTTTTTTCCCCAGCTCAGAGGTGAGGAAGAGAGGAAGTCATCCCCATTTCTGAGTGTGTCCTGTAGAAAAGGACATGATTCCATCTGGGCAGGGGTGTGAACCCCCAGTGACTCAGGTCCCATTCAGTGATGGGAACAGGACCAGTGAGGGGTTTGGCAGGGACACTGGGCTTGGCTGAGATCCACATCTCAGCCTCAGTTTGTATCTCTGGGTGTGGGCAAGTCTGTTTTCTGGTGATACCTGAGTTTTCACCTAAAAACCTGAACCTGTGGAGACAGAAATGGCTTCTGGTGGTTGCTCTGAATCTTCTCCCACCACCCTTGAGACCATGGTTGAGCCTTTCCCGGGGAGGAAGTCCAGGGCTGCTGTCACCACGTGGCAGCTCAGCAGGACCCCTGTCCTGGCAGGGTGTCTTTGCTTTTGGCTATTCCCCAGTAAAGCTGGGGACTGAGTGGCCTGAACATGGCACTTCACAGGAGCCTTTGTGTGAGAGGAAGTCATCCCCATTTCTGAGTGTGTCCTGTAGAAAAGGACATGATTCCATCTGGGCAGGGGTGTGAACCCCCAGTGACTCAGGTCCCATTCAGTGATGGGAACAGGACCAGTGAGAGGTTTCAAAATTACCAGAAGCAAAGACACCCTGCCAGGACAGGGGTCCTGCTGAGCTGCCATGTGGTGACAGCAGCACTGGACTTCCTCCCCGGGAAAGGCTCAACCATGGTCTCAAGGGTGGTGGGAGAAGATTCAGAGCAACCACCAGAAGCCATTTCTGTCTCCACAGGTTCAGGTTTTTAGGTGAAAACTCAGGTATCACCAGAAAACAGACTTGCCCACAGACAGACACACCAACTGAAACATGCTTTCCTGCCTGTCTTGTACAGCTCAGAAACCCCTGTGGATTTGCTCTGTGACCCCCAGAAGCAAAGCTGGCAAGGATGGAGGGATGGATGGATGGATGGATGGATGGATGGATGGATGGATGGATGGATGGATGGATGGATGGATGGATGGATGGATGGATGGAGTGACCTTGGAGAGGCAGGTTTGGCTGGGTTTCAGCCCACCCCCACCAGCACCACATGCCTCTGAGCAGGGCAGGGTTTGGGTTTACCTGGGACTGGTCTTGTTGCTTTTTACCTTCAAACATCCACTGCTAGAGCTTGTGCCTTCCAAAGGATGCTGCCACATCCTCATTCTCCTTTCTCAGAAATGCCACAGGGCAGGAGGGAGACTCTCCTTCAAGTATCCAGAGCTTAGAAGAGATGTGGTGGAAGGTGGCTCTTCTCACCACAGAGTGGGGAAAAGGAGCAGATCCATATTTATATAGATCTGTCAGCTCTATGTAAACCTGGGGAATAAAGAGCAATTTTATGTACATTAGATAAGGGAGCCATGTTCTCCTTTTAAATGAAGCAAAGATTAAATTGGTCCCAATAGGATGGCTCTTAATTCCTTCCATTTATATATTCTTGTTTTATTATGCTTGTGTGATAGCAGCACTTAGCAAGGCAGACTGAACAGATAAAGTAATCAAAGAAGGTCCATAGGAGTGATTTGCCCAAATTATCAATATATCTAATGCTACTTCCTGCCTTATTTTCCTGATATTTCCCCATCACTTTGCACTTCAGCTCAGCGTTTAACAGGAGTCAGGGAGAAGCCTCTGCTCCTTTAGCAGCACCCAGCAGGAACCAAACCCTCTCCTGACAGCCCCACTCGCCCCAGCCACAATAAATTACAGCTCCTTTTTGTGTGCCTTTGTGCCTCCCAGCCTGGATCAAGGAAATAATAAAGAAATAACTTCCCAGGTGTGGAAGTGACAGTCTGGTCAGAGAGAGAGAGCAGGATAAACTGATAAGGAGATAAACAATGATAGCCAAATATTAAGATAATCTGCAGGTAGTGTTTTTTAACAATCTGTTTTGCTGTTTTCCTCATAAGGTTGTTTACAAATGGGTGTCTTGTTAATTAGCCAGTCATGTGAAATGAATTGATTAAATGACCAATCAGGGCCACCTGGAGCCAGCTAAGGTATAAAAGGGGAGGGGGCCAAATAAAGGGGCTTTTGCCATTTTGCCTTCTGATGTGCCTCTGTGTCATCTCTGGCTCAATGGTGTCACCAGGAACCTCTCCCACCTCAGGGTGAAGGCTCACCAGTGATGGAAACACAGCACAGCCAGGTTTACTGATGTCCAAAATTCAGTGTCCCACACCATCTGCTGCTGCTGCTGCTGCCCCAAGGCATTGGAAAGCTCCAGCTGCCACAGCAGAGCAGGGATTTGTGCAGTGTGGGGCAGAAAGAGTTAAAAACGGGCAGCCACTGGCATTTGTTATCTGAGGGTGGTGAGGCCCTGGCACAGGTTGCCCAGAGAGGTGGTGGGTGCCCCACCCGTGCCCAGGCTGGTCCAGCTGATGTCCCTGCTCACTGCAGGGGCTGGGCTGGATGGCCTCTACAGATCCCTGCCCACCCAGACCTCTCTGATTCTGTGAGAAGGGCCCAGCTGGAATCACATTTCAACCTGGGAAGAGAGGGAGATGCTCCATGAGTGGGATGTGCTGCTGGGTGGTCTCCCAAGGCTTTCCCAGCTCCTTCAGCAGCAGCAGCCAAGGCTTTGGAGGGAGAGACTCAGGATGTGAGTCCTTCTTCCCACCTCGTTGGCTGTGACACCTTTGTTTTGAAAACGGTGTTTGTAATGCTAGGAGGTTTCTGGAAAAACTGTTGGGAATGAATTCAGAGTAATTTTGGGAGGCACTGAGCAGGAAATGATCTGTGGTGGGTGCCTGCACAACGTGAGGGTGCTCCAGAATAAGCACCAAGAAGGGGCAGGGGGTGGACCTGGATTAAGCAGGGATGGTGCTGTGGCTGTATGTTGCAGTAAGGTAGAAAAATGATAAAGAAAAGTGTTATAAAATCATTTCTTCTAAGCCTAGCTAGCCCTTTGCAAGTTCCCATGTGAAAGCAATCCTGTGTGAGCAGCTCCTTAACATCACAATCTGTTCCTGGGTAAAAGACAACTGGCACTTGTATAAACTGTTTTTACACCTTAGACAGAAAAATGAAAACTATCTCTGTGAAACAACTATCCCTGCCCATACCCACCAGGGGTTGGAGTGACCAATCCATACAGAATTACAACTTGTTACTGACCAATAAAGTAATGGGCAAGAAGATTACTAATCAATAGGAGTCCCACAGGAGGTCTGTAAAACTGGATAAAAAGGAGCTATGTGAATGAAGAGGGGGCCTTTTCCACCATGAAGAAAATGGAGTCCCTGTGATTTATTCCCTCAGCTGCATCTCCTGGCAGGGCAGGGGCACTGGGTTGGTGCCATGTGAGCTCCCAGGCCAGAGAGGCACTGAGCAGAAATGGTTCCTCGGGCTGGGGGCTGTTTCCAGTGTCAGGAAAGGGGAGGGGAGGCAGGGTGTGTCAGCTCTGGACACATCAGACAGTCCCAGAGTGGTGCCTCAGCTCTGGACACATCAGACAGTCCCAGAGTGGTGTCTCAGCTCTGGACACATCAGACAGTCCCACTGTAGTGTCTCAGCTCTGGACACAGCCCCACAGCTGTGGCAGCATGGCCAGGGCCTTCTACCTGCTGGAATGGGGAGTGAAGAGGGAAGGAAGGCTTGGTGTGCCTGGCAAAGCAGCTGGCACTGGCTCTGGGGTGGGGGGGTCAGAGGGCCATCAGGAGGTGGCCACCAACTGGGGCCACTGGGACCATTTCCAAAAACACAGAAGCATCCTGGCACAGACCTCACAGTGCCCAGCACCTTGTGTTAGGTGTACAGACTCCTGCTCTTGAAGCCCTCCCAGGGTAATTTGGGAGCTCAAAGCAAGCCCTGAGCAGCCTGCCCTGAGCCAGGAGGGCTCTTATCACCAGCCAGGGTCTGTGTACAATCCATGAACAGGACAGGACTGCTGGGATCGTGCCTTGAGCTGTTGTATTTTCCAGCATTGCTCTCATTCCATGGGTCTGGCAATGGGAAGGTGCCAGCAGCTCACATCCCAGGCAGCAGACCAAGAACTCAATGTTACAACTCACTTTAAAAGTTTTTTGACCAATCTCACAAAGCAGAAGCACACTGACAATGGTTCTATCCACCACTGTAAGCACAGGTACCTTTGGTTAAACAATGCTTGCTTATTTCAAATCCAACACCTGCTTGTGAGCCTTCAAACACAATGCACAGATTAAGCTTAGAACTCCCTAATATCTCACTAGATAAACTTTTCTGCAGCTTGGGGAGTTATTCTAGAGAAGCATTAATACACAGACCATTGTTCTGTTTGTCCTTACTTTTCTGCTTCTTACATAATTTTCCTGCTGACCAATCTCATGGCTCCTGCTCAGCTCTGACCACAGTTCTGCTGTTTTTGAGCTCTGCCTTCTGCAGCTTTCCCAAACCTTCTGATTTTGAGGATTCCCACAGGCTCTCTCCAGTGGGGTGCCCTGGGAGGGCATGGGCACTCAGAGCTCCCTGCACCCAGAGACATCTCTGCCCTGATCCCTCCTTATCTCTCCAAGCACCAGCATCCCTCCAGGCCTTGGAAGAACCTCCCTATCACCTCTCTGCAGTGTCAGGCACTTCTGCACGTGGGAAAAATATCTGTTCCTGGGAGTCTGGGAGGCCAGAAGGCTGCAGGGAGCCAGGACCATGCCCATGCAGGCAGCCAGGGCTCAGTCACAGCAGGGTTGTGTCCCTGTCCCCGTGGGCAGTGTCACATCCCACCAGGCCATGCACTGCACCACAGCCTGCCAGGTGTCCTGAGCCACACATCTGCACCTGGGCAGCAGCTACTGAGGTCCAGCTTTTGGAGCAAAAGCCAACCTGTGCCACTGCCAGCTTTGGGGCTGAAAGCATCAGCCCTGCTCTTCCTTTGCCATTGAAGCCCAGGATATTTAGATTTGGTGGCTGAAAATCTCTGTGTTTTTTCCCAAACAGGCTCTCCTGATTTAGATACAGCCCAGAAGAGGGGAGAAGCCTCCTGTTCCCTGTGGATTTGTCCCTGGGTTGCTGCTGGTCGAGGCACCACTGGTAGGTTTAAGCATCAGATGAGGGCAGCTCTGTCCCAGCATGGTCCCACAGATTCCAGGTATGAAACACAGAGCCAGGAAAATTCCCTCTTCTCAGAAGGAAATTCAGAATAAAATGCAGGGGGAAATGTTTCTTTTTGCCCAGTTTAGCTCCAGCAGCATTCCTGATGTTTTGCTAGGAGGGTCTTTGACCTGAGTGATCCATGGCTAAGAGGTGGGTTGTCCTTACAGAGGCACTTAGCCTGGCTGTGCAGCAGGGAATTGTGTGAGACTCTGTGCCTGTAAAAGTGAGTGTTAAATACTTTCCCCAACAAACGTGTCCACAGCTGTGTCTATGTACAGTTTAACAGTTATCACTCTAAACTTAATAGGATTACAGAGATCTGCAGACAAATGAACACATCCCTCTATAGCCTTATCATCAGCTGATAAGTAAAAGCCCAAAGATTGTTGAGACAATTATGTTTTGATATTCATCTTAATACTTGTTCAAGAGACAAAATGAATAAATTGCTTTTTGGCACGGCGGGCGTGAGCAGGAGCCCACGTGCCTGAGGCTGGGATCCTTGTCTGGCCAGCTCTGGACACTGGTGGGGAGGATGAAAGTTTGACAAGAAAGTCTCACAGCTATGTGTGCTTGGCAGAAAGAGTTTTGAATGTGGAGTCTGAAGAAGGAATAGAGATGGAAGCAAGTTTTGATACAGAAGAAAAGAATTGCTGAGCCGGTCTGACTGGCTAACCAAGGAGGCAAAGGGTGTGTTAGTGAGAAGGGGTTTTATGGCTTAGAGCAAAGGATAAACCCACCCAAACAAGATGTTTTTACCAAGCAAGAAGATAGCACAGGCAAACAAGCCTGCTGATGTGGCAAGCAGGAAAAAGGTCTCAGAATTTTCCACTGCAAGAAAACTGAAAAACAACTTTTGGCTTAAACTGTAATGTGCTGACTGTTAGTGATTGGGGAACAGTAACATGAATATGGTAATTACAGGAGTTATGATGGGCTGTAGGTAAAAGTTAAGGTATAGATTGGTTCTACTGTATGAAGATGCTCAGCAAAGAAAAGTCTATAATGCATTGTAACCTAACCCAAAGGGTCTCCAGGGCTGCTGCAGCTGGAGCTGCCAGCTGTGGGCACAGCTCTGTCACCCACAACCCTGCACTGCTGTAACACCTTGGATCCAATAAACTGCATTTTGTATACAATAAAGTGCATTTTGGATACAATAAACTGCAGTTTGAAAAGCCACCTGGAGTCCCGCATCCCCTCATTCAGGCTCTTACAGGACACAGCATCTTTTCCTGAACTGCAGGGTCAGGATGGAGCTTTGCTCATCTCCCCAGTCTCTGCAGGATGGACACAGCCTGAACACAGCCCCAAGGAGCTCTGGCCATGGCAGCTCCCATAGATCTGCTGCTCTCATCCCAGTTTCCAGGAGGGAGCTGAGACAGGACTGCAGCTTGCTGCTCCCTGACCAGCAGAGAAAGCAGAGCCAAGCCTGTCTGTCTCTAATTGTGGGTTTGCAGCTCCATGGCTTGGCACAAATGGTTCCATTAACGCTCCCTCCCGCCCAAGGCTGAGCTCAGGCTCTGCTCCCCCAGCTCTGGAGTGTGATGAGAACTGACCCACAGCCAAACCCTGTCCTGGAACACGGCCCCAGCCCAGCACGGGACACCTCAGGCACCTCCCAGGCAGTTCGAGAACTCCATGGCACAAAGGCAGCCTTCCCTTCCCTTCCCTTCCCTTCCCTTCCCTTCCCTTCCCTTCCCTTCCCTTCCCTTCCCTTCCCTTCCCTTCCCTTCCCTTCCCTTCCCTTCCCTTCCCTTCCCTTCCCTTCCCTTCCCTTCCCTTCCCTTCCCTTCCCTTCCCTTCCCTTCCCTTCCCTTCCCTTCCCTTCCCTTCCCTTCCCTTCCCTTCCCTTCCCTTCCCTTCCCTTCCCTTCCCTTCCCTTCCCTTCCCTTCCCTTCCCTTCCCTTCCCTTCCCTTCCCTTCCCTTCCCTTCCCTTCCCTTCCCTTCCCTTCCCAAACCTTCCCAAACCTTCCCAAACCTTCCCAAACCTTCCCAAACCTTCCCAAACCTTCCCAAACCTTCCCTTCCCAAACCTTCCCTTCCCTTCCCAAACCTTCCCAAACCTTCCCAAACCTTCCCAAACCTTCCCAAACCTTCCCTTCCCTTCCCAAACCTTCCCAAACCTTCCCAAACCTTCCCTTCCCAAACCTTCCCTTCCCAAACCTTCCCTTCCCAAACCTTCCCAAACCTTCCCTTCCCTTCCCAAACCTTCCCTGGCTCTGCCTTGTGTCCTGGAGCAGCAGCTCAGAGCTCACCTGGCACTGGGTCCCTGCTCCTCTTCCTCAGAGGCTGAAGGGCCTGCCCTGCTCAGTGCTCAGCCTGCACCAGCACTCCCCCATGGCCTGGCTGCTGGCTCTGGCAGCCACAAAACCCAGGAATTTTTGTAGCTCCTCTGTCAGTATGGGGCAGGGGGATGGGGAGCTGGAGCAGAACGAAGAGCCTTGCTGGAAGGAAATATTCCCATCCTCTGGTGTCCTGTGATTTTTGGCCATGTTCTTGTGCTAATCTGGAAGAGTTTTCTGGAGATATTGAGAACAGCTGCCCCTCTAATTAGACTTGGGAATGTTTGTATTACCAAAAGTGTCAAATTGCTTCATTACAGCAAAAACAGGAGACACTTTGATCCAGAAAATTAGATGACTTCAACTTTGTATGAAGCTGGAGCTCTCCTCAGTGCTTGAGAAACAAAGCAGAGGGGAATAAAGCAGGGGATGCTCTCAGCTGTGGCTGTGGGCAGCTCTCAGGAGTGAGCTGAGCCAGTCAGACCTGCAGAGCTCTTGAGTTATGCCAAGCAACCTGGCAAAACTGAAAAATTTACACCCAGAATACCTGTAAAACAGCAGTGCACATTGGCAACAACACCAGCATTTTTCAGAAATCATTGATTTTGTCACAAGTCCTTTTTGACACGGGTGAAACCTCTCCAGCTTTCTCTGAGCAGCTGCAGTTCCATCCAGCCCATTTTTTCCAGTGGGAAGCTCCATGGGGTGGCTCACAGCAGCTTCCCTGGGGGCAGCCTGCAGCCCAAACTGGGCCTGCCTGGGGGCACCTCTCCCACCAACAGCTCTCCTCATTTCTTACAGAGCTCAGGCCAGGGTTTACAGCCAGGGCTCAGTCCAGGGGGCTGCAGGAACACCCTCCTGTTCGAGGGAGCACCCTCCAAGGCCAGGAGGGGCAGCCACAGCTGCTCTGGGGCATCACTGCAGAAGGGCAGAGCTGGGCTCAGCTGTGCTGCCCCCCGTGCTCTCCGTGCAAGCAAGCTGCCTTCAGCTTGAATCTCTAATCTCTTCTTATCTCTCCATCCTTATTCCAGACAGGCTTTTCCTCCTAACAGTGTGTAAAGGAAGCAGGGGGATCTACTTGCCATTACCTGCATTGAAATAACACTGGAGGGTTGGCATCTTTAAATCCCACCGGGCAGATGCTTTTGTAACATCTTAAAACTAACCAATGAACCCAGAATCAACCTCCCAAATAGAAAAGGGAGATAAAAGATTCATCCTTCCACATACTTTAACAGTAGGAGAGCAGTGATATTTCAAAAGCCAGCCAGACATCCTGGAGGTGAAGGCAAAGGAGGCGTGGGAAGCACAGAGAGGATGCAGACTTTAAAGGTGAACAGGAGGGCATCTGTGCTCAGCACTGTGAATGCTTCAGTCACAAGATGAGACCTCTTGATTCTGCACTGAAGTGGAATTGAACATTTCTGGCTCTTATTTACTCTGCAAACAGAAAGCAAAACCTCCAGCCCCACTTGCTTCCCAGGGAGGGTGGCTGCTGTTTGCAGCAAGGAGGGGATTGGAGTGTCCTGGCAGGCTGGGCAGTGCCCCCACAGCCCTCAGCCACCCTGTGACACAGCCTCAGGTGGGGTGAGGAGCTGGGTGTTTGTTTGCAAATGCTCCCACAGCACAAACAGGCTCTGATCTACCAGGAGCTGAGGAGGTTCCAGCCTCCAGCAGCTCCAAGTGCAGCCCTAAGGCCTGGCACAGCCTGGGCTGGGCATGGCCAGGTAAAACAAGCCCCAGCCTTGAAACAGAGCCCCCGTGGGCAGAGAGTTTGGAAATATTGTGTAAATGCAGAAAATGTGGCACTTCCCAGCCCCAGCACCCCACGTCCCCCTGCAATGTCTGTGTGCAGCTGTGTTTGTGTGGAAGTGACAGAAAATCAGCAAACCCACCAAGAGGCAAGCAGAGTGGTTGGGAAAAGCAGTGGTTTCCTCTTACTAAATCTGCTTGGCTTTCCTCTCTTTTCCTTTTGGCTCCCATCAGCTCATGAGGTGTGCTGGCCAGCTCTGCCAGGGCCTCTCTGGAGGAGCTGCTTCATGTCCTGCCTCTGGCTCCAGTGGGAACAAGGGTGGCTCTGCATTCCCACCAAGCCAAACAAAGCTGCACAAAAGGGACATTAAATTCCTGCCTATAGGGCTAAGTTATTTAAGGTATATTATATTTAAGATATTAGAATATTAAGGTCTATTATATTATAAGGTATATATATTAAAAGGCATAATAAGAAGGTATTTTCTAGGTGTAAAAAGCTTTTTTTGTTATTTTTATTATGTTTTTAATTATAATGAGGGGTAAGGAAGGGAAGGAAGTGAGCACCAAGTCTGAGTCTGGCAAGGGCAGGCTCCATGGAAAAAGGGGCAAGGTGTGTCCTTGGGACATGGGCTCATGGTGCTCCTTCAGTGCCTGAGAGCTGTTTTATTTTTAAAAGACTAAAAAATAATCTTTAACATTTGCATAGGTAGCTTGTGTCCTTCTCCTGGTTTTTTCCATGGACATGGAGCCACCAGCCAAAAGCAGGGCCAAATCCCAGAGGAGATGCTGCTTTTCCCTGCCTGTTGCTGAGCTGAAACTGCTGTCACACCTTGGACTCAAAATATTGACACAGCTTTATCCAATTACAGTCTGAACCTGTGGGACAAAAATCTGTTGACAGCTGTTAAATGTGATGGCATTATCTGAGTCTCTGGAGGTGGGAAGCTGTGGATCACCAGATGTGGAGAGAATCCCACATGGAATCTGCCCATCTGGGCTTGCCCTGCATTTACAGTCTCTTTTAGACACTTGCTCTCAGCCAGTGTCCAAAATGAGATTACACAGACTTCTGGTCCTTCCACCACGCTGAAAAGAGGAGGGAACAGTGCATGGAGCTGTTCCTGCCCCCTCTGAAAGGCAGCCTGGGTGTGATGGAGCAAACCCAGCCCAGGTGGGAGCGAGGTGAGCTGGGGCCCTGGCACAGAGAGGCTCTGGCTGTCCCTGGGGCCCTGGCACAGAGAGGCTCTGGCTGTCCCTGGGGCCCTGGCACAGAGAGGCTCTGGCTGTCCCTGGGGCCCTGGCAGTGCCCAAGGCCAGCCCTGGAGCAGCCTGGCATGGAAGGAGCTGTCCCTGCCCATGGCAGGGGGTGGAATGAGGTGGCTTTAAGGTCCCTTTGAACCCAAAGCAGTCTGTGGTTTTGTTAAGAGCTTTTCCACTTGATCCTGGCACAGGGTGCTGGTGGGTCTGAGGCAGCCCAGCTTCTTCTCTGCACAGCTGGTCCCACATGGGTGAGGGGCACCTGAAGCCTGCATGAAGCAGAGCTCTAGTTTTCCACAGACACAGATTCCCAGGGGGATAGGTGTGTTATTAAGGGAACAAACTGATGTGCAAGTCAGCTGGTTTTCTCTCTTTTATTCTTTTTTTTTCTTTTTCTTTTTTTTTTTTTTTTGAGCCTGGCATCTCTCTCTGTATGAGAGGCAATTTAGAAAAACAGCCATTGAAGGTTTTTAATTCAAATATGAATGTGTCTTCAGCTGGGGCAACTGACTGCCTCTTCCCTGAGGGAATGAGCTGTCTTATAAAGCACCACTCACTGCTATAATGGCCTGCTCCCTTTGGGGCAAAACACTCCATTTTAACTAAAAGGGGTTTGTATACAAACAGGACTTAATGCATCCCGACCAAAAGTGGCCCTGAGCCCAGGGGTGAAGCCCAGCAGGTCCCCAGGACGGGGATGTGCCCTGGTCCTGCTCAGGGACAGGGAAAGTCCAGCACCAGCCCAGGCAGACTGGAGCTGGGCTGGCTGGAGGGCAGCACATCCCCTCCCTCTCTGGCAGCAGGGGGGAGGGCTGCTCCCTCTGCTCCAAAGGCAGCCCAGCAGACAATTAATTAGCAGCAGGACTGGTTGCATGGCAAAGACACACCGTGCACCCTATCTGCATGCAAATATCCCGTGGGCAGGCAGGAGGAGAGGGGCTGGCAGGAAATGATGGCTGTGAGGGTTTAACCTTGAATATTGCAAAAGGCACTGCTGCTGCTGCTGCTGCTGCTGCTGATTTTGACACATGTGTGGGTCAGCCAGACCATGGAGGAGAATAATTAGGGAGGGAAAGGAATGCAAACTCTTATTATTGAAGGTACCTGGGGGCTAATGGCATGAATACATTTGTTATAATTGACCCTTGGCCTGATGCTGATAATTCCTCTGCAGAGATAGCCACCTCATCTGCTCTGTGTGCCAACATGGATGCAGGAAATAATTGCAACCTTGGCTCCATCTCCTTCCCACTCTTCTGGAGAATAGCTAATTTATGACAGAAAATAATGACTAATGTTAGAATAAACAATATTATGACTCAAGTGACTTATGAGTGCTGCAGATATGATGCACATTTAATAGGACATGACTTATCCAGACATGTAATTCTTTTTCTGAGCAGACTAAAGTAAGTGTGGCAGAAATGCCAGAAACAGCTTTGCAATTGGAATATGCAATTTAAAATAAGTAAAGATTACTCCCAGGTAGTTTATTGCTTTAACTACATCAAGGCAGGTCCCTGTAGCAGACTGCATAATGACTCTCATTTCATTTTTGGTTTGTGTCAAATATCTTCAGTTAGTTTTGCTTTATTGGCTTCATGCAATTTATTGCAGCACTAGAATGTGATTGTAATGCAACTAGTATTTTAGTTTTATCTTCCACTGGTAATTTTTCTTCTTTATGGAGCCTATACTGTCTGCATTAATAAAAGCCATAGGAATTATACAGCGTGGAACCAGGTTTTAGTAAGTGCCAGCTTGCCACAGAAGACCTGAACCAGCAGTGCTGCTCTGCAGCCCAGAGGAGGACAGACAGGCCCTGGATGCTCTGTGGCACCTTCTGGCACAAAGCTGCTCCCAAACACCACCCAAGCTCTCCTGTTTCTCAGAGTGGACTCATCTCACCAAGCAGCAGCTGGTTCTGCCACATATCCATGATTCAGAGCTGTCAGAGTGAGCCCAGTCCTGAGGGGCTTTGTAGGCTCAGGTGGGGCCTCTGCAAGGAGACCCCAACAGAACAAGAGCTGGGCTTGGCCTGAGTGTGTGTGACACCTCTGCTGCTCAGGAAAGGACAGGGTTAATGCACAGAGCAGCCCCTGGGCTTTCGGAGGCAGGAGGCTTCTCCAGGCCAGGCAGGGGCCTGGCAGCTGCCTGAGGAACCTTCCTGCCCAAGGGCTCAGCCACCAGCAGCTCCCAGTGCAGCATCTGCATTCCTTTCCCTCCCTGATTATTATTGAAAGGCAGCTGTCCTGGCTTCTTTCATCCCCCAAGCTCTTCTTTAAACCTCCTACCTGGGCTGCACCTTCAATCCTGGGGTCAGTTCTGGGCCCCTCACTACAGAAAAGGCATTTCTGCAGGACTGGAGCATGTCCAGGGCAGGGAATGGAGCTGGGAAGGGTCTGGAGCCCCAGGAGCAGCTGAGGGAGCTGGGAAGGGGCTCAGCCTGGAGCAAAGGAGGCTCAGGGGGGCCCTTGTGGCTCTGCACAGCTCCTGCCAGGAGGGGACAGCCAGGGGGGTCGGGCTGTGCTCCAGGGAACAGGGACAGGAGGAGAGGGAACGGCCTCAGGCTGGGCCAGGGGAGGGTTTGATGGGATATCAGGAAATTTCCTTCACTGGAAATGCTGCAAAACATTGGAACAGGTTGTTCAGGGCAGTGATGGAGTCACCTTCCCTGAAGGGACTTAAAAATCCTGTGGATGTGGCACCTGGGAACGTGGGTTAGTATGGAATTCAGGGTGCCCACGATGCAGGGAATGATTGGTATTTGACTCTATAATTCAGAATGCTGAACAATTGCTTTATTAAACTAGATTATATTACATTATACTGTACTGTATTAAAGAGATACTGTACTGTACTGTACTATACCATACTATACTATACTAAAGATACTAAAGATAAAGCTGTGACTGAGTGAGACAGCCAGGACACAGCTTTGACCCAACTGGCCAAGGAAACAAAACAATCCTCAGCAGAATCCAATTGACAAATCACTTTGGGTAAACAATCTTCCTAACACATTCCACAAGTGCAAAAACAACAGGAGCAGCAAGCAGAGATAAGAATTGTTTTCTGTTTTTCTCTCTGTGCTTCTCCAGGAAAAACCCTGGGAGAGAGAATTATCTCTCTCTGTTCAGAGAATGAGAATGCCACAGGTGAGTGCTGGGGGGATCTTAGAGGGCTTTTCCAACCTAAATGAGTCTGTGATTTTATTTCACCAAGGAGTAAGGACAATGGAATGCCCTGGTACATAAAACCATGGGAGGTGCTCAGATGCCCCCAGTGCTGTGAGCAGCCAGGGCTGGGTGACCAGCACTGGTCTGGTTCCCCCACATGTGCAATGCTCACCTGAAAAGCTCACAGATTTCCAAATTTGTGAATTTAGGGGTGTTGATTAACTCATCCAAGCAGCTTGGGGATCCAATTTTGGCTGTGTGACTCTCAGTGAATATTTATAGTGCACAATTTCTGCTCCTCTTTGACATTTCTCATCCCTTATATCACAAGTCACTTTTTCCTCTCCTGAGCCACCAGACAAGTCCCATCAGCTGCTTCCCCAAGCCCTGAAACCCCTTTCAGTAGCAAGTGTGCTCGTGCTCCTCAGCAGCAGAGCTCCCCTTCCCTATTTTGGTTTGTTTTGGCCACAGCTGAAGATGCTCTGGGGACCTCAGGCCAGCCACAGCATTCACATGTTGCTTGTGGGACCCCAGCTCACCCCTCCACTAGTAAAACATAGTAAAAAAAGAAAAAAAAAAACCACAAGGGAAAAGGTTTTATTTGTATTTTAGGGTGTGTACCTGTGCAAGAACCCAAACTGAGAGGGCAGCCCAGGACACACCCTAGGGGCTGAGATTGTAGCATCATTTCCAGGAACCAAAGAGCCAAACCCCACAGACTCTGTATGGGACCTGGGTACCCAATTCCCTCAGGCACTCTTAAATTTGCAGGCAAAAACCAGCCAGTGTATACAGGGGGTGGGGTTCTGAAAGACTGATTGTGCTTGCTGTGAAATGAATTTCCTTTAAAGCTGCATTTATTGCACTCCATGGCCCCCATTAATCAGTAAGTTATATCTGGCCTTCACATTATGGTGAGAGAAGAATGTGAAATATTCCTAAGCTGCAAAATTACTCAGAACTGGAGAGGTGGGGGGGTGGGGATCCCCCTTTGCATCTGAATTCAGTGTGGAAAATAAGTCACTTTTTGCTGATGTCTGTCTGAAGGCCAGTTGTGAACTTGGCTTTGTGTGAGGAGCCCCACACCCTCCTGTCCCAGCACAGCCTTGGGCAGCTCCTCTGAGCACCCCTGGGGCTCATTCCTGGTGCCTCTCTGGGGTGGCTGCATGGGGGTGATGGATGTCTTGGAGAAGAGTGGGAGGGCTGCTGAAGGCAGGGTTGTTGCCAAGAAAGGCTGACTCTACAGCCTTTGGTTATCTTTTGTAAGAAGTGGGGTTGTGGTTTGACCAAAACTCGGCTATAATGCAGCCTCAAAGCTTAAAAAAAAAAAAAAATCAAGATCTCCAAGAAGGCTGAAAAAAACATTTATTTTCTTACTTGGTTGAATTCAGTGTAATCATTTTTAGAAGTGTGAAGGTATGAATCTGGCAAAAAGATGAGAGGGGTTTTTTTTACATAAACCAGTAACCAACAGTTTGCTGGAGCAGGAAAATGCTTTCCATGAGCACATGTCTGTTTGAGGTGCTCAGTGTGAGGTTTTTGGGGCCAGAATGATTTCCTCTGTGAATATATATTCACAGCAAGGTCTGATCTTTGCAGGGCCTGTAATGGCAACAGCCATGAATACCATAAATAAAACATCCTCCTAAAAACACTGCTCTGTGCTGTCCCCAAGGCCTCCCACAGGCTGCTCATGGCCGGCCAGTGCATTTTAAAGTTGTTAAATCCTGTATACACAAACATCTTATTAACCACCCTTTCATGGGAAGGGAGGGAAAGTCAGCTCCATTGAGCAGCTTGACCCCTGTGAGTGCATTCCCATGGCTAAGGGAGCTCCTACAGCATTTCATGGTGGTTTAAATCACTTCTGAATAGGAGCAGGCTTCCCCTGCCATGTACCTCTGCACCTCTGCAGAGCAGAGACAGGGCTTCCCTCAGCGAGGGCAACTCCACTGCACCTTCCTTCCAGCAGAGAAACTGCTCACTAAAACCACTGTGGGTAAATAAAAAGTCACTTTTGTAAAGCCTCTCTTTGATGATGCTAAATGAATTCCCAGAGGGTGGATAAACTTTCTCACAATGACGACCATTTGCAGAACAAAGAGGCAATTTTTTTTCTCATTTCAGTGTTTTCTGACATTTCCCCCCTGGGGGAATAAATGGGCCCATTATTCTCCCGGATTCCCTGGCATTTGCAGAGCCTGGGTGGGGATGCTCCAGTGCCTCCAGGATCCAGGCTTTGCCTTGCTGCTTTGGGGTGACACCCAGCTGGCCTGAGGTGGCATCTGACTGCAGCAGTCTCTCCTTTGGTAGCAGCCTCTCCGACTCCTGAGCTGCTGGGAAGGAGTTCAGGATCTCATTCCAGATGCCTACACAGGGAGCTGGGGGCTAAATGCCACCCAAAGGGTGCCCAGGCAGAAGGAGCCCCATGGGACTTCCCCTGGGGGACAGACTCAGCACCCACACAGGGGGGGAACAAAATTCAGGGGGAGGGATTGTCACCATCACATTTTCTGGAAAAATCCCCTTGCCCAGGATTTCTCTCCTCAGAAGCTGAGAAGCCTCAGAGAAAAAGGAAAACAATGTTATCTAATTTGCTTCTCCTGTGTTTTGCTGCTTTGGAATGTGGTTAGAAATTGTTTATCCAACATGTGAATTGTTTTGACTTAATCACAAATCTCAGTCAAGCTGTGTCAAGACTCTAAAAAAAGTCACGAGTTTTTCATTATTATTCTTTCTAGCTTTCTGTCTGTATCCTTTCTCTATTGTTTAGTATAGTTTAGTGTAACATTCTTTAATATATCATAAAATAATATAATATAACATATCATAAAATAATATAATATCATAAAATAATAAATTAACCTTCTAAAATCATAAAGTCAAATCCTTCCTTTCCTCGCCTTTGTTGGGGACCCCAAGAGTGCCACAAGGGATTATGTTATGGATCACTCCACCAAAACAGTCTGAATTTAACCTGATGGTGCCAATTTTCCTGGCACAGTCCAAGCCCAGCAAGGCCAGTCCTGGTGGATCATCCCCACCCACTGATGGGAAGGGTGGATAAGGAGCCCCAGGAGGAAGGAGGCCACAAGTGTCCCTAGGCTGGGGCTTGCAGGTGCACAACTCCAGCCCGTGGCCACCATCCCAGCCTCAGCTCTGCCACGTGGAATAACCTTCTCTGCTGTGCTCACAGCTTCTGCCTGGCCTCAGAACAGCCAAGATCAGGAAGGCAGACAGAAGGAGCTGGAAAGGAAACAGGGAATAAGAATAATATATTGGGAAATATTTGGTATGAAGAGAAGTTAAAAAAATATTTCCTTTTCAATATCATCTGCTGTACAAGAGCTTCCAGGGAGGGTAAAATCTCACTGCAGATGGGTTATAATCCTTATTGATACAGTAAATGGAACTATCAAGCTGGAAAAGATCATATGGCAGTTAAGATAAAGGTTTGACTTGTCCCAGAACCAGGCTTATCAGGGTTTAGCAGTAAGTGAGTTTTGTTGCTTAGACTGCATTTAAAAAGGTCATTGATTTGCAGCTAATACCAAGTTGTCATAGTTTCGTGAGTAAGAGCTTGCAGTTTTCAGAATCAAAGCCTTTTCCTAAATCGATAAGAACAGATTCAGTGAGATTGCCTGAGCCCACTGAGGCAGGCAGAGAGGCAGCAGCAAACCCAGCCGGGCGTGGCAGGAGAGAACAGCTCTGCAGATCCCCTCAGGGCTGCTCTGAAGCTTTGCCAGCCAAGCCCAGAACCCTCAGCCTGGCAGCAGATGGGCTGAGAGGGGCTGTCAGGGACCAGCAGCTGCCTGCTGCAAACCTCCTCTGAAGTAATTAGCTGATTGATCTGGGCTTTGCTGGGCTGAGACACTGTATTTCCTGCATGCCTCAGTCAATACCATTGGATTTTCACACTGCTGGATGCAGGAATACACATGCCCAGCCAAGTGTGGCTGGAAAGGGGGATTCCCACCTTGGGGATGGATTCCTGGGCCTCCACCTCCTCCCTAGACACCAGGTGGGGGCTTCAAAGTCAGGAGAGAGGAGCATCTTCCTAAGCAGAACCTCTTGCTGTTCCTGTGTTTTCATCATTTATTGCACAGACAAGAGCAGGGCTTTAAGCTTCCCAGCTGGCTCTCCTGCTTTTGTGGGATAGCTCCAGGTGTGTCCCAAGGACCCTCCTCCTTCCCACCTGCCGCAGCCAGGGCTGCCTTCTGCTGCTCTGCTGCCTGATTCCCAACCAGTGACAACTTCTCCCTGTCTGTTAACCCAACTGCTGGAGAAAAAATGAAAGTAAATCTCAGGAACCACACACTGTGTCCCTGCCTCAAGGACCATTGGCCACCTCCAGCCAAACCTGGCAGAGAGATGGGGTTTCATGTGAGAAACCAACTCACATGTGCTGGTTTCTTACATGCTGAAAAAGGTGGACACTCAGAGAAGTGAGGTGGCAATAATCTGCTCAGCAAGGGAAAGGCTCCCAGCTTCCACTTCTATTCAACTTCAAAGGGTCCCCACAGGAGAAGGTGAGGGGGTCACCAGGCTCCATGTGTTTTATGGGTCATGTAACAGCTTATTTCTAAATCAAACAGAGCAGAATGCTAGAAAGTGACGCTCTGGTATTTGGTGTCTCTACTTGAAACCAGCCATAAACACAAAAATAAAACACAGACAAAACCAGCTCAGAGAGGTGCACCAGGGATGCTGGTGCCCACAGCTAACTCTCACTCTTGGCAAAATTGGGCAAGGAAGGCTGATGTCTTTATGGCACTGGTTAAATGGTTAAATGTGAATTTTATGTCTGGAGTGAAAGTTAAAGCAAGGTGAAACTATCAGAAGCTGTCAGAAGCTCTGCTACAGAGACAGGCTGAGAGAGTTGAGGCTGTTCAGCCTAGAGAAGGCTCTGGGGAGAGCTCAGAGCCTCTTCCAGTGCCTGAGAGGGCTCCAGGGCAGCTGGAGAGGGACTGGGAACAAGGCATGGAGGGATAGGACACAGGGAATGGCTTCAAATGGACAGAGGGCAGGGCTGGATGGGATATTGGGAATTAGGAATTGTTCCCAGGCAGGATGGGCAGGTCCTGGCACAGGGTGCCCAGAGCAGCTGGGGCTGCCCCTGGATCCCTGGCAGTGCCCAAGGCCAGGCTGGACAGGGCTTGGAGCAGCCTGGGACAGTGGGAGGTGTCCCTGTGAATGACAGAGAGTGGGATGAGATGATCCTGAAGATCCCTTCCAACCCAAACCATTCTGCACCTTAGCGAATTACCTAAGATGTTAGACAGCTTTTAGACAGGAAAATGCAAAGTAAACCAAGCTTAAGCTTCAGAAAGAGCAAAAGATGGTCTGGCCAGCTTCCACTGTAGTTGCAGAGAGAGTTTTTTTCAAGAGGAATAAACATGTTGGGTAACAAAGCTTCCCACAGAGCTCTTGTATTCAGCACCCCTTGGATGAATCCAGCACCCTGCCCTGCTCCCCTGGAGCCTCCTCCTGCTCTTGGGGCTGGTTTCCTGCTATTTGTGGATCTTGCCTGAGGATTTGGTGTCTGTTGCTGCCCAACAATAACAGAATAAGAACTTGAGCAGGTAACTTGAGCACAGGCTTCATTTGAAGGACGTGGCTGATTGTGTCTCCTGCTCTGCAGAGCCTGCTGACACAAGCTCCCAGCCAGGCACTGCCCACGCCTCCTCAGACCCTTCCCAGCTCTCAGTGCTCTTGCTAATCTCAGATAAGTCAAGGGAACATGAGCATGTGCTTGATGTGCCAGTCCTGGTGCTAAGATGTGCTCAAGTGCTTTGCAGAATTGGAAGCCCTGTGTGGGATTTTCTGAGACCCCCATCGAAGGGAGGAAATGATGGATCTGACTCCATGTTCTCAGAAGGCTAATTTATTATTTTATTATCTATATTATATTAAAGAATACTATACTAAACTATACTGAAGAATAAAGACAGGATACAGACAGAAGGCTAAAAAGATACTAAAGAAAACTTGTGACTCTTTCCAGAGCCCTGACACAGCCTGACCCTGATTGGTCATTAAGTCAAAACAATTCACATAAAACCAATGAAACCACCACCCCTTGTTAAACAATCTCCAACCACATTCCAAAGCAGCAAAACACAGGGGAAGCAAATCAGATCATTATTGTTTTCATTCCTCTCTGAGGCTTCTCAGCTTCCAAGGAGAAAATCCTGGGCAAAGAGATTTTTCAGAAAATATGACAGTGACAAGCCCTGAGCACCAGGGCTGCCACCAGGCTGGGAACAGCATCACATTCATCCTGAGCACAAAGCAAAGGAAGGATTATAAGAGGCAGCCCAACTCTACTAAGCTCCATGGTATAATCTCTCCTTGCTTAAAACCAAACAGCAAAAAAAAAAAAAAAAAAATCCCAATCCTTTTGAGATCGAGACAGTGCCAAGGTTTGCACATTTATGATTGTGTTTATGAGTGTTATCATATATGGATGGAAAAGTATTTGCTCTGAGTGATTTAGAGACCCAGACCATAAAGAGAGCAGATCTAAGCATAAGAGGCTCCCAGCTGTGTTCCCAGCTCAGTTCCTAGAAGAAAGGTAATCCTTTAAGGTTCCAGTTTTAACCTGACCCAATGCAGAATGAGGGGTTTCACAGGATAACCACCAGTCTCCTGTTTTCTGGGGTACAGCTTAGTGTACAGACTCTTCTAGGCTATAGTTTCTGCATAACAGAACTCAGCTATGCTTCCTTTTCTCTGTTTTGCCCAGCACTCTTCCTTCCACCTCCCTTTGAGTGAGACAGCCACAATATCTCCAATGGAGCATTTTAAGAATTCTTCCTTGCAAGGCTTTCTATTTGGAGTGCTGGCACAACAAGTTCCATTAGAATCCCATCAGCCCAGCACAACTGCAAACTGCATTTCACACACAGAGAGATGGTTCTTTCACTGAGGAGCCTTTGTCAGCTCCTGTCCCTGCCCTGAGTGGCAGCAGGGTGACAAAGGAGCCTGGCACGCGCTCCCTGCCAGCCCCACAATGGCCTCTCTTGTGGCCTGGGCTGCTGATCCTCCCCCTCATCCCTCTGGATTTGTCATTTGTCTGCAGCTCTCGTGACAGGGACAGCTCTGCAGCTCCTGGCCGTGGCCAGCCCAAGGTGTATCTGGCAGTGATGCTTTGTGTGCTGTGATGGATTTCTCTGGCAATGGGTAACATCATTTTTTGGCTCTTTCCATGGCCCCTGGGTCAGCTCTCACTGCCAAAGCTGCTGTGGTGGATAGCTTGCAGCCTGCCTGTGAGGTCAGTGGGTTAGTCTGGAGCTTGCCTTCTGACCACAACAGAAATCATCCATCAGGGGAACGAGCCAGCACCAGGATCAGCACACTGCTGGGACATACTCACTGTTGAGATGGGAAGTCCTTCAAATATTGCTTATTGCAGCTCCTGCCTCATCTTCTCTTGCAGTTTATTTGCACTGTGATATCCTCTAATGCTTTTTCTTACAGCTTCAGCACCTGTGCTCTTGTTATTCCAGGACTGTGGCAGGTGTTGCAGAGGAAAGCCCTTTGCCAGCTCCTGTGGCTGCAGAGGAATTTTAACCTGTCACTGGGCTGCAGCCTCAGGGTCTGGGGGAAAAGCACCAAATCTCACCAGTCTCACCAAACCTCGGTGCTTAGGGAAGAAAGGGATTGGGCTTGATGAGGAAGCCATCCATGATGTTGGGGAAGCCACCAGCTGTGTCCTTCCAGAGCTGGGGACACAACTTCACAATGATCTCTGAGCCAGGGAACCATTTCCTGTCTCAGCCCCAGCCCCAGGTGACCCTGCAGGTGTGGTGGGGCTGTGGGGGTGGGTGGGAAACCCTCAGCACACCTGAGCCCAGAGCTCACCTGGAGGATTTGAGGGCAGCTGAAGGATGGCCCAGTATCAATAATAACCATCAGGTCTGGCAAAGCCACAGGAACTCTGAAGCCAGCAGGGATGTGTGGCCAGTTCTGCCTTCTTCTGGCCCAAACCAGCCCAAAGTGACCACAGGGGCTGCTCAGGCCAGGCCAGTGAGGCCATGGTGACAGGGGCTGACACCCAGCACCTGGAGAAGACCAGGTGAGAGAGGCAGGGCTGCAGCACATCACTGATCCTCTGCTCTGCTGCCAATTCCACTCTCCTGGTGGGACCAGTGTGTGCCCAGCTGGGGTATTTTCAGGTTCTCCCATGGCAGGAAGGAAATGATGAATCTGACTCCATGTTCTTAGAAGGATATGACATGATATGATATTATAATTATGCTATACTAAACTCTAAAGAATAGAGAAAGGATACAGACAGAAGGTTTAACAAGATACTAATGAAAAACTCCTGACTCTCTCCTCTGAGTCTGACACAGCCTGACAGTGATTGGTCATTAAGTTAAAACATTCACATGAAACTAATGAAACAACTCCCTGTTGGAGTGGAGAAACAATCTCCAACCACATTCCAAAGCAGCAAAACACAGGAGAAGCAAATGAGATAATTATTGTTTTCCTTTTTCTCTGAGGCTTCTCAGCTTCTGAGGAAAAGTCTTGGCGAAGGGATTTTTCCAGAAAATATGACAGTGACACCCAGCCAACAGCCAGCCAGGGTTTGGAGCATGTTTTGTCTCTGAGAAAAGCAAAATCAATTCTGCAACTGGCCCAAAGGTTCCTGACTGCTCCAGTGTGTCCCAGCCTCCTTTAAGGGTAATATCAGCTCGCTCACTCCACTCTTTGCCTTTCTCATAAAAGAGCATTTTCCCTGTGGCACTGAGAAGAATGTAACCTATAGATTTATAGCCATGAGGGGAAAAAAATAACACTCTCACTACCAAAACATCAGCCTGTGAACCCTTTGCAGCAATGTTTTTTCTTCTGCAGGAGTCACAGTGCTTCTGCACTAAGGCCTCTGCTGACACCCAGCCTGGGGACACTGTCCTGCCCTGGCAGTGGTGGCAGAAACGTGCCTGGAACCCCCTGGGAAGCCTTGGCATGTGCTGGGGGAAGGAGGGAGCACCAAAGCTCTGCTGGGTCCCACTGGGTTTGCATTTTCCCAGCCTCGCTCAGGAACTCATTTTCAGGGTGATGGAGAGGGTTGGCCAGGTCTGAAAACAAAACTTGGAAAATCTGTGTCTTTCCCTTAAAGCTTCTTGGTTGGCCCAATGAATTGATTGCCAGAGATAAAACCTGGTGAAGAGGCAATGTTTTCCCAGCACAGCACTTGACTCCAGAAAGCAGGAGATGCAATAGATTTTGTTTATGTGCACGTCCACTGTTTTTTATTTATATGTCAGTGCTTCAAGCTAATTGCACACTGCCAAGCAGCACAGCAGAGCTGCTTTCCCCTGCATTTCCCATAGCTTGGAATAGGATTGGAGCACAGCATGTGGAAGGGCTTGGTGCTCATGGCAGACTGAGAGCTCAGTGTGCCAACAGCAGGTCTGGCCCAAGAGGGAATCCAGAGGCAAGAGCTGCCTGGTGGTTAATAAGGAAAAGGAAAGCAGCTGTACCATGGCTGAGACCCACTTTAGGGAAGGAAGCTGATAAAAAATTGGCATTTTTAATTCCCAGGCTGCAAAGGAGGGAGAGAAGGAAATCCAGGAGGGAATGGCAGGGGACTGGGGTGGAAGGAGAATGCCCACAGTGGGCAAGGTGGGGGATGTCTGGGCACTTCTGCATCACTCCTGTGCAGGGCCGGCCACCAGAAGGTTGTGCTGGGCACAGACAGAAGGGCCTTACACTTGCAGAGCTTGGCACTGGACCCTCTGTGTGGATGTGCAAGTGTGTGTGGGTGAATATTCCCACTCTCAAATATCTCTTTAAGCTCCCTCAAACTGACCAGAGTTATGCTGATGTTAGAATTCTGTTGCCTGAGTGGTTGTGCCAGTGCCAGTGAGCAGAGGGGCTGTTGGAGGCAGCACCTGCCAATCAATTACCTGCCCTTGGTTCCTCCCAAGTGCCTTTTACAGCATGCCAAGGGCTGCCAGTGTGGGTTGGGGGGAGCAGCACAGCTGGTGCTGTGAGGCTGTTTGTCACCTGGTGGCTCTGAGCGAGCTCTGCCTGTCACTCTGTGCCACCACAGCCCCTCTGTGCAGAGCCCACAGGGAGCCAGGAGCTCCCATTCAGGAGCAGCAGCCTCACTGCAGGGGGAGGAGATTTGCTGACAAATAACTGTCATTTGCTAACCTTGTCGTGGCAATCTTTGTTTTTCCCTTTTTTCCCCAGGCACTCCAAATGCTGAATGCCAGCATCTGTTACAGACCAGAAAACAAGCAAACACTGATATTCCTGGTGGCTTTGAAAGAGCATTTAATGCTTAACTCTCTACACTTGCCTTTACCAGAAAAATCACTTCAGGATGTGCTTGGCATGATTATGATGAGGAGTGTCTGGACAAAACCAAAATAGAGAAGGCAGCCCCTTGCTACAGACAGGCTGAAAAAAATCCATGAGTCTTCCTGCCAGATGTTGACATTTTGATTTGCATGAAGGTAAACTTTTGAGTCAACAGCATGTTTAATTTTCTAAAACATCTCCAAGAAATAGGGCATGTTTACAGGTAATGAGTTTGCATCGTTAGCAGTTTTTGTCAGACCTGTATCCTGGCAAACTGGCTCAGAACATCTTTGTTTCTGCTGCCTCTGAGCATCTCCCCATGACTGTGCAAGGAGGGAAGGCAGCCAAGGGGGTGCCTAGGAGCAAACAGAGGGACAGCTGTGAGTTGGGAAGAGAACTGAGACATTTATCCATGGATTGTGAAGGAACCTGCAACTCCCAACCCACGTGGAGACTGTGCCAGAAAGAGCCCCAGCACCCTTCACCTGCCCTCCCACCTTCCATCCTCTGCAGCAAATTCCAGCTGGCTTTGCCCTTCAGACAGAGCCCTGTGAGGTTTTCACCTCACAAAGAAGGGACAAGGCCTGTGAGAGCATCCTTGTGAAGAAACAAGAACGTTCTCATCTCTCAGCTGGGGGAACCAAGACCCAAACAAATGACCCCCCCCTGTTCCCTTCTGCAGGGGAAAGCATCCAGGCCTGGAGGAGACAGCCCAGATGCCCCTCCTGTGCCCAGCTGGGAACATGCACTGCTGGCTCTCCTCACTGAGCTAAATTAGGCTGCAGCAAGATGCCAAAGCTGAGGGAGACAATCAGATGCTAGGACAGGCAGATAACTCTTTGCAAGTCTCCTGTAAATCCTCCGAGAGGAAAGGCTGCAGGTGACAGTGGGCTGGATTCTGTACAGGAGCACTCAGCCTGCTCTAGGACATAAACCATGCCCAGAGCCAAGAATTCCTGCCACATTTCACTGGACTTGGGGTTTCTGTCCCTGAAGAGGCCAGGAGAGTTTGACTCCTTTGAGTGTGGGCTCAGCAGTGCACAAGGCTCCTGTGCTGGGGCTGGGGACCCAGACACCAGGAGCACATCCCAGGTGCCACATGCAGGGGCAGAGCAGAGCCCCTGGACCTGCTGGCCCTGCCCTGGGCTCTGCAGCCCAGCCCAGCCTCAGGGATGCCCAGCTGACCCTCCCTGCCCAGCCCTGGAGCAAAGCACCTGCTCACACAAAGAAAAAAGCTTGTTATTGCTGCTGGAAGAGCAGCTAAAAACAGCAGCCAAGGGAACACCAGACCCTCCTGTGTCTACCAGAGCTGAACCAGCCCTTGTGGACTGCAGAGCCCTCTCTGCAGCATCTTCCTCTACCAGGGCCACAGTGCCCAGCCAGCAAGGCTGGCCCTGAGCATGGATCCCAGTCTGGGGATGAGGTGGAGAGATGATGGAGAGATGCCCAGCAGCACAGGGCTCCTGGCACCCCAGAGGAGCTCCCTGCTGCTGCTCCCAGCGTGGTCTCCCAGAGCTCTCCAAGAGCTGGAGAGGGAGGATGAGACTGCAATGCAAAGCACTATCATTGCTGTGTTAGCCTCAACTGAAATGTGCTACATAAGTGCAAATTGCTGTTATAAATCATAAACATCAAAAGGCCATAAGTGCCTAATAATGGCCTAAGTGGCTAATTTGTTTTATGTGCTACTGGAAGAAGCACCGTAAAGATATGGAACAAAAAATTTCCCTCATTGTGGTTTGGCCTCTGATACCAAGAAAGGCTGGAAGGGGGTGGGAGCAAAGTGCTGCTCTAGCACATACTCAGGAGCATTTCATATCAAAGCCTGTAGTTAGAAACACAGCACAAGCCCCTGCAAGAGCCTGGTCCCTGTGGAGGGGAAATGTGGCCAGTGCTGGGGGTGACCCCATGGGAGTGGGTGCGTGGGGCAGCTGCTGGTGAGCAGGACAGACATCACTGGCACCAACCCAAACTGTGAGCAATTATTTGTGAAAAGAAATGAGGAGGTGGTGTGGCCAGTGGGCCCTGCCTCTGGCACTGCTGAGCTGCATAAGTGGGGTGTGATGCCTCCTATATTCCCCTGCTGTCCCTCTGTCTCTGCAGGGACCCAACAAGATTCAAAACACCATCCTGAGCTGGGCTGAGGGACACCTTCAGCCTGGCCTGGCTCCTCTGCACTTCTGTTTCAACGTGGCAGTCTCCTTTCTGTAGTATTCACATCCTCTGAAAAATCCCTTCACCCAGGATTTTTCTCCTGGGAAGCTGAGAAGCCTCAGAGAAAAGGAAAACAATTCTGATCTCATTTGCTTCTCCTGTGCTGTGCTCATGTGGAATGTGTTTGGAGATTGTTCACCCACAGGTGATTGGTCCATTGCATTCTGCTGGGAGTTGTTTTCACTCTTTGGCCAATCAGGGCCAAGCTGGGTCAGGGCTCTGGAGAGAGTCAGGAGTGTTCATTGTTATCTTTTTAGCATTCAGTAAGTATCCTTCCTGTATTCTTTAGTATAATATAATATAATATAATATAATATAATATAATATAATATAATATAATATAATATAATATAATATAATATAATATAATATAATATAATATAATATAATATAATATAATATAATATAATATAATATAATATAATATAATATAATATAATATAATATAATATAATATAATATAATATAATATAATATAATATAATATAATATAATATATAAGCCTTCTGAGAACATGGAGTCAGATGCATCATTCCTGCCTTCACTGGGGCATTCCCTACAAATACAACACCTTTCCTCATCCAAACAATCACTCTGTGCCCTCTGTCCACGTTTTAATTGCTCTGGGACTTTTGGGGTTATGTGCTGCTCTGAAGGCTCTTCCAGCCTGGCTGGCTCTGCTTGTGAAATCAGCCTTGAAGAACCACAAACCCCCAGTCCAGCCCTGCTGTGCCCTGCAGAGATGTTCCTCATGCAGTTCTGATTCTCTTCAGGTCAGAGCTGCCTTCCTGCTGTGCCTGGCCCAGGACAGGCTGGGTGTGCTCCCTGCACAGCTCAGCTGAGGGGGTTCTGCTGCTGGGGCAGAGGAGGCTCCTGCAAGGAACTGCTGAGCCCTGTTTTAGGATGCAACACATTGAACTCACCTTCTCTTGGTCCAGAGACCTGGCCATGGCCCAGTGCAGCCCAGATGAAGCCCCTCAGCACTGGGCAAACCCCAGAGGGCACCTCGTGGCCACCTGGGTGAAACATCACATGCAGATGGTTCATAAGGGATGAGCAAAACCAGTCCTTCTTAATAACACACCTGAGCATGGCCCCTTCTTTCTGCCCTCACTTTCAGTAGATATTTTGGCTCTAATTTACGGTAAAATCATGATTGCTACAGAAGAATTCCCCCAGGTGTATTTGATCAGAATAATGTGTTTGTCACCATGCTGCAGTGAGGGTGTTGTGATGGCAGGAGGGAAACATCAGACCATGGCAAGGACCAGGAGCCTGATACTCAGGATCCATCCATATGGCCTTGTATCCCAGATGGATCATGTGGGGACTGTTCCCAGCACAGGGAATTAATTCAGTAAAATTTCAACACAGGTACAAATGGTTTAGAGTACCAACAGTGCTGCTTTCCTGCAACACAGTGCCCTGCACCAAACCCTTGAGGGAATGGCTCAGGGAATAGCCCTGATTGGTCTGCTCCTCTTGTGATATCCGTGATAACCTGGAGGAAGAAAAAACCCCTTTGTCCTGAAATGGCATGCCAATAAATGTTTTAAAAAATAATTTCTTTGATACTTATCTCTTCCACAGCACATGTTCAAACAGGAAGCACAGGCTGTGGCTGCCCTCTGGGTGCCCAACGAGAGGGGCAGCACCCACTGCAGAGCTGGATTTGTCACCTTGGTGGAGGCAAGGGGAAAAACAACTCCAGCTTTTACAGCTGTGCATGAAGGCACAGAGAGAGCTCTGTGAGCTTTGGAGTGGCTGAATAGGATGAGCTGGGCTTGGCAGCTTTTGTGGCAGTGGCACAGAGTGAGTGTGGACACCAAGCTGTCCCCTCTGTGGCAGGTGAGTCACAGCTGTGCCTTCAACAGGACATAGCCCTGGAATTGTGTCTTAGGGTAGAAGGTGTTATTTGGGGTGTGTGTATTCTATTTCCATCTGTCAGAGCTGGGGCAGTTCTCTGCTGTTCATGGGGCAGGTTTCTTTATCTCTCCCACAGCCCATCCTCCCTCCAGGAGATCTCTGCTGTCCATGGCCACTGAGTGTCCCTGCAGGGCTGATCAAATTCCAGCATCCCATGGGGAGATGCTCCACCCAGGGGAGGAGCCAAGCATTCCTACCTGGATCCAATCTGACCTGGAACAGCCCAGCAGCCTTTGCCCACTGCATTCCCAGAGGAGCAGCTTTCTCCTGCCCTGCATTCCCAGAGGGAGAGCAGGCCCATCTCCAGCAGCCCTGGAGCTCCAGAGGAAAACTCCCCCCTTGTGCAGGATCCCTGCTCCAGCAGAACCACAGCTGGCACTGCAGGAGGGCTGAGCCCCCCTGGGATGGGACTGTGCCACCACCCTGAGCCCCCCTGGGATGGGACTGTGCCACCACCCTGAGCCCCCCTGGGATGGGACTGTGCCACCACCCTGAGCCCCCCTGGGATGGGACTGTGCCACCACCCTGAGCCCCCCTGGGATGGGACTGTGCCACCACCCTGACACACAGGGGGACAGGGCATGGTCTGACTCTGGCAGTGGGGTTTTGTATTACTCCATTTTTAAATTTTATTTTTATTTTCTTCCCTAGTAAAGAACTGTTATTCCTATTCCCATATCTTGACCTGAGAGCCCCTTAATTTCAAATTATAATAATTTGGGGCAGGGAGTTTACATTTTCCATTTCAGGGGAGGCTCCTGCCTTCCTTAGCAGACACCTGGCTTTTCAAATCAAGACCAAATGGAAAGTGACTGTTGCTCCACCAGCCCCCTCAACACAGGGAAAAATGGGAGACACAGTTTGTGTTCAGCTTTCTGAGAAGAAACCACTGAGGTCTCCTCAGAGATCATCATCTCCTGATGATGATTTCCTGTGCTAGCTCTGGTGGTCCTCAGACCCACTTTGAGCCAGCTGAAGGCATCACCCAAAAGAAATCTCCTCATTTTGTTTGCTGGGCTGTTGGTGGGGTTTGTGGCAAGGTAAGGCAGGCTGCCACAAGAAAGAGCCTATGGACCACAGTCAGCCTGAAGTGAGCAGGAGGAGGTGAGACTCTCTGAGTGGTAGAAAGAGAGTTTCACTGTGCAGAAAGCAAACCTCTCCTTTCTGAGCAGAAGAAAACAAGACATTTCTGATATTTGCATGTGATGCTGTAGAGCTGTCAGCAAGGACAAGACTGGAAAAGAAAGTGAGAGACTGCCTCTGCTCCTGGGGAATGCCAGGCCTGGCTGTGTTTCAGTCCATTTGGCTGCTTCACCACCTCCTGCAACAAAGCAGTTGATGTGAGAGCTCTGCAAGCCCAGGGTTGTAACCCAGCCCTGCAGAAGGTGCTGCTCTGCCAGGAAATGCAGCTCAGCACCACCATGGCCAGGGGAAGGGGCATCTCGCAGGGCCTCCTGCCCCCTGGACACCTGAAGGCAGGAACAAGGTCATTTCCCACTCCCTGGAATACTTTAATGTGCAAAATGGATTCTTGTCTGTGCAATCTCAGCTCCCAAAATCTTTAAATGGCCAGTGGATGTTATTTTATTATATTCCTAACTGTAGGTAATAAACAACAAATAATGTACTTTATTGCTGCTCTTAAGCAGAAATAACTAATTATTGATCTGTTTGTTAAATGACAGTGCAGGTGCTCTGTTCTGACAGCAGGAACAAGACAAGGGTCAGGCCAGGGACCCAAGGCATCTTGCTGCAGCTTAATTTAGCTCAGTGAGGAGAGCCAGCAGTGCATGTTCCCAGCTGGGCACAGGAGGGGCACCTGGGCTGTCTCCTCCAGGCCTGGATGCTTTCCCCTGCAGAAGGGAACAGGGGGGTCATTTGTTTGGGTCTTGGTTCCCCCAGCTGAGAGATGAGAACGTTCTTGTTTCTTCACAAGGATGCTCTCACAGGCCTTGTCCCTTCTTTGTGAGGTGAAAACCTCACAGGGCTCTGTCTGAAGGGCAAAGCCAGCTGGAATTTGCTGCAGAGGATGGAAGGTGGGAGGGCAGGTGAAGGGTGCTGGGGCTCTTTCTGGCACAGTCTCCACGTGGGTTGGGAGTTGCAGGTTCCTTCACAATCCATGGATAAATGTCTCAGTGCTCTTCCTCCTCTGCACTGGGAGCATCTTTCTCATGGCTGGTCCCCAGCTGCACAGCCCCCATCTCTGAGCTGGCTCAGACCTGCAGGAATGGAGGTGGGCCTGCCTGGCCTTGAACACCTGCACCAGTTTCCCCAGTGCACCCAGACCCGTGGGCTGAAGCTTTTGTGAGGCCAGAGCTGTCCTGAGATGGGCTGTGCTGGTGCTTTCTGCTCACCTGGCAGGCTGGTGCTACATGATGAAGCACCAGATGATGAGCTTTGGTTTCAGGAATCTGGCAGTGACCTGGTGTTTATGAGGTCTTTATCAGGGCGCATAAAATTCAGTTCCACAGCACTGATTGCCCTGTGGGGTTGCATACAAATTGCTGACTCTCCTTTCAGTGGAAGTGTCTTCCACTGAAGAAATGCAGCAGGATGGAGATGTGTGGTGTGCCTGTCCTGGTGTGCCTGTCCTGGGGCAAAGCAGAGGCAGTGGCTGCCAGCCCTGCCTGCTCTGAGCTACAGGCACTGAGGGCAGCAAAGCCAATACAGGAAATTTCTTCATCCCAGGATAACCAAGCAGGCCCTGCTGCTGTCCACTCCTTCTTTTCTTCTTCCTGTGCTCATCTTCATCCCTATCCTGGGGGACAGCTGCCCTTTTTTCTCCTTTCCCATCTGTGTGCAGGGCTGCTGATGGTGCCTGACCTCATCCCCATGTGCTCCTGCTGCTGCTCTCTCCCCATTCCCCATGGCCCATACCCTGGTGACATTTTCTTTTCAGTTATTTACTTTTGGATCAGTATGTACCATGAAAGCACCATCCAGCCTGCCCAGCCCTCTGAGCAGTGCCAGGAATGAACTGTCACTAATATAATTTCATATCAAATGAGATTACCCTTCTCCCCCATTAGGCACACTTCTCTTCTAGGGATAGTGGCAATGCAGGGACACAGCAATTCCTCCAAGCCAAACCTGCCTTCAGAACTGCCTTTTGAGGACACCAGTCAGTTCCAGGCTGTGGCTGGTGCTCTGAATCCGAGCAGGGAACAGCAGGACTTGGCCAGGGCTGAGGCTGGATTGATGGCACCTGTCTGCCTGTTTCACATGCAATTGCCTGCAAACAGCTACACCTCCCTGCTGGCACAGGTGCTGCTATTCCTGAGTGCCACCTCGAGCACGTGTGACAGCCCCTCGCTGCTCCAGGGACAGCCCTGAGGGATGTGTCCAGGTGGGTCTGTGCTGCTTGCTGCTCCTGTGCCCTCTTTGATTAGCAGTGTGGGTCCCCTGATCAACTGCAGTGTTGCCACATTTCTCTTCCCAGAGAAAAGCAAGGCACAGTTCTTCCCAAGGATTTCTGAGATTCACATTCTCTGAACCTCAGAGAAAGGGAAAACACAATTCTTATCCCTTGCTGTGCTGTGTTTGTGCCACAGTAGAATGCAATGTGGAGATTGTTTACCCACAGTGATGGTGTTTTGTTCCTTGGCTGTCAGGGCCAGGTGTGTGTGTATGTTGGGACTGTCGGGTGACAGTCACAGATTCTGTGCAGTGTGAGCAGGTGTGTGCAGAGTGAGTGCTTGGCAGATTCAGTTTAGATGAAATGTATATAGTATAGTCTAATAAAGTAATTAATTAGCCTTCTGATATCCATGGAGTCATGCATCACTCTCTCTCCCTCACCAACATCGGAGTCGCCTTTGATTTACAATACTGCACAACAGTCCCCTGTGTTGGCTCTCCCCTGCAGACACAAGAGCCTTGCCTGAGACAGACCTGTGTGCAGTTCAGAAGATCATTTGGTGAGGGAGCAGCTCTGGGAAGCAGCACAGGCAGAGCTGTACCAGGACAGGCTCTTCCCCATGGTAAGCCCTCCTGCATGAGCCCAGAAGGCAGCAAATGCAGCCAGTGGCCTGACAGGTGCTGTGACACTTGTTAAAAATAGGTTAGAAACTGTTGTAAAATAGTTGCTAATTGTTAAGCATGTACTGTTAGTTTGGTTGTTATATTGTAAAAGGGGTTAAAAGGGCAGTTATAAGAAATACAGTACCCAAGGTACCATAGCACACCTCAGTAAAGTGCAGCACGGGCCAGCCTGGACAGAACTGCAATGGGACAATCAAGTGCTTTAAACCTTCATGCAAATGAAGGATGCACACAGAAACCAATCCAGAGGGACAAAAAACAGGATCAAAAGGGGCATCTGACCCAGGGAAGGTGTCCCACTCCCCCTGGAACATCGGGGCCATCATCGGGGCCATGGCTGCTGAGCAGCCCCAGCGCCGGCGCTGCTCCATCCTCGAGGGAACGCTCCTGCCTGGGCCCCCCTTTGCTTTGGGCCTTTCTTTTATTAGAATAAATGCTGAAATCACTTTAGTGCCAGGAGCCTGCTCTCGTTTTCAACATGTGCTGTTAGTTTGGTTATGGTAAAAGGGGTTAAAAGGGTAGTTATAAGAAATTACACCTCAGTAAAGTGCAGCACCCCCAGCGAAATGAGCCAGCCTGGACAGAACTGTAATGGGCCAATCAAGTGCCTTAAACCTTCGTGCAAATGAAGGATCCACACAGAAACCAATCCAAAGGGACAAAAAACAGGATCAAAAGGGGCATCTGACCCAGGGAGGCTGTCCAGCTCCCCCTGGAACATCGGGGCCATCATGGGGGCCATGGCTGCTGAGCAGCCCCAGCGCCGGCGCTGCTCCATCCTCGAGGGAACGCTCCTGCCCGGGCCCCCCTTTGCTTTGGGCCTTTCTTTTGTTAGAATAAATGCTGAAACCACTTTAGTGCCGGGAGCCTGCTCTCGTCACTAACCTCCCCTTATCTCGGGAAGCAAAAACTAGGAAAAAATTGTTTTAAGGCCACTAAGATGCTCCATAGGTCTGTGGCGGGATCGGGTGTACATCCCATGGGGCACGGCTTGATAACTCCCAGGACAAGTAATTTTGCAGAGAGCTGCCATGAGCCATTTGCACCTTTTGACCAGAGAGCCAGGGACTGCCTTGGGGTGGATGGATGCTGGTTTGCTGGCAAAAAGCTTTCAGGATCTAATTTCAAGTGCTTTCAGCTCTTGCCAGACTTCCTCACTGCTGAGAACAGAAGGAGGGTTTTTCACACTTGTATTGTTAAACTGTGACGCTCCCAGGATGTTACAAAGGATTTCGCAGACAGGTAGGATCATTCACAGATGCATTAGCTGCTGCAGAAGACGTGCAGCTACTGCCCAAGAAGGGCTGGTGCCTGGGGCTGCGGCAGAGCTCAGGCTGCGCTTTGCCCTTGCTGCTGCTGCTGCTCCGCCTGTCCCACTGAGCACGGCCCAGGCAGGGCTCTGGGCAGGGTGTCCACGGGGCAATCACTGCTCTGACCTGCTCACTGCCATCACACCGGGCTGATTTAGAGTCCAGACATTTGGGGGTTTTGAGAATGATCCATTCTAGAACTCCTAACAGCACTCGGTGTGTCCTTGGTGTCAGTGCACATACTTATTTGCCCATGCCTTCCCTGTGGACAGAGCAGGGATCTGCTTTTCTTTCTTCTACTTATGGGTAAAAATCAGAATTTTCATTATCTGTGAATTGTAAGAGGAAAGTACACACAATGATGGTGGCCCAGAGCAGGTCCCTGCAGCCTCTGCAGCTCTCTCAGCCACAATGAGCTGTTCCTCCTTGCTCCTCCTTGGTTAACTGACCATGGAAACTGGTCAGGACACAGCTTTTCCTCCAGGTGAGGTTTTTGGTTGGCCATTGGTTCAGGACTGGGCCAGAGGGTCCCTTTGTATGAGTGATTCTGGGTTGGACCCACCTGGCTCCCCTAACTGCAGGGTGTGCCTCATCCCCAGATGTGTCAGCCTGGTGGCCCAGCTCCAGCTGAGAGCATTACCCTGCTTACCTTGAAAAGGAAAATAATCCCATGGATTTGCTCTTGCCTTGTTAGAGATTACTGGGTGTTAGGCTGTGGGGTGGCTAAAGGGTTTCTGTATTATTTAAAGTGATAGTTTAGTGCTAGGCTGACAGCTCCTGGCATGAATCTGCTGCCATAGCATCTCTGCTGGCCTTTGCTATGGATCAGCTTTACTTCTGTGGGTTACTTTCACTCACAAAATCAGAACTTTGCTCCTCAAACCATGCCTGGCTGTGGTATTTTTGGGGTCCCCCATGGTAGGAAGGAAATGATGAATCCGACTCCATGTTCTTAGAAGGCTAATTTATTATTTTATGATATGACTGAAACTATACTAAAGAATACAGAAAGGAGACTGACAGAAGGCTAAAGGATAATAATGAAAACTCGTGACTCTCTCCAGAGCCCTGACACAGCTAGACTGAGATTGGTCATTAAGTCAAAACAATTCACAGGAAACCAATGAAACCACGACCACTTGGTAAACAATGGCCAAACCACATTCCAAAGCAGCAAAACACAGGAGAAGCAATCAGATAATGATTGTTTTCATTTTTCTCTGAGGCTTCTCAACTTCCCAAGAGAAGAAATCCTGGGGAAGGGATTTCCCAGAAAATGTGACAGTGACACCTGGCAGTCTCAGGGGAAGCCCAGAGTGCTCTGCCCTCAGAGGCATGCTGGTGGGAATTCCTGTGCCAAGCACTGGGGATCTTTCTTCTTCCTCACTGTGAGACCTTCAATGCTTCAGCTCCTTGCTGCAGTGGGAAAGAAGGGTTAAAATGTGGCAGCAGGGAAGGGAAAGGTCAAATATGTAGAGCCACTTTCCTGTACTTAGGAGAAGAGTGGTAACAGGAGAGCTGTTAAAAATTTTTATCGCTGGCACCAAACAACACTGGTGTTAAAAATCATGGAACTGTTTAATAGCAAGTGGAGGTGTACATTACTTAATTAGAGGCATACAGCAGTGAAGCCAATTGAGAGATATTATTTTAGTGTTTTTTCCAGAGGGCATATCAAGTCTACTCACAAATTAATAAACAGATTGTAAAGCCTAAGCAAGCATATTAGGGAAGTGCATGTGTGTGTACTGGGTCTACAGACTGGGGCTGTGCACACTTGTTTGTTTGTTGCCATTGCATTTGAAATATGTTCCTTGTTTTCCATGTAGACCTCAGTGGAAGAATTATAGCATATTGGGTTTTTCCAAAGACTAATTAAGATCTTCAGAGTTGATGTGTGTTTACTGAAAAAATACAGCATGAATGAGACCTAAACCAGCAGCACTCCATTAACCCATGGTGGTAAGGTGCCATGGCTGTCCCCTCTGAGCCTGCCTTTGGTGCATGGGAAGAGGGAAAAAAATCACAGGATTCCCTCCATTTCTCTCATCCTCTGATTTAAATTATCACTGAAAAGGCATTTTAGGAACTACTAAAAGCTTTCTACAGTTTAATACACACCTTTGGCCTCTCTCTCAGCTGCTGTTAAAGGTAGTTGGGTTATGAGGAATTGTCATCTCAGCTCACCCTGAGGTGATCAGCACGAGGACAGGTGTGGACTTTAGGTAAGGAGGGACCATCCTGTCTGGAAAATGAATTCCCCCAAATGGAGCTGGTGGATTTGCACTGATGAGGACACCCTCAGCCTTTTAAGCCTCAGTAAGACCTCTCTCCATTAGGCATTTTCCTAACCCAGTGTAGTGTTGCCCCTAACACTGGTGTGATTCCTTTTTCAAGCCCACCAGTGCACCTTCTTTAATTCACAGTTGCCACTTTGCTCTCTGTGCCAAGATGAGCTGTCCAGCTCCATCCATCCTGAGCTGTGCCCTGCACAAACCCCGTGGTGTTTCACACCTCAGCAGGCAGGGAGCTTCCAGCCTGGGGTCACTGCATGGCTCCAGCTCTCCTGACTTCCCACCTCCACTCTGCTCTCCTATTTTATATTTTATATTTTCCTGTTTTTATACTTTAATATCAAGAGTGTTGTCACATTATGGCAAAAAGTCTGTCCCTAGTAGGCATCTCAGTTACACAAAAATGACACAAAAATGACACAAAAATCTTTTACCTCACTTCCCTAAATTCCTCCTATGTCAAACTATGACACCCCAGCAAGTGCAGGTTGCACCCCTGCCCACCTCCCCCTTCTCAGCCAGGGAGAGAAGGGAATCTCCTCCACCTGGAGAGATCATTCCTGGCACACACCACTGCTCACACAGCCCAGGCTGCAGGGAAACACCAATGGATTGCACCTCACAAAAGACAAAAGATTGTGAGAAATTATACTCACTTCCAAAAAATGTAGAAGGTTTATTAAAACCTTATCAAAAACACAACAGAAGACTGAATAGAGAAAATATTACAGCGCTGAGAGCAGAGGATCTTTCCCACCATGTGCTCACCCACACACTGGAGGTTTCCCCTTTTAACCCTTCAGCCCCTCCCAAAGTTCTGTCCATGGACTCCTCCTTCCCTGCCCAGGGCTGGAGATCACTGCCTGACACCTTGATTGGAGCTCAGGTGCTGCCATAGGAACGAGTGACCCTCCCAAATGTCCCACACCCAGGGCACCCCTGAGAACAGCACAAGGGGGATAAACACAGCTATAAATCTATAGAACTGCTCCTAACATACATACAGGATATTTGCCTTCTAATTGTGAGAGTCAACCATCACATTACTCATCTATGACAGAGGGATGGAGAACATGTCCTGTGAGGAAGGCTCTGGGCTGGGGATTGTTCAGCTTGGAAAAGACAAGGCTCCAGGGAGCCCTTAGAGCATGTTCAAGTGTCCAAAGGGAGCCTCTAAGAAAGATGAGGGCAAACCTTTTATCAGGGGCTGTTGTGATAGAACAAGGGAGAATGGTTTTAAAGAAGAGGTGATCAAATTAGATTAGATATTAGGAAGAAAGTCTGGGCTATGAGTGGGGTGAGGCCCTGGCACAGGGTGCCCAGAGCAGCTGGGGCTGCCCCTGGATCCCTGGCAGTGCCCAAGGCCAGGTTGGACAGGGCTGGGAGCAGCCTGGGACAGCAGAAGATGTCCCTGGCCATGGCAGGGGTGGAATGGGCTGAACTGTAAGGTCCCATTCCAGCCCAACCCATTCTGTGATTCTGTGCTGAGACATTTAATCACAAATGTAAGTAATGCTGTAACGTGTACAGACAGGAATAAAAACGAGAACAGAAGGGAGAAACACCCCCTGTGAAATTCTGTGATTCCTGTTCTAGCCAGGGTCAGGTGAGGTTATCACAATGTTCTCTGCCAACCAGAGATCAGGTGAAGCAGAGCCTCCTCCACAAACCTGTGCCTTAAAATGCACCTCAGCTATTTTCATTTGGGTCTGGTATCCACCTGCCTGGAAGTGTTGCCTGACAGCTCGTTCAGGAACATATGGTGTAATTTTTAAATGTGCTCCTCCATTTGAACATACCTCTGGATATTTCTCAATGACTCTTGGGTGCTTGCTGATGTTGCTGTACTGTGCAGTGGAGTATATGAAAAAAATGGACTGGCTGTGGACATGACTGCTGGAGCTGGTGCTGCCCTGTCAGCCAGCACTGATCTTTGCTCCATACCAGTTTCACACTGGTGCAGCTCAGCTAAATTAAACTGCATTGTTCCACTGGATTTTCATTGACTTAATTACACAAGCATGGATGAGGTATAAAAGAGTGAAAATCAAAAGAAAAAGCAGAGTAGATATTTCTTTACGAGAGGATCTGTTCATAATCCAATGGATATCTTTTATCCTGTGTATTAATGTTCTTCTTGTGAGAACTGACTTGGAGTTTATTTCCAAATTACCTGACCTCAAGCAGTTAAAATACTGCAATAAAAAAAGTTAAAATTCAATTAATAAACCAGTGTTGGTCAAAACATTTGATTCATGCATTACCCTTCCTTTGCATGAGTGTGGATGCAGGGAGTGTCCAGCATGAAGGGAAAGGTGCTCTCTGGAGGAACAGGATGCAAGTCCCTGCAGGGTGGCAGAGCACACCTCTTCTGGTGCTGTACTGAGAACTGCTGGGGGAGATTGTCCTGGGGCTCTTGAGAGCAAAGGAAGGAGAAGGTCAGGGCTCCAGGTGACAGCACTCAGTCCCTGCCTGGCAGGGAATCAGGATGGTTTGGATTGGAAGGGGCTTAAAGCTCATCCAGTTCCAATTCCCTACCATGAGCAGGGATGCCTTCCACTAGACCAGGCTGCTCCAAACCCCATCCAGCCTGGCCTGGGAAACTTCCAGGGCTGGGGCAACAGTGGAAACCAACAGTGATGAGAGAACTTGGAAGATGTAAGTGAAATACATGCAGGGAGCAAAGGCTCTGAGGAACTCCTGTGCTGTGACACAGGACAGAACTCCATCCCACTGCCCACATTTGCAGGCAGCACTGTGGAAATTAAGACATCTCCTGAGACAACTCTGTCCTGTAATGAATTTCCAAACCAGCACAATTTCCCCAGGACTTTTGGGCAAAGATGTTGTCCACACCCAAGAAAAAAAATATCACTAAAGATGAGGCTTGCTTCCCAGAAATGGAAAGAGAGGAGCTTGACTCTTTTACCAGCTGTCAGTGCTGATATTATTGCGTGTAGGAGCAGCTTGTACACAGCATCTCTTCACAATGGTAGCAGGGAAGCTGGAATGTTGTTATATCAGACTATCAAGTTGTTATGTTGGATTACACATAATGCTATCACAAATGACAGAATGCTTGCCTCCCATCAAAAATTTAAAGAGCAATAGACCTCTTTTCAGCTGTCATTGCTGATAACATTTTATGCACAAGTTTATTCAAGCTCAAATAGAGAGGCAGGCTGTCAATAAAGAAGCCCTGGCAGATTAGGTATCGAGTATATTAAAGCTAACAGTACTAATGTGACTGTGCAGCCTAATCTGACATTTTAAAACTGTGACAAAATGAACCCTCCAAGTTCTCCCCAGTCGTTGCAGCACGGCACGTTCGCTGCTGGGTTTTATGGAGTGGAAAGCAGAGCAGGAGAAATGAGACAGGCTGAAAAGCACAGAAAGGTCAGCAAAGCTTGCTTCCCAGGAAACTCTGCGGATGTCTTCCCTTCCTCTGGCTCTTATCTCATCTGCTCTGCTCCTCTCTTCCAGAAAAGTGGGTAGAGCAACAAATAATGGCCCTAAATTGCCGCCGAGGTGACACAGATTGCACATTAGAAAAAGCACTGGAGGGCAGGAAGGGTTCAGCACCGGAGGAGATTTGCTGGAAAGGGCGTAACACCTCCATCATTACAAGGCTTTAAGAAGGGGTTAGGGAAACATCTGCCAGGAATGAGGAGGGGTGGCTGACTTTGCTTTGGAGACCCAATGCTACTTTGTGCTATTCACTTTCCTGTTCTCAGTAACAGCCATGGCTTTCTATTGCCAGCAGAAAGGGTGTGTGAGTGCTTGTGTGCTGGAACTGTTTGGACCAAAAATAGTCTATTGAAATCAATAAGGAGTTGTGGTTTTACAACAGATGGCCTGGTTATGCTTCCCTTTCCCCCTTCCTACTCTTATAAGAGGTCTCAGCAGCTGTTGCTGATCTTTTGAGGGATGCAAAACCAGGAGAAAGTCTCTCCCAAGCCTGGGAAAGTGGAGCATCCAGAAATTTGAATCTGTCCTTTGCAGCTGGCAAATATTCACATGGACAACTTGATCTTCAAGACAGTCTGTTCCTGGCAATCTGTACATTGCAACTGTGGTGTCTTCATGCTCTGCTTGGTGATAAAACACAAGCCTCCACAGTTTGATAGTTCCAGCTAAAATCCAAATCTGTATGTGATGCCTCCCCTCCTGGGGAGGGAAGGGGAACACCAGGGAAGGGCTGCTGAGGCTGGAGCCTGAGCTCACAGGTTCCCCACTCAGTGAAATATCTGTGTGGCCTGGGGAGCAGTGGGCAGGGTGAGATGGCCTCAGCCAACACCAGCACCAGGGCAAAGCGTTCATCTCCTGCAGATGAGAGCTGCTCAGGGGAGTGGTGGAAAGGAAGGTCACAGAGAAACCTGCAGGCTGCAGCAGGGCTGCCCCAAGCAAACAGCACCCTTCCTTCAGTCACAGCAGAGACACACCACAAGACATGAGTTTGCTTACTTGCACTGAAAACAGAAGGGAGGTAACTGCCAGGCTGGTGCCCCATCCCTGGAAATGCCCAGGGCTGGCCTGGATGGGACTTGGAGCAACCTGGTCTCATGGAAAGTGTCCCTGGCCATAGCAGGGGTGGAACAAGGTGCCTTCCAGCCCAGACCCTTCTGGGATTTCACGGTGTTGCTGTGCTGGGATAAGTGTAGCATCATCAAAAGCATAGGACTTTTAGAGGCAAACACCTCATCCAGACAAGTGAAGGATCACCACAAGCAGGGATTCCTCAAGCCATACCTTCCTGCTCTGGAGGGGAAGAAATGATTGAAAACATTAATACAATCCTTAAAAGATTAAAGACAGCTCAATGGCAGTAAATGAAAGAGAAAAAATGCATCATCTAGCTATGGTTTTCTTAAGCAAGAAGTAAGGACAAAAGAGGGGTAAACCCTCTCTTTAAGGGTACCTGTGGGGTTAAGCATCTGGAATCTTTACCTCACCTTTAAAAATTAGCAGAAGCCTCTGCCAGGTGGCTGTGTCCCATCTAACACAGTGCTTACATGGAAACTTGCATGCACTGTGGAGGGTCACATATCCAGGACCTGTTGCTGTGCTGACTCCAGAGAAGTCTTTCTGGTCACCCTGGCAGATTTGAAGCTTGGGGATTACAAGTGTGAAGGATAAGTCCTGAATTTGTTTACGCTTTAAAAATATTTGTGTTTTCAGTAATAACTATCAGTGTGGTGAAATGAGGTGTTTGGTTTCTGAAGTGACTCCCTGTGTGTTTCTCTGGTTCTTCACTGCCTGCTTTTTATGAAAAAAAATACTTTGAAAAATAATGACAACATCTCTCAGAAAATAATGAGTTCCTTCCAGTTAGCTGTTGAATTGTTTACTGCTGTAGCTGAATAATAACAGCACATCAAAGACAACTGCTGTAATTAAAAGATTTGTGAACATAGGTTAACAAATTAGTGTATCATAATGTGCAATTGTCTAATTAGGACAAAAATGCTAGTTCCACGTAGAAGACCAATGTGAAGAAATTATAAGGGAGAAATAAGATAGACAACAGCATTGATACTACAGAACATTGGCAAAGATGTTATCTGTGACTTCTGAATGGTATCACTAGCACCCCAGGGGGATCAGCATTTTTGTGGATTAATTTACAGAGAAATTCAGTCTGCCATGTGAATCCCATGAGCTGGTTGAGGACTCCCATGAAAAGACTAAATTTGTCACTGACTGATTAAAGCATTTTTCATTCTTTCAGCACTCAGAAAACCTGGGAGGAGAGAGGCTGTGGCTGCACACACCCACGAGAGCTCTGAGCCCTGATGTGACAAAAGGAGATGTTTGAAATTCCCAGAGTCACAGGTGAACATGGAGGCAGAGTGGCAAAAATCCTGTTGCTCAGTCAAAGCTGAAGGCAAAAGTCCTCTTGAGTTCAGTGGATTGAGAGTTTCATTTGGAGAGATGAAGGCCAGTGCTTCCCCTCATTGAGGAACAGACAGCAGGGTGAGTTTGGCTTTGATTCAAGCACCAGGAGGAACTTCCATGGAGTCCAGAGAGTTCAGTGCAAAGATGCTGAGCTCTCCAGACACCCCTGCTCTACCATCAGCAGGGACATTCCTGAGTGCTGAGACCCCTAAGAATCTGCCTGAAGGAGAGCTGAGCTCCTGGGAGTCAGCTCTGTGCAGGGTCTGGGCTCAAAGCCAAACCCTTCATCCCTCTGTGCCCTTTGCTGTGGGGCTGTCAGGGAATGTGAGGCAGGGCACAGAGCAGCAGTCAGATCCTGAATGCTCCTGTGGAGTCTTTCACCCAAATCAGCCAGAGCCCCTGCACAATCCCTGAGACACTTTAAGAGCCCTGGAGCCTGGTGTATACACAGGGGAGGATAAAACAGGTCCAGGGATACAAAACACCACAGGGCTCCTCACCCAGTCAGGAACATGCAGAATTGCAAACCACTGGGCATACAAAGAAAGAGGTGCTCTCATCCAAGAGCAAATGCTTTCAAGTGGCTTGGTAAAAGGCATGAGAATAAAAAGCCTGGAGTGGTAGCTGCCCCAAGTGGATCACAGGAGGAACTTGAGTCACATTGGAGGGAAAAGATGCACATGGTTAGAAAAGCAAGTGTCATTTATCATCTTTATTCCCAGTAATGACACTGCAAGCCTCCACTCCATCTTCAGGAAGAGCACACAGCCAACTTTTGCATGAGTTAATAGCAGGGCTTGAACATGCAATCTTCTGCATTACACCTCCTGTACCTAATGTACCAGATGAGCTTCATTAGCCCGTGGCTGTGCCTGCTGCCTCCCTGTGCTCTGACAGCTGCTGGAGAGACACACATGGCAAACACTGCAGCAGTGACTGACCTTGTCTGAGCCAGCAGAGCCCTGCCCCTGCCTGGGGCTCAGCTGTCTGGGCAACTCTGAAACATTGTGAGAGACAACTGCCCACTTTGAAAATTTAAAGAGGTTTATTAAACCTTAACAAAAATTCAAAAAAAGGACTACATAAGGAAAAACCTGCAGCACTGGGAACTGGCCCTCATGCACACCACATGGCCAGTTCATCTTCAAGCTGGATGCTCAGGCTTTTATACCCCTGGGGTTGCATCAGCCAGCCCTGGTCATTCCCAAGGTCTGTCAGACAGTTCTTCTTTGCCATTTATCAGTGCAGACTGCTTTGTAACTGGATTGGAGGTCAGGTGTTGCCATGCCCACCCCCTGAGCACCCCCAAGCTTTTCCATTCCCACCTGCCCCATGCCAGGGACACCTGTGCAGCTTCTTTGTACCTGTCCTAGACAGCCCAGGCTGTCTGATGGCAACAGTACAGGGGGGAAAGGGAACTGTGGGGAGAGCAGAGGACACCTAAACTACAATAACATAACTGTACATCACTAAAGCTTTTCAGAATATTCACTCAGCAGTCATCTTTTAATTGCAAGAGTCAATCATCTCACTATCCATCTATAACAATCCCCCCTTTTCTATTTTATAAGTTATTTGGCTCAAGTGACTAACTTATTTTTAATAGTATCTGTTGATGTGGGTGAGGACAGTGGAAGAAAGTTTTAAGTAAAATGATTGGTAGAATTTGTGAACAGGGGTCCAGTATGGCTTTTACCCCCACCTCCCATGTCTACAGGGTTGAGCACAACTCAAACCCATCAAACTGCTTCAAACAAGGGTATTTCTGGTGGTCCTTGCCCTGCTCTGGGCTCCTTAAAGCAGCCAGGGCCCCTGTGACCCTCCTGCAGGGTGGGGTTGAACAGCCTCACCTGTGAGCATAAGCCCAGCACCAGGGGCTCTGCAAGAGGCCCTGCAGCTGCTCTGAGCATCTGTCAGAGCAGCAGAGATCCTTCAGGTGAGCTAAGTTTGTCTTGAAACCAGTCATGTTACAAAACACACATGTTAAAAATCAAGGATTCTATAAGTGTTTTGTTTATGGCTTTGTATTTATATGTACATATGGATGAGCTGTAGTACATTTTGTTTTGCTTTGAGAAAACAAATTTTAAATTGCTGGTGGGGTATTTTCTCCAAGCTATTTTAAATGGAAAAAACAGACCTTTCTGAGAAAACAAGAGTATTTTTATGAGTTTCTTCTTCCTGCCAGTAAAGCCTGAATGTGACAAGGACTGGAGAAGATAGAAATTTGTCAGAAGGCACAAAACTTTGTATTATTCCAAAGGGGCTTTTTTGCTTCCTTTTGATATGGGAAATAGTTGATAATTGCTGCCTAATTTTTATTTTGATTAGGCCATATTGATAGAACTCGATTCCATATGAAAGACAAAGACAGCAACTGAACTTCCTGCAACAGTTTTGAGCAAAAATTGAAACCACAGGAATAAACACAAACACATGAGTGTTTACACAATCAGAGCCTTAAAAACTAATGAGCAGTAAAGAAATCAGAACTCTACCTGACCAAATTGGGACCTGATGGAGGAAAAAGCCCAGTGGTTCATGAGATTTTTCTGCTGGTCAGCTTTACTCATGGAGCCTGGTGTTTTCTGCAATAAAGCTGAGGCTCTCAGGTGCCCAAATTAATCAGTTGTTTCTGCTGCTCCTGTGAACTCCTGCTGCAGCCTCTGCCTGCAGAGAGCAGGAGGAGCTGCTGGGGTCACAGGTATTGCATCTACCAAAGGAATACTCACTGTTGTTTACAGATATGTGTGTCTTAGTCCAGGGGAATAATGTTTATCTCCCATCTGAGATGAAGAATCACATCCTTTGTGAGTTGACTCTGGTCTGTGAGTGAACAAGGAGACTTGTAAACTAACTGGTTTTTGTTGGGGGATTTTTTTGGCCATGTGTAGCAATTAAAGGTGATTTGTCCTTTTTTGCTTCCACCTCTCAGATTTTAGAATGTTTCAGGTAAATTTCTCGGTAAAGCAAATTGGAGAATATAGTACATATTTTAGCACAAAACAGCCTCCTGTTTTTTTCCTAAACAACAATCAGACTGACAAAACAAAATTCCAAAAAGTCTCTGTAAGCATACATGTAGCCTTTGGAAGGGTTCTATTTTGTAACAATCCTCTTATAAATCAGAGAAGCTTCAGACACATCAACAATACAAAGCCCTTGAGTTTGTGTCTCTATGTGGTTTGTATAAACTATACTCTAAGTGACAGGGTCCCCAAACCCTTGAGAATATTACCAAATAAGCAAGGAGATGTTTGAAAACATGGCCTCACTCTAAGCACCCTTGATGAAGACACTAAAGTTATGCAAGTTCTATGAAAAGGGGAGTATAGAAGAGACAGACCTTGTTATAAGTCACTCCTTATGGGTATTGGGAAATCAGGGTGGACAGAACTGCTGGAAATCATATTTCATTAGTTCTGCTGCTCAGGCTCCTTGAGTTTTCTATATAGGTCAAAGCTTTTCATAATCGAGAAGCAGAGTCTTAGCTGTTCCTTTAGTCTGGATCTGAAAAGCAGTGGAGGTAACACTGCTCTCAGACCAAGACCACTCTCAGTTCAGGCACAAGGCAGCACAGAAAGCTCTGCCTCGAATGTGTGACCTGATTTCCAGAGGGTTTGTGAGCCCATATGTTTCGATGGGTACTCAGTACTTCTGGTGCCTTTCAATTTCTAAATATGGACTCGGAAAGCCTAATTTTAACCACACACTTTTGGAAAGTGTTGGCAATAGTTTAAAGAGACTGTCTAGCCTAGCACGCCTTGCTGCAGCAGATTGCTCTGAGTGATTTATATATTCCTGGTGCTCACTGGCTCTGATGCCTTTTCAGTGCCTTACAGCTGTTGCATTTATGCAGCACTCTTTATCTTGACCTTAGCCCTTGGATTTCTCAGCTATTCTACTCTCTTAACATCTGGGCCTGAAAGGTCACTAATTTAGCTTATGTTTCCCCGCTGTGGGTGCCATTGGGTTGAGTGGGTACATTTTGAAAAATAACACTCTGTTGGTGGGCTGCCTTTGAGAAGGGCTTTCTCCCCTCAGCATCCTTGTGCTGCCTTCTCCCACTGCAGCAGCTCCAGGTCATCCAGCATCTGCCCTCGAGAGCATTGGAGTGTACTTGTTGGATCCTTCTGTGCTAAAGCAGCACCCCGGGTATCCAGAGTGCTGAGATTCAATTGCTTTTGCAGCTTGACTGGAGATTAAGGAAGGGAGCTTTATTTGTGCTAACGCCCCTTTAATGCAACTCCAAAGACCATCATAAACATCTTCTGGACTGTAAAAGGAAAATATGTATCTAGAGGTTGTGGTAAATTGTGAAATTCTGGCATAGCTAATAAAAATTGTATATCAATGAGTTAACATTTAGTGAAATGTTAGATGATGTGAAACCAGACCTGGCTTCACTTCAAGCCCAGGTCACTAATGTCACTTGGGGAAATTATGAGAATTTCCATTAACTTTGAACTGGCAGACCTCCCAATCTACTTCACATCTATACATTTTTAACACCCCATGGGCAATACAAAGTATCATTTCTCACATCTGAGAGCCAGACAATATTGCAGAGCCTCTCTGCATATCAGAGGCTACTTCAGAAATTAACAGGTCAGATCTCTCATTGATTTTAATACAGAGCTGTTTGTGGCAATGTCTTGGTTGTAGAAACTGAGCACTGATTTGGGCTTCCTGTCAAAGCCAGCACAGCAGGACAGAGCTTTAAAACTTGGGGAAAAAGCACAAGAATGCTAAATCAAACAGATTCTAGACATCAAGGGCCAAATTCAGCTAGAGTTTAGAAATTGCTGAAACTGGTTCATCACACAATCCCTGAATTAGGAGCCTCAGACAGAACAAAGTTGTGACAATGCTTTGGGAGGGGGACGCTCACAGAACTTTTAAGCTATTATCTGAAATGCACTCTGTTCCCTATTTTCCCCATAATCCCCCTTTCTCCTCCTGCCCATTTGCCTTTACAAACTTGCCAACAGCCAACTTGTTTTGAAACTCAAACAAGTTGGTCTGGAAAGGACTTTCCATTAAAGCCTAAGAATTGGAGCAGACTTAAAAGTGGCTGGTAGTATTTTCAGAAAGAGGTATTTGGCAAGTCTTTAATGTCATGCTTGCCTAGAACTGCTCTCCTCTTTAATTAACTCAGTAAAAATCCTCTTGTTACTGCATTTTATTTTCTTAAACCACTACAGAAAAATAAATGCACACAAACCCGATTAATAAATCCATAGAAATGTGCTGTTGTTTACTGCGATGCAGCGGAGCACCAAGTTCCCTGTACATAATTCAAGCCCCTGGCAACAAAGCCATTTGTGAAAGCCCCCTGTTTTGACACAAACATAAAGGTGGAGTATCCTCAGAGTGAAGCACAGACTGTGGTTTTCAGCTCATCTTCTCCAGGAAGCCTTGAGGTGCCTATTAATAATTGAAGTTCAAAGCAGTGTTCAGGATTTCTCAGGCTCCCAGCACACTCAGCCTCCTGGGATGTGTTTGCTACAGAGCCTGACCCGTGACTGCTGTGCTGGGAATGCACGTCCCAGAGCCCGAGGTGCAGCTGCAGCCCAGCTTTTAACTCTGAAGGCCCCATTGCTCCAAACAAAATGGTTACAGCTGCACCAAAGGGGTGGCAGTGCCTGTGACAGGGAATCATTACAGGCAGGTTTTCACCCCTAAGTCTCAATAAGCAAGTGATCCGTGACGACAGCAGTCCTGCCTGAATGTGGCTCAGTGCTCGTGCTGAGTGATGCCGAGGAGCTGTTTGCACAAACAATCCCTGTGGTGGCTGGAGCAGAGCAGGGCCACTGTGGTACCCAACCCCTCCCAAGCCCTTCTGAAGGCCCTCTGCAAAGAGGGAAACATTTCCTTAGTTCACCAAATTGATGTTCTGACATTTAGCTTTAAGTACCTTCTCCTTCCCTCAGTGTGTGACCTTTCCCTTCCTCGCATGGCTGTTGCCCTCCTCAGCCAGCCAAGAAGCCCCACAGAGCCATCACCAGCCCCAGCTCCCCTGTCCTGGCCATCGGTGCTGATCATCCCCTGGCCCTGCTGGTCCTCCCTGGGCGTGGAGCAGGCCATGGGAGTCAGCACAGGGCGGCACAAGCCACGCACAGCACTGTGAAAAAAGCGGTCATTTCCAGCCAGCACTGCAACTGCACTTCTCTCCAGCAGGACGCAAAGCAGCCTGCATTAAAGCAGGAGGCCAGAGCAGTAGATCATCTGGCTGTAATTTCCCCCAGGACCGATGTGAGGACTGCAGTGAGATGCACTAGTGGTGGCACATTAGCACTGCCACGGGCTCCTGTAGCTCGGAACATTCCTCACGCTGGCCATTTACCCAGCCCTGCAGGCAGGGCAGGCGGCCCCTGCTCCAGCGGGATGGGAGGAGAGGAGCCAGCCCCAGCTGGGCTCCAGACTGGGAACGATGTGATGGGCTGGGTTTAGTGGTGCATGAAGAGTTCACTTAAACATGGACAGAAAAGGAGAGGGGGAGTATGAAAAACAATATTCAGTTCCAAAAAATTTAAAAGGTTTATTAAAACCTTATCAAAAATACAACAGAAGACTGAATAGAGAAAATATTACAGCACCAGGAGCAGAGGATTTTCCCCACCATGTGCTCACCCACACAATGGAGGTTTCCCCTTTTAACCCTTCAGCCCCTCCCAAAGTTCTGTCCATGGACTCCTCCTTCCCTGCCCAGGGCTGGAGATCACTGCCTGACACCTTGATTGGAGCTCAGGTGCTGCCACAGGAACCAGTGACCCCCCCAAATGTCCCAAACCCAGGGCAGCCCTGGTAACAGCACAAGGGGGGTAAAACACAGCTATAAATCTATAAAACTGCTCCTAACATATATACAGGATATTTGCCTTTTAATTGTGAGAGTCAGCCATGGCATTGCTCATCTATCACAGAAGGAAAAAGAGGAGGTAAAAGATGCAGAGCAGGAGATAGCAGATAAGAGGGGTGATAAGAGAGGGAAGGAAGTTGAATCTAAGTAGAGAAAGCCATGCACTGGGAATTCAAATGAGGGGCTGGACTGGATAGAAAACCAACGGGGCTTTATCTCGAGATTGATAAAAGAGAGATTAAAACAAATGTTCAAAGGTAAATGTGTGTGTTTAGAAACATGGGGAGCTGTAGGGAGAGAAGACATACCCAGTTCCCATACCTCTGACAAACCCAGTTCACCCTCAGCAGTGTGACTTTTCCAAGTTGTCTTGGCCAAGAGGAGAAGAGCAAAGATGGGGTGCTGGAACAGAACTGGAATTGACAGAGAAGAATGGGTGTGAGAGCAGTGATGGAAAACAGGCAGGGACAGCACTACTGGGGAGCAAAGGCAATTTTGTCTTGTAACCATATGCTCACTGAAGCTTGGCAGAGAAAGAAGAAGAAAAATACATTCCTGTTATAAGAATTCCTATGTAACTAAATCACACAGCAAACTCCATGGCGAGTGGAGGTGCGCCCAGGCTTGGCTGCCAGCTTTCCTGAGCTCAGGCTAATCTCTAATGCTTCTCTGCAAACTGTGGCTGATGCTGCTGCCTCCCAGCCTTTGCCTCTCTGACCTTTGTTGATGGCCATCCTGGGGCTGTGCTGCTGTATCTGCAGGTAACATGAAAATGATCCCTCCATGTTAGCAGTGTTGGGAGGATGGTGAAGACTGAGATCCAATGGTGCTTTATCTAAGTCTGGCCCCAATCTAGTGAAGCTAAGATGGCTTTTGTAATTTTATATATAATTTTTGTCACTGTGTAGCTTGTCACAGATATGAAGGTTCTTGGGAGATGAGGTAATGAATTGTTGTGGGAGCTAATGAAGGTCATCTTAAGAGAGTAGTAAGAGTAATGCCTACTGCTGGGAGACTTCTCACTGGGAACCCTCAGACTTCAGCACTTTCCAGTCTAAATAAGATGTATGCTTCCCTGACCTTGTCTTCTCCAATGTAAACGCAGAGCAGGATGTACTTAAAATAAAGATAAATAAGGCCTAACCCAAATAAAACACTCGTCTGCAGAAACAAATCTCCTCCAAGCAAGAGAGGGAAGGGAAACAGAAACTGATGCTACTCTACTGGAAAAAAAATGTATGTTATAGATGAAGGAACATAATATCTGCTTCAGAGTGTAGTGGTAATAAATGCAATTTAAGGTTGAAGGTGTGATTGTAAAATCCTGGGAGTTTTACTAATTAAGTTGTGGAAGATGAAGCATTTAATTTCTCTACTTAAAATTTGTTTTTGAAGATACTCTGGGTTCAGCAAAGTGCAGTGCAGGGTCCTACACCTGGGTTGGGACAATCCCAGCCACACCCACAGGCTGGGCAGAGAGGTGGTGGAGAACAGCCCTGGGAGAAGGGCTTGGGGGTGGTGGGTGATGGAAAAGCTCACCCGGAGTCCTCAGTGAGTGACCCCAGCCCAGAAACCAACGAGTCCTGGGCTGCATCCAAAGGAGTGTGGCCAGCAGGTCAAGGGAGCAGCCTATCCTCCCCCTTACTCTGCTCTTGTCAGACCCACCTGGAGTCCTGGGCACAGTTCTGGTGTCCCCAGAATAGGAAACACCTGGAACTGTTGGAGCAAGTCCAGAGGGGGCCATGAAGTCCATGGGAGGACTGGAGCACCTCCCTATGGAGACAGGCTGAGAGAGCTGGGGCTGCTCAGCCTGGAGAAGAGAAGGTTGTGTGGAAACCTCACAGCACCTCTGGGGCCTGAAGGGCTGCAGGGAAACCAGAGAGGGACTTTGCATCAGGAACTGGAGTGACAGGACAAGGGGGGATGGGTACCAAGTAAAAGAGGGGAAATTCAGGTCAGGTATTAGGAAGAAATTCTTCCCTGTGAGGTGGTGAGACTCTGGCACAGGTTTCCCAGGGAGGCTGTGGATGGCCCAACCCTGGCAGTGTTCAAAGCTAGGTTGGATAAGGCCTTGAGCAGCCTGCTCTAGTGGGAGGTGTCCCTGCCATGGCATGGGGGGTTGGGATCAGGGGATCTTTAAGGCCCATTCCAACCCTTTAAAATTCTATGACTCTGTGATTTTTCCCTAGATGTGAAGTAGACTAGTGCAGCTGATCTTTGGGGGATAAATGCAAAGCCACAACTTTCTGAAAACAATTACTAGGAACGTGCATCAACTGTAACAAAGTGGAAGAGAGAGAGGTTACCTTACCTGGGACAAGATTCCCAGGACCTTTCTTGCAACTACAGCCCTTCTGCAGCTCATGGCTGGGAGTGCCCAGGTGAGATCTTGTTTTTACTGTGAGGGTGGGCAGGCCCTGGCACAGGGTGCCCAGAGCAGCTGGGGCTGCCCCTGAATCCCTGGCAGTGCCCAAGGCCAGGCTGGACAGGGCTTGGAGAAGTCTGGGACAGGGGAAGGTGTCCCTGCCATGGCAGGGGGTGGAATGGGCTGAGCTTTGAGTCCCTCCCAACCCAAAGCATTTCGTGATTCCTGGATTCTCCTTCCATCCAGCACAGCAGAAGGAGGTCGGTGTGCTCCTCCGAGCTGTCTGTGCAGGCAGCACTGGGGCTATGGCTCCCAGCACAGGGCTGCAGGAAAGATTAGGTCTGAGCCCCACGTTTTTAACACCACATCCTAGTGAGGAAGCTGAGACACAGTCACAAACTGGGGAAGCAAGGGGGAATGATCTGTATAACAAATGATGATGTGAAAAGGGGTGGAGGAGCCCTGTAAAAATGTAAATGTGCAATTTGCATAATTGGGCAGCCAGGATTAAATGAAGCACAGAGAAGGATAAAGATTACATGGAAGGACAGAGAAGGGAAATAAGAGCAGCACAGAGAGAAAACACTGCAGATAGATAGAAAATCTCAGATAAGCAAGAGCAAAGGAGAAGCTGTAAAACTCAAAGGCAGCGAAAGGAGAGGGAGCTGAGAGGAGCAGTGGTATGTGTTACTAATCCAGGCTGTATCTAAGCTGGCTAGGAAGTGTGCAAATTAATTTTAAAAGGAGCTTGAAATCAAAGGGGAGTGTCAGCTGGGCATTAAACATCCCCTTTAGTGCTGACCTTGAGAGCCTGGACCACCAGTACCTAACAACCAAACAGAGCACTCCTGAACACTTCCTTCACATCTCATCCATAATTAATTTGGCCTTTGATGAAGGGTCATTCTCCACCAGGATTATTTGTCAGCTGTCAAAATCACCCAAGTGGTGGCCTCTGACAGCCTTCTTGCTGTCTCCTGCACCGGGGCAGTGGTGGTTGCTGTCTGTCTCTGCTCAGCTTTTCACAGGAGCTCTGCTTGACTGCCTGGTTGGACCCAGCAAGGTCTCAGATGCTGGCACTGCTCAGCAGTGACCAACATTCCAAGCACTCAATCATCCAATCTCCCCTTGGTGCGACAATTCCTCCTCAAGTCACTCCAGATCAAGGAGCCTTCCAGAACTCTGTGCAACCACCCTGAAGTCCTTCTCTTTACCCACTCCTAAAGCTCCTGCGGGCTTGCTTCCCTCTGGCTTGCTCATACAGGGGAGATGGTTGTGGCCAAGCTGAGCCCAGAGCCAGCCACGTTCCACAAAAAGCCATATGGAGATGCAAAACCACAATACTCCTTTCAAGATTTGTTTTGTGTGAGTGCCTGAGGGCAGGAATTGCACTGTACTTGCTACTGTGCACATGTAAAACAGAGTGCAGCCCTGCAACACCTGCTCTGATAAGAAGGAGAGGGAAGGAGTGGATGCAGACAGAGCAGTGAGAAGAACGAGGCAGGATGGGGCAGCACAATGGGGGCACCCACTCTGTCCCTGCAAGGGGAATCTCTGTGGGAATCTGGCCTATGGAATGGAGGGAGCCACATGGTGCTTTATTAACATTTATTAATATTTTTAATATTTATTGACACAGTGCTTTATTAATTTATTCTATTTAATATTGTTTTATTTTCTCTATTGCCAGAACATAACTGGTTCAGGTGACACTCAGCTCAGAGAGGGTAGGAAGAAAAGATGATGGTGGATGTAGGTGTTCAGAGGGAGATTGGTTTGCCCGTGCACGGTGCAGAAAATGTGGACTCTCTCTTTAATGTGTCCCTGGTTGGTTTGTTTCTCCACACTCTAAACTTGGATTCAGCAAAAATAAAACCTTCTGCTTGGCAGCTCTTTAAAGGGTGATGGAAGGAGAAGATGGGTGAGGGAACCTCTTTTGAAAATGGTGAAGATCTGTTCTGTTTTTACTAGAAGTGTTACGGCATCCTTGCTGAGAGCTGAGAGTAAACTCATTGAGTGAAACCTTCCAGGTGAGATGTGAGGACAATTTTTCCTGACTTGCTGTTGTCTCTGCAGTTACTTTTCTTTAGGTCAGTGCTTTGCCTGGGTGATTACAGCTCCCACCTTGTCCCATCATCTGGGGTTTCTGTCCCCAGACTTTTCCACTGGCCTCCAGTGATTCAGTCAAACCACTCACATGTTAAATCTTCAGTGGGGTATCTCAAGAAATGCACTATCCAACTCCCCCTGTTCAGAAAGGAGAAGCTAGGTGAAGGTTTAACACAGGAAAATGTGAGTCCAGACACAGAAGTGAAATTAAGTGTCAACAAAAAACATCACCACAAAGCTTCACACACTCAGATTGTAAATCTCTTCCTATTGTAGTTACTCAAGTCTCTTATTTTATGTAGTGTCACATGTAACTTATTCTCCAGCTATCACAGAATTTCAGATACAAGAGGAACTGAACTCCTAATAAAACTATAACAATAATAAAGAAAGCCCAGACAGACCTTCATCAACCCCCAGTGAGAAAGAGAGCTTGAGGGGGAGGGCAGGGATATTAGAGAAAGGGCAGAAGAGGAGAAAACACAGCCCTGTTCAGCTTGGGTATCCTTTATGAACCACTTGTATTTGCCTTATTCTTTCTCTAAGTAGAGAGACTGACATTGCAGATCAATAAATCTGAAAGAGCTGGCATTCCTGAATTTGATGTCATTTATATCATTCAGGATTCTTCAAAGTATATCATCTTACTCAATTTTGAAAATACTGTCTTCTGTCACAGTTTAATTAATCTTGTACTCCCAGGGGTTGTAATCTTGATTGTCTAAAATGTACAGTATTGTGCTTGGAGATTATTTTTGGTGTTCTTATATTGCCACTGGCTCTTGATTTTTACATCATTATTGCTTATGACATCGATAAAAGTCCAGTCTTGGCTTTCCCCAAATTTTGGTTGTTTCAAAGTTAGTCATTTTTGCTCATTTATTCCCACTATTACAGCACTCCCAAGCTCTGGAAGGATCAGCTTGTCTCCTCAGGAGCATCCAGCTCTTTGGAGGAAAAAAGTTTCTCTGCTGAAGCTCTCCAGAAGCACTGTGAACTGCAGAGGCAATGGCAGTGTTCCCAGTGCTCCCACACACTGACAAAAAGGGGTGTTCTAGATTCTTACGAGAGGTTTCCTGGTTTTTCTTCAAGATAAAATTGGGCAGAATAATCTTTTCTACTCTGGGAAAAAAAAAATGATTAATCAGTCAATAAATCCTCTTGTGAAAACTTTGTTATTCACAACCTGAGTGTAGGGAAGCTACCAAAACTGGAGCTGTGTTTACAGCCCACTGATGGAGAATTGCTCCCAGAAAACAACAGCTCCTTCCATGGAGAGCAATGGCTGAAGTGTTTCTGAAGAAGCTTCCTGGCAAAATGCAACATCTCATACTGCCTGTGAGGATTTGAATAATGAAAAAAAAAGATCCAGCATAATAATTAATGTTGCTTAACCCAACCCTCTTTGTAATACAGATCTTCAGGATCTTATGCAGCTCTGCACTGTGCTCAGAACAGGTCTTAGCTCTCATTTGTATGATGAGCACAGCAAATCCTCCCCAAATTTTCTACTAACTCTGTGAACAAAGGATTAATTTCCTAAGAGTTGACATAGGTAAATTGATTTCATATCCATTTCAAAAATCAGTCTTAAAAAAATGGATTTTCAATAATTACTGATATAGATATTTCATATGCTCAAAACTCTGAAATCCAAATTTTCTAAAATCAAGGCAAAAACCAGCAAAATTACAGGGCTGATTTATGAAAACTATGTTATTGAACAACTGATTGTGAAAAGATGTGATTTGTATACTACATACTAAAGGCTTGTAAAACTATTTTTCAAACTGCTGAAGGTTAATATCTTTTTCTTATTATTATTTAAAAGCTGAGATTACTGAACAGCCACTTGTCTTCAGCTGCTGTCATTCGAGAAATACTGGAGTTGGACAACAAATGTTTGAGGAAAGAGCCAATCATACCCTACTCTAAAAAGCAAAGATCTCATTGAAACTGCCTGTTTCATTTTTAGTTGAAACTATCAGAATGACTAAATGAAGGTGTTGAACAAATGTAACAACTTATGGCTGGAAAAAGACCAAAACCAGACTGGATAAAACTCATGCTTCTCCTGAGGTCATGGCAATCTTAGAGATACCTCAGCCACTCACAGTCTTTCAGCAAAGGTGTGCCCTGCATTTCCTCTGATGGACTTCTTACTGCAGTGAGGGGGTCATAGACTCATAGAAGCCCAGACTCATTTAGAAAAGACCTCCAAGGATCATTGACTCCAACCTTTGACCAACCTCTACCTTGTTAACCAGACCAGAGCACTGACTGCTACATCCAGTTGTTTCAGTTGAAAAAGAAATATCCTGTTGTTTCTTGAACACCTCCAATAATTCAGCCTGGGCTATAGGTCCAGCCTGTGCCTATTTGTACACTGAAAAATTTGCTTCAGAATAATCACATAGATTCAAATACTGAAATCCCTGGAAGTGTTTATGGACAGGTTAGACAGGGTTTGGAGCAACCTGTTCTAATGGAAGGTGTCCCTAACTTCCAGGGTGGGAGTGGGATGATCTTTAAGGTCCTTCCCAATCAAACCAGTCTGGGATTCTCTGAAATGGGATTTCTCATGGCAGCAAGGTTAAACAGATGCAGAATAGTTTTTACCATAACCTAGTTTTAAATGCTTGGTGCTACACACCTCACACATACAGCAGCTTCCTGACTGCCATCCTGGGTGCAGGAGGAGGAACATTTTCTCCTCCAGCTGTGGTGCTGGGTACAAGCTGCACTGGAGGACACCACAAACACCATTTAGCCCCTTGGGAGGCACTGGGCAGAGGAGCTGTGATGCCTTCCCTTCTGGGCTGCAATTCATGCCCATGGCTGAGGGCAGGACAGACACAGAAGGGTGGGCAGTGCCCCACAGTCCCAGAAATGCTGCGCCAGAAGCTGACATCGCTCAGGAAGCATCTGGAGGGCAGCTCAAAGTTTGCTGCCTGGAAAGACCTGTGCAAGCCCAGCTGCTCTGTGTTAAACCCCAGGCCTGGAGACAGCTGCACCCTCTCTTTCCTGAGCTGTTGCCCATGAATATTGCATCCATTTGAAATGTTGAGCCCAGTGAAAATTGTATTTCACACTCCTGCATTTGTACTTCCCTTTATATCAATATGTTAATAATAAATAAAGAAATAAGACTTTCTGCTAAAACCCCTAACATTTCTTCAGCACTGCTATAAATATGGCTGTAATCTCTGAGCCTCTGAACTTGCTTAAAGACCAGAGGAGTTATCAAAGGAACCCCTGTAACTCTGCTTTTCTGTTTGATTAATTTTAGTTGAAAAAAGGTCCCAACATTTAGCTGCCAGAACACCACTAGTGTGACCCACGCAAAAACAAAAGAAGAAAAGTCTTGGTGAGAGTTCTGAGAAGCTGATAAGATAGTGAGATTCCATATGTTTAAGCATGGAGGCAAGTGCATGCATTAAATACCAGTGAAGGAAGAAAAGAAGCCAAATCACTGCAATCTAAGTGTGTGAAATGTGAAAAGCAGAAAGGAAAATTGCAAATCAATACACAGGGAAACAAAAAGAGAATCGAGGATAAACTGAAAGCAGATAGAAAACAAGAAGGAAAAAGAACTCCAACGGTCAACAAATTGGGATCTTGACAAGATAACATTGTCAGGCTACTGAGTCATGTTCTGATTTTGCAGTTGGCTGAAATAATAAAGCCCTATTAAGTTACAATGTTAGAAAAGGTGTTTCCTACTGGAAGTGTGTCTAGCATTTCCATACTCCGGTTTGCTGTGGCGTTCCCAGAGAAATTCAGTGCATGTAGTACCAGCCACTGGTTCATGGGCAAGCCCTGGCACAGGGTGCCCAGAGCAGCTGGGGCTGCCCCTGGATCCCTGGCAGTGCCCAAGGCCAGGCTGGATGGGGCTTGTAGCAGCCTGGGACAGTGGGAGCTGTCCCTGCCATGGCAGGGAGTGGAATGAGATGATCTTGAATGTCCTTTCTAACACAAATCATTCTGGAGTTCTGTGATTCTATGAGTGTGCAATGGCTGGACTGAATGATCTTAAAGGTCTCTACCACCCTAACTTGTTCTATGGTTTTGTGGTGCCCCAGGGCTGGGACACAGCTCTTGTGTGAAAGGGACCTTCAAAGGCTGGTCCTTGATCCACGAACTACTGTAACTTTCTAAGATGTGCTGTAAAGGTCTTTCATGATTCTTTCACGATCTAATGGTCCATATTTGCTTATGATTCAGTTATTGCTGCTATTATTTGATTTGGGACAGACTGTAGAAGCAATGGCCCCAAGCAAGAGCCACTGCTTGCACAAGTTCATCCACCTCAAGGGGGTCATGGTCCCCTCTGTCTGGTGTTGGAGACATCTGAACAACCCTTACAGCTGGAACTTGCTGTTTTCCTTTATTACCTCAACTGTGCCCTTACAAACAATAATCCTCCCTCTCCTATTTTTCTCCGCTTCCCCCTTCAATTATCCATGGCATTTGTTTTTTAACAGGGAGATTTTTTTTTTTTTCCTGAGAAATTACAAGTAAATTTCAGTTCAGGAATAAAAAAGCTATATTGGAAAGTGAAAGAGTAATTTTAGCAAGTGGCATGGAGGACAGGAGAAAATGTCAAATCAAGGGATTGAATTTTAAAAGGCAACAACACTCTGACAGCAAAAGGAGAAGATGAAAATAAGGTGCCTCAGATCAGTAAAATTATGAGCTAGTTTCTGCCCAACCAAACTCTTTCTGCAATGGACCTTGATGCTCCTTGTTTATTTAACTATTTGGTGTTTTCCTCATATGACAGGAGGTTACACTCCTGGAAGTTTTATGGCTCAAAGGGCTCTGCCTGAAAAGAGGCAGGAAAAATGCAAAGAGAAAGTGGTGAACTGGCTATGCAAGAGAAGATGACTGGAGCAAAATGCTGGAGTGGTTCTGACTGGTGATGCTTAAAGATGATATTCTAAACTTGTCTTGGTGATCTGGATGCCTATGAAAATTCCCACAGATTGTATCCAAATTGTCTGACTCTGGAAGCTTCTGCTTACCGTAGCCCTCGCTGCCTGAGGCAGCCTGTCCTCAGAGCCACAGCCTTGGCTCACCTCTGCTCTTGTGAGCAGTGTCAAGGCACTTAGCAAACAGGGAAATTAATCCCATCCCTGTTTCCATGGCCATCTGAGTGAAGAACAAATGACTGGAGTAATTTGCACACCATTATTCATGACATGTGTCAGAACCAGAGCCAGAAAACAGATCATAAATCTCTTGATGTGGCTCTTCATCTGATCTTCCAGTCCTGCTGCAAATTAAAGGCAAAGAGAATCTTGCAACTGACCCCATCAGGAGCAGACCCAGGATTTTCATAAGGATTCAGGGAAACAAGGGAGAGGTTATTCCCTGGAAAGCAGAATGCTGTCAGCATGAGGTTCCATTCTGTACTGTGCAGTGCTCCATCCCAGAACTGGGAAGATGGTGATCAAGACTGGATTTAAAGTCTATTAAAACAGTGGGGATTTCTTCTTTGACTTCCCTGGGCGGGCTGGTCTTCAGTGCACTGAAAGAATTGCAACACGAACAAGATGTGCATGGAGATTGTGGGAAATGATGAACAAGAAACAGGATATTATAGAGCAGCTTCTCCTCTGAAACACAGTGTCTGAACTCAGCCTTTTCTCATGAATGAATAATGAAGTGGCCATGTTTTATTAGCTTTACTTAAAATTGTCTACTAGTTGAACATTCTTTTGAGCCTTTTAACACTTCTACAATTTGCTGCAGCAATGATTTTTCTTTTTTGTTCTTTTCAGGATACAGGAGCCAAGCTGATCCTGGTGTTTGAGTAATTATCTCTGTTTATGTGCATGAGGTGTAATCCCATCTGTGAAATGACTACCAGGTGAATATTTAACTCATACAAGTTTTGTTACATGAACTTCTGGGGTAGGTGCAAGCATTAATTGCTAAGATGTTGATTGATTAAGTAATCTTTCTTGTTTTTTTAGCTTTGTTTACTCATTTCTGTGGTCAGTTCTGACAGTAGAGAACCTCAGAGTCAGGGGGAGATCATCAGATCACAGAGGGGCTTCACACATATGCTATGTCTTGTGCTGGTAAACTAGTGTTGGACTGGCAGCTTAATGAAAAGATTTATTGTTCTATCACCACCACAGCTTTGTGTGAATCCAACATCTTCTTCTGCTAAGAAGAGTAGCAATGCACTGATGACACTGGTATGTTTGCTGTTTAGTCTTTAGGATCTTTATCCCCTCACTGGGAACTTCCCCTAAGTATGACCACAATGCTCATTGCAGCCAGAAATGATTTCTGCAATAATGCTGTTTTCAGTAACACTCTAAGGTTGACCAATGCTGATGCAAATCCGTTACGTGCAGTGGCATTTCTTATGGCTCTTGGCAACCCTGACTCTTTGGGGCAGAGCAGAATTTACAACAACCTGCAAAAACTGGTTAGAATTGTTATTTAAAACCAAGAAGTGTTACAGTTTTATTGTTAATATCAGGGGGGAATATTACTTGCAAGCCTGTGCTTTGATTTTTCTTCTGTCTCCTGATGCAACAAACTCACAGAAGAATTCACAACCCTCTCAAATTACTTATTACAACTATGACTTATTCCAAAATCCATTTTGAGCATAGCTGAAAAGTGTAGTTAATACTGCTGCTGTAGTTTCTATCTTTTTCCATATAAAGCTAGGGCTTGATTTTATGTGTCATCCTCAGTGAGTATATTTGCATAGCATTGTTGACATCAGTAGTGCTATATTGATTTATACTGCTTGTGCCTGCCTCATTATTATTTTTATTTTTTGTTCAAGGAGCATGGTGTATTTTCAAATTCATGGAAGATAAAAAGGGATTGCCTTCTCAGAACTGAATATATACAGTGTCTGCTGATGGGATATTTTAGATTTGGGCAAGCAAACAATGAGACATTATCAGTGAAGTTCTGTAAATATCAAGGCTGCTTGTACACTATCTTCAGAATATTATCAGATCTGTAGGTTGGGCACAGGTTACCCAGAGCAGCTGTGGCTGCCCCTGGATCCTGGCAGTGCCCAAGGCCAGGCTGGATGGGGCTTGGAGCAGCCTGGGACAGTGGGAGGTGTCCCTGGCCATGGCAAGGGTGAACAAGATGAGTTTTCATTTCCAACCCAAACCATTCCAGAATTTTTAAAGGTGCCTTAGATTTGCAGTTATCTTGAATAGTTGGAAGGATTTGGTGTCCCATGACACAAGGCTGCCAGTTATGATTTATTGCTTACAAACAAACTTGCTTTTCCAGAGATGGCTGAAATCTCCATTTCTCCAGAACAAAGTGCAAAGTCGAGTGGTCATGAACAAGATGCAAAAAATGCACAGGTAGAAGGGCATAAAGATTGGGAAAATGTATTAAAAACCCAAGAGATGGGAGGGAAGGAAAATATGTTCATTCCTCCCTGGAGGGAGATGCTTCATCATTGTAGGAGCAGCAGCCATACCACATCTTGCAGGACTGAAAAAATGCCTCCACCCCTTGTCTCACTCATTTTCTCATGAACATGCCTTTGGGTCTGAGTTCAGGAAAAGGTGAAAAAATGGCTGGAAATACACAACATAATCCACAGAAGAAAGGACTTTACTGCCCTTTATATCTACAGGATATGCCAAATTAGCTGAGGATGATCCAAGTCCTCTGCCTGAATCTCAGGGCCCTCCTGTAAAGACAGGCTCTTCCTAGGCACTTTCACACATCTATGACCATGTATTCACTGTTAGAGAGATTATACCAAGAACAAGAAAACCTCACTGCGTCTGAGATCACCTTCCAGAAGAGATTGCAATGTGTCAGTACCCACCCAGCCAGGACAGCACTATCCTCCTCCCAGATCTCAGCACAGGTAAGCACACTGGCCAGGGAACTTCTCAGTGCCCAGCTTGAGTACATGACGTGTTAAAATAAGAGAAATTGCAGATTTCTTCTCCCTCTGTTTTCTGGGACTTTCCATCAAATTTCCTTCTCCCTTTTTCTTTTCTCTGCACTGCACTTTCAGATGGAAGCATCTGGATTGAAGAGAATTATCTCTAAACAACAACTTGAGCTGTAGTACATTTTCAAAGACTCAAGTTTTATTAGTCACAGAAGACCTTGTAAAAGTTTGCTTGGGATCATTTTTAACAGCAAACAATAATCCTTCCCCCATCAGCCAATGAAAAACAATCCCAGCCTACCCCCAACTCCTGCACAGATATGTCTTACAGAAATACAATGATTCTGGAGATGCATAATGAGAAATACAACAATTCTGGAGATGCATAAATGATATTTTTGTCAAGCTGGGGGTTTTACCCACAGTAACTTGCACTAATACAGCCCTTATTTCCTTCTGAAAGCTATCTGAGCACTAAGCACACTTGATGCTCAGTTGCTGTAATGTTGTTTGGAGTAGTCAATAATCGCATTTGATTTCACATTGTACTTCTCTGTCCTGAGATTACTTAAGGCCAGAGGACACCTAGTCATGCTGTGAGCCCAGACTGCTCCTGCATGTTCTGTGTCAGCCCACTGTTTTCATCAAAACGCACCAATACAACAAGCCCAGAAAATTCTCTCTCCCTTTCCATCTGGAGCAGCTGAAGAACCAGGCAGATCAAAAAGCAGCATTGCTTGCAGTGTAACTGGGTTAGCATCCAGGGCCATGTTCAGGCTGCTAATCCAGAAGTTACCTTCAGTATGTCATTAGTAATAAGGAAAGATAATATATAGGGAAAAAGAGGCAGAGGATGACAGATTGATTCCAGGAATGTGTGTCCCGTAATTCTCATAAAACCAGAATGAAAGCTGAGCCCATTCAACAGCTTTAGAAATCAAGACAGTCTTCTAAATGCCTAAGTGCAGATGAGGGACTTCAGGTACTCGGGTGTTCAGGTTTGGACCACTTAGCTCACTTCTGATCTCTGCAGATGAACTCCAACAGAAAACTTCATTGTTTTCATCAGCTGAATCACACTGATAAATGTGAGTAAACTACAGGATATTTCCTAATCTATTTCTGACAAATAAAGGTATTGTAGCTGAACTACTCTAGTGCCAAAGAAAAATAGTGGAAAAGTATGAACTTCAGAAATGTAAACTTGAGTTGTCATTAAAAATCAATTTTCATGATAAATTTAATTCACATTTCATAGAGAGCTGTGTAATATCAATAAAAATGCTTTAATAATTGCTATGCTGGCACACAGTACAGTGTAAGACTAAAGAGATATAATTTTTTTGTAATTTAGAAGATGGGGAACTAAACACTGTTTTTCAAAAGAAACCGTTTCTCAGGGAGAAAAATGAATGTTGGGGGAGGATGTAATTCATTAGGGATTCTACTCCACCCCTTTTCACAAAGAGTGCTCTGAAATTAAAACTTTCAGAGATCAGGTTTCTAATTCATTCGTAGACTTAAAAGGCCAGAACAGAGCAGGATCAGGTAGTCTGACCTTCTGGATAACCCAGGCTATTAAATTTCATGTAGTTCTCTCTATATCATAACCTGTGTTGGGCTAAAACATAGTTTGTCTTAAACATTGATTTTAAATTGTGGAAAAAAACCATTCTTGAGTTTCTTTTACCTGCTTTTTGGTGAAGGTGGGAGAGAAGGAAAGCTGTAAATTGATTGTTTCCTGTGACATATCAGCAGAACCGGTACAGCACGCAATACTGCAATCTGAACTCAGCACCACTAAATTGTAAACAGTTGGTGTTTTCTGGTAATAAAAGCTGACCAATTCTCAGGGCAGAGACATGCTACCTGCTTAGCAATATGCTTTGGTGAACAATGTTTGAAGGGACCAAAGGACAGGTCCTAAATCTCTTAGTCTCATTTAAAAATTCCCATGACCAATTTGTAAACCCATCTGAATTTCCTGAAGAAAATAATAGTGTTCTCACTTACATGTAACTGAGCTCAGAATTTCATCCTAGAAGATCAGACCACTTCATAGGATGCTAACTGAAGAACTGTAATTTGCAGTTGGTGTTTGTTTCCACAGTGGATATAATTAACTACCTTTCCCAGACATAATTTTTCAGAAAGGGTGGTTGGGCATTGGGAAGGGCTGCCCAGGGGGGTGGTGGCGCCACCATCCCTGGAGGTGTTGAAGGAACAACTGAATGTGGAGCTCAGTTGACAAGGAGCTCAGTTGCTCTGCTCTGGTTGACAAGACAGTGATTGGTCTAAGGTTGGACCCAGGGACCTTGGAGATCTTTTACAATCTTAATGATTCTGTGATTCTATTCTATGATTTTTGTTTTTTTTTTAATCTTGTTCTTGGTGAAAGTCTTCTACTTGTTCCTCCACCAGTGTGAATATTCATGGTTCTTCCAAATCCAGTGTGGTCTCCAAATTTCATTAATGTACTATTAATTTGATATTTTGGATATTAGATATTCAGTAAAACAGCTCTGCAGCATCAAACCCTTCAGGATACTCCACCCACAATAACACAAACTCTGATCTTGCCATTTATCACCATCCTTTACCGTTTCACAATCAATACAGTATTTTTTCTATCCACATAACTTGAAATTACGTTTTCAAATGAAGTTCCTGAAAGCCAGGGACACCTGCTTCACCCTGAATTTATGAATGCTGCCATTCACCAATGCTCATGCTGTGGGATAAGGAATCTTAGACAATTAGAAACACAGGTTTAGACGGCTTAGGGTGTTTATTAAGAAATCCCAAGGAACCAGCAGGACTCAAAAATTCTTGAGTTTATCTGGCCATACATGACAAACATGCACAGCTCATGACTGACCTGTTCTCCGGGGACCATGTTTTTCCCTGCTGTAAATTACTATAGATCCACTCAAGTGAATAAATCAAGACTCCGAATTTCTTATCCCCTGGATGGTCTGATTTTTCTTTTTTTCCCCTGATAAAATTAGTCATAGATACTTCAGAGTTGTTTTATAACCAATCAGAAAACCAAGAAAAATAGATTAATTAGTTTTTCACCTTTTCTGGGGAAACCTGTACTTCCGCTGATGTCATTCAGCTTTTTCTTTTTTTTCTCCCCCCAGTTCCCAGATTTCCTGAACTCTAAGCTACTTTTAAGAAATAGCTGTCCATTACACAATTATTTCTACCAGCTACAAAAATCTGAACTTCAACATTTTCAGGCCCAGTTTAACTTTTGTCAAGTGCCCCCTGATCTCCTGGTGCCAGTGAGGATGGAGACAGCATTGCTCCAAAGACAGGAACTAAAGCACCAGAGAAGTGAACACAGGTTCAGATGCATGCCAGCTGACCTGGCAGATTGGATCAGGCTGATGGTCCATCAGTTCAGTCTCCTGTCCCCTGCTTTGTTTTAGAAACTGTTTTAGGTTCTGAGGCATTAAAATGTTCATCCCCCTCAGCCAATCTGTAACCAATATTCTGGTTACTTGGAGAGTTCTCATTATTCTGGACCTCAGAGCTGCCTCATGGCAGTGAGTTCGACTGACTGGGTTAGTCCCTTCATTTGTGAAAGGAACAATTGTCTCTTCTCTGAGTATTTTCTTTCAAGGTTGTTCTGGAAACCTGCCTGCCCCTAGGTTTCAACTGACTACTTTTAGTACTGCCTTTATCTTTAGTCTTGAGCTATTTGGATTTTTTAAAAGCCACAGGTTTCTATTCTTCCTTGTTGGTTCACTTTGGATGCTCCTTCTTCCAAACCTGTTTCTGTTTCCAACCACCTTCTAGGAAAACACCTTTTAAACAACAGGTGCAGCCCTTAGCTACAAAGCCAGACAATCCTCTCTGATAAGCAATACAATTTGGATAAAATTGGTTTAGTTTTATGGAACTGTTTTAAATTCCTCTGCCATCCACACAATCACCCTGGCTTTTATTTTGTATTAGAATTTTGGTTCTCATCATTTGCTCTTCTTATAAATGCACTGTATGAGCAGGGCGGAAACAACAACAAAAAGGCTCTTTTCTCCATTTCTCTTGGTTTTTTTGTGTTCCCAGATCAAACTCCTTCTAAAACAAAAATAATAGTCTGCAAGGCAGACACTCTGCTATTTCAAACCACCCATCTCCTAAAAGGATGATAACTTCAGAAAGGCATATTTGCCTCTGCTGAGATTCCTATGTGGACTGAACTTAAAAATTCCATCTTTGGAGATTAATGCCAAAGCACAGTTACTCTTGCTGGAAGCAAGGTTCTTGCCATTTCCTCAAGCAATGAATTATCTCCTGATATTCAAGTTAGTTTAAAATATTCTTTCCATTTAGGTATGCCAGGGGCTAGTCCTAAGAAAATGGCTTCTAGTGTTTTTACAGTTGCAAATTCTGTTTTGTTCCAATGCCTAATGGTGATATGGAAATTGTGATTGTTGTTTTTGGTCTGTGTTAGCCTTTCTGTCTTTGTTATTTAGGGAGAGTAAGCTTTTGATATCTGTCTCAAATCAGAAGATTACAGGTCTGTTATTACATGCTGGAGAAGTACCCTTTCCGTGGGTGTTAATTACTGAGTATCCAGTTGAGTACACTAGTCATTAACCTCAAAAACAGTGACTCAGCAAGGTACCAGAGCCTAAGGAAAAAAAAAAAAAGAGGGAAAAAACGTGCTGTTTTCTCACACCAGATGCCAGGCAAGATGTATTTCTAGAGGAAAGCTAACAGGCAGCCCAAGAACAAATGTGCATGGAGGTCTGTGGTATTCTTTCTGCTAAGATGACTTGAAATACTCAGCTGGAGGCAAGAACGCACTTGGAGAAAGAACTTCCTGAGGATCTGTCTGATACTACCAAATCAGTTAGGCTTTGTGGAAGTGCTCCTGCTGGATCACACCCAGGTGAATTACAGGTGGGTAATTCACCTGTATCATATCCAAGAAGGTGACCTGTGATTTCTAATGCTTGCCATAAATATTATACAGAGCAAAAACATTTTGCAATGGAGGATGAGTTAGATGGATGGGTTTTAATCTTATTTTTTTCCATAGACATGCAAGTCTGGGGATTTGTTTCTACAAAGAATGCAAAATGAATCACGTATCATGTCTGTTATCCACATATACACATTCAAGAAGAAAACAGACTGAGCAGACTTTCAGCCACGCAATGAATGTCTGCAGAAATGTATCTGACTACAGGTCTCTTAAGTCACTTTAATGGTGATGGATATGCAGGAAACTATAATCAATTACTTTGCCCTGAAAATTACAGAGTTATTTTCAAAAAAACCCAACAGGTAACAGTTCTTTGACACAGCACAGCTTAATATTTTTCAGAAGACAGAGATCTTATAATAATTGAGCTTGCTGTACACAGAAATTTTGACACTTCAGGAATACCAGTGCAGCTTCTGTATAGTCAGATTGTATAGAACTGGCAGGCCACTATGAGACAAAAGAACCCAAAGTAAGATAGAGAAATACATTTGTTAAACAGCAAGAAAAATCTGAATAGGGAGATCTAAGGTCAGATTAGGAGATGATCTCTAGGTTGATATCTGAGAATGTTTAAAAACTAGCCATGTGCCTCTGCAAAGGGCAGCGTGGCCTTCTGTAAGGTACACACTCTCACACTCTTGGGTCACCCAGAGCTTTGTGCTTCCTCCTCCTCTGGCTCACACCAGCTTGAAAGTCACTGCGTGCTGTCCAGGAGATGTGGTTGCAGAGAGGTGGCAAAGGTGTCACTTGCCTTCTGGATACAGAGGGTGTATCTGATTTCCAGTATTTCACATAATTGCTCAATACTCATAGAAAACATACTAAAAATATTACTCCATTGGTGGCCTAAGGGTACAGAGTAAACAACGGATTATACAGTCAAGCAGAGCCTCATCCCCTGAGAGTCAGAGTAGCCCAGAGGGAGAATATTGGAAAAATACACTCAGCCTGTGTGTGTTCCCCTGGCTGGGGATCTCAATGGAGGAATGATTAGCACCTACAGGAGACAGACTTGGTTCTTGTACAGAAAGTTCTTTGTGGAGAAGAAGTATTAAACTGTTTATCTTTTTCTCCTGCCCTTCCAATCGCTCTCAATATATTTCAAACTACACATCAGCATGATCACCCAGTAGATGGAGGAAAACCAGTGCTATGCTTCCAGAGCCCCTCTTCTCTGTTCTGAACATTGAGACTTCACAAGTTGGGGTTTCTTCTCTATCTTTTTCCTTGCTCTTCTTCTCTCCTTCTCTCTTCCTAGCAAATGTCCTGGTTTCTCCCAGGGCTCTGCTCCTAATGTTTTCTCCCCAAAGTCAGACCAAACAGCTCCACACGCCCTTCTCCTTCCATGCCTGTTCCCTCAGCAGGTTCCCCTGGGCAGGAGACAGAAGACCAGGTGAGAGGGGTAGCCATAAGAACCAGTTTTAAAAGTGAATTTGTTCATTCCACAGCCCTCTTGGTGCTGAGGTGACACAGGCAATATGCCCTAATACCACGGAGGTGGGAACATGAAGAGGGGAGACAACAAAGCCGAGGCTGATAGAGACGAAAGGCCACACACAGCGTGGGCAGGGCAGAGCCAAGGACAGGTGAGCTGCAGGTGAGCAGTACAAGTTGTTCTGCCCGCAGCCTCAGCATCTGTGCCAGTCATGTCGGAGGGTCACCCTGGCAAGGGCAACAGCCGCCATCCCGGGGCAGAGAAGTGCGGGCTCCCCTCAGGGACAGCAGGAGCACAACCCACCGCAAGGCTGGGCAGGGGCAGCGCCCGGCAGCAGCCGAGGCCGTGAGGGAAGGAGACCGGGCTGGGGGACAAGAGCGGCACACAGAATCGCAGAAGCAGAATAGCTGGGGTTGGAAGGCACGTCAGGTGATCCTCCACTCCAACCCCCTGCCACGGTAGAGCCACCCGCAGCAGGTGACCCAGGGACGCGTCCGGGTGGCTTTGGACTGAGTCCAGAGGGAGACTCCGCGCCCTCCACGCCTGGTCCCGTGAGGACATCCCGGCGCGGCTCGAGGGACGGAGCGGCTCCGGGGCAGCACGGGCCGGAGCGGTGTGAGGGGCAATGTGAGGGGCGGTGTGAGGAGCTGTGTGAGGGGCAATGGGAGGAGCGCCGTGAGGAGCGGTGTGAGGGGCGCTGTGAGGGGGTGGCACAGCGCGTGCCGGCCGCCCCACCGCGCAGGCCCCCCGCGCATGCCCGAGACTTATTTCGCGCGGCGGGGGCGCCGCATTTCGCGCGCCGCCGGGCGGGGAGCGGGCGGGGCGGCGGTCACGTGAGCGGCGCGGGGCCGCGCGGCCGCTGGGGGCGACACCGCGACCGCCCCGCGCGGGGCTCGGCGGGCGCCCCCCGGCACCGGCACCGCCCGGGCGGCACCGAGCCCTGCGCCGCGCCCGCACCGCCGCGCCCCCGGGCACCAGCCGTGTTGTTGGGGCAGCCGCCGCTCCCCGGGGCCGCCTCCCCTCCGCTCGGATCTATTGTCACCAGCACCAGCACCCCCCTCCTCGCCACAATTAATACGATGAATTTGCCATGATTGATCCGTATTAATAGCTGGGGTGGGTGGGCGTGTTTTGGGGCTCTTTTTTTTTCCTCCCCTTTTTCTCTTTTTCCTTTTTTTCCTTCTTTTTATTGTTTGGTTTTGTTTTTGGAGGGGCCGGGCTGGGATCTGATCTCCACTCCCGAGTCCATCCCTGGTCGGTGCCTGAGAAAATTGCATCTGGATGCATCGTTATTATTATTATTGTGTTTGATCCAGGGAGATAAAGGAGGAGGGGGAGAGGAGTGCGTGTTGGTGGGGAGGGGAAGGCTGCACCCTTCCCTGCACACACACACACACACACATACACACACACACGCAGACAGAAAGGGAGTTCTGTACATCTACATATATATTTTTCCCCCCCGGAACTTCTTTTAGTTGGGGAGGAAAGGAAGAAAGAAAATAAATTTTGTGCAAGGAAATACTCTCAGCTCCCTCCTTCCAGCGGGTCTCCTTTCTTTATTTTTTCCCCCCTTCTTCTCAACCTTTTTTCCTCTCTTTCGAAGATCGTCGCCCTCCCAGCCCCTTGATCAAAGCATTCCGCTATTCTGATTTATTGCCTGCTTGGTGAGGCTTTTTTTTTTTTTTCCTTCCTTTCTCTCCGTGGCTTTTTTTTTTTTTTTTTTTTTTTTTTTTTTTTTTTTTTTTTTTTTTTTTTACAAAGGCGACCTGAGATCAGCCATTACTTTCCTTGGCTCGCTTATAGGAATCTCTTACATTTGGTGCTTGCTGCTGGTGGTGGTGGAACCGCACTCGGATTCTTTCATCCCCCACACCCCCTTGCTGTCCTCTCCTCCCTCCCTTTCTCCTTCCCTCTCTCCCTCCCTCCCTCCCCCGTTATTCCGCCGGGGGAGCCGGATTTGTGGCTGCGGTGGGGCGGGGGGGGACGAGAGCGAGAGGGAGAGCCGGCGAGAGACATGGATGGCCCGGCGCGATGCAACGGGCTTCGGAAGAAGCGGCGATCGCGGTCCCAGCGCGACCGGGAGCGGCGAGCCAAAGGCGGGCGGCGCGGCTGTGCCGCCGGCGGGGCCGCCGGCCCCGGGGCCGCCGCGCTCTCCTCCTCGGGCTCGGAGAAGGAAGACAATGGGCCCCCGCCGCCGTCCCGGCCGCGGCCCCCCCGGAGGAAGCGGCGGGAGTCCTCCTCGGCCGAAGAGGACATTATCGACGGTTTCGCGATGTCCAGCTTCGTCACTTTCGAGGCGCTGGAGGTAGGAGCGGCGGCGCTTTGTGTGCGCCTCATTGTGTGGGGGCAGCGGCGGGGGAGCCCCCGCGGCGCCCCCCGGACACCCCCCCCGCCCCTGACCCCGGTCCCCGGGCCGGCCCGCCGGGGGTGCCCGCGGGGGCGGTCCCGCCGCCCCCTCCCCGTCCCCGGGGTGCCCCGCTGCCCTCCCTTCTCCCTCCTGCCGCCGACACCTGCAGCCCGGCGCGCCGCTCCCGGCGGGCGGCGGGGCCGGGGCCATCCCCCCGCGCGGGGAGCGGGGAGTTGTGCGCGGTCCCCCGGCGGCGCTTCCCCTCCCCTCCCACGGATCAAACTTTTCTCGCGCCGCCGTGGCCCGGCGGGGCCGCCCACTCGTGTCCGCGGGGCCGCGGGGGGGGCGGCCGCGCGTGTTTCTCGGGCGGTCGCGGTGCCGCTGCGGGCGGGGGGCGCCCGGCCTGCCGCGCTCCCTGCCGGCCTGTCACGAGTGGGCCCCGCGGTGGGCGGCTCGAGTCGTCCCCCAGCGCGAACGAAGGGGCTGGGAGAGCCCAGGCCGGGCCGGGCGGAGGGAGGAGAAGCCCCGCGGGGCTTCCCGGGCGTCGCTTCCCTACGCCCGGCCCGGCCTCGCCTCTCCGTGCTCCCTCCGCCCAGCCACTCGCGGTTGTGGAACCGCTGTCAGCCCAGCCAGGGTCGTGGTGGTGATGCTGCCATGGAAGGGGACCTCCAGCCTGCGTGTTTGAAGGGCTTTGTTGTTTGTAAGTTCTGATCGGGAGAAGTTTGCTGTGGTGAAAAGGAGATTTATTTGGGTTTACGTGCACTGGAGGCACAACTGGAACGATGATGAACTGTCAAAATAAATGTGGAGGTAAAGCTGATTGTTTTACAAAAAAAAAAAATTCTGTGTAGCTTTTAAGATGTTTAAATATTTAGCCAGGAGTACTCAGTGGATTTTCAGGGCTTTATTTGTTAGTTAGTTTTTTTTTGTTTCTTGTTTTGTAGCCAGATTTTGTCTTTGGTTACACCTGTATCCATCCACACTATGCCTCCAACAGAACTTACTCTGGTGTAATTAAGGGAGTTTTTGTTCACTCCAACAAACCTCCACAAGGTTGGTGTTAGACTCATGTAAGCAATAAGGAACAAATGCTGAGGTAATGTCCAGATTCAATTTATCCACCATTTCTCACCTAGTAAGCCCATCCTCAAGTGCCCTGCTCAAACCAGAGGGACCAAAAGTGTGAATACATGTTTATAGGCAGGAGAGAAATTTGTATGCTTCTGTTTCGGACAAAATTCTGGTTTTCCTCAAACAAAGCCTTAGTTTGTGTCATTAAGCATCTTTATGGGAATAAGGACTCGAGAATTTGGCTGTAGTCCTTTTTGGAGAGGAAGTGAAGAGCAAGTTTAGAACTTGGTAGGGCATTTTAGAAAATGTCTTTATTCTGTTTCACTTCTTATTTGTTTATTTTCTACTTGAAAATAATTGCTGTGCTCTCTTTGCCAAGCCAAGCATGGCTACTACTTGCATCCTCTCATAATCCTGTATCACTAAAAAGGAGCACAGATACATTACCCAGTTCTGCCAGCTAATATCACGTTCAGATAAAACAATAGCTTGCACACTGAGACTTGACATACTTTTAATGTTCATGTGATAGGTGGCACGTTTTGACCTAACGATTTCATGCTGCGTTAAGAAATAATGTCACAAAATCGTTGTTAGGTGCTTTTTCCTGCAGCTCTGTATGCACGTTGAGAAACTTGTTTCTGAAGATCAGAGGGAGATGAAGGTGTCTAAGGCACAACCCCAGTGTGGCAGAAATTGCTCATGTGTTGCATGCAGCAGCCTGAAGTTTTTATTGTAATTCTGGTGTTGTTGAGGAGGTTGTGAGCGGCTGGTGGAGTGAGATACCCCAGCCTCAGTGAGATGTTTAGGTGTTAATGTGTTTGAGTTGAGTCAAGAAGCTTTGGGTGCTGTGGAGAGGTGCCTGGTGTTCATACACCTCATGCTGTGGGTCTGCCCCCAGCTCGTTGGAGGTCATGCAGATTTTCCCCAGGTTCCAGAAGACACTCGTGCCCAGAATGTAGACAAGACTTTCTGAGCCCATGTCTTAGGCTTGAACTTCAGCCTTGTTTTGGGCTTAGCACAGCTGAAAGGGTGCAGAGACAGTGTTTGGTCTGCTTGGTGTGAAAAACTGTGAGAGGGAACGTGCAGAACATTTCACCCACTTGAGGATCTAAGCCATGGTTCAGAAGGGGGGACATGGGTGGATGGTGGCTCATGCAGGAGGGGACAGCCACTGTGGAGGGACATGGCTGAGCTCTCTGCTTCTGGGGACAACCTTGCAGCTGTAGGGGTGTGGGTTGGCTGGGTGTGAGGTGTCACCCAGGACTTTCTTATGTATCAAGTTGCAAAAAAAGGAGCAAGAACTTCCACACAGCTTGATTTCACCTTTTACTAAATTGTCTTTTACTTTTTACCCTTTACTAAATGGCTTTTACTAAATGCTTTTGCTTTTTGTTGGGATGACTGAAAAAGCCCAGCCTGTTCAAAATACCAGGTTGTGTGAAACTTGTGGATGGCAAAGGGACACAGGTGCTGCACAAGGACACAGATCCCATGCCTCTATAACTGCAGGAGGAGTCATCCAATCTGTTATGGTTATGTTGATAAAAGTTCCCATCCCTTGAAGCAAGACTTTAACCAGCTCCCACTCTGGGAACTGCTTTTCTGTCCAGGTGTCAGTAGCCTTGTCATACTTCTCAAGTGTAAATTGTTTGGTGTTGAAATAGAGGCCATCTGCTTCTGCTTATCTGTCTCTACATTTATGGCACCCTGTACCTTGATGTCTCTAATGTTTGTGTGGGGAATACACAGGAAGATGGAGTTAAATGAAGAGAGTGGGATCTCACTGTGGATTTTTTCCTTCTTGGAGTGACAGCTGAGCAATTCCAGTGTCATTGCAGATGTGGCTAGACTGATCCTTCCCTGGCCCTGCAAGACTTCAGTGTAGCTGTAGCTGTGTGCAGTAGGGGCCTGTCCCCTACACTGGGGAGCATTTTGGAGCCTTGACCTTCAGAAACCAGCCCTTGATGTGTAGTAAAGCAGCTGAGATGTTGTCCTACAATTGGTCACCAGATTCTCCTGTGAGTGGCCTTGCTGGACTGACAGCAGCAAGCCCTGTGGTTCACTCCAGAGCAGTTACTCACACGTTGCTGCCCTGAGCTCCCCAAATATCCAGCCTGGATATGCAAGAAGGCACAGACACTCTGTACCTGTGTTAGTGTGCCCAGTGGCTTGTTGAGCTGTGGGTTTTCCCAGCTTGGAGGAACCTGTGCAGCACTGCTGGTGTGTTTGTTACCAGCAATAACAGCATGAGGTTCTCCAAACCCAGGTGGGCATTTTAGACACCAGCTTGACAGGGAAAGGTCATTTCTCAGAATGTGATAAATCAATCCGTTGGAGTGACTTTGTCCATGATGTGCTCTGGCAGTGCTGGCAAGGAGGCTTTTGCAGAGCTCTCTGGTGGGGTGAGATTTCAGGCAGATGTTTCTCTCCCTTCTACCCCCTGGTGCAGAGGTGTCCAGGCAGCAGACTGACATGACATGGCTGTTGACGTGCCTTGGTGAAGATGGTTTGCTGTGATGAGAAAGGAAATCTGACCTGAATGTTAAGATGGCTTAAAGCCTGGGAAGTACTTTATGTTTCCTGAGTCAGCTCTGACCATCCCTATGGAGTAAGCAGTTGGTTTCAGGTTTTCTGAACACTGAGTAAGGTAATGAGGTTTTTCTGTGGATGTTTGTTTAGCTTCAACTCAGGCAGCTCATCTGACAAGCCTGAAATGAGACACAGATATTTATAAAGCCCAGATAGAAGTGGGGTGGGAAGTGGGGGACTTGCATTTAAAGGGGGATTCTTGTTTCATAAAACTGTCACAATTTCTCAGTGTGCATTTGCTGAGCTAATTTCTGTCAGCACACAGGCATTAGTCTGTTTTGAGACCGTGCTAAATTATCGTCAGGTAAAGCCCAATATAATTAATTACAAATGAGAAATGCTGACAAATATTTGTCAAGGAGCTGTTTAATGAGCTTCAAATTCTGTGTCAGATGATTCCATCCACCTAGTGTAAATAATTTTTAAGCAATTGTTCCATGGTGTTTGTGTGGTTTAGGCAGATGTTAGCTGCAGCACTTTTACAAGTTGCAGGGATATCATGATGGAGTAAAGCCTAACAGCTGATCCGGGCTTTAAAACAGAGACACTGCAGAAACAAAATGTGCAAGTAGCAGGAAGGTTTTGAAGGTCCTGTGGTCTCAGTTGTGTGTCTGTGTGCACTGACAGTGTGGCTCTGTGTATGCATCTGAATGCAGGAATTTGCTTTAATAACGGGTGTGTGATACTCATCTCTAGGCATGGCCCACTGAAAATAGAAATAGCTTGGCTGTGTGACAGCAGAAGCTTTGAGCTGGACACCAGAATGGCTTGGCTTGCTGTGTGCTTTTCCTCCCCAAATCATTCTCTTCTCACCAGTCTTCTAGCTGGCCTGATTAGACTGTTTGCTTAAATTCTTTGAGATTTCAAGCAGGTTTGTTCTGCCTTGTCTCTATCCCTTCATATTTCAAAAGGAATTTGATCTTCCTGCCTTACCACAGCAGCATCATAACATCAGATGTTTGTTTAGTGCTGTCAGCAAATCTTGGTGGCCCTTCTTGTGTTTATTGACTGCTTAGATACTTAGGTGTTTGTCCCAGTCTCTGTTTGCACATGCGAGTCTGCAGATTTAGACCAGCAGAGAAAAGAAGGGAGTAACTAAATGAAGATATCTGGGGATGAGGAGAGGTATTAAGTTTTGTGTGACACTGGGATATCATACGAAGCGATGCATTTATTATTTTCACTGTGTATTTAGAGGAAATAGTAAACTGACCCGAGATTAAATTTTGAGATAACCTTGACAGAGCAGCTGACTATCTTCATGAAAACCTCAGTGACCAGACCTGAAAAAACAGCAACTAGGACTGAAAGTGGGACTGAAAACAGCAGGATGCATATTCCACAAAAGGAATGTCGAGGGTGAGGTTTGAAACATATGTTGCTGTCGTGTGTGTACCTGAATACTTTAAAGATACTTTAAAATTATTTTGAAAAGCTTGGTACCTTTCTGGGAGGCAAGGCACTCCTAACTCCAGCTGATTTCAGTTGCTGTTGGAGAGCTGAAGCTTTCTCTTTGGGCAGATAATGACCAAGGATTGAGATTGTTGCATAAATATTCTTTTAAGCTCCTGAAGGTAACTATGTAATGAAGGTGGGGATTTTTGCCATTCCCATAGGTGATAGTAGGAGGCACAATGGCCTTGAGTTGAAGAAGGAAGAGTTTAAACTATAAAGACAAGTTCTTTTGGATGAATGTGATTCAATTTATCTCCACTAGCACCGCTCTTTAAGATTAGCACTAACGAGAAATATGCTGCACATCAAAAGACAAAAGACACCCTTATCCTCCTTTGGCATCTTTTTTTCCTGCTATTTGGGGGAGTAAGCAAGCTCTTTCTGATTAAATACCTGGGGCCTTTGCTGGCACTGAAGGAGTGTAAAATCCAGGGCAGTGGTGGAGTCACCATCCCTGGAGAGAGTTAAAAGAAGTGTAGATGTGGCACTTGGACACATGGTTAGCAGTGGGGCTGAGTTAATGGTTGGACTCTCTGATCTTTGAGGCCTTTTCCAACCTAAACAGTTATATGATTCTATGATTTATAAAATAAGGGTAAAGGATCAGGAACTTGGAAGGAAAATGATCATTAGGGAAAGGCAAAAAAAATCATCAGAAAGACATCAAGGGTCTGAGTAATTGAAAGATTGACTTACAACACTGAGATCAATAGAGAAATAGCAGGGACTGTATGGGAACACAGAGAGCCAGAGGGGGATGTTGTTACCAAAAGTGGAAGTTTCAGGAAAGTTCCACTGTTGTGTACAAAAATGCTCCTTGGTGAGAGCCCTGCTGTCAGTACCAAGTGGAGACAACCAAATCTGTCCCCATTTAAGGAGTCCTTAATCCCAGTAACTTCAGCTGGGAGGAAGGCAGAAAGATTCCTCTCTCGCTGAAGATCATCCCCTCCTTCCCCCAGCTCTGCTACTCTTGTTTTTTGGGGTTTTTCTGAACACCTATCAGTTTGACTGGGACACCCTACCACATTACACTGGGGGTCTGACCTGCAGCATTGTAATTATCTGCAGCTAAATTAGAAGTTTAATCTTTGTTCTGAGCAACAATAAGTTGAGTCAGATAGGTTTTAAAAATAGCCCAAGCTCAAGTTTAGTGAAGTCTCAAATGCAATTAATAAAAAGGTAATGGAGTTAGGAAGTTGCAGGCTGAAATGTGGAAATGTTTAACTCTCAGTTTTCCTGCACTTGAACTGCAGTGTTGCCTTGGTTCTGCAAGAGAAAATTGCTTCCAACATTTCTCTGTCTTTTTGTACATCATCCTCGTAATTTACCAGTTCAGTATCTTGTGTTCTTGTTGGGGTTTGGCTCTGCATGTGCCACAAATTACCAGCTGCGTGCATTTTTTTGTATAGTTGGTTTGTTGTCGTTTTGACTCAATGCCAAGCCATGGTGAAGACCACTTCAGAACATCATAGTCCTCTAAACTCCTTTGTTGTAAAATGGATATGAAAATCCACTTTGTAAGTAATGAGGAATGGCTAATGCAGGTAGGGATTTGTTTTGCTGTAACAGCAGAACGTGCAGTGGCAATTTGTCAGATCCCCAGCTCAGCTCTGCTGTACTGTTTGCCTTTAAATAGTGTGTTACCTTAATGTCTTGAGATTTTTCTCCTTGTATCTTGGCAACACTGCTGCTGAAGTTCACACACTCATGTAGTAGAGAGAGAAGATTTTAACCAAAAGGTTATGTCTTCAGCCTGGTAAATACTATAGCCAGGAGTTTTGGTTCTGTCATCCTCTGTGCAGTAGTGGTGGAATAAGTCAGCAAAAGAAGTGGATTTTCCCTTGGCTCTGCACATACAATTCTGTTTGTGAGGTTCTACTCATGAGGTTTCATTTGATCGTGGTGCATGTGCTCCGTGTGGATTTACTTGGTATTTGGTGTGCATCTCAGTCCTGCTGTTTTTAAAATGTCCTGTGACAAAGGCTTGGGAGATGTGCAGAGGTGTGCTGATATCTGATGTGCCCAAGTTCTGGCTGGCTGAACTTCTGATTGTGTAATGCTGGCTGATGCACATATTACTGATATGATTAATACACCAGCTCCACACAGGAACAGTTACTCAGAGCCATGCAGGAGTTCAGCTTGGTGCTCTTTCCAGGAATGATCACCCTTTAATCTGTCTCACATGTGTCTGCCAGCTTCCTAATGTGGAAGCTTCTTCTCCTCTACAGTTTGTGCTCTTATAAATTCTCTCTTTTCCTACTTTTATTTGATGCCAAAGGAGACTTAATGGTTTGAGAATAAAACTGCTGTCAACCTATTCTCCCCATCCAGACACAAGCTTGGACTTGTCCTTTGTGGGATGAGCTCATGAAAAGAGACAAACATTTTCAGCCTTTGGGACAAGCCCTGTGCTGAGCATCATTTGTGTGAAGCCACCTGGAGCAGGTTTGTGGATGGTGCAGGATGACAGTGAACACCAGAAGCAGATAGAAGTAGGCACCAGGAGGTTCTAGGTTAGGTTAATGTTTGGGTGGCTGAAATTCTGAAGAGGTACTTGTGTGTTGTGCAGTAATGCTAACAGTTGTATCAGACTTTAAAACATGTTGTACACTCCCATAAAATTAAGTAGTGGTCAGATCCAGACCAAATTCATGAAAGTTTGTGAGCAGCCTTTTTCTGTCATAGGCTGTCCATGAGAGGAGCAGTGTTTTAGAGGAGAGTGTGTAACAGTGCTAATACCTGGTGCAGGTGCCTGCTTATCTGTCAGTGGAATCCAGAGCCACTGTTGCCTGCTCCTCTAGGTGCAGGTTTGGGTTACCATGTACCAGGAGACCCATCCTTGGGGACCCAGGCTGCTCTAGAGTGTCCTGCAGCTGCTCCTAACTCCCCCTCCTCGTGTAGTAAAGGCATTGTAATTCCTTTGCCTGTGAAGTGGAACCAGTGAGACAGAAATTGTTGCCACTGACTTCTCCAGGACCACACTTGGGTGGCTCTTGGGTACAGGAGAGCAAGGTACAAAACCTGTGTGGTGAAACTTCTCCCTCCTGGCAAATCTTGACAGCCTGCGTTTTGTTGTTTGCACATCATTTCCTATTTCAGAGACTGAGATGAGCTACAAACATGGTGATAATTGCTCTTGGCACTGATTTTTGTTTATTTTCTCTCTGAAAGTCCTAAGTGACCTGAGACCTTTCAGTCTGATAATCTGTTTAGGTTGGTTTTGGGGTTTTTTTTGTTTGTTTGTTTTTTGTTTTTGTTTTTTTTTTTAATGAGACATCTACTTCTGCAGAAGGTGGGAATAGAGGATAGGTGGCTGAAGGACCTGGCTCCTTGCTTACATGGATGGTGGGAATGGCAGAGAGGTGGCCAAAGGACCTGACTCATTGCCAGCAATGTGGCTTTGGTCTTCATATGGCCCCTGACAACTTCTGTCAGCTTCCTCTTGTCTGCTGCACATCCAGGTGTTTAGCAGCACATGCCTCCAGAGGGTACCATCAGTGTCTTCCAGGGGTCCTCCAGAACCTGGGATCTGTTGCCCAGCTTCCAGACTGCCCAGAGGAAGGAGCTGGGAGGTGCTGCTGTTGCAAGGGCCGGGTAACACACGGCTTGCTCCAGATTGTTGGGCATGGCTGGCATGGTGTGGCATCCATCAGAGAGGGCACTTGTGGAGGGCTGAGGCAGTGAAAGTAGTTCTGACCTCGGAGGGGTCTGTGTGGTGAGAAGGCAAGGGAGGAAGTGCTGCTGCTGGGGATGATTTATGTTGTGACTGTTGGTGTTGTGGGGTTTAATGCATGTCAAGGGTACTTTGACCTTTGAATGGAATCTTTTGGTGTGAATTTGTGTCTTTTCTCCTTTCTTTTCTCTCCTTAAAGAAAATTCAAAATAAATACTGAAAATCAAAACCATCTGTTTTGAGAGGACCAAATTGCCTGTCTTAATTTTATGGGATTTGGATATTACTGAACGATTAGAAGTCCTACTAATTTTTACTGTCTGGCTATTGTGCTTGTAGGCAGTGACTCTGCTAGCATTAGTCATTTTAACTATGAAAAAAAAATGCAATTAATGTAGCTCAACAGCTGAGTCTGCTGGACTTTAAAAAAAATGAGGGAAAAAAAGTAAATTTTAATGAGTTCTGGGATCATAAAGATACATCTGGTGGATGGATTAGCCAAGTTTTCAACCTCAGAATGTGTATTGAAAAACTCAGTGAATTATGTAGCTACAAAAGAGGATCTTTGCATGTTTATAAGGCCTCAGTGCAATCTCCTTATATTTGCCTAATGACAAACAGACATCTCACAGAGGTGCAGCCCAGAACACACAAGGGCTGAAACAGCTCCCTAAGCTGAGAGTATTTGTATTGGGATGCTGCTACTAGTAAATATTAGAGAATCCATTAAATGTAGGGGGGAAAATATTTTGGTATTGGGTGAAAGAAAAGAGAAGGAAGGGAATGAAGTGGGGTAGAGAGGAGAGGGAGAACTGCAATTTGAAATGAACATGATGTGTGGGCTAAGATATTGTGCCTCCACTGCTGAACCAGAAAATTTATAACAACTGTTTGTCATGTGTATGTATTTATAGCCATTCACATAATGAAGAAGTTTCATGAGGTTGTAATAACATATCAAGATGGATGTAATTAAAACAGAAGCAAATTGACACCTCTAGATTAAAGGCAAACTCTAAACTAATACACCTGTACGCTGTCACTTATGTATTAGTTGTCTGGGGCAGTCTGCCAGATATGCAAATAAAAAGACATTGGCAAATTTCCTTGGATGTGTGGTTATGAAAAACCCAACTATTTAATCATTTACCTAGCCCTGCTCAGGTTTGCAGCAAGGGTAGAATTTAATAATTTGGTGTCACCATGCTTTGTGATGGGCGGAGGGTTAAAGGCTGCAGGGTGAGGGGAAAGGAGCAAGGAGAAATACCGGGCAGGGGCTGTGCAGCTGGGGAATAATGTTCTTTACAGTGGGACCCTTCCCTCAGCAAAGAGGTGTCAGCTGCTGCATTTCAGATCTGCCCTGACTCTTGAAACTCCAGAGCGCTGAAGAGTCCTTGACATTGACACTGTGTAGCTTTTGAGCACAGTTCAATGCTTTTTGAAAACTGCCCTTTAACAACAGGCTTTGCTTCTGTCACGCTGCAGGTGCAAACTTCTAAAATTTATACTTTTGCACCAATTCAGATCTGATGGAAATCATTACAAGGTCCTTGAAATGGCTATAAAGTTGCTTAGGAATTTTACCTAAGAGTATTTTTCAAGTTGTTTCAATTTGCAGAAGCCTACAACATTTCCAGTGGAGTTGTGGACATCCATTTCAGCCTGTGGTCAATAGATCTGCTCTCCTAATTAACGCTCAGGCTGCAAAGTGCTGATGTCAAATAGGCTGGTGGTATGGAGCAGGAAGGGAATTAGTTGCCTTGTTAGTTCCGGGGCTGTGAATGGAACTGCCAGCCTTGCTTTTGGGTAATTCACACCCCGGATAACCTGCATTCCTTTAAGTGCCTGGGGACAGAAACAAGTGTTCCTGTGGCTTGTGAGTAACCCTGTGGCTGGTGATGAGGGTCTTCTGTTAAACCCTGATGTCTGTGCCTCCAGCTCCTCCTCCCTGAGTGGGAAAAGTGCTATCTTTTGTGGGTTCCTCAGATGGTTGCTTAGATGTGTGAAACTAGTTATAAGTAGGTTGATACTATGGGAGCTCTGGAGAGCTCAATGAAACCTGAAATTCTGGAACTCAGTTTTGAATTCGAGCTTGAAGTTTTTTGTCCCAGCTGGGGATGATCCACAAGAAAATCCCACTTTGGTCTGGAGTTCTGCAGAGCGGGGGCTGCTGAATGCACCAATTTCCAGGGAGCTGATGGCATAAAAACTCCAATTGGCATGTTTTGTTAGACTTCTTCTGAATTAAAGAGACTCCTTTTTTAGTACATCTGGACATTAAGGATCACTCATACGAGGTACATGGCTTCAAAGTGATTTCAAATGGTAGGATTTTTTGTCTTCAATATTTCAACAACTTTTCTTCCACCTTTAATCTTTCATGAGCCAAAGCTTCAAAAGATAATTAGTAAAACATGCTTTTATCTGCATTTATCTCAAAACATTATTAATTTTTTAACTGCAATTATAGCAATCATTTCAAGTTTACTTTATATTAATGAGTAAAGGATTTTTTGAGAGAGCATGAGCCTAAATATGGCTATATTGGCTGAGTTGAAAGGTGCATTTATGTGAGTGTGCTTTTGTTTTCATTGCTAGGGATTGAATTTCCGGTTCCAGGAAGTAATATTTCACATGGATTAAAGTCTTTGAAATGCTTTTGCCCAGATTCACTAGATCATTTTGAGGAGCTGACAATGATAAGACCTGGATCATGCACTTTGCAGGACCTGGCTACTGAATATCCAGTTCCATGTTTCCCTTGCATTGGTGATTTTTGCTCCATGCTGTGCATGTGTTCCTTTGCTTGTTGCCCTTGGCATTGAAATGTAAGATATTTGATGCAGACAGTTTGTTGTTAATGAATTAGCAATGAACTTGTAAGCTTTCACCTTTACCATTCCTGTCTTTGTTATAGGCAGATTAAGAAATTTATTAGTATTTGTACTTCTGGGAGAAATATGTTCATGTCTGTTCCTGTCTTTATTGCTGCTACTAATACATCCAGGTCTCTCCAAGTGGTGTCCTGCAGCCTGGATCCTGCCTGTAGGGCCTGAGTGTGGCTCCAGAGCCCCATGAAAATTGTGGCACTGGCACAGAAATATCCCCACACAGGTACCCATGGCAGAGCCTTCAAAGCAATGAACCACTGCAGAGGACTACTGGAAAGAAGCACAATTAAACCCCCTTTTCACTATAGTACAGCTTTTGTACAGTTTTGCCCTGTGAAGGCTGCTCCTCAGCTCTGGCTCCTGCTTCTCCATCAACAGGAGGCAGAGATTTTGGGTTGGAGCTGCAGTTTTACTGCTCTGTGCCTCCTAAGGAACCAGGCAGAGAGCAGGCCTGGGGCTGCTGGAGGTGATGCTGGGCTGCTGGCATGGCCCCAGCTACCACAGGCAGCAAGGTGAACAGAGCAGGCCTCCTTACCCATCACAAGGGTAAGGATAAGAAAGACTTTGTGGGGTTTTTTTGGGGTTTTTTTTTTTTTTTTTTTTTTTTTTTTTCGTTGTTTCCCTTTATTTGGGCCCTGGTCCTGGATGTCAGAGAGGATTTGGAGTAAGTGAGCACAGCCTTGGTTCACATCTGATTTTAGTTTCTAAGCTGGGAGTGGAGCTCCCCTGCCCTGTGGTCCCTGGGGAGGTGGATGGGCTGGTGGCTGCAGCAGTGAATTGGGCAGCTGCATAGGAGAGCACATGAGTGTATAATCAGATTTCTGATAAACCCAGGTCTCTAAGTCCCTTGAATGGGCAGCTTTGCTGTGAATGGCCTTGTGAGGTCTGCTGTGGCTGCTCTCTTTGTTTGGTACTCTGACAAAAAATTGCTCTGGTGTCCTTGTTGGCATATTTTTACATCTGTTATCCATATTTTCGATTTGTTCTGGCTGCAGTCTTATTTTGTTTTGCAAAATCTACCTGGGATTGGGACAGAGATATATATTTGCTAAGGCAGATTTGGAAATTGCGTTGTTGAAATACAGCCCATATGGGCCATTGTAAAATGGTTACTGCAGCATATAATTGCCTTCACAATGATGTGCTTTGTCATTTTCCTTCCATCTTCAAAGAGGCGCTCCTGTAGTCTGCTGACAGCAGTGGTGGTATTAGAAAACATATGGATTTGTAAAGGCATTAAACTGTCTTTAGTTCAAGGATTAGATTACAGTGTTAGAGTGTGGGTCACCACGTTTTCGTGGGCATAGGCTGCACTGCAGTGTGTTGGTTTATGTTACAGGTTAGGGAAGGGTTTGTTTATTTATTGAAAATATCTGGTATAAGATCCTTTCATTGGCATGGGGAAGGAGGTGTCTCTTGTGCATGGTATGAGCTGCAGCTCTGTCTGAGGGCCATGGCCACACCTCACCCTGCATCGTGTTGGTCAGGGCTCACCATCCACACTGACAAGTTATCTCATGAAATGCCACTTACAACATAGAAAAATACACAGAATATAAACCCCACAAAACCGGCTTTGAAAATGTAAGAGGTTTTGTTTTGTTTTTTTTAAGTCCTCCATGCTGGGCTGCTTCTCTGAACATTTTGTGTATTTGTTTTGTGTTCATTTTACACTGCACAGCTCCACACATTTTAGAGTGCACAGCAATCTGTTCAGCTTTTACCTCTTTTTCTGTGTTCACAGTTTGAGGTGTGGCTTTTCTGGGGTGGTTGGAGGTCTGCAGTGCCTCTGTCAGCAAAGGCCTGTGCAGCATTCTCATCATGGGATGCACATGTCATGGACATGGCACACAGCCTGTCCCCAGCCTGGAGTGATGCTCATGCTCTTACACCATCTAAAGGGGAAAGCTAGAGAGTGGAAGGGATAATACACATAAAGAAGATCCTTCTTTTTTAGTTTTATTACTGGTTTTATGTTACTTTTTGCAGCCTGCTCAGTTCTGTGCTCTGCCTGTCTGGGACCCTGAGGCCAGTGGGGGCTTTTTTCCCCCATGGCCACCTTCACCAGGTGCACTTGCTGGTGTGTTTGGGTTTGCATAGGTTGCTTCCAAAGCAACTCTTTGATACCTCTTTTCCCTGAAACAAACACACTCTTTTAATGAAGGTGCTGAGCCTGTCCTTCAGAGGCAGGGGCTGGTTTCTGTGCTGTCACAGCCATCCTTGGTGACCTTGGAGCAGTCACTCCTTTCCCATTTCAGCACTGTGTGAGCACCTGCTCTGGGCTTGTGCTGAGTAGGGATGGATTTGGGATTGGATCCATGTGTGTCTCTGGGGACCTGAGATCCAGGCTGTAGATTTGGGTTTCTTGACTGAGAAGAGCAGGCATGTGGGGACAATGCTGATGTGTGAGGTAGGATTTAGTGTGAAGTCAAAATATGTGCTTAGGGATCACCTTGAGTTGGAGTGTTAGTTTTGCTGTAGCTGAGTTTTTCTGTCCACAAAACAGGTTTAATAATACTGTCCCTCTTCAGAGTTTGCCTGGCTACTTAATTAGCATCTGCAGGGTGCTGAAATAGTAAGTGGTTAACATAAAATATCTACATAATTTTACTGTAGGACAATAAAGCACCAGTGCCTGTACACATGTAGCAAGGACCTGCCTAGAACACTTATTTAAATAACTGAAAGCACTTTTTTTTGTTGTCAACCACCTTTTAAAATAAAGCTATAATTTTGCCTTAAAATTGCTGACAACAGCCAACTACATTAAGGAAATCTGATGTGAAGGGTAACACAAGGAAATTCTGATTAATGCTTTATCTTTCTTTATTTACTGTTATGATTATTAAGTGTGTAAAAGTTGGTGTTGCTCAGTTATGGCTTGCTTCAGTTTTAAATCACTTAGAACATTACATGTCCCAGCTGTGGTGGGTGTCATGGCTATTTATGGTAATATCTCTCCTTAAATCCATTGCAGAATAGGGAAGAAACTCTCATTCTGCCTACAAGAAATGTTAAAGGATGTATTACTAACTCTGGCAGCTGTGATGGTGATAAGCAAATTAGGTCTGTCATTAATGCCAGGGTCTGCAGGTATTATATGTCATAAAACTGGTATATCTCTGGTACCTGCTGGCCTGTGAAAATAAATAAATATAGGGTTTTTTAATCCTGCTGTAGCAAATTAAAGAACAAAGCTGCTTTACCATAAGGTTTGTGTAAGGTGAACACAAAGTTCATCTATGTGGTGTGTTTTTGCAGCAAACAGTGCAGAAGGGAGAAAGAAACAGTCAAGTGAGAGGCTCCCACTGATATCCCCAGTTTTTTTGTGGGCCTTTGGCAGGGCTTTATTTAGGACTTATTTATGCAGATGTTTAAACCAGTCTCTCTTTAAGAAAGTGTTTGAGTGTGTTAAAAACCATAGCACAGTGCACTTGCAATCAGGACATGCTGAAGTGCAGTCAGGAGCAATATGTTATAAGGTGTGTACAGAAACATACCTTTAATATGAAGCTCCCTAACAGTGGCTTGTTTTTAAAATATTTATTTTGAGGGGAAGCTTGGGAGAGTAGCTTGGGATTTTTTTTTTTGGTTTGGGGCCTTCAGGAGATGGAGTCTGGTGGGACAGCTCCTGGAACTACAGGGCCAAGGCATGTTACAAGCTCTGCCTCATGCAGCTCGGCATCATCCTGTGGGATGCAGGAGTGGCCACATGCTGGAGCATCCCTGGCCACACTGGAAAGGCCCAGCAGAGCTTGGCTGGGGGACCACTGGTAACAGTGGGACTGAAATAACTCACTGGCATGAGCCTTTTTTTCCATCCCTTAGCTGGATGAGTTTGGATTCAAGCAAGGTTTGGGTCTGGAAGTAACTCACAGCATCAGGAGTCTCTGCTGTATGGGACTGAATTTTATCCCTCCCTATGAGAAATGGTGAACTTTGCAGCTTTACTTGCAGAAATCCTGGTAGTGTCAAGTCATCAAGATTTCCCTGGCAAGTGGCATTCCTTTGGGTGATTACTTGGCAAAGCTTCTGCAGGGTGCTTTCTCCTCTCCCTGGGGCAGACACCTTCCCATCCCACCACATATTGTTGCTTTCTCCAGTACCAGCTAAACAGGTGGCAAGATTCAAATCACCACTCTCTGAATGGAGCTCGCTCTCCACAATAGCTCACCAGAGGCCTGTTTTGTTACAGAACATTGATTAAATAAATATTCCTATGCATACAAAAGAGGAGAAATCTGGTACAACACTCTGTAGTTATTTTTCCATTAATGGCAAGGAGCTCTCTCTAATTTTCCTGCCCCTTTCAATCTGTTTCCCTGTCTCCCTCCCTTCCCATCACTACTAATGCCTTGAAGTGCATGAGTAACATACAAAGAGCTCACAATCCCTCTGCTTCAGATCTGCAAAGCTGTGGCTCCAGCTCACTGTGCTTTGGGAAATCCCCCTGGCCCATGCAAGGCAGAACTGACTGCTCCATGCATGTGGTTTTGTTTAACTTGATATTTCACGTTCAGTATCAGCATTCCTTGAGCTAACTGGCCTCCATTAATTTATATAGCAGCAGTTAAAAATACAATTTTGCAATACCAGCATTTTGCATAGTATTGACAACAGGGGCAGAATATTTGACTTCTGAACATCTTTTTTTCTTCAGTGCCCTTCTGTGCCCCCTGATTTTTAAAACCTTTGAGGCAGAAGTTACTGCTCTGTGGTTTGAGCTGGTGGAGGTGTGTGTATATTTTGGAAGAAAAGCACCTCATACTCAGAGCCTGCAGCTCCACTGCAAGCAGCTGATCTGATTTGGAATAAAATGGTGGCATCTAAAAATAAATACAGGGTAAAGGATTAATAAATATAGTGTAAAGGGGGGAAAATGGCTTGACTAGTTGTAAGTTCAGTAGATATTTGTCTCAAGAAAGAACTTTTGATTGAACAAATGTCTCGCTGCAATAAATGTGGACTATAAGGAAATACCATGGATTTACTTTGGCTCTGCATTGATGTGATAGAGATAAAAATCCACCCTAAAGAGAGTAACTCAAATTTAGCTTTTTTTTTATTATTTCCCTGCAGGCAGTGATATCTATTACTTTGGAAAAAACTGGAGTCAGCATTTCTATATAATCATTTTTCTTAAACAAACTTAGAGCAGTTGAATTACAGAGCTGTTACGCTAGAGAAGTAAATTGTGTAATACATTTTTTAAAGTTTAAAGACCATAAATGAAGCCTCCTTTCATTATATGAGTTTGTCTTAAAGTCTTAAAATACTTGTCACAGTTGGTTAGATTTAGGACCTGGAGGTCTGTGGGTCTTTAGGTCTAGGATCTTTAGGGCTGGAGAAGTACCTGTTGGATAAAGCTGATCATCTGGGCACTCTGTCAGGGACAGCCCTTTCCCCTTTGCCTGAGCTGGGATTGCCATGGTAGAAATGAGCAGTGAGCACACTCTGCTGTCCCCAGGGACAGAGAGCTTTGTTGGCTGGGGGTGAGGAAGGACTGGCTCTGGCAGAAGCCCTGTGCCTGTCTGCTCCTGCTTACCGTGGGCAGTTAGTTGGAAGTGACACTAACCTGAGTTTAATTCTAGTTTTACATTGCAACAACATGCCAGCTGTTCCCTGTATTCTTCCGTGACACTGCAATGTAATTATTTTTTTGTTATCTTTCAAGATGTAATTTTATGTTGGTGTGCTTTCCCGCTAACCCTTTGGCACAGAAAATGTACAGCTAATTCATTTTTCTGGCAACATGAAGAAGCAAGGGAGAAAAATCTCAAATTGTAGGGCCAAGGGGCTGTGCTGGAGACAGCTGAGGAGGGATTTGCAGGGAGGAAAGGCCCTGTCTCAGATGGAGCCTGAAAGCCACTGGGACGTGTGCAGTGATTAATGGTGTCGTTGCTTTTTAGCTTCATCAAAAGGTTTCAGTGTAAGAGTTTCTAAGGAATGCTGATATTCACAGGAACCTATCAAAGGGTACAGAAGATATCAAATGAGCAAGCAGGAATGGGAGTTAATTACTGAACAGTGATTACTCTGATATAACCAATTATTGGATCATTAAGTGTTTATTACCTTTTTTATGCTCCTTTCCCTCGTAAGTGCCGTTTTGTCCTCATACTATTAAAAAAGGGGTGGATCTAACACATAAAAGCCTTTTCAAAACCTAGCAGGTACTGAGAGGACATCTCACCCCAACACCTGGCAGGCCCTGCTTTCCCTTGCTTGGCAGGTTTGGGGTCAGGTGCTGTGATCCCTATTTAAAGGCCAGATTATCTCACTGCCAGGAAGGGGCTGGGGGGAGCACAGCAGCAGGAGCAGGGCACACGACAGCAGCAGGTATTTATTGTATTTGCAGGGTGCCCCAATGAAGGAAGGAATGAGGAATCTGACTCCATGTTCTCAGAAGGCTAATGTATTATTTTATGATACTATATTAAAGAATTCTATACTAAACTATACTAGAGAATACAGAAAGGATACTTACAGAAGGCTAAAAAGATAATAATGAAAACTCCTGACTCTCTCCAGAGCCCTGACACAGCTTGGCCCAGATTGGACAAAGAGTGAAAACAACTCCCAGCAGAATGCAATGGAACAATCTCCAAACACATTCCACATGAGCACAGCACAGGAGAAGCAAATGAGATAAGAATTGTTTTCCTTTTCTCTGAGGCTTCTCAGCTTCCCAGGAGAGAAATCCTGGGTGAAGGGATTTTTCAGAGGATGTGAATGCCACAAGCAGGTTCACTGCCCTTCCACATGGGTTATGTTCATTCCTTCTGCTCCTGCTGGAAGTGGTTGGTGGTTTTTGTGTCCCTGTGTCACCCAGAGGCTCTTTCTAGGGCTCCCTGGCAGAGGACAGAGTGCCATGGCCTTCAGTTTCCTTGTGCTCAGAGCATCTCTCCCTTTCCAGGCACTAAGCCTCTCTTAAGAAAGAAGTTTCCATTGCAAGGCAGAAATGATGCTGTTTGAAAGAGAGACATAAGCCCTGCACTGGGCATCTGCAAAGTGAAAAATACCATTTTTCAAGCTGAACACAGTTATTTTGGGTGACATTTGAAGGTTTAAAATGTTAAAGCAATTTTTAAAAATACAGCTATTTGTGACTTTTGTTGATGAACCTTAAATGTTGAGTTGTTTAAGCTTCATATCACCAGAGAAGTATGGGTCAGGGGAAAAAAAAATAAAAACCCAAATCTTTTTCTCTGTCAGCAGAGCGTTTTTTGGCAGTGGCCTTTAGTGGTCTGTGTGTGCAGGGGGCTGGGAGGGGTCTCCATGGACCTTGTGCCCTTGGTGGTGTTTGGGGGCAGGTGGAGACATATGGAGGTTCCTCCCAGTCCTGGTATGTCACAAGCCCCTAGCAGTGGGGTCTGTGTCTCTGCTGTGGACAGAGCAGAGCTGGGGAGGCAGCCAGGGTGCTCTGCCTGGTGGGGGATGTGTGACCATCACCAGATCTGCTCAATAAGGCAAATTCCTCTGTTCCCGAGGTGTGTGTCATCCTCAGCTACCAGCACCACCTCTCAGCAGCCACATTGGTTCTATCCAGTGCCCTGTGTGCTTGTAGAGGAAGTTCTCAGGAACCAAATTTTTCCATGCCCTTGTGAATTTAGCTTAATCATTTTTATGATCTTCCTTAGAGGATTGTTAGTTTTTTATTAATACCTCCCTTTGCCAAGTTGGAAATTTGAACCATTTCTGAGCTAAATTTTCAGTGAATCTTTTTTTATTCCTCTATTCTTTTTACCTTTTTCTTTTTCTAGCATAATCTTACCTGGACCTTCCCTCACAAATGGGATTTTCAGGTTTTAACTCTGACACTCAAGCCCCCATGAAAGTCGGTGGGGAAGGTCAGGAAATGCACAGCAGAGATTGAAACCAGGAAGCTGTTTGTCACTTTGTGTTATTACTGTAGGGAAAAAAGAGGAAACTCTGTTAAATTGCACTCCCTGTGCTCCTGGGAGTATAAATTACTGTCTTCTCTGCACTGCTGTGTCAAATCAGTTATGTGGCAGTTGGGACTTTGCCCTTTTTGGAAAGATGCTTCCTCCTCCTGATGGATTTTTCTGTAATCCTTCAAAGGAGAACTTTACTCTGAGTTCATTTCCCTATTTTTCTTAAAAAAAAAAAAATTAAAACAGAGCAGGTTTACTTTGCAGAGGAAAATATTATGCAGGTCACAGCTTCCTCCTGTGCATGAAGATGATTTTGTCCCCGCAGTCAGGACTTGGCAGCGATGCTTAAGGATGTGCCGCTCGCCGGAGCCCATGATCCCACACAGGTATCTGCCTTAAACACCATCACTGAATATCCAGCAGCAAACTGCTTCCTCCAGCAGTGAATCACAGCTGTGGAAGGCCCCTTTAACCTGCTGCAGTCACAGCTGGGGGGTTGCAGGCTCGTTTGGGGGGTTCTGTGCCCCAGCAGCTGCGAGGCGCACGGCCAGGGCACGCGGTGCTCTGCTCACAGGCATGGCTGTGATTACCCCTCTTTGACAGCCTCTGTGCAAAATAGTAATAATAATAATTGTAATGAAATGTCCCTTAGGATTTCCTTTTAATAAGTGAACACACAGCAGCTGCTGTAAACTGTCGTGGTGGTGTCACAGTCTCTCTGAGGAAGGCAGAGGGCAGGCGAGGATCCCGGGAACGCGGTGCAAACAAGGCGTCCTGTGTTTGAGATCCTCCGTGGAAACCGACCGTGGTTCCAAGGCCATGGGAGATGAGCCAGTCTCCAGGACTGCTACAAATGTTATATTCCAATGAAAGGTCAGCCAGAAACAAGGTCAAAACAAGCGTGGTACACCGAGCAAACAGCGAAGCTGCGATGCACAGATAAAGGTTAATGTGAAGGGCTATTGGCATTAGTGCAGCGTGTGGTCAGCTCGCCGAGGAGCAGGGGCTGAAGCAGGAGATAATGAGGAGGGTTTACTCTAATTCTATTAGAATGTATAATTAACTAGCATAATTGATAGCAATTTTCCCTGTGTGTCTGTGGCTGTGTGTACGTGTATGTAAAGTCTCATTTTTGGCTTTTGTGTTGTTGTACCATTGCCTTGAGCTGATGGAAACCCTCCCTGGGGCTTGGGCTCACTGTCTTGCTCAGCCCATGGATGCAGAGGGGGAGCAGTGTTTCCAAAAGCCTTTTTTTAATCTGCCCCTGGATTTAGATACGGTATCTACATGGTACCCTGGATAAGGCAGATCTGCTGCTGATAAAGGTCTGTAGTGCCAAGTGCTTGGATGAAGTTCGTGTTTGAAGAGGGACTAAGGGACAGGTCAGCCCTGTTTCTTTCTGGGTTGTTTGTACCTTTTATTCTTAATGTCCCTGTGAAAACAGAGCTTAAAGTGAATTTTGCTTTTGTGCTCATCTTTTGTACAGGATAAAGTTCACTCTTTGTTTCTATGCAGAGACATAACCAAACTCATGGTTTAGATGCACTGGGGATTTTAATTTTTCTGGTGCATAAAGATGACAAACCATTGTGGATTTCTTGGCCCCTTCTCTAGAGAGAGCAGAGAGTAAATAAGCTCCTAAATCAACACAAAACCAGAGTCCTGACCTGGTGATGTTTGGGATTTTGTTGGGTTGTGAACAGGTGGGGAAACCTCTGCTTTGGCATTGCTGCTGGATGCTGGGAAGTAACCTATGAAAATGAAAAATTAGGCTTTACCCACATGGCTGATGTTGTTGGGTTGCAGGAAGCCTTGTTGTACCTACTGTTACACCCTGCATGCAGTATGAAAACATCAGAGAAGGAAATCTCTGATTGGTTCTGTGGTGGATTTTTTTTTTTTTCAAGTATTGAATGATTTATCTGGATGGCTGTTTAGCCTGTCCACTTTCTTCATTTTGCAGGGTACAGTTGAGGGCAGACATTACTAAATAGTTTTTCTGGTTTTTTTCTTTCAGTATCTGGCAATACACATTTTTCAAATGTAAATGCAAATAACCTTCTTCTCCATTCTTAATCCCTTGGGATGGGAAACCTAAAGGCCATATTCTTCCTTGAGAGAGGGATTTACCCTTCCAGCTACATTAAATGTTAGCTGGAAACATGTGGCTAACGGCTCCCAAATACTAAGCTGAGACTCTTCCCTTGAGGTTCTGGTTTATTTGGAAATTTAATTTGTAATTTTATTTTTTTCTTTCAAAGGTTACACAACTCTTTAAGCCTCTGATTTTAGGTCACTCTGCCTTTTACAGCCAGATCCACCTCATCAGTGAGAAGGCTCCCTGAGGACTGCAAAAGACTCAGGCTTAGTGTTATCCAGGAAAAATGTGTATAATAGTTGTATTACAAAGCAGTAGGTAATGTAACCCCCGTCTGTCAGCCTGATGAGCACCATGTGAATGGTGGTGTGGTACAGTTGCATGCACTTAAAGCCCTTTTTGACAAAGTAATGCTAATTGTCCCGGGCTGAGTGATGCCAGGGGCTTAGAAATACTTACCAGTACTGATAGAGGAAGCCAAGAGAAGTCAGGTGGAGAAATCAGGGAGATTGGCTCTCATGTGGAGTTTCAGTGTCTGAGGCACTGCTAAATCTAGCAAAGGATTAATACCAAAATAATCCTGCTTGTCCAGGAAACTGGTGACAACACAAAGGTTTGAGATCAGTGTGAGATGCTCTAGAAGGAATACAGTAATAAATTCACAAGTCATCAGAGATAGAAACAAATTGCTTTTCATCCTACATCACATCTGAGCTTTTCCATGGTTTCTTTCCTGCTCCAGTGATATGAGACCCCTTTCCACTTCAAGTCTAGCATCATTTTAGTGATGGCTTTCACCAGAACCCAGAAAAATACTCCAAATCCAGCAAAAATTCCCATATTGCCCAGAATCAATTCCTCTAACTATTTGAAGAGTTTCATCCTGGTTCTAGCTGGTCTGTACCATTCTCTAGTGCCATCAGGATTCTGGCTGCAGAAGTTCGATTGAAATGGGAACAGAACTAAGGTGGCACTTGGGAGGCTAGAGGTGTTGTGGGTTTTTTGTTTTTTGGGTTTTTTCTAAGCACTGGTGAGTGCTTAATATCCTGCTCTTATTAATCTGTTGCCATTACATGTGAGTGATGGAAAACCTCACCTGTATTTTTGCTACTTTTTCCCTGTGTTGTGAGCAGCTCTGTGGAGATGCTGTGGTGTTCTGCACTGTGTTGGGTGTGCTGAGCTGTGCCAAAGGTGCGGAGCTGCCACAGCTTCTGCTCATGGCCTTGACCAGTGCTGTGATCAGGGCTGCTCCTGGCACCCCTGCCCAGCCTGTCCTGTCTCTCTCCAGCCCCACTGCTCACGTGAGCAGCACTGGTGTTTTCCAAAGACTGTGCAAGATGCTAAGCAGAAGAATCCATAATACATGGGGACAGGGCTTCTTTTCCAAAGCCTCCTTCCCTGATTTATCCTTGAGTGCTGTGAGTTGGTCCATGCTTCCTGTTAGACTGTGTCCATGAGCCAGGAATGTTTGGATTTTGGCTAAACCTGTGGCTTTAGTGGTGCTGGTTTTCTGGTGCTGCATAAACATCAGCACCACCGAATTTTTTGCACATGCACTGCACCTCTTGCATGTGCAAAAAGTGCCCAGAGCAGGGTCCCTTGTGCTCCCCCAGCTCAGCAGGAGGACCCAGCAGGTGCCTGGGGAAGGGGCTGGGATCACAAACACTTGGGACATCTCTGTGGTGGGGTGCTGGACACGTGGTGGTGAGGGCACCTGCAGTGATGAAAGGATCCACTGAGCTTCAGCTCCTCTCCAGCACCAAAGAGCTTGCTTTCCCAAAAAGCACTTATGTTTTTAAGCCATTTATTTTCTGTGGCACTGAGTCATTAAACATTTCTGCCAGTGTTTTGTTGTTTTTACTCTGTGTAGGAGCAGAGGGAATTTATTCAGTGTCTCAGTCCGGTAATGCAGGGGCTGAGGAGGTGCTTGACTGCCTGACTCGGCAGGCGGAGGCAGGGATGTTGCTGTCTGTGACATCTTTCTAGTGAAGTGGGATGTCAAGATCTGAGATCCTTTTCCACTTAGTGTACAAGAGCATTAGAACAAAAGGAAACAGAAAGCAGCCCTGCATCACAAAAGAAACCAAACCAAAACCCCTCCGGCTAAAGTATATTTTTAATGTTATGAGCAATTTCAGAGAGAAATTGAATGAAACACTTTACCTGAGTGTTGATGGATTTGCTGGGGTCAGAGGAATTATGCTGGCTTACACCAGCCTTGTATGTGATCCTCCTTTTTTTTTTTTTCTTTGTTTTGTGTGGTTTATTTCCCATTCCAACTGTGTTCACAACAGATGGTGATTATTATGTTTGTTCAGATCAATGAATATTAAAAAAAAAAGGCAAGACAAAAAATAAAAAAATGTCCTTCAACTCAATAGAGTCACCGGGGGTTCAGCTGTAGCCTCTGGGCTTTCATTTGGACAATGTTAAGTTATAGCAACTTAAATGAAATTTTTACAAGCAATTGTTTTGCCATGAAACAGGATCTCCCATGGCACTGACCCAGGCAGATATCTGCCCTCTGGATGTGCCAGCCAGCTCTTGGAGAACCCCTGCTCTGGTGGGACACATTGCTGAGGTGAAGATGGTGCTCCACTGGCAGGTGCCTCTGGGGGCATATGGACCTGCTCCTCACCTTGCTTTCCTGGAAAAAACACAAAACAAGTATTTTAGTAGTATGAGAGATTTGAAAGCACATAAAAATAAATCATTTGAGACAAAATGCAAATTAATCTGTTGGTGTCAATGGGAGTATCAGGAATGAATGACTGGGGGCAAGATTGGGGGTGGAGGAGATGGATATGGGTGGCTGTAGGAAGAGGAGAGCTGCACTTACACCTACACACAGGTGTAAATGCTACTCTCCAGCATTTCCTCCTGCACTGTTCAGTCTTGGGTTTTGCTGTGTTTGCTTTACTCTCTGGTTTTACCTCAGCAAAGCCTCCTGTGGTAGAATCCACCCCTGGCTGTGAGGACACACAGATACTCTCTGCCCTCAGTGTTTTTTCCAGCTGTGCAGAGCACTGCCAGTCTCAGGAGTGAGGATTTCTTTGGGCACAGGGGTTCCCTTCAGCGAGGTAGCTTTGCTGTGAAGGCTAAAGCACAGTCCTTTGTGGTGTTTGAGAGGTGCATGAGTTATTAGTGGCCTGCATTCACAGACAGGATTTGTGCTGCCTTCACTGCTGTATGATCAGACCCCTCTTGTCCCTGTCCCCCCAGATGAGCTGACAGCCCAGTGGGGTGTGGAGCTGCTGCATCACCTGTGAGCAGGCTGAGTGCTCAGCCTCTGTGCTGCCTGCTTGGCAAAGGGTCCCAACAGAGAGGGGAGGCTCTAGGAGTGCTTAAAATTGAAGGCATCTAAGGAATAACAATTATAAATGTAACAAATCACTTTTATATGGGCTGGATGAAAGCACAAATTGATTCTTCCTTGCTGTGATTTTGAAGGGATTCCCCCAGCTCTAAACAGGGAGTCCCCAGGTGAGGGAGGCAGAGGGAGAGGATGGTGCCTTTGGCCTGAGGAGGTGCTTTGAGCGGGTGGGAGGGTGCTGCCAGCCCTGGGTGGCTGGGCTGGCTGCACAGCAGGGCTCTGTGAGTGCTGGAGTGGAGCCCCAGCCAGTGCCCATGTCTCACCTCAGCTCCCAGCCTCTTCACCCAGATGTTCCTTGCAGGTATTTCCATGTGTGGTTTGCTCACAGGGCGCTCAGGCAGGATCTCTCCCCAAATTTTGTGGGCTTTTTATCTGGATGTTTTTATCAAGTCTGATTGCAATGGCCTGTTCACACAGCAGAGCCATTTCCTGCTGTCTCTGGAAGAGGCTGCAGGCTGTCTCCTGCTGTGGACAGCCTGATTTGTCCTCTTCTGGGCACTAAAGATGAATATTCTTTTGATTCTAGTACAGAGGAGTAAAACAAAAGCAAAAGGCTAAATGTGTTGGGAGAAGGGGGAAATGGGGAGCAGAATGAGGCCAAACATTACTGATGTGTTTTTTAGGGTATTTTTTTCCCTTCTGTTTTGTATTTGTAGAAAATTTGTGATTTTGTCCTGCACATTCAGGATGGGCTCAGTGCAAATGGCTGCTCAGAGCACAGGGCACAAAGTCCCTGTGCTTGTTAACTAATGACGTTTTGAAAAGTGGATGTATGATTGCATTCTGTAAGCAGACTGTAGCAGGCAAGTTTTAACCTCCCTGTAGGTGTGCAGAGCTGGGGGTAGTTCCAGGTGACTCTGGGCTGGGAGTTTCCCTGCAGTGGGACCTCTATGTTCATTTCTCAGGGGTTGCTGTGAGCCCACTGCTGGTGCTGGCACTCTGTAGCACCCAAAGCCTCACCCAGCAGTCACAGGGTGACTGTGGGCTTTGCTGATGGATGCACTCCATGTTTCACATGCTCCCTTGCCTCAATTAGCTAAACCTTTGCCTTGGCTGTCGAGCCATTTTCAGAGCATTAATCTCAGAGCTGTGGGAATCCCCCAGTGCTGGGAGGGCTCCAGGAGGGAAACAAACAGCTGTGTGTTTACCAACCCCTGCCTTTTTGTTTGGAGAGTCAAGTTCAGGTACTGGAGCCGTGTGAGAACTGTAGTTAGTTCCCTGCATTCCCACTGAGCATTGACTGTGTTCAATATTCACAATAGCACATTTTGTACCAGCACTAGCATTTATCTTTGCATATTTGGAAATTACTGGATCTGAGGTTAAAACAATCTGTTCTCCTGTGGAAACTGTAGAGTTGTATTAAAATAGAATATCTCACCTTCAGTGGTGTGGTATTTCATAATACATGCCCCCATTGTGTGTTAAATGACAAAGCACTGTAATAAAATATGTCCAGATTGTTCTTGCTATTTTATGCCCTGTAACATTCTACTATTTGCATCAGCTATTAAGATCTACCAAAAGAGCCAAACCTGAATGGGGCAGTGTGAGATGGGATGGGGTTGTGCAGGCAGAATTTTGTACTGGCAGCAGCGTGGCTGGGAAGGATGTCAGAAGATAAACCTTGCACAAGGACAGTCATTCTGTCAGGAACCTTCCTTTGGCTTTCCAGGGAGAATAGTCCCAGGGGCTTTGCAGGGGCTGGAGCATTCACAGCTGAAGATCTGTGAGACTTGTGCTTCCAGAGGCCCAAATTCAGATACAGCCATTTCACAAGTGAATACAGTTGGTGCTGTGGTCTGGGTCCCCAGTGAGAAATGGTCTGTGTCACAGTGGGATCTTGGTGTCCCTTTGATTGGTGGCCTTTGTTCAGAAAGGGCCTGGGACACGTTAGAGAGCAGGAGCAGGTTTTGCAGGGACAAGACTGGAGCTAAGGAGAGCTTTTCTGAGAAGCAGCTGTGCTGTGATTGGAGAAGTTGCTTGTCCTCGTGACTGATTTGCCTGAGAGCTGAATTGCCTTTGGCAGTTAAAGTGACATTATTTCAGGTCTTTGGCATTTGTCAAAGATGCTCTTGCTTCTCTCTTTCATCTCCTTTTCTCCCATGCTTCCCCCCTTCTCTAACCTGTAGAACTGTCATAAATTGCCTGCAATGGGCTTTTCTTTAAAGATAAACTCATTATTCTCCATGATAAACTCATTCACATAGTCTGCTCATCACTTTTGTAGCCCCCTTCTGAGAGTATCAAATAGAGAATCTTATTCTGACACTTTAGCTACATATTAATAGTATTATAATGAGCATTATAGTTCTGGGGTTTGCAGCCTGAACCAGACACTTTTTCAGTGCCTACAGTCATGAAGTTTTTGGCTGTCCCTTGAGCGTGTTCATTAGGAGATTTGGAATTACACATCACTGTGATATATGTGATGTTTCACTGTGTTTCAGCTGTAATAACCCAGCTGGGTGAAGGGGGAAGAGCAGTGTGTGATGGATCCCAGTCCTGTTTGGATATGTGCTGCTGTGCCCTACCCACACCTGCTCTGTCCCCAGACTTTGGGCCATGAGTCTGAGCACTCCTAGACTGTGGATGAGCAGAGGAAGGGCACTCCCTTGCTTGATGCACAACCTGCACACATCTCTTCCCCTGCCCTCTGAGGACAGTCCTAAAGAAATAACCAGTTGTTGAGGAGAAACACAGGAGAAAAAGAAGATTCCATCATACTGCTGTAGACATCCATGGATTGCTGTGTCTGGAATGTGCTCCCTACCTCTAAGGGTATAATAAAATTGGAAGAGGTACAGGGATGGGCTGTGAAGATGGTGATCAGAGGGAGAAAAAATCTTCCGTGTACAGAGTGGGTGAACAGAGGAGAGCTCTACTCTGGAAAAGGGATGATTAAGCAGGAGTGTGATAAACATTGATACAGCCATGAATAAAGTAGATGGAGAGTGACTGTTCAAGTTCTTCTTCATACCAGACCTAGAGGTGGCAGATGAAGTGTGGAGGCTCAAAAGAAGATATTTCTTCCTGCAAGCAGGCAGCAAGCTGTGGAAATCATCACCTCTGGGTGGGTGTGAGAAACTGATGTGGGTTTGGAAATGTGCTGGAGGCATTTGTGGAAGAGACACAGAGCAAGGCTGCTAAAGAGCATGACTCAGGAGATCCCTAGTCACAACTTGTGCAGGTGGCTGATTATTCTGGGTAGACTCATTATGCTCTCAGCCTGTTCTGATCTTCCTTAGACCTTCAGCTGGCTGTTGGCAGAGCACCCAGTGAGGTGGCTGCTCTGGCTGGGTCAGGGTGATGCATGATGTTTTCCTGGGGAAGAGGCACAGGGGTGGTTGGAGGCACCTGGCAGGCTGGGCTGAGCCCTCCTGCTCTCCCTGAACCACTCCAGAGGGTCATGGTTTCAGGAGAAGGAGGCTGTGCAGAAAGCTGACTTAGATTGGATTCTTTATTCTTTTTTTTATTGATTGTTTGGAAGCTTCTGTAGGATGCCAAGGAGCTGTTGCCCCTAATTCTCTGCAAGTAAATACTGTTTTTCTTTGTCCTCTTCTCCAAATTTGTTTTTAAATTACTGCTTTGTCCGGGTGTTGCTGAAAACAGGGAGATCCCTCTCACAATGATCCATTTTTCCAGATTATTTCTTTTCTTCCAACTCCTTCAAATGATGGCTGAATGCCTCTCTGCAGCCTGATTTCCTTCTTACACTGGTCAGAATTGTGAAGAAACCTCAGTGAAATCCAAGTATTTAACTGAGGTGAAGTGCAGGGAGAAGTGAGAGCCTTCCTGGAAGAAGCATCCACTGTTGTTCTGTTGCTCAGGGGCTCTGTGGGAATGTGGTTCATCTAGCAGTGGGTTCAATAAAGATGCAAATTTTATACCTTCATCTTCTATTACCATCAAAAAAAGATGCAGCATTATAGGAGGACAGTGGCTGTGTTACAGCCTGAGCTCGTTTGCCTTTGTTCTGGGATTCTGGATCCTCACAGGCACAACTTCCAGTGACCCTTCTTTGTTTGTCTGCCTGGTGTTGGAGGATGTCTTTGGTTTTCCCTACCCCTTCCAGGAAAAGAGGTGGCTTTGGCACATGTCATCTGCATAATGATCATAAATTGCCTACAATGAGGTGTTTTTTTTTTTCCTTCCATAAAAAGAAAGCACCCTTTTCCTTCTTTCTTTAATAAAAAGAGAGTGAAATAAATAAAACCCCTAGACAAAACCCAGTAGATGACAAACTGCCTTCTACCTGCAGTTTCCCAATTAGCTAATTATAACACACATTTGCACACAGGCTTTTTTAAAGCAGACTGTTGCTATTCTTTTTCTGTACAAGGTTTTTAGTCACTGTACATCTTGTGTCTTTAAATAATGTATTAGGAACATTTTCGAGTCTGTAAGTGCTTTTTTAATGAGTGTGAAGATTTTAATGGGACTAGATTGCTTTTCATGACATTTCAGAGTGACTTAATTGTAACAATGTTGAGAGGCTGTATTTTAAAGTTTGCTAAGTATGTCTGGTGTGGATTGTAGTCAAATGCTTTAAAGACAGAATGGCTGATGAGATCAGATATAGCTTCCTTTTTTTTTTTATCTCAGCTTTGTTAAAGAGGAGAATCTGTGAAGTTGACATAAAAGAAGAAAATGAGGATTTTTAATGTCTAAACCAGTGGTGGTCATCCATTCAGTTTATGCCTATTCTCACTAATTTTCAGAGATTATTTCCTGTATTTCTCTGTACTTGATCCCTCTGTAGTCACTGATGGGACTGTGGAGGGATTGTAAGATTTTTTTGTTATTACTATTTTATTTTTTTTAAGCCAGCAGCTGGATTTTTTACAGGAGTTGCATTCAGCTTCAGTGCATTTAGGCAAATTTCTGAAGGTGTTACAGACTGGCATGGCTTTTAATTTGTGGCCAAATGCTGGGTCAGGGATTTGTCATTAGTCTCCACCAAAATGGGGATCTGTGCTGGGCCTTACTCCTTTCCAGCTCCCTCCTGTCCAAGCCAGAGCAGCTCTGTGGAAGAGGGAAATGTTAAACTGTGAGGCATAACCCAGAACAGCTTGTACTGCTTTTTTTTTTTACACAAGCACCTTGTGCAGAGGAAGGGCAAAAGGAAATAAAATAGTGTTTTAAAAACACCAGGGCAAAAAGGAATATTGGTGTGCAGCAGTGAGAATGAGCATGAAGATATTTGCATTTCTTCAGACTTTTCTTCCCAAAGACTTAAGAGGACTTGCTGAAATACCATGGAGTGCTCTCCTGTGGGACAGGGCAGCCTGGGGACTGTAAAGTGACTTACTTTGGGTCAGCTGCAGTACCTGTGGCAGAGTCAGACTTGAATCTGCATGACTTGACTCTGTGGATTTAATTAAGCAATAGGGCCACTTGTTTCTGGCAGGGCTTCTAGAAATGACAGAACTTTTTGTTTATGAAAAATGGAACTGTAATTTAATCCAAGTTAGCACCAACCTACATCCAAAGTAACTTCCTGAATGCAGATTTAATTCTCATTTTAAAACAAGTGCAGTGTTTAAGCATTTTGGGGTAATTTGAGAGATAAACCTGGCTTTTCTCATGAATACCAAGGGGAAAAGATTTGTAGTGAGTCAGTCAATTTTCATGGGAAGTTATTGTATATGCCAGTGTTGGATTTCACCTGACTTGCTCAGAGCTCTCCTGTGCCTTGGCATGGGACTGGAGAACACCTTGTATTTGGCAACGTGTACCAGGCCAGAAACTGGTGATGGCTGCATCTGAATATTATAAAGCTGTTGAAATCAGTGGAGGTTCTCTGCATTACAGAGCTGAGCATCTGCTGCTTTCCATCCATCTTGATTTTGTTTTGGTATCTCCTGAAATGCTGGTTCTGTAACCTCCACTCACTGTTCCCAACCACAAATGGCTATATATGAGCCAGTCCCCAAAACAAAAATACACCCTGTGCTGTGCCTGTGGTGTATTTTGATTTTACACAAGCTCCATGGGATGAGTGATGGTGTTTGTTCTGCAATCCAGGAGAGCCAAGCTGCTGACAGTGGGATTTTGTAGGGCAGGGTTGAAGGCTTTTGGGGGAACATTGTATTTCTGAGTTGTCAGTAACAAACAATGGGCCTTTTAGCCTTGATTCTAAAAATAATTGTTTCCACTGTAAAAAATAATGGGGAAAATACTCATTTAATAAAAAAAGTGACATGAGAAGGTGTTTGGGGAATGAGGAATCCCTTCCTCATCTCCTGGTAAGTAAGGATCAGCTCAAATGGTTCATGTTTCCTGGTGTGCCCATACCTCTCAAGTTTTGGTCTGTTGGGAGGGCTGAATTACAGGGTTGGACAAATCCTGCCCAGAGGCTGCTGCAGGCTTTCATCTTTGCTCCTTCCCTCTGATGAATATCACTGAGGAAGAGATGCCTGAACTAGTCCTTTAAAATAAACATAAAGGAGGGCTTGAATAGATCTGCAGCAGGATCAGGTTCAAGTCACTTGGCACTACAGCTGCTCCTTGTGAGCTTAAAGTGACACAGATGGATGTGTGACAGTCACAGTCACACCTGAGGTGAGTCTGGCACTCAGGACTTCCTCCAGTGCAGCCTCTGAATCCTAAAGATCTGTGTTTGCTATCCTAAAGATCTATGTTTGCTTCATACTTACAAGCACATAGATGACAAGAGAGCAGATAACTGCAAAAGTCACACCTGGATGCTGCAGATGTTGCTCCAGCCCCTCTCACTCGTGGATGCTTTCCTTGCTTGGTGGGAGCTGTGTGTGCACAGCTGGCTTCAGTTGATGTGTGGATGTTTTTTAGGGATGCAGGACACTTCTCTGTCTCTCTGTCAGCCAGAAGTGCCCACCTGGGAGCTGACCTTTGCTTTCCTCTGCAGGCTGGGACTTAAAGAATGTGTCCTGAGGATCTCTCTCTAAGCTGTGGAGAAAGGAAATGTTTTTGTTAGGGCTAAAAGCCCCTGAGGAGATGGTAACTCCTGCACGTGCTCTCCCTCCCAGGGCCCTTGCCCACTTGCAGAGGGTAAGTGCTCATCAGTGGATTTATGGCATCATCTTTGCTTATCCAAGGAGATGTCTGCAGAGGCCCCTGGATCTCCCTGCCCAGCCAGCTCCCAGCTGTGCTGGCCTGTGGCTGTTTCCAGCTGTGTGTGTTTGCACAGCCACAGCTCTGGGGTAAGATTGATTTGATTTCCTTTTGATCCTCAGTGCTGCTGCTCTGCACAGCACCTGGCACCCAGGAGCACTGAGGGCTCTTCCCAGAGCTGGGTGACAAACAGAGACAGGGGAGAGTGGTTTTTAGGGTAGAATAAAGGAAACTGGGTCCACAGAGCATCCCTTCAGCAACATTAGGGGAATGCTTCATAGCCTGCAGAATTAGACTATAAACCCAGGCTTTAATAATTAGTGTCTCTTATAATTGAAGGTCAGCCTCAAATGTGTCTGCCTGTTTGCACACAGTGGAACTTGGATGGAAGTTGTCTAGTGAGATGTAATATGAAAATGACAGAAACATCCAGTGACAAAATACACCTAGGCAGTCTTGATTAGATTAAATCAAATGGTTACAGCATCTGGAGCCTTTAGCATGTAGGGGGCATCCTAATGGCCCTGAAAGCTTCCCCAAATCCTATTAGATAGGCTAATCTCATTGGAGAATACATTCCAGGTCTACATAAACTGCATTGCTGTAATACTTTCTGTGGTTGCCTAATCCTTTAGAGGTGAACTGTGACAGACTAGCTCTGTGGAGTCCATTGTAATGCAGTGCCCCAGAAAAGTTCAAGAAAACAATGCAGTTAAAAAAGAAAAATTATACCTAAAAAGCTGGCCCAAACTCTAAAATAACTCAGAAGCTGGCAGGGTGAAGTAGAGCTGCAAATCTGAGATGATAACTGCATTGTAAATGGATAAAAATAAAAGGTCTTTTCCTCATTATCACGCTGTATTTTGTTTGTGCCACTTGGGAAGAATTGCTTCAATCATTCCTGTGGAACCTCCATGTCCCCTTTTCAGCTGACTCTTCCTGTCTCTGGAGTGGTGGTCAGATAGATGAGACCCTCCCATTTTGACCAGGGGTGCTCTGAGGAACTGGGGCTTGGAGAAAGGGTAAAGTTACCTCAATGCCAAAGGCTCAGGTGAGCTCACTGCCCTGGGCCACCCTCCCTGCTTTGCTCAGGGACTGGTGTGTACTGCCTGTCCCAGGACAGGCTGACTGAGCACTGGCTTTTTAGGAAGCCTGTGCCCCCAGGGTGCAGAGATGGAGCAGAGCCAGGTGCTGGACTCCTGGCAGCACCCCGTTCTGTCAGATGGGGATCATCCTGAGAGCTGTGAGTTACTTCCCTGGCTGCCACTCCATGCTCCCAGCTGGGCACTGCTGGGGCATGGAGCCAGGCCTTGCAGTGCAGCTGCTGTGCTCTGAGGTGCTTCACCTGCTCCTCCCCGTTCTTGTTGGCTGTATCACCTGCCCTTGGGACACAACAGCCCTCTGGGGTGGCAGCAGTGCTCCCTGCCAGTCCCTGCTCCCTCCCTGTCCATCCCCAGGTGATGCACTGATCCTCACTCTGCTGCACCTCTGGGGACTTGCAAGTGACTGAAGTGGCCCTGTGGCCCTGTTAATTTAAGACTTGTACCCAGTTATCTTCACCCCATTGCCATCTCTACCCCCATTTCCAGCCCGTGGAAGTAATGAGTCAGTGCCCATACCCTGCTGTGGAAAGGGGCCAGATTTTGGCATTATAAGGGATTCAAGCCTCACTTGTGGTCCCTATTCTGCATTGTGTGGGTGTCTCCTGTGACTTTTACAGAAATTCAGAGAATTCCAGTGAGACCTTATTGCAACCCCTCAATACCCTAAGGGGACTTGTAAGAAAGAAGGGGAAATTTTTAGTAGAGTCTGTAGGACAGGAGCATTGGTTTTAAACTCAGAGGCTTTATTCAGATTAGAAATAAGGGAGACGTTTTTACAGTGAGGGTGATAAAACACTGGCACAGGTTGCTCAGAGAGGTGGTGGATGCTCCATCCCTGGACACTCTAAGGGTCAGGCTGGATGGGCTCTGAGCAGCCTGATCTTGTTGAAGTGTCCCTGCCCATGGCAGGGGGATTGGACTATGTGACCTTCGAGGGCTCTTCCAGCCCAAACCATTCTTTGATTCACTGGGTCTATATTCTGCCTCCTGCTGCTTGGTTCCTGCAATAAGGAGCCCAAGTCAGGAAAAATGAGCCTGTTTCTCAGCTGCCTGGATGTGCCTTCTGGCAGAGTATGTCCAAACATGTGCTGCTGTCTTCCCTTTGCTAGACCCGACTCCACATGCAACCAGCAGTGGATTAAATGTACATATGTGTATTGTGAGTGTATCTGCAACCTGGCTGCCTGCACTTAAATAACAATTAGACTTGCTCATTGACCATTTGGCACTTAGCAGTCTCATAATTAGTAACTGCAAACCAGTAGAGACAATGAAGGAAATCTCTAATTTTTATAATACTGGCCTGCTTTATGACTGTCTGCACAATCATAACCTCCTGCTTGTACAAAAAAAGCAAACACTTCAGTATTTTGACAGATGTTATATATAAAAAAGAGCTCAGCTTGTGTATTAATTTGCTGTTCCTTGTGTTGTCTTTTGGTTTGGGTTGTTTTTTTTTTTTTTTTCATTGAATGCATCCATGGTTGGGGTTATCTGCTTTGGATTAAATTGCTGCTACGTTTGCTTCTCCCTTTTTCCATATGGTGCTGGAGGAGCTGGTCCCCCAGCATGGAGCAGGGCCCCAGTGTTGCTTCCACAGCAGCAAGGCTCCTCCAGGAGTGGCAGCAATTCACATATGGATGGGCAAGGGTCTGTTGTTCTTTCAAGTCTCTCACTGGTTTGGGGGGAGGTTTTGTAGCCACAGCAGCTCCTTGCCAGCTACCAGGGTTTGAGAGGCCAGTGACTGATACCAAGGCAAAGGAAAACATGGCAATTGCTTTGCAAGGAGATGTGGGAGTGCATTAAGGGAATGTGTTTTGGGTCAGTATCTCCTGGGGTAGGAGAAAATAATCCCTGGTTTTGTGAAAATGAAAGAACTCGTAGGATGAGTGACAGGTAGGTGCATTGTTTGGCTGGGAATTTCCTTGTGTTGGTGTCATCTGGGGTCAATGGTGGCTGTCCTTGCTTACTGTTCTCAGATCCTTCAGCATTTTTCTGTTTGCTTGCTCCAGCACAGGGTTTTGCCCAGGATTCAGTCCCAGCAGGAGGTGCCCAGAATATCCCAACATCAGCTCTGCTCTGGCTCCCGAGGAACCAGGCCTGAGGCACACAGGGACACACTCCCTACTTAGGTAGTTGTCTTGGTTTGAAAGACAGGTGTCTGCTAAGGAAGGCAGGAGCCTCCCCTGAAATGGAAAATGTAAACTCCCTCCTTCTGAATTATTATAATTTTGAAATTAAGGGGCTCTCAGGCAAAGATATGGGAGTAGGAATAACAGTTCTTTACTGGGAAAACTAAAAATACAAATGCAATAGTACAGAAAAATCCAAACTACTGCCAGAACAGTCCCTGGCCCCCTGTGTGTCAGGGTGGTGGCACAGTCCCATCCCAGGGGGCTCAGGGTGGTGGCACAGTCCCATCCCAGGGGGGCTCAGGGTGGTGGCACAGTCCCATCCCAGGGGGGCTCAGGGTGGTGGCACAGTCCCATCCCAGGGGGGCTCAGGGTGGTGGCACAGTCCCATCCCAGGGGGGCTCAGCCCTCCTGCAGTGCCAGCTGTGGTTCTGCTGGAGCAGGGATCCTGCACAAGGGGGGAGTTTTCCTCTGGAGCTCCAGGGCTGCTGGAGATGGGCCTGCTCTCCCTCTGGGAATGCAGGGCAGGAGAAAGCTGCTCCTCTGGGAATGCAGTGGCCAAAGGCTCCTGTGCTGTTCCCAGGTCAGATTGGATCCAGGTAGGAATGCTTGGCTCCTCCCCTGGGCGGAGCATCTCCCCCTGGGATGCTGGAATTTGATCAGCCCTGCAGGGACACTCAGTGGCCATGGACAGCAGAGATCTCTTGGAGGGAGGATTGGCTGTGGGAGAGATAAAGAAACCTGCCCCATGGACAGCAGAGAGCTGCCCCAGCTCTGACAGAGGGTGACAGAACACACACCCCCATGCACATCTTGCATTTGCAGCCTAAGACAGTAGTGTAACCTGCAGTTCATTTGCTTGCTTGCTGAAGCTCTTCACTTTCTTGATCACTGTTCACTTTAGATGGGTTTAAAACCCCCTCTGGGAGCTGTAGCTTGGACAGACTCATAGATTTGAAGCATGAAGTCTCCCTTGTTCCTTGGTAGTAGCTGGGACTGCAGCTGCTCTCCAGAGATGGGCTTCATCTTTTGCGCTTGTGTGTGCATGGAATGGGAGCAGGAACATGAGCTGGTCTACCCAGGGCTCTTCTGTGGCTGGGGGTGAGAACCAGGCACATCTGGAGGGGTTTGGCTGAGTTTCCAGCTGTTTCTCTCCATTGAGTCTGGAGCCTCTGCTAATTCCAGTTCCTCATTTAATGAAGCCAATGCAAACAGAACTGCAGATCTCTAATTAATATTGGAGTGGGTTCTCTCTCACACATTTGCTGTTTTTTCTCTCACCACTCCCTTTTGAAATAATTTATTTTCTCTTCTTAAAACATTCCTATATTGTTATTGCTCTCACAGTGGAGCACACTGCACTCGCTAAATCAAATTTATAATGCTGGAATTAATTTAGAAGGTTTCTTCCATTTTCTCTCCATGTACATTTAAAAAAGAGAAGTTCTTTACATTAACCTGATGTAACTGGATTTGTTTTCACTTTATTAGCTTTGGAGGGGGTTCTCTTGAGGACCTCAGTGTCATTATATTATCTGAGGAGCAGATCTGCTTCAGTCAGAAATTTTTAACAAGAGCAATGTTTTCCCATTTCAGAGTGAGTGAATACTTTACTGAAATCCAGGGGGCTGATGCTCTACTGCATTACCAGTAAACATGAAGTGAAAAACAGCTGGCAGAGTAGAAAGGAGACAGAGAATACCAAGTGCTGGTGTGCCTGCTGATCTGCAGAGGGGCTCACACTCAGGTGTATTTTTGTGAGTGATTTTATCTGTCCAGAAGATTTTAGCTCTCAGCCAGCTCTGAAGCAATCTTGTTTTCAGTATTTATTGTTAGCTGGGTGTCTGATCTTCCCCCTGTGCCACCTACCAGAGGTGTGGGAGCTCAGTAACTTTATCATCAGGATGTTTGATGCCTGGGAATAGCTTCCCCTGTCCCCTGAAGCCTCTGACTGCAGCCCCTGTGCCCTCAGCAAGCTCAGAAGGGCTGGGGCCAGGCAGGGCCTCTTCCCAAGGTGGCAGGAGCAGGTTGATAAATGCCACAGCAGGATTGTCCAACTCTCCATGCAGCAGGTGAGACAGATGTGTCCTGGAGCACCCTCCCCACTGGAGACAGGCCCTGCTCCTTATTTCTGTTGTGTAAGGAAAACAGCCAAATAACACGAGCCCTGTCACAAAACTAATTTTCAGCTATTTGATTATCCAGAACCATTTTGGTGCAGATAAATATTTCTGACCCTGGTCGGCACATTATTGCTTTGACCTCTCACCCCTGGCAAACCCCTGTCTGCATCCTCCCGGGCTGGATGGCTTGAAAACTATTATCAGTGACAAGTAAAAGACTGCAGAGAAATAAACAACGGGGACCTCTGAGCTTGCCCTTGTAAACTCCGGTCAGGCATCACCCGAAAAGCGCCCAGAACACAGACAGATCAATGCTCTGCACAGTCCTCTGCAGACACACTCACTGGCAGAGGGCTTTCACAAGCTATAATGCATGTTTTGATAATGTCTTAGCACTGCCTTTTTTTTTTTAAAGTACTTCCTTTGTTTGTTAAGGTGCCTTTCAAGCCGAGTCAGTGCTGCCTTTCCATAAAGATTCTCTGGTGCTTCCATCATCCACATTGAAAGTGGTGTGCACAGAAGCAGTTCTGTCAATATATTTTTTTATGTATTATTCAGCTCCTGTTGTTTGTGTTTGCCAAGGAAGTTTGCATGCAATCTGCCAGGTTAGTTTCTTAAAAGCTTGGATGCTGAGTTTCAGTTTTCATCTAACTCTTCCTTGTATAGGAATGAGCTGTCAGGAGCAGTAAATTTTTTTTGTTCAGTGCTGTGCAAGTCCTGGATGTCCAAACAGAAATGTGACAGGCAGAAAAACCAAGAATGTGCATTTTTTTCATTTAAAAGGAATTAGTAAGTTCTTGAGGTAGTTTTTGTTTAGCAGTGTTGGTGTCAAAGTAAAGTACTCTGTGCTTCTGCACTGTGGTAGCTGAAATTTGAATAAGGTCCTGTTTTTTATCAGCCACCACTTGGGAATCGAGATGAGCCCTGAGGGCTTTTGTAGTGGATCTTCTGTTTCAGTGAATTAGCACCATGAAGGCAACAGCACTGGGGTGAGAGGATTATGGCTGCAATGAACACCCAGAACTAATCTGCTTCCATGATTCACTGGGTACAGTTGGGAAGAAAGCTAATCCAGAGGGAAGCATTGTACCTTTCCCCCCATGTGTACTGGAGATCACATTGTCCTGAATGACCCCACTTTCCTCTTACACTGCTGTGTTTAAAAGTCTGGGGTGCTGCTGTGTTGCCTTTGGGGTGTTCCTAATCCCATTGTCATGAAGGTCTTGGTGAAGTGTCACACTCGTTTTGCCTGTTTCTTGCTGCTGCTTAATGAAATCCCAAAAGTAAAGTTAAATTTGGGGTTACAGCTTCATCTCCAAAAGGCATTTTTACTTTCATGGTGTTGCACTGCTCTTCTGGTTATTTGGGTTAAAATCCTAGTGATACCTCTGCTGATAGCTGTTTTTCTCCACTTGTGAATTGTCAGGGATGGGTGTAATGGTTTTTAGGTGGAAGAGGATGTGTAATGGGCAGGAACAACAGGGGAGCTTTGGTTTAGTTTCTCTTCTGGCAGGGGACTTGGTCTTGTGCAGCCATGTAAAGAGCAGCTGAATTTGGCCTCAGTCCTCACTCCTGAGGTTTCTTGTGGCAAAGCACCCTGAAGATCTCTAGACAAGGTGTACTAAAGACAGCCTGTGGGAAATTTAGACCCAGAAACTCGATCCCTTGCTTTCTCTGCACTGCTCTGTGGAACAAAGAACGCTTCCCTGCATCACTAATAGGTGCTGATGAAAGATGCTTTTAAGATGTAGGTTTTTAAAGAGTCTGGTTAAAAGGGAAAATACCCAGCATTGGAAATCTGCTCTGAAGGCACAGTGCTGACTGATAGACCCTGGAGTCCAGGCTGAGAGTTTGCTCCTCTTCCTTGTAGACAGTCTCTGCTCTAGCTCATGTACTAACAGAGATGCTTGTGCACGTGGGCTTGGCCAGAGCCCAGAGACACAAGATAGAACCTGATGCAAGGGTTACTTCAGAGGAGCCATTTCCTTCCCTTTGGTTCAGAATTCTTTGAAATCCTGGTTTGAAGCATCAATCTCCAGCCCGGCTGAGCAAACCTACATTTTCTTTCCTACATTTCCCTTTCTCTCCGTTTCACTCTTTTACTGGCTTTGCTTACAGTCCTGGTGTGCTTTCCAGGAGCTGCCATTAGTCATGTTCCCCAGAGTCCCTGTTCCCCTCCTGGCTGTGATGCATGCCATTGCCATAAGTTTTCAGTTTATTTAAAACCCTGCTGCAGCAGCTTTCCCCCCTGCATCCCTTTCTGAACTAAAAGCACTAGGCTATTCATTATTTTCAATAAATAAGCAGTCATTTTGTTAATCCATCTTAAAAAGTATGATCACCCACAGGTGGAGTGCTTTTTTATTACTGTTATTTGATTCCTCCTCATAGATCATTTTGCAGAGCTCCATCTCTCAGTCCCATTTCCTGGCTGCCATGGGGGATGCAGGAGGTGGCTGCTGTGGGCAGTGCTGCTCCCCAGGCTTTGGGGTGCCCTCACAGGGACAGGGCTCACTGCTCTGGGCTTCAGGGTGGCCAAGTTCCTCCCCACCTTCCCCTGCCTCCCATGGTGGCAGGATCTTGCTTCTTGCCTTGCCCATCAGGTTGCTGCTCTGTTGGCAGTCAGATCCCTGAGCCAGGTTTCTGAAAAACACATTGCAGCAGTTGTACAGGGAGGAGAGGGAACAACCTGGAGGTTCTGCCTAAATACTTGTCCAGCCAGCTTTTGACAGGTACTGCTGTCCTGGTGTTGGACTTGAGCTAGGAGGGCTTGATTCTGTGCTGTTGATCCTAATGTCATGGACACAAATGCAGCATTTATTCTAGATAAATTTGTAGCATTTCTGCTTCTGCCTTTGAATTACAGCACGTGTAAGTGAGATAAAGATCGAGGCTCTTGCCATGGTGTAATTTTAAATGGGAAAGCAGAGGATGAATTTTTAGAAATGCTTGTTCCTAGCAGAAGTTTGCACTTGGTGAATTATGCTCTTAATTTCAAAGAAAAGCAAAGTAAAATCCCTGACATGAAAATCCTGTCTGTCCTTAAAAAAAAAACATATATATGGATGTGTACACACAAACTATTGTTTCAAAAATAATAAACCTACAAAAAGCAGTTATTTAAACTGCAGGTAACAGTTATTTGGCAGTGTCTGGGTTTTGTTTGGCTCACATTGTAAAAAGCCCCCAGCTGTGATGTTTTCTGCCCCGTGCTTGCAGTGGGGCCTCCCCCAGTCTGCTGGTGTGGGGCTGCTGGGGGGGTTTGGCTCCAGGCAGGGATGGGAGAGACACCAGAGTGCAGGGGAGGATGTGAAACATGTTTAAAGCTCCTAGTTGGAATGCTTGGAGAGGTGAACATGGAGGTTGAAGACAGTGTTTGAATGGAATAAGAGTAAGGTGGGGGAGCAGAAAGATGGGAAGGCAAATCCCATCCCAGCTGGCACCGTGGACCAGTGGAGCGAGCGTGCCCCGGGGTAAGACAGAGCTCCAGAGATATCTGGGGCCTGGGGGCTGATTCACACTGCCACTGCTGTGGTTTGCATCCCATGGAGGCAAAAGGCATAGGAAAGGCATTTATGCTTTTGTTTTAAATTAATTTGCCTTTTTTTTTTTGAGTTTGGGAGCCCAGAGCTGGTTCTGTGGAGATGGCATTGCTGAGTGCATATGTGCTGAGCATGTGTGAGAGGGGAATTGAATTGCTTGGAGAGAAGTTTGTCAGCTCTAGGTACAGCAAGGAGATGAGAAAAGACAGACGTTTTGGGACTGTTTCTGCTAATTTTATGTGGAAGAGTAAAATGCATTGAATTATACTGGGAGAGGGGACGTGAGGCACTGAGGTGATGCCTCTTTGCATGGTAAAGAGCAGATTATAAAAGCAAGGGCAGAAATGGGAACAGATGGTGAGATTTTGGTTGGGGGAACATAGTTATTGGTTCTTTAAGCTTGTTTTTAAGAGGTGACTAAAGAAGGCAAGACCACTAGTGGAGAAAAAAGCTGAGAACGAAGCATTGCAGACATTGCAACATTTCCATTGTTTTCTCAAGCAGCAAACCCAGAAGGTCAGACTGACTGCAGGATGAGTGTCCCTTCTCTTCCCTAACCCTTGCACCATTGCTGCCTTTGCTGGAGTGCATCTCTTTGCAGGGAGGGGCTCTCCTGGCTAACCCTGTGCTGAGGCAGGGCTGCAGGAGGTGTGGCACAGGCTGTTGGCACTGCCAGGTACTGCTGGTGTCACCTGCAGCTGTTCTGTTTTCCCTTTGAAGCCCTCAATCCATGATGGTGAGTACTTCCCATCAGAGACCCTCCAAGAGAGGGAGGCAGCCCCAGCCAAGCTGAGGAGATGAAGGACTTGTGTCAGCTCAAGCAGGGAGGATTTACTGGGGAGCATCATTTATTTTGCCAGGCTGGTAACATTATCCTGCATTTGTCACAGCTCTTTCTAGAACTCTGATCTTTTTGTCTGTATTTAAAGATCTTTCTATTCTCTGTTTAACAACAGGAGGCTTTAGGTTTAAATGGCACAATAGTGTATGTAATTTATATATACAAAAAGATAAATTGCTGCTTCTTGAGACACAAAATGCAAGCATTGCATTGTTGGCTGAATTAACTTTTGTGCTATGTCAGGCGTGGAAGGTATTGTTAGAGATATGATTTTAGTATATAGCAGTACTAAATATTTTATCTTGTTGGCAAGCAGTGTTGTTGCAGAAGGTTTAAACTTCAAAGTGAGCTTTGCTAAAATGCCTTTAAAATAAAAGAAAAAAAAAGGTGGAGAGGGAGATGTAAGAGTGACTTGATTTGTGCTGGAATGATTTCACAGAAGGATTGTTATCCTCTGAGACACAAGGCTTCTATTTGACCTCCTGCTGACTTCCCCAAACAGTGTTTGTAGGATGTTTAAACACTTAAAAAAAAAAAGCAAGGGAAAAAAAAAAAGCAAAGCTACTCTGCTTCACATCTCTCTTTTTTTAGGTGACACACAGAGAAGGTATTTAGCACTTACAAAGGGCTTGTTGGCAAGCTCTCAGTTCTAGGGACGCAGAGGCGACCCAGGTGCTCTATTTTAATTTCATTTTGGTGCTGAGTCTCCCTTTCTGCTGCTCCTACTCTGCACAGAACCTGCCCATCCTGGTGTCCCCACCAGGAACATCAGCCCCATGGTGCAGGGCAGGATGTGCACAGGAGCTGCTGCTTTGTGACAGCTTCACCTCCTGGGCTTCTGTGGTACCTGCTGGGGCATCACCCCAGGGCTCTGTGGTACCTGCTGGGGCATCACCCCAGGGCTCTGTGGTACCTGCTGGGGCATCACCCCAGGGCTCTGTGGTACCTGCTGGGGCATCACCCCAGGGCTCTGTGGTACCTGAGGGGCATCACCCCAGGGCTCTGTGGTACCTGAGGGGCATCACCCCAGGGCTCTGTGGTACCTGCTGGGGCATCACCCCAGGGCTCTGTGGTACCTGCTGGGGCATCACCCCAGGGCTCTGTGGTACCTGAGGGGCATCACCTCAGGGCTCTGTGGTACCTGCTGGGGCATCACCCCAGGGCTCTGTGGTACCTGCTGGGGCATCACCCCAGGGCTTTGTGGTACCTGCTGGGGCATCACCCCAGGGCTCTGTGGTACCTGCTGGGGCATCACCTCAGCAGGAGCCCCAGCCCCATTGCCTGCTGCACCAGGAGCTGCTACACCATGGGCTCCAGCAGCCTGCATGTGATTCCTGAGCTATTTTGGGACCTTTCTGGCAGAAAAGTGCAATATCATCGTTGAAGAGACTGCTGGGGGATAAACTGTGACTGAGATCTGAGCTGGCAAACTCTGCAGAGAGCTGCCAGGCGTGGGGATCTGCACTGGGGTGCAGGCACAGGGAGGCACAGCCCCTCCTGTCACACTGCAGGAGGGGTTAACCAGGCTGACAAATTCATGGGCTCTGAGCCCTGGTCCAGGGGCAGCTCCGTGCTGCCCTCCCCCAGTACCCTGGGCTCTCAGAGGGCTGCATTTCACACACCACTTCCCAAATTTTGCTCAGTAACAGTGAGGAAGTTCATTGTCAGGCAGTTCTTCATGTACCTGAAGCTGTTTCCATTTGTTTCACCTCCTCCTTGTTTTTTCCTTTTGTTCCCTACACTGCATCTTCCTCTTGTGCTGCCTTGCTGAGCTGGCCTTTTTCATGAGAGGCTGGAAACTTAACATGGACTGAGGCTCCATCTTCTACCCTGGAGGTGTCCCAGGTCTTTCTCCTTCAGGTCATGTGCCACTAAATGCTGCTGGACAGGTGTGGGATGAGTGTGGAGCACAGGCTGTGTGCCCCCATGCCCTTCCTGCAGTGGCCAGGGCATCTTTCCTGAGTGACTCAGAAATTGCAGCTCAAGGTGAGCCCAAGGGTGGCCCATAAACCAATTACCAGGTTAAGCAGATAATGCCAGAGGTTGGTGCACAGATTTATTGTCACTTTTGCAGTTCTGAAGCACTTTGGAAGCTGTCCCCTTCATCACCTTGAGGGTCCAACAAGGCTCGTGGTGGTCAGGGCGTGGCTGGTGGTGCTCACCTCTCCTGTCTTTCATGCACTTTTCAAGACATGCACACACAATTCCCTTCCTCCTGCTTGTCCTGGTGGGACTGAATTTGGCACACTGGTACCCTGGGAACAGAGCTAGTTTTTAAGCTCTAACGGGCTCCCTGTTGTCACCATTTGGGACAACTCAGCAGCAGAAACAGGAAGTGACCTGAGGCAGGGAAGAAGGAAACTCTGCACAGTTTAGGCTGTGCCTCCTGCTGTGTCACTGTGGTTTTAAGGGGCTGGGTCTAGAGCTCTAGAGCTGGTGCAGACCCCAGTGGTATTTTTGGAAGGCCCCTCACTGCTGCTCAGGGGCAGAGGGCTGCTGCTGGTGTGTTGGGAATAGAATCTCCATAGAAGCCCCTTCCCATGGCTGTCACACATCATGTATGATCTCAGAGCGACACGAGTTGTGCTATCTGGATTTTAGGCAAAGAACCCATTTTTCATTTTTGGCATGTCCCTGGGAGAGATCATGCTCCTCTGCAGGCACAGGAGCTCAGCTCTGCAGGGCCTTTGCCCATGGCTTACATGGCAAGGTTGGTGGGTGCATCCAGCAGTGATGGTCTGGGGTGTTACTGGAAGTAACATGGCTGTGGAACTCAAACATAAGTGCTAAAAGGTAAAAAAATTTGGCATAGATTAAATATTCAACAAAGAGGCTGAGCTCTGCTTGCTTTGGCAAACAAGTACATCCCCAAATGGATCAAACAAGTTGTAATGCAGAACAAATTGGAATAGTAGAGGATTTGTCTCAGATGCTTAAAATCATATTTTATCCCCTGCCTTTATATTACCATCTATTCAAGCAAAAAACATATTTTGAAATACTGGTGGAAAAAAAAGCTGAGTGTGGGTTGTTTGTTCTTTCATGCTATGGCATAGTCTTATATTTTGGTCTTGTGCTCTTTTCCAACCTTGGAACAACCTAAAAGATAGCTGGCTAATGTGCTGTACTCAATTGCTGTCTCTTTTTCCCCCAAAGGTTTGCAAAAATTATTTTAAATTAAGCAGGGTACAAAATTCTTCTAATTTCTAGCACAGAAAATTCATTTTCAATTCCTCTATCAAAGCAAAATGACAAATACAAAATGCAAGTGAAACCAGATGGACTAACTATATTAGGAGTGCTGCATGCATATTTTGTGTCACTTATTAGCATTCATTAAGTCAAACACGGGGAGAAATAAGCTTTGCCTACATGTATTAAACCAATAAGGCTGGCAAGGATCCAAGCCTGCTCTCGTGGATTAATTGTTTTATAACTGCTTTAATTAAAATTGTTCAGTATATGATTAACCTAAAAGTTTTAATTTCCACAAAATTGTTGAACAAATGAGACATTAATATTTTACATTAACCGTGGAGAGTGTGCTGTGGTTCTCTGAGTAGCTCACTGTAAACTTGAGGCAAGTGGCCTTGGGGGGGAGGGGGGTGGCCCCAGGTGCCCCCATTTGGGTGAGAGGTTCCAGAAGGTTCCACACCTCTCTCCATTGGGAGGACAGGGCAGCACAGAGCACTCTTGGTGCTCTGCTTCCACGGGGGGCCAGTGTTGTGGGCTGTCCCCCAGGAGGGTGGCAGTGCAGCCCAGAGCCAGGACGGGTGGCTTTGTCCTGCCTGGGCTGTGCCAGGCAAGCACATGGGCTTTACAAGGCTGGGTCTGCCAAAGCCTGAGCTGCCCCTGTATCAGGGATGGACACAGTGGGGAGGTGATGGACAGAGTGAAGAGCTGACAGACGCTGAGAAGGAGTAGTGGCTGCACAGCAGCTGCAGCCAGGAGGTACCAAAGGCGTGGGCACATTTACTGTGCTGGTCACCCACTGTGGTCACCCACCCGCTGTTATCAAGGTCTCCTGCAGCCTCTCTTCCCTCTTTTCTAACCAGGGATGCTGCCTGGTTGCTGCAGGCTGGTAATTATGAGCTTTTGCCACGATTTAATCATCCAGGTTTTGTTACAGGCTGACTGGGATTGTGTTGCAAAATGGGCATCAAATGCCACAAGCAAAAGGAAGCTGCTTTGGGCATCTCCTAAAGCTGCTCCATGCTCATCTCCTCAGTGCTCACCCCACAATGGCTCTTCTGCAAAGCTAGAAGCTGTTAAATCTCCAAAGTGCCAGACTCCCGTGGAGATGGAGCAGTTGGAGCTGTTTGATCTAGGCAGAAGAAAAGCTGATGACCTGTGCTGGAGCCTGATGGGGGTCAGGTCACCTCCAACAAGGAAATCTGCCATGGGATTTCTGGAAATGCAAGATATCAGGGACCGTGGTTTTCTTTGTCTTATCAAGAAATCTGAACTTTCCATGTTTACATTTTGCCATGCCTCTCTGGGGTGTTATATTAGCAGAGGAGCGGGGCAAGGGGTGCAGGGAGCCATGTCTTGCAGGGTTGGGATGTGCTGGGGAGATCTGCAGCTCGCTCTGCCCGGGCCTGACCTCCTCCTCCTGCTGTCTGATGGGGCACCATGGCTTCAGAGTGTGGATGTCATCATGTCCTTATAGTTTGCCTGTTCTGCTGGAAGTGTTTTGACACATGGTATTGCAGGCAGACTTGTGTGCTGGCTGAAATGACTGCAGAGCTGGGCTGCACCTCGGTGTCCTCCTTCCAAAAACCAGCCAAGTCATCATCTAAACTCACAGCCCTGATTGAGTCACCACAAAAGTGTCATTCAAGTGGGACTGAGAGTTCATCTCTAAATTTAACTCCTTAGGGACCTGTTTCTGAGGTGGCTGGTATTGCCAGTGTGGGCAATGTGGTGTCAGGCCCCTCGTCTGTGGGATTTCTGTGGGGAAGGAGGCTCCTTGCCTGATGTGGGAGAGCTCCTTGGGTTCTTGGTGCTACCTTGTGTATTTTGCTGGTGCTCCTTTATCAACTGGCATTGGGGAAAATAATCTTTATGTTGATGGCCTCCATGGTCACACAATATGCCAAAAAATAGACTTAAATGAAGTTCTGCCTGTGCAAGGTCCAGAATCTCAGCTGAGTTTGCTGGAAACATCATGCATTGCCATGAAATCTCCTGCTGTTGGGTCCTCTTGGAAGTACTTCTGTTCAAATGCACTTACTTCCAGGTCAACATTATTATTTGGCCTTTGAATGTGCCATAAATCTGATTCTCATTGAGCATCTTTGTACTTTCTAACGTGCAGCATGAGGAGTGTGTGCCATTGCTTCAGAACATGGGAATTTCTCCTGGCTGCAGAGGGCTGTGTCTGTTTGCCTTCATTACCTACTCCTGGCATTGCTATTAAAACTTCATCTGGCTTAGAGTCACCAAGATTTGTGGTACTTTGAGCAGCTGGCCGTGGTTTGCTGGGTTCCAGAGAGGGCAAGGAAATCCTCCTAGTGTTGGTAATGAGTTTATAACTGCTCCTTTTGTGTAGATGAGGTGGAGTCAGGGCAGAGTCATTGGTTTTCATTGGTGTTTCAGTTTTAGGATATTTGGTTAAGCTTGTAACGTTGAGGAAATGAAAAATGGAGGGATTTTCAAGAAAGTCTGTGAGGGTTCTCTGACTCAAATGGAGATGATTGTTGATTCCTGTAACTAATTGGAAAAATATAAGGAAGGTGTGTGTGCACACACACGCACAAACATGTTCTATGTGCTGCTCTATGAAAATGCAGCAGTTTCTCTTTCTGTCACATCTGATGGGAGACCTTTTGTAGCTGAATCAGGTAGTACAGAATTATAAAGGTAATGAGCAGGGTTTTCCATGGCAGTGCCAGGAGTTGTCTGTTGTTCCCTGCTGCTGTGGGCATTGCTGAAATCAGACCACAGCTCTTTCTTGCTAAAGCCTGAGTTTAGTGCCTGTGGGGCCAGGATCAATCTGGTAAAAGTCAGTCAGAGAAGCTAGCTCTGAGGTATTTGCATGTGAAAATGTTGCAGTAATCGACCTTTCAGGGTGCAAATGGGGGGTTTGAGGACGTTTCCCAGCCTCACACGATTCCAGCTCTGCTTTCCTGCCCTGTCTCTGGGGAAGATGAGGATGCAAATCCTGGTGTCCTAGCTCCTAAATCCCTGTGTAAGGCTGCTGTGGAACACTGTTCTCTGGACTTCACCTGGTTTAGGCTGTGGGAAATGCCCAGCAGCCCCCTCAGGCTGTGAGTGCTGTACCAGTGATGCCAGCCTTGGGAACCAGGCAGGGCTTCTGTGCACTGGAAAGACAAACATCGCTTCCCTGTAGTCCCACCTTGTCATGGGAGGAGCCAAAGCAAAATCCTGTAGATGTAGTGAGTGCTGATGGAAGTCAGGGTGAGCTCTGAGTGCAGCAGTGTTTCTGCAGGGGCTGAAGCCAGGTGTGAAGCCGTGGTGGGAGATCCTGGACAATCCCTGGGAATGCAGCATTAGCCAAGGATGAGGCAAGTGGCCCCAGTGCATTGTCAGGGACTGTCCCCTCAAGGAACAACTCATGTGTTGTGTCCTGCACTGTTAGCTGTGAGTGCAAATGAGTGCTGCTCTGCTGTCCAGAGAGGAGGATCAAAGTGCTAATTCCTTCTGCCAGAGCCAGTTTCTCTGGGGACATCCACTGGCATTCCTTTGGCTGCTAATTTGGATGCTAGCTAGGGTTGAAGGGATTTACTCTGCTCTCAAGGCTAGAAGGCATTGAGACATTTCCTTTGCAAAGCTGTTGCCCAGCTCACAGAGGGGACTCCCTTGTCTGTGGGTGGGTGACTGCAGCAGGTTTGTGCCTTCACTCTGAATTGGGGTTTGTGTTCTCCTGCTCCTCTGGTGGAGAAAAGAGCGAGGCAGGGCTGCTGGAAGCTGTGTTTGTGACACCTGGAGATGCCCTTTGCCGTGGTCAGAGTGGCCATCCCTGCCTGTGCAGAGCAGTGGAATGCTGCCAGGCTCCCTCCCTCTCTCCCCCACTGCCACCTTCCCCTGCAGGATCTGTCCAACAGCTCCCAGCACACTCGAGGATTTGTGGAATCCTTGAGATGATGAAAAGCAAATAACAAGAGTGTTAGAGCATTGTGTTCTGTACAGAAGAGATGTTTAAGTGCCTGTGTGGAGATTCTCAACCTGCTTTTCATGTACAGGGGAAAGGCCTCTGCTGCTTTCCTGTTATTGCCCTTTCCCTTCTGTTGCTGTAAGGAGAGGTAACTGCAGTCTGTGGGGAGGAAGATGCAAACCCAGTGCATTTTTGTGGTTTTTGGTTTTAAAAGAATCTTTTCAGATTTGAGACCATTGAGACCATTGATGCACAACTTAACCTCTGCTGCTGCCATGTGAGATGACAGCATGTCTGTGCTGAGAGAACTGAGTGCAGTGTCCAGGCTCTGTGATATTGTCAGGGGGTTTAACAGCACAGCCTTCCTGGCTGCAGGTGGGTATGGCTGTGCAGGGACTGAAAACAGCTGCTCTGGAGAGCTTTATTGGGTAGGAAATGCTTGTTGGTGTTTGTAGTGGTTTTGGTTTGCCAATATAAGATTTCCCCAATTTTGAGATGTCCCAGGCAATGTGCTGATGAGTGGGGTGGGTTTCAGTGCTGGCCAATCACCAATGCACTCACTTCCTGGGAGACAGGATTAGGACAAAGGCAAAGCTTTGCATGGCTTCCCTAAATGTCTCATGCAAAACCATGGCAGGGCTTCACGGGGCTTTCCCAGGCATGTTCCATGGCACAGCCCTGTGTGAGGTACTGGGAGGGGAGCAGGGGCAGAGCCCTGGGTGAGTTTGGTGCAAATGCTGAGGCACTTCTGCCTCTGTGACTGGTCTGGCCTGGCAGCAGAGCCCAGCAGAGCAGGGTCACAGCGAGGAGGAGGTGACCTGGTGAGCTGCACAGGTCGGGCCACCCTCAGGAGTCCTTTGGAAAATACACTCCAGCAGATCCCTCTGATGCCTTTTAGCTTTTCTATTTTTCACATTCTGTGCTGCTTTAGTGGGTGGGTCTGGGCTTCACATGAGGGGATGGTGAGCTCTCTGCACAGAGCAGGGAGACAAAACAATTCCTGCTCTAGCTGGGCACCAAGGACAAATGATCCAGATCTCAGCCCAAGGGCACAAACAACATGGGCTGGAGAGAGAAAAACAAGCAGGGTGGGACTGTGTGGGGTAAAGCTGGAATTGGACAATTAACTCCAATATGCAAATGGACCAGAACTGATAAAAGTGAGAGACCCCATGACCTGTTGTCCATTTTGTACCCATTTTGGGTTGTGCTGCCCAAGGTGGATCTCTTGAGGCCTCCTAATAAATCCCTGCTTTATTCTTTATCTCCATCTAGTCTCTGTTCTAGGTCATCTTTCACAAGGCATCACCTCCTGCTGGTTCACCAAACATCTCTGTAGGAGCTGCTGGGGGAAGGAGCATTATTGTTTTTTGTAGGACTCATTTTGGGACCTATTTAATGAGTGCTCTCATGAATCATCTAACAAAGGAAAGCTTCAAGAGATAAAGACCTTCCAACTTTCCTCCTCCTGAGCATGAGTCTAACTTTGCATGTGACACAGTTTCTGCTCTCCTCCTGGCTTTACTGGGAAGTTCATGTGGGATGATGAACATGCCAGTTAATTGGGAATGCTCCTTCCTGATGGCCATGGTTTGTGCTTTGTTTTTAATGTAGTACAGCCAGCTAATTCATTGGTAGCCTTCACTTCAAGATTGTTGACATTATCCTCTGACAATATATAATGTGTGGTTAATCCTATTTCCTGCAATCAATATGGTAATAGTAATTAAGTATCTGAATTATGAAATACTTATGTTGTTTATTTTCGAAATCACACAAACTTCCTGCAATTAGATACATAAAGCTAAATTATTTAATATCAGGAACTGAATCCAAGTCATCTGCACATTAAAAAGCCTTGTTTCTAACAAGACAGGGTTTATAACCATTGTATTTTTTGTGAGTTTTCATGAATTGTTATATTTCCTAGTGATTTTTCAAGTAGTCTTTTAACATCAAGAATTTAGAAATATGATGGCCCAGCTCTTCCACTTGTGGAATTAGAATTCAGACCAGCCCATACAGGTCAGATCTTTGGTCTGTGAGCATTTTTTTTCTGTGGTAAATTAGAGGTTTTCTGTCTCTGTATCCTGAAGGCTTCATCCTGTCCCTCTGCCTGCCCCTGCAGGCTCCTGCTGCCCCAAGGCTGCTGCAGCCATGAACCCCTGGTGGGCTCAGCAGAGGGGTGGGACAGCTCCAGGCTGTGAGCAGAGCTCACTGCAGCCTGGAGCAGGTGATTGTGCTCTGGGAGTGCTGCTCTGCACACGCTGTGCTGTGTCCTGAGCACCCCCTGCTCTGGGCAGCTGCAGGGGCTCTCCCCTGGATCCCCACAAGGGAAGGCACAGGAGATGCTCCAGGGGTGTCAGCACTGCCCATCCTGTGAGCAGCACATCTGCTGCCCTCCCTTGGCCTGCAGGTTATCAGAAGAAGGGAGCAGCTGGGGCTCCTCTCTGACCTGTCCCCACATGGGTGCATCCATTCAGAGCCCTCTTCCCAGGGATGCAGGGCATGCTGCATTTCCACCCCGGTGGTGTTTTTCGTTCTTGAGTTCTTGCTTATCTTTATTCAGCTCAAGCTCTGTTATTCAGTTCATTTTGTCCCTGACAGGTTTTCATTTCCTTTATAAATATATAGCATTTTCATTGGCCTCTTGGCTGTGAAAAGGATTTAATACATTGCTTTCTCCACACTTGCTTTTTTTTTGTTATTATCAAAGGCTATTCTTTCTTTTCCCAGTCTCTTGAATAATCACTGGAGACAGTAAGGGAGTCTTTCTACATTGCTGCACGCTTGCAGTACATGGTAATAAATATTAAGCTCCTTATGAATTGTAGCAACTTGTGTTTTGATTTAAGTTTTAGCAATTGGAGATGGCTTTTGACTTGTAGACAGAATGTTATGTGGTGAATTTCCAAAGATCTGCCTACTGAATACACATCTGCTTGTACATACAGGCATTTATGCACTGCTCCTCACTTTGCAATGCAAATGTGTGATCTGCAAGTCCAATATGGGTTCTTCTGTGTGCAGGAAGTGTGAGGCAGGATCTGAGCTCAGGCTCTGAATTCCAGTCCCGTTCTTGCCCTTATTTCTGTGACCAGAGGCAGTTGTTCAATGTCCTCTATACCTCAGCACAACGCTCTGCAAAATGGGGGTGACAGTGCCAGTGGCAGCATGCAGTGCTGCATGGAGCTGAAGAGAGAGGCTGGAAGCACTCCTGACACTCTGAGCAGGGCCTGTCCTTATGGAAATGTGGCACCTCTCCTTCCAGGTGAGGTATCTCCCGAGCCAGTGTGGGACAGAGATGTGGGCATTCATTCCAAATCTGCTCATTTCCAAACGGATTCTGGCTCGGGTTCAGCCCCAGATACAAACCTTGTGATAACAAGCAGGGCACTGAAAGCCATCAGGAGAGGTTTCCATCACTTTTGAAAGCTGGAATGGAAATACAGAACACTGAACAAATACATAAGTGCCTGGTGTGATGCTGGCAGCCTGGTGGTGCCTCAGCTTCCCAGGAAACCCCACTGTCCCAGCCAAGGGACTTGCCAGAAAGGAGTAAAGAGAGAAGCAGCAGGCAAACATAATTCAACCTTTCATTGGTTTTAATATTTTGATGTAAACTTGATAGAAAAGAAAGGGATTTCTCTTTGCATGTGCTGTGATTTATATTTTCAGGTGAACTGCATCTCTGTTGTACTAGAAGATAAATGTACTTTATATTTGGCTGCTGGTATCTGTTACTTTTCTCTCTCCAACTCGTGTAGAAGAAACTTCAGTGTGCCTGAGCTGGGAGCTGTCTTTCCTGAGGGATTTGTGGCATGGACCCATGTGTCCCAGAAGTCCCACAGCCATTATTGTATTTCCATTTTCCTGCAAGGTTCAGCATTTTTTCCATGTCACCTTCCTCGGAGTGTTCCTCTTATTATTTTCTTTTCTGGTTTAAGCAGTCCACAACATCTGTTCCTAATTTTATGAAAGTATGAAATTCCATTCCTGGATCTGTTTGAAGCACAGGAATCAAATACACAGACACACACATACACACACACACATATCCCCTATGGAACAAAGCATCTTTTTGCCATTAAAATATATTATACCTAAATATATACTTGGGGGGAAAAAATAGTATCACATTTATATTGTGAACTGGAGAGTAGATGGAGCTATGTCACCAGCCCAGTGTCTAGAAAGGTGTGCCTGGATTTAATCAGGAGCCTTGTCCTATGAGTGTGGGAAGTGGTGTTGGGCAGTGGTGCTCTGAGCAGGCAGGTGAGTGCAAGGGTTCAGGATGCTCCAGAAGGGCTGTCCAGGCCTGGCCCAGCTGCTGTGATGGAGTCCCCATCCCTGGAGGGATTTGACAGATGTGTGGATGTGGCACCTATGGACATGGGTTAGTGGTGGCTGTGGCACTGCTGGGGAATGCCTGCACTGGGTGTTGTCAAAGGGCTTTTCCAGCCTAAGTGTGTCTGTGGTGGCACAAACAGAGGCACTGGCAGCCTGTGGGGCTGTGCCCTGGGTTGGAGCTGTGTCCCTGTGGGTAATTACTGCTGTTGGTTGTGTGAGGGATGGTGTGAGAGCTGTGGGAGCTCTCAGTGCCTGCTGGAGTGCCAGGAGTCTGTGCAGGACTTACAGAAATGGATCAGAATGGCCTCACCGAGAGCCAGCACTGTCTCTGAGCATTGAGGATGTGGGTGTAGAGGAGTGGTGGTGAGTAGGAAGTTGGTGGAGAAGAGAGCTTGGCTTACATGATAAGGAGGGCGAGTTGAAAATGATTTTTGCAGTCTGCCTACTCCAGCAGAACCTGGATCTGTTGCAGGATCTGAACGTGGACAGCAGGAGAGCAGATGTCTGAACAGGGTCTGAGCACAGCTGTGACTCATGGCTGAATGGCTTGGGATGATAGATGGTCACTGCTCAAAGGGGAACTGGCTGGTGCAGCCAGGGACCTTCTCTGGGTCAGTTATGTCCAAGGAGGCCTGGAAAATACCAGGCTGCCCTTTCAAAGCAGCTTTAGATGCTTGGCTGTTCCTCTCACTTGGTTTGTGCTGAGAGCAGGAACTGGCGCAGCAGGGTTTGATTTCCTTTGAGATGCCAGCTTTGGTACTTTGCTCTCACAGTGACTTTGGCTGGCTTCAGATCAGCCCCTCTCTGAATGGGGAAAGGGTACATAGGGCAGGAGAATGAGCTGCAGGCATATCACAGTGTGGCCTGCATGAATTGCACTTCCCTCTCTGCTGCTGTTCAGCCAGGACTGGTGGCCCCAAAACCACCTGTGCAATGTCAGAAAGCATGAGCATGGTCTGAGAGGTGGGTCTGCTGCCTGAGCTGCCTTCACCCTTGTGCTGTTTGAAAAGGAGCAGCTCAGTCCACACTGGGTTTACTGGAAGATTCAGCTTGAAGATAGATGTCTGATTAAAACACTGAACTTTGCTTGTGTTCCTGCCATTATGTCTCAGACCCATCACCCAGCTGAGGATGGGACTCTGGAGCAGGAGGAACATAATTCTTACAGGCAGATGATTCTCAGTCCCTTCTCTTTGGAGTTTTGTCTGAGATTTCCATGTAGCATCCCATCTCAGGACTGCCTGAGCATCAGCAGATGTTTACCTTTTATATGATGAGATTTTTCATCTGGTGATCTCAATTAATTAGGCCTCGTAGTACTCCTTTGAGTTATCTGAAAGCTGGATGGATACCCTTGCTGCTCTTGCTCCCACATGATGTTAGACTGCTGAAGCAGTAGGTAACTGACTGAAACCAGATTAAAGCTCTATTATTCACATAAATGTTAATCATGAGCAGGGATTCTTTGCACACTGCAAAACTCCACATATCTCATTGGGCTTTGAAGGAAGAGCAAAGCTAAAAATAAAGGGTATGAGTGATTACCATGTCCTCCTTCAGGGAGTAGGTTAGCTGTGTTTTTGAAGAACTGGAATGAGCACTGGAGATGTTCCTAGAGAACTCATCTTGGTTTTCAGCACTCTGTCCCTCAGCATGGAGTTTGGATGGGGGTGTCTCATACGTAAATGCAGATCTTGGGTCAGAAACTGATCTTGCTAAATAGGCTAGAAAAAGTGGTAGCTTCAAAAACTGAAATAATTGAGTATTTATAGCCCAGTCTGCAGTGTGCTGCTGCTCTTGGTTTGCTTATGTAGTGCCCCTGTGCATCTGACTATGGTGAAGCACGAGTGGTACAGCTGGTTTCTTTAGGAATATTGCTTGGGCAGAAGGCATTCCTGGAGCTTGCGTCATCTTTAGGAATGGAGCCCTTCCAAACAGATTTGCTATAATAGGATGCACTGGAGAGAACATAAACACAAGAAAATAATGTCAGGAAATACTCTTACTTAGAAAAAATACTCAGGCACGTCATTCATGTAATAGTTTTCCTGTGAGAAGTCTGCCCAAAAACCTTTAGAAGTACCCCAAATCTGAGGCCAAAAGCAACTTCATTCTGAATTGTTTTCTACCTCCTGTAAGTGTTTTGAGTTACAGTTGTTGCAGTGGGTGCTTCACAGAAATACTAATGCAAGTACTGGAGAGAAGAGGCCAACCACCAGAAAAAGTTGGAACCCATGGTCCTTTCTTATCAGTGGCTTCTGTAATTATGGATTTCTGCCCTCATTTAGTGCTCATGGGCTAATATAGGACTTCAGTGTTGAAACTCTGGTGGCTGGATTGAGTTTCTTGTTGGACTTGTCCAGCAATGGATAGAAATGCTGGAGTGATTCTCTCCTCCCCCATGGCAAGTGTGAAGCCCATGTTTTTCTGTTACTGGGCTGTAGGAAGGTGGGTTTGCCTGTCCCCCACAGCTGCACACATATTTGCTTCTTACACCGTGCTTGAATTTGTGTTTCTTGCAGCTCCTCCTGTGCCATCAGCAACTTGCAGGCAGGGTTTTACAAGGTAAAACTGTAAGGTATTTTACAAGGTAAAATCCCTGTGTGGATTTGGGCCCTTGTAGAGGTGCCATGGGAGCAACTGGGGTGTGTGCCACTGCTCCATCTTCCTTTGGGGACTGTCACTGCTCCTGCTGTGCTGAGTTCATGCCATTAAGTAAAGAGCTGTCTTGGGAGGTTGCTGGGTATTGTGCTGTATGTGTTGTTGATAAGCTCAGGATTTCCTATTTTGTCTCCTAAGGAAATCCTTTCCTGGCTCTCTGAGCAGCTTATGTGCTCCTTCATTCCCATGAGATCCTCCTGTCCCAGAGTCTCCAGCACGTAATGGCCTCAGTGCTGTACACGAGGATCTGAAATGTGAGGGGACCAGTCACCTCTCAGTGTGCAAGGTTTTCTGTTGGATGGCTGCAGGGTTTGCAACCCTGACTTGTGTTAAAAGTCTCTGTTCCAGCCCGTGCGTTCAAAGGATCAGTCAAAGCTCTTCAGTTTTTGGTCTCAAGGTTGTTTATTGCATCTTATCTATAAAATTTTCCTCCTGCCCAGCCGAGGTCTGCTCAGCAGGACAGCCAGAGGCACTCTGCCTGCCCCCAGGGCAGTGTTATCTTTATATACTAAAAACTACATGTACAATATTTACAATTACTTTCCAATACCTATCATCTGTGTTAGACAGTGAGCTTCTACTCTAAACCAATCTAAAATGCCAACATCACCAGTGAAGATGGAGGTAGAGAAGAAGAAGAAGAAAGGCTAGACACACCCAAATCCCTCCATCTTGTCTCCAAGAACCCCTATACTAAAAATCCCAAAACCTACATTTACACCCTGTGATAACTTTATTATTACACTATTTGAGCTGCTGTGGCTTTTATCTCTTCATGTAAAGGTGGCAATTTGCTCCAGGGTTCATAATTGAACCCACTGGTGTTCTGGGCTGTGTGCCAGGGTCTCTGAGCCCCCTGGCAGGGGTCCTGGCAACTCCAGACTCCCAAAGGGATGTCCTGAGTTCCGACAGTTTTCATCCAAGGCTTCCCAAGTTCTGGCTGTGATGCTGCCCTCTGGGGAGGTGAGCATCCCTCCTGCCCACTGTTGTGTCTGGCATATCCAGAGAGTCAGTGCAAATTTCTTGAGAGTGCTAGAATTAGGTTGAGAACAGTGCAAGGTTTGGCCATGCAGTTTCAAGAACCCACTTTGATCTGAACCTGGTAACTCCACTCAGGACAGACCCACCAGAGCTCCAGGAGATGGGCTACAGGCTCTTCTCCACTTGCCTCATTAGCATTATGTCTGTCCTCAAGGGTCTCTCTTCACAGGACAGATCACTGCTTCATCTGAGGGTGCTGGGGAATGGTCTCTATTAGGATGTACAGGGTATTCTGCTCTCCAGGATAATTTCCCTGGTTTGGGCTTGTTTTGCTTTGCCACCCCTGTGCAACACATGGAGAGGCTGCACTGGCAGAGTTTCAGTAAAAGCCAATCCTGCAAAAGTCCTGGTTATCTTGGATGTGCTTTGTTATTGTGTTCTGGGTTTAAGTTTGTTTAATTAATAGCTGGAAGGAGGAAATCTTCTCTTTCTCAGAGCAGCAAGGACAGATCTCACAATCTCAGTGGTCAAGAATGAAGCAACTGCCAACAATACTGCAGTCTCTTTGAAATGTGATTATATGGTTCAAGCCTAGCCCTGTGAAGTGTAATAAAAAGCAGCAGGAGACTATAGCAAGGCTGAAATATCATGCTGCTGCCTGCTTCTACCAGTTCATACTGCCTTTTGAAGAGCTGTTGTCTTGGCAAGAGGTTGGCCAGCAGCCTGAGCAAGGCAGGGCCAAAGCAAGGAGAGGTCTGGGGTCCTGGAAATAGTTACACCTTTCAAACAGCTGTCCTTGGAGAACAGGAAACATCTAGCCTGGATTAATTATGATGAGAACAGAGAACTGGTGTGGAAAGGTGACAATCTTGTGCATTTACAGTTTGTTTTCAAACTCCAGGTGTGGAAACGTGTTGTCTTCTGCAAGCCACTTGGCAAGTGAGCAGCACAGAGGGCTGCAGGGTCAAACTGAACACTGGCAGAGGTGATATCCAGACACATTATACAGTCAGAGGATTTGCTTGTGGTTTCAGAGACCAAACAGAGGCAAAAAATGGGTCAGTGTGTTGGCACCTGCAGTCACACACAGTTCAGTGGTGTGGGGGCACGAGGGCAGAGAGGACCAACCTCCTGTGGGTCCAGGTGGCCCATGAAGTGCTGGGTTAGCTGCAGCCAAGTCACTGCTGCAGAGAGCCAGGGAGGGTGTTTGGCAAGTCCCTGTTCCTTGTTCTGCCATGTCTCTTGTGGCCTCTTTCCCCCAGGGCTGTTTTTGTGTCTCTCCAGCCTTGGTGCATTGTGTTGCTGAAGTTTCTCTCCTCCCACACTCTGCCTTGCCCCTCCTTTCCTCATCCCAAGATCCCAACCTGCCCCTTTGAGACCATCATCATGTCTAGCTCCCAGTACATTTCACAGACCTGTTGCAACTCCAATTTACACAGACGAGGTTTGGCATTACAGAAACATACATCATCCCTTTCCTTATGGTAACTGGGGAGAACAGAGGGTATTTCCCCAGCTCCTTCCCTGCAGCCACTGGAATTGCAGCACTGGAGGGTCTCCCCTGTGAGCAGCTGAGGGTGAGCTGTGATGGATTGACTCTGCCTTCTGTTAACGCCAGCACTGCCTTTCATGCCCTGTTGCTATTTGTGTTTTTTGATGAATGATTAATTAGAAAAATAATCATTTGTAAATTGTGAGTGAACCAGACGTTTGGCCTTTCCTGTAGGGAAATTGAGGCTCCAAGCTCTGCTGCAGCATGCAGCCTGCTCACAAATGCAGGAGTATTCCCAGGCTAGTGATGAATTTACATGAAGTTCCCTTTCAGCATTTTAATGACTGTTACAGCTGAGTAACTAATGAAAGATATTAACAAACAGAAGAAGTAAATATTTAATTTTTCTATATCATTTTTCCAGCTTATGGCAGCCAGTATTTTAAATGTATGTACAGGAGGATTTCTGCCCCAGTCTCTCCACCTCTGCCTGGAGTACAAAGCTTGCTGTATGTGCTGGACAGGATGAACGCCTCTGAGGAGATATTTTACCCCAAAGTGGGCTGTTCCTCTGCTCTGTCCTGACAGTCTGTGGTCAGCATTCAGTGTGATTTAGCACAGCCCAAAAGGCATTTCCCTGCACCAGGGATTGCTGCAGTTTGTGGTCCCCTGAAGATGAGATGGCCACAACAAGGTCATTCAGTAAACTACAGTGATTAGTGACTCCATCAAGGAAAGCTGCTGAACGCAGCAGGGAACGGTCATTTGAAATGTCTCAACTCTGATAATTTACCTTCTTCCACCCTTTAGTATTTCACCTCCTTCCTTTGCCTGAAAAAGCCTGCTGCTGAGGAAGATTTTCTGCAGGGCCTTGTTGTGTTCCAGCAGATTCTCTTGCTTGTTTTTCTGTTGTTTTCCTCTGTGATTCACCAGGATGTGATGATTTGGTTTACTGGGGCTTGGGGTCAAGCTGAGGGATGCTCTCCAGCCTGAAAGGTTGTGCCCATGTTATATTCAGACATGCAGGGAGAATTGGGGCAGAAGTTGCCTGGAGGAAAGGTTTGCAAGGAGGATTTGTCAGTGGCTCCAGGGGTGTCTGTTATTTAGCAAGCATGGGGCTGGCTGTGTTATTTTGGCACATGGAGAACCAAAGCCATGCATGGACAGTGTCACGGTGGGGTGGCCAGTCTGACAGTCCTGGTGTGTCCAGGAGCACTGCCAGGCACGGGGACACAGGGTGCTCATGTTCATCCCCACCTCACTGCCAGGCTCGTGCCTGCTCTGCCATCCAGAGGTCCCAGCACAGCAAATTCAACTCTGCAGTTCTGGAGAGCTGGGGAAGTGTTTGCAGGTCCAAGCTCTGAACAAATGAAGCAGCTGAGATCTTTGTCTCTTAGGCATTATGTGCTTTTGGGAAGGGGGAAGAATAAATCCATACTGAAAGCCTGCAGGACTTCACCAAGCATTTATTTAAGGAAATGTGGCCGATGTGGTACCCCCAGTGTGTCATTGTGGCTGTCTGTGCAGGGCCCTGCATGATGTCAGCCTCTCTGCGTTGTCCCTGGCTTGCTCCTTGTTTGCCACGGGGCTGGTGCAGGCTCCACACGACTGGGATCCAGCTGTCTCAGCTCTTCCCCATGCTCATTCAGCCTCCCCAGCCTGCCATCTCTTACAGCCAAGAAAAACTTCTGCTAAGTGAAGCAAAGCATTCATCTGGATGCAGATATATGTATGTAGCAAGAGTCTGTGTGTGTTTGTTTTTTTAAAGAGCTCATCGGAGTAGAGATCATAAAGGCAGAGTGAAGCAGAGTGAAATGTCTGATTTGAGGCTGTGTGTCATCCTGATTTTTTAAGATTTTTCTAAGCCTTCTGATGTTTATATTCTTGTAACAAACTTTCTCACACACTTTCTGTAAATAACTTAATGTTTTGCATTCTTTTATGGAAGAGGAGAAATTTGATAGACTGTTGGTTTGTGCAGTGTCATTGGAGAGGTGGCACTGTCACCCTCCAATCCACTGTCACTTTTAGAAGTCTATAAATGTTAGAGTCAGAAAATAAACTTCCCTTTTTTACCTTGAGAACAGCAGTGTGTGTGCATTGTGTTATTTCATGTCCTATAGTGACAACAGTGTTTCTTAAACACTGGTTTGTTGCAGATCTCCTTTCTAACTTCATCTAGACTTAACTGCCTCTCCTGCTTCTGTCTGTGCACTTTGAAATACAGAAGAGAATGCAAGAACTGGGCCTTCCTTCTGGGCCAGGAGACAGGATGGGACTGTCAGGATCTAAGCCACCACATCTGAGGGAGGTGAGGGGAAATGGAGGCTGGATGCTCCAAATGCAGTGTTTCATGCCCACGTGTGGGAATGTGTATGGACAGCCCTGCTCCTCAGCAGCTCTGTGTTCTCCCATCCTCTGCTCCCCGTGTCTCCCCTCAGCTGGTCTCTGTCCTTGCTGAGCTGGGAGGTGATGATTCCTGTTTGATTCCTGTTGGATGGTTCCTCTTTGTCACAGAGGGGATGTGGGGAGGCTCCTGTTCCCTCAGGAGGTGCCAGGTTGAAGGTAAATGCCCTGGTCCTGGCTGGCAGCAGGGAGGGTTCCACAGAGCTGCTCGGTCAGGACCTGCTGCCCTCTGTGTGTGGGGTGGGCTCAGGTGTGTGTGACCCCCCAGCCCCTGTGTTCAGGGGAGTCCAGGGGGGAAAGGGCCCTGGTACCAGCCCTGGAAGGTGCTGCTGCACTGGGGCAGCCTCTCAGAACAGCATGGGCTGGTTCCTCCTGCTGGGCTGGATGTCATGGGGCTCTTGGGCAGGACTGTGCTCTGTGGTGCTGGACCAGCTCCTTTCAGCACTGCCCTCTGTGCTCACACACAGCAGGGCACATCAGTTTAACTGGCCTCTGCCTGGCTGGTTTTCCTCCCATTACAAGCACCTAGCAAAGTTGTTTGCCTTCCTAAACAACCCTAGGGAGGTTTTTTTTCTTCATTTCTGAAATGCTGAAGGGGATTAGATCATATAATGGAGTATTCAACTGTCAAGTGATTTACAGCAAAGATGCAGTTGAGTTATGAGAGCTGTTAAAATGCCTGTTAAAAGTACTAAATGCTTTTAAAAACTCATATTATTTGGTTGATAGAATGTAAAGGTCTGATGGAGCTATTACTTTGCTCTGTATAAACACACATTTGGGCAGGTGTTATTTATGTACACTCTCACTGTTGTGGCTTGCAGTGCCCCAAAGCCATTGCCACCAGGTGATTGTACATCAGCCTGCTCAAGCCAGGCAGCAGCCTCCTTCCTGGTGGACTGCTGGATCAGAAATCCTTGCTCTGGGCAAATTCAGCTTCATCTTGGCAGTGCTGGGATGATTTGAGGGGCAGCACTGAGCGTGCTTGTGTCTGGTGGTGATGGCTGTCAGGGGTGCCCTGAAGTGATCCCTCTCTTCACTGAGGGCTTCAGTGCCTTGACTCACTGCCTTTCTAGAAGGGTTTGGCAGAAAAGCAGCAGGTCTGGTGGCCCAGAAAACATGGATGCACCTTTCCTCAGCACTGATATTTCTCACATCCCAACGTTTCTCATGATGGACGTGGGCAAGCAAGCCTGAATAAACACTTTCAGTGTTTATATGTACTTTAAAAGAAACAGGGTAAATTTGTGGTCTGTGAACTCTGACAGTTAATATTTATTTTTAAAACTCAGTTTTTCACCTGCTTTTAAACATGTTTGCCCAGAAGAAACAGTGGGGAGTCACTAAGTTTACCACAGATTTATGGCTGAGTGTCAGACCTCCTCTCCTCCCTAGACCTTTGTAACCCAGCAGAGTCACTGTGACCTCCTGGTTACCTGCCACTGCAACCACTGCAGACAGTCCAAGTCTGTCCCTGACAAGTAAATGTGGGAGTCTTTGGCCAAGTATGTGTGATGTCCTGTAGTGTACAGCACCCCTGGGTTGCTGTAGCTGTCTGCTCAGGATGCCCTTGTATCCTACATCTGAATTCAGGGGCTGCTGCACTTGTGAACAGCAGATGTACACCCTGGGATATCTTTCTTGCACTGACAGCCCATGGCTGATCCTCAGGGAAAACTTCACACCAGCTTCTCACCCAATGGATGAAAAATTAATTCTTCTGGCTTCCAGGACCATTGTATACCTAGGAAGGGTCGCAGTGTTGAGCTGTGTAAATTTGTGGTGGTGCACAGTAAATATTATGCTTTAACAGTCACAGGTCTGACATTTCTGTTGAGTTATGTACCATAATGTTCCAACACCATGGGCTGAATTTGATCTTAACTACGTGGGTGCACTTTAGTGCATGCCTGAAGAAAATTGGCCACTAAACTTGCAGGTTCATGTGCACAGTCAGTGATTGAACAATCTGGTGATGCCCCAAAAGGTATGAAATTAATTTTCAGGTACAATAAACAATATTTCAGCCCTGACTGGCTTGACGGAAGCTTCATCTTCCAGCACTAGGTATTGAAATGGGTTGCAGGATTGCATTTAAGAAGGGATTTGTTCTGCCTGTCTGTTTAGTGCAAAGGAAGCTCATGAAGTTGTGCCCAGGCAGTGCTGCTTCACCTGAGCAGTGCCTCTCTGCAGCTGGAGGTTTGGAATTGTCATTACCTATCTTAAAAATTCCTCATTGTGTAGATCAAGCAGGGATGTTTTTTCTTCCTGTTTCCCTTTGCCCATGCTGGGCATGGCCCAGTCCAAATGCATTTATCACTGGCTCTTTTGGAAAAGGGATTTCTGCACTGTTTCTCCCTCAGCAGCTGAGGGGCTGTGCAGGACCCCTTTTCCTGGAGAGGGACACTGGCTGGATAAGGATGCTCAGGAGGGGTGTGCTGTGCCACTTCCTGTTCAGATTTTAATTGCAGTGCCAGTGTTGCTAGTGGCTGGGGATTTTCTGTGCAAGGAAATATCAGAAGAGGCTGCAGCAGAAAGTTTCTATTATGGCATATGTGGTCTATGGTCAGCTGCAAGGAGAGTCCAGAGCAGCAAGATCAGCAAAGACTTGCTGCCAGGAGGTGCTGGACCCTTGGGACAGGATCATCGAGAATGTGCAGCAGCAGCTGATTTGTGTCTGCTCCTCTGTTAACATATTTGCAGACTTCTCCCCATATTACCTCAGCTTTGCCTTGGAAGAGCATTTGTGAAGTCTGGAAGTGTGGTAGGAGCAAACCCACTTGGATCCCCATCACGGAGCAGCCTTTGGTGTTAATTGTTCCCACCTTTAGCTCTGAGGGTCCCATTCAAACCAGGCCCTAGATAAGGAAGTTGGTGTCAGAGCTATCTTCACCTTTCTTGCTTGGGCTGGGGAAGGATAAGTAATGTATTACACAAATTTGGCTCTTGTTTTTACTCTCCTGTTTATAATTGTCAAAGGTTTGAGCCTTCTGAAATAATAAGGTTAAGTGGCCCCCTCTGACCTTAGGTGAATAGGAAAAAATATAGTTATTGAGGGACTCGGGCCATTACACCTCAGCACTGAGGAATCCAAGGCCTTGGAAAAACCTGCTAAATTATCCTGCTTAATGCCAGACACTCCAAGGTGACTTATGGTGCTGCAAAAACATAAACATCCATAACTGTGACTGCTGCAGGCCAGCAGTGGGTTTGCCACATGCCTGTGCCTGGGTTGGCAGATAGGAGTGGTGGCAGATGAGCTCCTGTGGCATCATCTCGCTGGGGACACCGGGTGCTGGCTCCACAGTGGTACCCAAGCCAGTCCTGGGCACGTCCCAGGCTGAGCTGTGCTCTCACCCTTGGTTTCAGAGCACGTGTCTAATGTGGAACCTGGCCAGGCTGCCCTGCTGTGTGGCATGGGGCTGTCACTGCTCCAGGGAACCTCTCCAGCTCTGCCCCACAACTCCCTGTCTCTGGGGAGGGCAGGAATGGAGGGCTCTCTGGAGCTGTACCCCTGCTCTTGGTGTTTGCTGCTCTTTCTATCAACAGTCTGAGAAGGAAAAAGCTTATTTTCTTGTGGGGGTTATCTTTTAGATGCTGCCTGTTTTACCCAACTGAGCAGGAGGCAGATGAAGCACAACTGTCTGATGTGAAGTTTCATTAAGGTCTTGGTAGCCATAATGTTCTTTTCCTAGAAGAAGAGTAAGCCTGTTGCTAATTTACCACCAGATCCAACAAAACATGGAAATGGCACTGAGAAATCATCCACATCTAAACATCATCTCTGTTTAGATGTGGCCTTAAAAAACATAGTCAGTTTGGGCTTGGGCAGCATCTCTCTGATAGGGACTCTAGGGAGTCTCTAGGGACTCAGAGATATCTCTCTGATATCTCCCCAGATAAGGACTCAGAAGAAGGAATGTCCTTGAATCCAGAGTCTTGGAGAAGAGCAAGCTGTCCCCAGTGTTGGGCACCAATGTCTGTGGGTCAGTTTGGCAACCACTGGTGCCAAAGCTGATCTGCACTAGGTGAGACCCTGGTTCAGGGCTGCCTTTTCTGTGCACTCCTCTCTATCTAAATTACCTGCAATCACAGAAACTCCTGCTCACAGACATGTTTGCTGGGACATTTGGAGAAGGGGGGCTCAGAGCTGGACTGAAATTGGCTTGTTGAACTTGTTGTGTGTTGTAACCACTCTCCCATGCTAAAGAAAAGCTTCTTCAGCGAGCACATGGAGTAGATGGGCATGGTTAGTCAGAAGCCAGAAGGAGCAGAAATCCAGATTAAATAGCACACAGTCAGATTCAAAGAAATGTAGAGCAAAAGCATCACTTGAGTTCAGGGCACTCAGCACTGCCCTGAACTGAACAATCATTGTTCCCTGAGAGCCCCAAGAGCCCCGGGGAGCTCCGGCACGGCACTGCTGCTCTGGTGGAAATGAACTCCTCCTACAGAGCTGAAGAGTCGACTCCCAAAGCCAATCAGCAACATAGGGATCTAATTTCCCCTCTGCTGTCGAAATAAAATGCTGCTGCAGATGGAACGCTCCCTAGAAGCTGCTTCTGGACTGCTTCCACCTTTTTATGAAAGCTCCACTCAGACGTGGTGCAGTGTGCAGTAACATAACCCATTGAGTGCTGTGATCCCTGGAAAAAATGTAAGGGGGACAGAAGCTGAGAACAAGCCTTGAGATTCAGGGTTGGAAATAATGATAGAAGAGCACAGTATTAATATTTCACAGCACAATCTGCTTTGCAGAATGCAAGGGGTTTGGGGAAGGAGCAGATGGAAGGAGCTGAGTATGTGCTTCCCAAGGAGATGGGATTGTGTCTGTTGCTTTGTTAGTTGGAGCTCTAAATACTGAAACAAAAGTACAGAAAAGAAAAAGGCTGAAATTTAAATTTGATGAGTTGCTCTTTCTTTTCAGTTTGGGATCAAGCTGGAGCTGTTGTGGTTCAGTCAATGCAGGCATTTTGGTTGTGTGTGTCCTGTGTGCACCTCTGTGCACGTGTGTGGGTGTCTGTGCTCTGCAAACTCTGCAGGCTCAGTGCAGGCCCTGGGAGCTCATCCCATCACAGCTCCCAGCACTGAACCTGGCCTGCCATTAGCATTGCTGAGGTAAATTCAGCTCTACAGTATTGAACATTGAATACAATACCATCTGGCTCTGGCAGCCACCTGCACAGGGGCACACTCCATTCTAAACCTTGCAGAAGCTGTGGTTGTGCCCTAAGGGACACACAGGCTGCTGGCCACATCTCCTGGGGAACAGTTCCCTCCTTCAACGCAGACTTGCAGCCCTCAGTCTGCAGGTGAAGGTGCAGCGGAGCCTGGGGACACCCCTGCTCCTCCAGCTTCATCATGGCTTGCAGGTTTTGACACTTTCTGACCTGAGCAAAGGTTCAGCTGGACCTTCAAGTTATATTCCCTGTGCCCAGTGAACGCAGTGAAGTTGTGCATTAAGTTGTCCCTTCAAGTGTTTGGTGTTCTGGTTTGGCTATCTATGAGGAGAATTCTCTTGGGATAAATGTAACATGAAAAGGAGCTGGAGTTATCTCTTAACATGGAGAGGCTGGGAAATGGATGCAGAGAGAGGCCTGAACTAAGGCAGCTGGTTCAAAGCTTACCCCAAACCTGCAGAATAATTCCTGAAGGATCTCCTGGGTACTGGGTAGGGTCTGAGCCAGTGTGTATCACAGCTGGAGTTGTAGCTGCACATTTCAGTCCTGAACCTGAATTCCTCCCTCTTTAGCAACCAAGTTGTTTGAACTGGAGTCACCATGGTTTTTAGAAGTGGTCTTAAAAATGTTAATTCACTTTCTGCAGTTACAGAGAAATTCCAGCTGTGGACAACTGTGCAAGGGAAGGACTTCAGGGATTTTGAAAGACTTTCAAGAGCACCCAAGGGAGATGAATGTTGTGTGGCCATGGGTGCTGCCCTTGGAGCCTGGCCTGGTCACTGTGTGTGATGGTTCCCAACTGGATCTTCCGTGGATGGTCTTTCTGGTGTCCAGCTAGCAGGCACTGGGGACGGTGTTCTTCATTGGTGAAATGATACATAAACATACACACTCTGAAGCTCAGCCCTGGGATTGTTCACTGTAAACATTGCATTGTCCCACAATTTACATTAATGAGGGTGATTTACATTTATATAGCTCCTTTCATCCCGATGGATCTCTGAGTGCCTCACAGACTAAAATACCCAGGGCTCCAGCACAGCAGTGAGAGCTGGCTGTGGTGTGAGCCACAGGCAGGACAAATGAACTTCAATGTTGCTTTGTTGTGAGCAAGAGGTGTCTTGGGGACACTGGTCAAATATTTCATCCTGTGCAGACCTGGCTGGACCTGAACTGAGATCCAGTCTGAAAGACCAGATGTGGAGAGCTTGGTGGCCTCGTGCTTTATCTGTTCCTGCAGCAGGAGGTGACCTGGTGTTTTCCAAGTGTCTCACAGAAGGTGAGATGACCAATTAGTGTGCCTAGGTCTGAGGGGCAGCCCTTGCCCAGTATTTTTCCAGACCCTTACCAGAGGGAGGTGAGGATGCACAGGGTTGAGATGAGGATGGGACTTGTCCTTTGGGGCGAGCTGGGCTCTGTGCACAGATGCTCCTGCACTGTAAGCATCTCTTTGGGGTTCCTGTTCACCCCTCACATTGCTTCTTGCTGTGCTGAACCCCACTGTGAGCACGGGCTTCCTCCTCCAGGCCATTGCCAGAAGAGAGTTTTAAATGTTCACTTGCTTTATTTTCAGGTGTATATTTAAAATACTACCGATATTTCCAGGGAGCCTTTGTAAATGAGGACTCTATGAAAGTTATTTTTGTGTATTAATTCATAAGGCAGCTTCAAAAATTCATGAAGTAAATAGAACTTTCTGCCAGGAGGCATGGGGGTGCCTTTGCTGCCCTCCAGAGCGGAGCAGACACTTCAGTGTAACGCAGTAACTCTTCAGCAGAGTCTCCTGATCTCAGTGTGCTGATTAAGGCACTAAGGCTGCAGAGGTGCTTTATAAGTCTTTAAGATGTCCTTGTTTCACCAGCCTTAACAGTGATCTTATTTCAGCAGGGATTAAGTGAGCTGCAAAAAATACCTGGCTGGCAGAGGCAGCTGCTGTCCTTGTGCTGTCCTGGAGGTCCAGGAGGTGTCCTGGAGGTCCAGGGGTTGTCCTGGAGGTCCAGGGGTTCTCCTGGAGGTCCAGGGGTTCTCCTGGAGGTCCAGGGGTTGTCCTGGAGGTCCACGGGCTCTCCTGGAGGTCCAGGAGGTCCAGGGGCTCTCCTGGCTCACAGAGGGGCACTGTCTGGGCTCCTGTCCTGTTCCCAGGCACATCCCTCCTGCTGCTGTGGCTGTCCATGTGGAGTGACTCTGCTGGCATCAGCACAGCACTCTGGCCTCGTGCTGTGGTGACCAAGGGGTGAAGTCAGCTCTGTTGGGGGATTATTTCTATCAGGATAAAAGCAGCAGTGATTTAAATGGAGCAGATTGTGCTGGGGAGGCCAGCCTGCACTGGTGACTGCTCTGGTGTAGCTAGAGATGGGCCAGTGGGGCTGGGGCTGGTTTAAGGAGTCACTCTGCAGTCACTGAAATCATATCACTATGAAACTAGTGCAAAAAAAGAGGAGAATTGGGTCTCACACCTCCAGGATGGGTTAAGCTAAACCAGATCAAGCTGCTTTTTGTCTGCAATGAGCAATATCCACATGTGGAATTATTTATAAACAAATCTTCAGAATAAATTCATATGTAGGGGATCTTCTTTCCTTCTCATCTTGTAGTAGGATCTTCCTCTAAATATTAAGCTGCGTGTTTGGATGTCTGAAGTAGGGAATTGCAAAGTGCTTCAGAATAGATGCAGGACCAGACTGAGGCTCTTTTTGATGTGAGGAAGGAGTGATGTCCATTTGTGCTGGCTCGTGCCCAGCTTTCTGCTTCCCTTTGGATGCCAAACCTGCAGCGAGTGTGCTGCTGCTCCTGGGTGTGGGATGTGTTTCAGGCTGGACAAATGTTCATTGTGGTTTGCACAAAGGTTGCTTTTTTATGCCCAACTCAAGTCTTGAAAAGAGAAGGAAAAATTGCTCTCCAGACTCTCTTGGGATTATTTTTTTTCCAGGTAGCTTCTGACCTTGAATGATATTCAGTGTTTTTCCATTAACACCAGTGGGGCTCAGGCTTGTGTAAGATTTAGGGGTACTCCCTCCTCCTCCTCCTCACACTAAATGCTTTTTTTATTACCCATTAATGAGTAATCAGAAATTTCTAAAAGGATGTATGGTTCAGTTCTTTCACAGACAGTGGGATCTGTGCAGCTTTGCAGTTTGCAGACAGCTATAAATGGTAATGAAGAGCACATTAAAACCCTGCCTCCATAGCAGGGCTCTAATTGCTGTTGATTTGCTGCTGGATTTGGTGGAAGAGGCTGGGCCAGAGCTCTCAGATGTGCCCACTGAGGAGCACCCAGCCCCACCTGGATGTGTTTGTGTTGGTGCACTGTTGATAAACTCCCCAAGGGCAATGCTCCCTTCCCTCCACACTTACCAACTCCCACAGCCTAGGCTGCCCAAAGTGGCACAGTTATCCCCCTTAGAAATGAGAAGGATGCAGCTTCTGTCAGACCTCACAGAGAGCTGAGAGTGACTTCCTAACCTCCTAAGTCTGCCTTTATTCCCAGACTGTCTGCTGTCTCTCTGTAAACCTGACCTCTCGACTGCCCCAGCATCCTTCTGCACTGTGTGTGTGTGACCCAGGAGATGGCGAGCCCTGATGTCTCCAGGTGGCACACCTGGGGTTCCAGGGGTTTTAGGGGGCTCTTAGACAGTGCCCAGGGCTGCCCAAGTGAGACTGGGGGTGGCATCAGGTGCAATATAAGGGCTCAGAAGCTGTGCTCCCTGAAATGCTTTTGTGCAGCAGAGAGGAGTCAGGAGCACCTGCACTGTGCAGGAAGGTCAGGTGGGGTCTCACCTAGAAAATGAATGTGCTTGGTTTAGAGGCTGTGCTTGAGAAGTGTGGGGATTTGCTTCCCTGCAGTGTTCTCTGGGTTTGTTAAACCTCTGCAGTTAGAGGAGCAGAAGAGCCATGGAATTATTTGGTCCATTGAACTGATGTGCTGTGAAGACACTTGTACTCTTCACACTCTGCAAGTTCACCAAAGGTGCATGGCCCACTGCAGTGTTCAAGGGGGAATATTGCATATCTTTGGTTCCACAAGGGGAATATTGCATATCTTTGGTTCCACAGCACCATGGGGGAAACTGCAATACTTGTTAAATATCAACAAAGGAATTCTGTTATCTTTTGGAGGAACCTTGTGATGGTCTCTGGACTGAGGGTGCTCCTGTTTTCCCATACCATCACCCACACATTGAGCCATATGTCCTGGCAGCTGCTTGATGAGAATCCACCAAACTCCTGTGCAATAAGGCATTTTCTGCAGTGATTTAATGTTTAGATGATTACAGAATGCAGTGGATTACTTGATTACTTTGTGTTTGTTTCTGCAGGAAATATGCTGGAGTATTTTATATCAGTTTTTCTGTTATGGGGGGACTTTTCTGTTTTGTTTCCTGAAAAGGGGATGGAGTGCTACCTATAAGAGATTGAGAAGTGTAGCCAATAGTTTTATTATCCTCCCAGTGCCGGCCTCTTCTGTCTTTACAAATGCTCTGAAGCCACAACTCTGCATAAGAAAAATGGATTTGTCACTGAATTTTCATGCTTCATCCTCACAGAAATGTAACTGTTGTCCTGGGCTTTAGCACTGTGCCTTCAAGCTTGGATTTAATGCTGATCATTATACTTTTAGAGCAGGTTACATAGAAAAATGGAGGCACGGAGCACATCCAAAAGCAAGCAGCCTTGCTTTCACTCCCATTTTATTCTGGTGAGGATGCTGAATATTTATTAAGAAAATCCCACAATCTCACTTTTAAATAGAGAAGAAAAAAAAAAAATAAAAGACCTCTCTGCATTTTAGAAAGGAACAGCTGTAAAGTGCAGCTGTTGAGCTTAATTGTCTCTCTTGGAGCCCAGTGCTGGGGAAGGAGGGAGCTGAGCATGTCCAGGGAGCTGTGGCTGTGCTGGGCTGCTCAGCAGGGAAAGGAGCATCCAGCTCTTCTGGGAGCCCAGAGCGTGGCTGTGGTACCTGATCCCACTGACAGGGATGGCTCAGCTGGGTCCTGTGTGATTGCACAGATTCTCCTCTGCCACGTGAGAAACCTGCTGCTGTTTGTTCTCACCCTGCTGTGTTTGGGGCCTTTGGAGAAGGGCACTGAAGGTGGGGGTGGTTGTGCACCTTTCAGTGCCTGCTGCCTTCTGCTGCTGCTGTGGTGGGAGTCTCCAGATGGCTCCTTTGACAGTTTCCCAAGATATTTTTATTTCTGTGTTAGCACAATTGTGTTTTCTTTAAAGGAGGCTGTGCTCGTTTTTAGGATGTATTTTGTGTTTCAGATGTTGGTTGTAGCACAAGAGTTAATTTGTTGTTTTGATCCAAGCAGATTTGACCCTGAAATCAAAGCACTGCTGCTCTCAGCTGATGTTTCTGAAAGAGAATTTCTCAGAAACTCCTTTTGAACACCTTTGTTTGGGGATTGGCCTTATCATGTCAAAGGGATAGTTGCCTTGAAAAAAACCTTCTGTTTGACACCTGAGTGATGATTTCCCTTTTGTTGAGATTCCAATTTAAATCCTCACAATACCCAGGGTTTGGTGGCAAGCTGACCTAGCATCACACCTGCTGCACTGAGTGTGCTTGGTTTTCAATGCAAGACCAAAAAATTCCCTTGCTTCTACCCTCCTTGCACACTCAGTACTGCCTCCCAACATGGAATTTCCAGGGAGAAGATCAGAGGGGCTGAGGGTGTCCTGCTCTCGATGGCTCCAGAGCAGAAATTCAGCCCAGCAGAGCCTGCCCAAAGCTCCTGAGATTTGGGCCCATTTTTGTTTCATCTTAGCCAAAGTGAGCACAAAATCAGGTGGAACAGCAAGTAAATGCAACATATTTATTGCATTGTGGTCTGTTCAGTCTTTCCTAAATTCCAGGTACAACATCCTTTCTTTTTGCTTTGCCTTTCTCCTGGTGACTGTGTGGTTTAGAAATTGGTGTTTCTGGAACATTTTCAAGCTATCTTTCAAAATAAACACCTTTCCCAGAGGTGAGGGCAACCTGAGGCCCTGGTGCATCAAGTGTCATTAACCAAACAGCACCAGAGACAGAGGTGATTAATCCACAGCCGTGGAGCTTGGTAGTGGAGCTCAATGGTATGATCTTGGAGCAAACAGTGTGAAGCCTTTGGAGATTCAGCTGGAGCCCAGCTCAAGCCTGTGTGCATTTAGCTGTGGATTTCTGGGGTTATTTTCAACACCCAAATGAGGCACTGGTGTCCTTGCCAGGGGAAAACAAACTGTGCTTTACAGTATTTGCTGTGGGAGTGGTGATACCAGTGGTTGCAAACCATCCTGCTTGTTCATACAGCAGCTGGAGCATGGCCAGGATGGTGGCACCAGGGCTGTGTCCCCTTGCTTAGGGGTCACTGACCATTCCCAGCTGACCAGGACCCTGGGCAGGGCTTGGTGTTAGAGCCCAGGGTGGTGTGTGGTGAGAACTGCCCCTGCCAGGCCATCCCAGCTGTGTCTGTGCTCCCTCTGTGATCCTGGATCACACTCAGAGCTCCCTGTGCTCTTATGCCTTGGGAATGCCCTTGTGTGGGCTGGGGGTTCTGGGTCTCCTCCTTGGAGGGTGTGCAGAGCAGACATCCCCATCCCCATCCCCATCCCCATCCCCATCCCATCCCAGTGCTCTGGATCCTGCAGGGAGCCCTTGCTGGTGTGCCTAGGAGCTGAGCTCTGGAGCAGTGGGAAGCAGTGTTACAGAATTACAAAGGCATTTTGCTCTGAGCAGCGGTTTATGTTGCCAAAAACGAGGAGAGAATCTGGGGAAGCTGGGTGAAGGCCTTCAGGTAAAAAACAAACCCAGAGGGTTAGGGACTTGACTCGGTGGGGCAGGTGACACTTAAAATAGAAAACACTTATCTTTGTTTCCTTTTGAAATATGTCCCATATCCTTGGGAGGCTTCTTAGCAGCCTTTGGATCAGTGCCCTGCCTATTCAAAGCCCTTCCACTTTCAGCAAAGGGCTGTAATTTGCAGCTTGTTTCGGGTGGTTTTTACTGGGTGCTTTGCAGGACTGTGCTTGGCTGTGCTCTCCTGGAACGCAGACAAAGCCATGTCCCCAAGGACCCCACCGCCCTCCACGTGGGGGTGCTGGGAGAGGGCAGGGTCCTGGCAGGAATGGGAGAGTGTGGGGCATGTCCTGGCCCCTCCATCCTCTTCATCCCTGGTGCGAGAGCCCTCCTGCTCGTGCTGCACATCCCACGTGTGCCTGGGCACCAGCAGTCCCCTGGGGAGAGCTGCTGTAATTAACCACCCCATTAGGAGGGAGCCCTTCCCCTCAGCTCCTCTCTGCCAGCACATTCTCCTCTGCTGTCTCTTTTTCTAGTAGAAAGCTCTTCCTACAAGTGGTACTTGTGTAACTTGGCAAGGATGTTTTGATGGGCTGGCCGCATTGTTCATTGAATTACTGTCTGGCTGGAAAGCCAAGGGCTGCAATTTTCTGTGCATTATTATTCTTGGGATTCAGCCTCTTAGAAATGCAAAGTGGGACAGTTTGCTGCTGGAAACATTTCCCAACAGTTCTGGGCCTGGCAAGAGATGGAGGGATCTCTTGGGCTTCGATAACCTTCAGGTTTTCTCATGCTTTGACATGCATTTTGAGTGAGTCCTTTTAGTTATTTCAATAGTTCTGTCAAACATTCCTCCTCCCTTGTATTAACTATGGCTTCACTGCCCTAAAATAACCCAGCAGGGTTAGGAATATTTGCCACAGGAATCTTGTAAATGGCTTGCACATAATTATGTTTTTATTCCAAGGCAAAGGAGATATAACTCTTCAAAATGGATAAAAATCTTGAAATGAACATCTGGACATACAAATTAAATTGCTCTTAGTGTAAGGACAGTACAGTACTTTATTCTCCCTGGCAGGCTTCAACACACTTGCAGACTCGACACTAATCCACAGGATCAGAGTCATCTTGTAAACTTAATGTCTCTAAATGTTTTCACATATTTTTATTGCAAATCTATCCTTTCAGGACATTAGAGATCAGCCTGAGCCCTGGTAAGGCACACGTAGCCTCTCTGCATTGACTGAGAGCTTTATATACTTAGATTGAGATAGCCTTGGGTCTCAAGAGCAAATCATTCTTCTGACAACAAACCCTCCCCTGCCCTGCACAAGCTGTCACCCTCACCATCAATGAAATTATAGATTAAGTTATTGATTATTTTTCTTTTTTTTTTCCTTCCACTTACTTTCAGACTCTCATGAAAATTCAAGGCATTTCATATCTTTCTATTGACAAAAGCAACAACTAAATCAGATTATGCAACTCTCTTAATTCCCTGAAGTAATTTCCAAATTGTTCTTAGGTCCTTTGCCTGTCTGGTGCTTGAATTCGGATAGAGATACTTGCAGCTTGTCATGGTTTAAATCTTAATTAGTTCATGGGAATGCATCCTTTTGAAATGCAATAGCTGGACTTTCTCTAGGCTACTCTTTTGGGTTTTTTTTTTTTTTTTTCTAAAAGGATTTAAAATAGCCAGTATCATAATTAAGCATTTCTACTCATTTATGTTAGAAGCTTTTGAAGAGTATTTAAAGAAAGCAAAGTCAATGGACTAACTGCTAATAGAACAGGGGAGCAGAGGGTGGGTGTTGGTTTCTGGTTTTGGGGTCAGGTCCCCTCGTGTGCCACGGCTGGTGGCAGCAGTGCCATTGCTAAGGCCATGCCAGTTGGCATTGATTTTGGCCCTCCCTGCTTGTGTTTGGGAGGTTTGATGCAATTCTGCTGCTTCTAGACAGGGTGGGGGAGCTTGAACTGGCTGAACAAACAAATCTTGATGTAGATGCAGAAGGCTGATCATTTTGGGCACGTTTTATTTAAACAGCAAAAGACCAGGGCACCAGTAAATACAAAACTTATCACTCGACCAAGGCAGTAACGTCAGCACTTCAGTCAAGTTTCCAGGGGGAGATTTATGACTCCTGAGATGATGCTTGTACAAAACTTGTTTGGCTGTGATTTTGAAAGGCTGCAGCAGGGAGGAACTGCTGGGGTGGCTGATTGTGTGTGCAGAATGCTGAGGAGCTGGGTGGGAGGTGAGGCTGGAGAGAGGAGAGGCCACAGGAGCAGCAGGGGATGGAGGAAAGAAACCCAGAGGGGTGACTGCCCATGCCCAGATGTGACAGAGGTGCTCAGGGTCTGTCAGAGTCATGGTTATGCCTTGCCCATGTTAAACACTCCCATAAATGCAAAGAATAAACCCCATAAATCCTGATGGTAGGTTTGATAGTTATGTTTTATATAAACAGACACTTAAAATACAAAAAAAAAATATTTGTTTTCCCATGATCTGCTTTTCTCTGTGGGTGCTGTTGGGCCTCCAGGAGGATAAATGACCAGCTTCTCTAAAAGGTGTGGGAGGGTGCTTAGATGAGCACAGGGGCAGCTCCATCCACCAAAGAACACTCCCTTGCCCAGTGTAGTTGTGCAGTGCATTCTCAGATTCGATTTTTGCACAAGAGCACACGTTGGCTGGTTTCCTCTTTAACCCTGGAGGTGCTGGTCTGTATTGCCATGTCCTCTGTCATATTTCAGTCACTCAGGCTCTGGGAAGTGCACATATACACTGTCAGAAGCAGAGGTGTCTTCTTTAATACACTGTCTTCTGGATCTGCCCTTATTTTCAGCACTTAAGTGGAAACAAGGCTGTTTTAAATAAAAATTTGGTTTAATGTGCTTTTAAATTGGAGGCAACTGCACTAGTTATGCAATTAACTGCAAATATTGAGTTCCAGAAAGGGCAATGCAAGTACTTCCAAAATAATCAGAAGTGTTTTTAAATGGATGGCTAATGGAGAACAGACACTGCAGTGTGAGCTGCCTGTGTTCCCTAACAAAGCATTCTTTACCCAGGCTCTGCATAAGCTCCTTTTCAGCGTGTACATTAGAGCAGGAGTCTGGCAGGCTGTCTCGTCATGTGTCTTGTCCTGTAGAGCCACTTATTGGATTTCATCTGCTTACCCTTGTGTGATCATCAGGGCAGTGCTTAAAAGCAGCTCTTGTATGAAAACAAACGCAGCAGATTATGCAGCCTTAGTCTCTTCATGGAGGAGAGGAGGGGAGAGATGGGGAAGGGAGGAAGCCTCCATTCCTGACCTTTAACTCAGCAGTAAACATAAATCTCCTCTAATGCTCTGCATTAGACCTTTGGAAGAAGGGGCAGCCAACTCAGGCAGACTACAGGGATGTTTGAGGTTATGCAGGGAGAAAATCAGAAGGGCCAAAACCCAACTAGAACTTAATCTGGCTACTGCCATAAAAGACAATAAGAAAGGTTTCTATAAAACCACTGGCAGCAAAAGGAGGGCCAAGGAGACTCTCCATCCTTTATCTGATGCAGGAGGAAACACAGGGACAAAGGATGAGAAAAAGGCTGAGGTACTTAATGCCTTCTTTGCCTCAGTCTTTAATAGCAAGACCTGTTGTCCTCAGAGGACCCAGCCCCTGAGCTGGAGTACAGAGACAGGGAGCAGAATAAATAATCCCATAATCCACAGGGAGCTACCACAGTCAGCATTCCAGTGGTACATGGGCCACCTTCAAGGCCTGGTGGAATGCCCTGTCTCCACAAATGAACCAATATCCTTTTGGTAATTGTTGTGCATATTGGTCAGCCTTGGAAAGCACATCCCATCTGAGCAATTACACCAAAAACTGGAATTTCTGTATGCCAGATAATGGGGAGTGACATTGTGCTTTGGAGCATCACCTTCTCACCAGTCATTAGCTGTAAATGTAAGGCAGAAATCCATTGTTAAAGAACCAAGGATTTCCAATTCTTGGGGTTCAGATACTGCTTTGGGAAGTTCCTTGGCCCAGATGTTCCAATCCAGTACAGGATTGCTCTCACTGTCAGTTTCACCAGGCTTACTTTTGAATTGCTTTTTGATCAAGGGCAATTCCTTTACTGGCACAGCAACTAGACAGGCTGAGAAAGGCTTTTCTGGTTCCAAGTTAGACAGACATAGGGGATCTGAGCCTGCTGCCTTGGCTAAGGTCACCCAAACATTTGGGTTTGGTTCTTCCACAGGATTCCACAGGTTGTTCCACAGGATTAGTGACCTGCTGCACCCCAGAGACACAAATATCCCGTGGGGCTGGGTGGGATCCACCCACGGGGGTGAGGGAGCAGGTGGAATGCCCCTGAGCCACTTCCCATCATTTACCAACAGCGGGGATGGATGGAGAGCAGAGGTCTCTGAGGCCAGGTCGTGGAACTTGGGGTTCATTGCAAAGAGCCTGGGTGCAGGGACCTGCTGGGAGCTGCCAGCCACAGCTTGGGGCAGGGCTGAGAGAAGAGAGTGGTAAAGAGGATGAGAGAGAGAGAGAGAGAGGATGAGAAGGTAAGAGAGTAAGAGAGTAAAAGGGTAAGAGAGGATGAGAGAGGTCCCTTTACAATACCATAAATCTTCTTCTGTGCTGAATATTCTAATTCTCACTAACCAATCTAGTACAAGGTACAAATCCTATAGCATTTACATACAGCCTATAAGAATCATTACATTACCATGCTGTGTTACATCTTAAACCCTAAAAACTCCTCTTTGGGCCCTTCTGCCAGGCCAGCAGGGTCTGCTCTGAGCCTTGGAGCTGTCTGCAAGCAGAGGGTGTTGTTTCATCAAAAGGGGATTGCCTTCAGCCAGCCATGCCATTGTTTTCCAGGTGTTCAGTAACTGAGGCATCTCAAAGCTTGATTTCATTTCAATCTCACTTACAGTTTCCATATTCTCCAAATCTTTTGCCAGACAATCATATTTATAAGGCTGTCCTGTTTCATCTTCCCCAGCACCAGGTGACTGAAGTTGGGACACCTGTCCACAGGAAGGGTCAGCAGGATGATCCTGGCAGCCTGACCTCAGTGCTGGGGAGGGTCATGGAGCAGATCCCTCCCAGTGCCATCCCATGGCACATAAAGGGCACCCAGGGCATCAGGCCAGCCAGCAGGGCTTTAGGCAGGCCCTGCACACCTCACCTGTCTTTCATGACAAGGTGACCCACTTGGTGGCTGAGGGAAGGGCTGGAGTTCAGTAAAGCCTTCTCCTGGGGACACTGTGGGCCGTGGCTGGGACAGCTGCACTGAGTGCTGGGTAGAACATGGGCAGATGGCTGAGTGGGGTGGGCACTGAAGTTACACCCAGCTGCTCACAAGGGCTGTTCCCTGGGCTCAGTGCTGGAGCCAGCCCAGTTTGGTGTCCTTAGCAGTGGTCTGGACGAGGCCACCTTCAATCTGCAGGTGACACCAGGGTGGGTGGAGTGTTGATCTGCTGGAGGGCAGGAAGCTCTGCAGAGGGGTCTGGGTCCATGGTCTGAAAATAAGCCATGGAAAGGCTACCCTCTTAAAACAAGCATGTTTGCCACTGAAGTTGTGTTCAAATTAAAAACAAAGAAAATACTACTACCAGTTTGCTTTCCCTTATGTAGCTGCCCACCCAGAACATCACCTCCCAGAAATGGCTCTTTCTCACCTTGTAGGTGATGTTAAGTCATTCATTCCCTTTCTTTTTTGCTGGGTCAGTTATGTTTCAGCTTGGGGAAGCTGTTACATTTCCCTGCTCTCCAGGCATGATGTGCAGTTGTGATTCCATGCACAGCCCTTCCCCTGGGATGGGCTGCTCTGAAGGTTGCTGTCTTTGGCTCCACGTTAGAGTGGAGATGTTTTGAACAAGACCAGGCTCTCTGTGGAGTTCAGGCTATCTTGTTCAGATTCAAAGATCTTACACAGCTCAGGGAGCTGGAACATCATTTGAGCTGAAATGACATAATCTGTTCTGTTTTGTTTTGATTTTTCTCCCCTTTTCTAGTTTTATGCTCAGTTGGTGTCAAAATCTTTCGATGGGAGTAGAGGACCTCAGCACTTGTGGAAGAGCAGCAGGGTGTGGTGGATCTGCTGGCCCTGCTGCCACCTCTGCACTTAAAAAAGCTCAGGTGACTTTTTTAAGGCTGTGCAGTGAGCAAGGAACCAGGAATGAATGTGGCTGTCACTTGTGGTCCCACTACAGCTCCTGCACTGCTGTGTGCTGTTCTCACTGAGCAGCAGCCACACCTGGGCTGTATGGCTGGTGGGTGGAAGGGTCTCCAGTCTGTCCTGCTGCACTGAAATCTGTGTGAGCTGGCAAAGGGGATGAAGGTTTCTCCAGGCTGAGTCAGCTTTGAAGCAGGAGATTGTGTCAGTGTATGGGATGTGGCTCAGCTGGGATGGTTTTGGTCCATCAGGAGTTGTCATCCCGTGGTGGGGTCTGTACTGGTGGGGATGATCCCAAGCCACAGAACAGATCTGCTCCTTCATAGCAGTGCTGGGGTTATTGGAGAGAAAAATCACTCCCTTCTCTAGGGAAGTGGTGCTGGTTGGATGGAAACCAGTTAAAGGAAACTGTCACATAAACTGGTGATTGTGAAGTGAAAGAGTTGGAGGAGCTGGGGAAGAGTTTGAGCTGGAGCTGCAGGAAGCCAATAAAGCAGCTTTGGCATGCTCACAGGGCAAGCCAAGGAGAAATACATCAGTGTTCAACAGGTACCTGAATGGCTGTGGGCACAGGTGGTGGCTGGGCAGGAAAGGCTGCACAGTGATGGTGGGAGGTCCACAGAAAATGGAGCAAATCCCAAGGGTGCTCCAGTACTATTCATCCTGCATGTGCCCTCCTGGAGCAGAATTCCTGAGGGGAAAACACAGTGTAAATTAAAAACAGAAGTGATGATTGCAGAGAAAAAAACAGGTGATGGATTGAGAAGTTGCTGTGGAAGAGGGAGGAGCTAGGGAGATGAGATATGGATATGAAATGTAAATGAAGCTTGGAGGTGATTAAGTGGACTTTTCTACAGCCATTCCTTATGCTGGATGTGGGAGGCTGGGCTGGCAGAGGAGGAGGAAAAACACCACAGCTCAGGAATCAGCAGCATTTCCCTGCTGATCATGTAGGCAGAAAACAGGGGCAGCCTCTCTGCTGGGGGGGCTGAACTGAATCAAACCCTCCAAATGCAAACCTTGGCCATGGGACTCTTGTGTCATGCAAAGGGAATCTGCCTTTCCCAGCAGCCCCCTGCAGAGGAATTAGGAATTCCTTATGACATCTCATAGCAAAAAGACTTTGTGAGACGTGGTGTGGAGGTGTGGAAAGAGGAAATGAGTGAGGTGTTTTTAATTCCAGATAATTTGTTTGGTGTGTAGCTGTGAATTAGACACACAGGGAGCCAAAGTTAATGGATGAAGAGTGTATTAGAGGAGACAGAGTAATGTTACCAAGAGTAGAACAGAATTGTTCTCACCAGGCAATGCACTTTGCAGAAGAGAGGACTGTCATCTGGTTTTATTACAAAATAGAGGTTAGCCTCTTTTACCTTTTTTTTTTTAATTTTCCTCCCCTAAACTGTACCCGTTTGTGAGGCATTTTTCACAATAAACCCCTTTTTCTTCCTTAAAATTGCAGTTTTGAAAAGAATACAAATCCAAATGGTAAAGTAATTAAGATTTCCTGCAGGAAAATGCATGTTGGCTTTGCATTTCCTGCATGTTTGGGAGCAAGAGAGCAGATCTGGTCACAGGATGAGCACTTGGATGACATTAATCTCACCTTTAGAGACTGCCACAAATCGTCCTGTGGCAAACAGGCACTTAGGAATTTGCTCAGCATATCAAACAGAAGATCTTTTTCAGCTTGGGGCAGGGAGGTTATGGATCTCTTTAGTGGATATCTTCAGTGTGCTGCTGTAGCTACATCACTCCTTGCACATGGGAAAATCCTGAATCCCCAAGAACTTTCCCTCTCAATGCCAAGGTCTGAATCCTGATGCTTGCAGGCTCTTGATAGTTCCACTTCTCTGGGGCATAATCCAGATCCCAGAGAAAACTCTTATAAATCTGTTGTGCATGTGAAGGAGATGCCAAAGAATACATGACAGCCTCAGATCCTGCTGTATCCATAAGTGATTTCCATGGGGTGTCCAATGTGTGTGGAGAACTCCAAGAAAAACCTGGCAGCATAAACTGGTGGAGACCTGGAGCAGTGTTAGTCTTCCTTTTGTTTTTTATTATTTCAAGGAAATGCTTGTTTCAAAGAGAAAAGGCTTTAATCATTTGGCTTGTGAGGGAGTTGTCTCTTTAATCTCTTTCACTTTGGTTTTGGCTTCCTTCAAAAAATCTTTGCAGCACTGGTGTCATTGGTGCCTGTTTGCTCAGATCAGGCCTTCCAGAGGGGAATGAAAGCAGTGTTTCCTCATTTAGAAAAAGAAAATAAAAAAGAAAAAAGAAGTAAAAAAGGACAGAAAAGACTATTGCAGCACCAGGTTTTTAAGGTACCAAGCCTGGCTTGCATCCCTGAGATGAAAAGGAAATTGAATATTGTGTTTTCTAAAGGACTTTTTTTATCCCTGCTGGATATAGATCTATCAGCCAAATATTGAAATAGAGGCACCTGGTTTGCTGCAAGGCTCCAGCTCACATGGAGCCTTCATCCCCCTGCCTTTGATTTCCACAGGGAACTCAGAGCCACAGGAATGCTGAGCACAAGCAAAGCAGTCCTGATAGTTCTGATATCGTTTTCCTAAGCTCTGGGAAAACCTCAGTGGTCTGGTGGAGCACTGGAGGGGGGCCTGGGAAGGTGCTCTGAGCGTGGCCATCCCCAAACCCTGAGTGCTGGGAGTTCAGGTGTTCACATCAAAACCTTCCTTTGCCTTTGGCTGTTGCTGGAGCTCTGCCTTTCCCCCAGCCTGTCACTGCACAAGACAATAATCTGTGTCCATGCTGGAGGTGTGGAGTACAAATTAAAATCCAAGTTAGTTTTAAAACTGACAACCACCTTCTGTTTTCAGCAGAACATCTTATGCATCACTAAATTCTTTTTCCTCCCACTTCTTTTGTTCTCCACTTTGAAAATGCACATGAAACATGCCTGGTAATTAACAAGATGGTACCAGGTTTAGGGGGGAAAACAAGTGTGTTAATTCTTTTAAGGCAATGTTAAAAAAATATTTCAAATGTTTCCCCAGTGGTGGTTGGGATTTTACCTTGTAAAATTGCATGAAAAGCGAAATCCTGTTCTGTGATGATACCAAACTGTATAATGTAAGGTCACAGGGTTCAAGGAAACACGTTTTCCTAGAGGAGATAGAAGTGTTTATCTAGTCAAGTGAGTCATTTTCCTAGAGAAACAAGTTTTTTAACAACTGTAGAAAATTAATTTTCTGTAGGGAATAGTGAACCTTTAATCTCAGCTCCCTGCCCAGCATTAGGAAAATCTTCACTGGAGAGTGACTGGTATCTGTGAGCCTCATGATGGCAACATTTCTGATGAACACCAGGTTTCTGAGTGCTTTTCTGAGCACTGCCAGCATGGAAAATCCAGCCCTGATTTGGATTTAGCAGTGGGGCAGCATCTTGTTTGAAAGCAGCAAGCTTTCATGTGTTTACAGCTTTGGGTTTTGGCAATGCCTGTGTGTATTACCTGTGAGCAAGGAGCCTTGAATGGCTTTAGAGAGGCAAGTCATGAATTCAACTTCATTTCTTCCCAGGGCTCTGGGAGGCTGAGGCAGGTAACCTCATTCATCTGTATTTTAAACTAGAAGAGAATTGTACCATTTCTGGGGGTTTTAGATAAATAAGTGTGTTGTTGCAATTTTTTTTTTTTTTTGAAAGCAGCAACAAAAAATCCTGAATAATAGTGTTTTCTTTAAAGCTGGTTGATAAGAACCAAGTCTCCCAAGACTGGGATGAGTGATGGTTGTGCTGTGCATGCAGTTGCCTGATCCAGTTTCATAGAATCACCAACTGGTTTGGGTTGGAAGGGACAGTAAAGATCCTCCAGTTCCACCCCCTGCCATGGGCAGGGACACCTTTCCCCAGACCAGTTGCTCCAAGCCCTGACCAGCCTGGCCTTGGACACTTTATTGGTCATTGTTTTACTCTGCAAAATCACTGCTGTGCAACAGGATGCAGCTCTGAGTTGTATAATGATGGTTCAGAACAGGAGAAAATATCTGTGTGCTCCCCCCAAAGCCAGCAGTGGTTATTGGAACCTGCCATTATCCCAGAGTTACAGATGAAAGGGACTGCAGACTCAGTGAAGACAGAGGTGACCAGACAAAAATAATGGGATTTGAGGAGTCTGGTAGTTCAGTGTGTTGTGAATTGAATTGGTAGAATGCAAACTGGGAAGTCCTGCCCTGGGACTGAGCCACACAGGGGCTGCTGCTGCCTTGGGCTGCAGAATTCCCCCATCCCTTTGCTGAGCTGTGTTACTCAGCTCCCACTCACCTTGCTGATTCCATGCAGCCATCCCCAGTAAAAATGGGATTTGATGTTCTCTCAGCAAAATTCATGTATGAAGAAAGGAATTACTAAGCCAGAAAATAAATTGCACTTACTGTGTGCTTTCCAGGCGTGCCTGGAGCTGTTGTGCTGGTTCATACTGTAGAGCTGCTGCTCACTGCCTGTGCTTCAGCCTCTCCCTCAGCTGTGTCCAGGTGTCTGTTTGATTTCCCTCCTTCTGGAACAGCTGCCCTTGTCTGACAGGTCCTTGCAGCCAACACAAACCAGGGATGATTCATTCACAAAATATTTCTGAGTGAGGAGCTGGACTGTAGCTCTGCTCTGGTTTTACACTGCTTTAACTGCCCTGATGGGAAAGAAGTGGCTCCTCAGAAGGTGGTGGATAGCAGTCACATCTCCCCTTGGGGTGCTTCTCCCATCTTGCCCTGCTCTTGGTTCCAGGTAGGAACTGTCACTGCAGAGTCAATAAACCAGCTGAGAGAGGCTCCTGGGACTGAGGATTTCTGCCAAGTTGACCTTGGTATGTTCCAGACCAGTAGGGCTTCCTAACATGCTGAGTCCCAAGCACTCAGACCTGCCTTGCTTCAGAGGGGCAATGCCTTCCCCAGCAGCTGTCAAGGTTCCCCCTGTGTAGGGGATGTTTTGAAATGAAAGATGTTTTCACCAAACTTGTTCTGTTCTGACAAACTAATGAAAGAATATGCTGCATTTTCCAACACAGATTATCCTCCCTTCCACTAGGTTTCACTTGGAGTTATGGCAGATGTGCTGTCCTACTGCCTTAGGGAGGATAGACATTTGCCATTGTCCAGAGTGGGGGGAGACCTGGAAATCTGGAGGTTACCTGCTCTGTGTTACTAAAATTTCTAGACAGTTTTAAAGCTGTCTAGAATGAGCTTAGGTCTGCATGGATGTTTGCTCTGCTCTTGGGAGAGAGGTGAGGAGAAGTGAGAGAGTTGTTTTTCACTCTCTTAGCTGAACAAGCTCATTTGTACAGTCACATTTTTGGCAGCCTCTTGTCCCTCCTGGTGCATCCAGGGCTCTGGTGTGTTTCTACAGTGTCATTCATGTCAATAGGCTACAGTGTGTAATATTGGCTTTTGTTTGCCACCTTCTGCCAGAGAAGGTAATTTCTGAAAGAATAAATGGCTGTTTTGGAGGCTTCTCTTTTGCAGCTCTTCATCAGGAGGATTGGCCCTGCAGAGGCTGTGAGGTGTGCACTGGGAATGCCATGTTGGTAATATTTAGAGCCATAAACATTCTGGCTATTGGACAAGCTCCTAATTGCTTCAATCTCTCTTGGTCTTACTCGAAGTTGGGTAGATCATTCAAAACAAGATGGTTGCATTTGCATTAATCTCCATACTTAGGTCAAAGTTTCTTTTTTTTTTTTTCCACCTCAGACAAAGATGAAAAAAATAATTTTCCACTTGTAGTTTTAAATGACAGGTGTTACTGTGCATATGATTGGTTTTGTCATATCCTCCCCACTTATGTGCTGCTCCAATTGGACTCTGCTCAGCAGGGCAGGCCTGTGGTGCTTCTAAAATACTTTAAAATTTCCATGTGGACTTTGCCCTGGATTGGTGTCATAAGAGAAGCCATCAAGCAGAAATAAATAAAACCAATAGAAATGAAACTTTCATGATTCTTTGATTCTTCGAGTTGCATTTTTTCCAAAATAAGTGGAGACAAGGTATTCCTTGCAGGTGTTGGAATGGAAGTTATTGCATTCATTCATCAGCAAGCTGATCTCTGTTGCTGTTCATGGAAGGCAGTATCTCAAAAATACATTCTCAGTGTCTGCAAAACTGTGTGCTGCTGAAAACTACCAAATTATGTTCTCTCTTTCTCCTTTCTGATGAGCAGATCGATAAAGGAGGCATTTCCATAAGATGGTATTTACCCTCTCTACAGTTGAAATACAATATTTACAGTTGCAAATATTCTGCACAGCTGGTAGCTGGTTTCTCTATCCTGCTTTTATGATAAGTTTACAGTACATTGCTATTGCAATCCAACCTGTTTTCTTGACTGCCTCAAAAAAAAAAAGACAAGGCAGCTGCTTTGAGGTCTTGTGTCGTGTCTATGCACAAGATGTGTTTACTTGGGTTAAATTCTGAAGGGAACCTTCCTGGAGATGGTCAGTATCTTAAAACAATCACCATTCAAATAGGGTGGAAAGGAGGAAGGAATACTAATGTCCTGATGATGTATCTGAAGCCATGAAGGGGTTTAGACTCAGATGCTCGAAGGTATTTAGAAGTCTAAGCCTAGCTTAGGTGGTCAGGTCATAACATGCAGAAATCTTTAGAGACTCTGGAGAGCATGGAGAAGGTCACAGGATAAGGACTAGCAGCAAGCCAGTGCTACAAGCTGCACCCAAAGCACCTTAGTCATAAGTGCCTTAATTGTTGGGGTGTTTTTCACCTCTAGCTTTAGTAACTTGGAGGTGCTGCCTTTATTTTCAGAGCTCATTGTCTTTCTCCAGGTAAATGTAGTGAATTTAAGCTTGTTGGGTATGAGCTGGATTTTCTTTGTTACCCATCAGAGGTCTCCCAGATGTTAAGGGTCCAGCCCTCTGAAAATCCCTGTTATCACAAACTCTACCCTCAGCAGTTTCTCAGTTGTTCAGAGGGATGTGTGGGGCTTCATGTGTAAATGTGGGAGTGGGGTTTTTCTCAAGTAAAGAAAAAAAGGAAATCATGAAAGTCTGTGACAATGTTATATGCTTGTCTTTAGATGTGTCTTATAAAAGTGTTTTTAAGATGCTCTTCAGGTCTTATTTTAAAGGAATAATTTTCTTGATAAGTTTACAGTACATTGCTATCACAATCCTACCTGGTTTTTTGGCTGCCTCAGAAAAAAAAAAAAAATGACAAGGCAGCTGCTTGGAGGTCTTGTGTAGTGTTTATGCACGAGGTGTGTGTTTACTTGGGTTAAATTCTGAAGGGAACTTTCCTGGTGCTGCTGGTGCTTCCGTGCTGAGTGTGAGCATCCCGGGTGTGCTGGGGGAGCAGCCTCAGTCAGACACTCCACTGCTCATCCCAGTTAACCTGGCTGTGGATTTCTCTAACCTTGTGCATTCCAGTCACTTAGGGGGAGCCTGAACCAAGTGGAAAATGGGAAATTGTGGGGCAATAAAATTGCTGGAATTTGCAGAAAGATGGCCCGAGTTGGGTGTTTGACTTTGGTGACTCTGGGGGCCTGGGAATCTTTGAATTTCTTCTGCAGTTCTCAGTCAAATATTTTTCTCATTTCTACATATTTTTGTTAGTCCTAGTTAAATCATTTATAGTGCAAGAATTATTGGAAATATATATACACACATGTATATAAAATTTACATTTGCCCAGCCCTGTCATCTTAACAACCTTATTAACGTTTTCATGTCATCTTTCCAATTAGTAAATCCTTCTCTTTTTTTTTTTTTTTTGTCAATATTCAGCTTGCAAGTAAAAGAGAAAGCTCCCTTGGATTAGATTTACATGGTGTCTTTCTCTTTGATGAAAGCACTGATTAGCAGGAGTCGTTTGGTGTCGCTCCCCCCGAGCTGCTCCCCACACGAGCTGTCAGCTTTCATCAGGAGCAGGAAATGTATGTTTGTAAAGCAGAGCTGTTATTAGCAGAATTCAAACTATGGGAAGGTTGGGTTTTTTCTTTTCACTGGCAGATGTGTTAGAGGAGTAGGGAAGTGTGTGGGCAAGTGTGCTTTTTGGTTTTGATCATATTTTCTCCCCTGCGTTTTCAGTTATGGCATTGTTGAATGACTTACCACAAGTTCTCCCACCTCTGTGAAAAACAAGTACAGTGTGATAATGGGTTTTTGTTGTTGTTGACTGGTACATCAGGTCCTCTGTTAGCAAACCAGTTAAATGGTGAGTCACTCCAGGGAGTAGGAGTATTGCAGCATGCAAAAAAAAACAGTGGAGGAAATTTTGGATTAATGTAAGCAGAGAAACTATCAATAGAAATGCTGACCATTAGTGTTCCCTGAAGTAGAACAACCTGGCTTTGAGGAGAAGAAAACAGATTAATGTTGGTATTAGCAATGAAGTCTTATTTTTTTCTGTTTGGCCTGCAGAGAGGAGCTGGGGTCACTGTCACCCATGCTCATGGGTGAGGGGACAAACAGCTGGGAGGGGCTGCTCCACTGGGAGCAGAGCTGGGAACTGTGTCCCTGCTCAGGGTCCATCACCTGGCTGTGGGTCTGAGTCCCCTGGGAAAGGCTGGAGGCTTCCCAGAGTGAGATCCAGGGCTCTGGGAGGTGAGCAGGAAGCTGCTCCAGGAGCTCCTGGAGCACTCATGGGACACTCCTGCCCTGCCACCCCTGTGCCAGCCCTTTCCTTGGGAGGAGGAGCAGCGTGCACCCCTCCTGCCAGAGCCTCAGAAAGCATCTTCTGCTGGTTTTCACATCAGCCAGCAAGTGTCCATTGCAAAAAAAAAGTAGCTTTGAGTGTATTTATTTGGAGTATTTGTGAAAGTTCAAGGCTTTGATTTAATTGGTTTTACTGGTTCTGTTAGCTAACAGAAAAAAGTGAGGTTATGTAATGAACATGGTCTTTTTAATGGTAATATAAATGTTTGCTAATTACCATATGGAGATGAAGGTCATATTAATTACAAAACGGTTCTTGCAACGCTACCAGGCAACCATCCTTTTAATTTTTTTTTTTATGGGAATAATTAGAGATAATATGCATTCAGGACTGACAGCTTTTCTTCATAATGTTTTCCAGCAAAACAAGTATGGCTGTATTTGAAACTAATTGACTGCTGTGTGCCCTGCACATCTGTGCTGGGTGGTGGCATCGACATCTCAGCTGCACTTTGGCCAAAAAGGGTAATGAAAGCAAACAGCCAACACAGCAGCAGTGCTGGAGCATGTTTGGCCTTCTTAAGCATGGATTTAAAATACAGATGAGAGCTTGTGCCAAGAGGCTGCTTGAGAGCCTCGGGTCTGCTCTCATTAAAGACTGTGGGTTAACTCTTGTGCCAGCAGTGTAAATACCAACTGCCTGGAGTGCCATGGGCAGGAGCTGCTGCTGCTCAGCCTTGTCCTGTATGGGGCTCTCTCTCTTCTGCTGCATCACTGGTAGATCTGGAGTGGGATGCAGAGCTTTCCTCCGGGGCTGGAGAAAACATTGCCCATATTGCCAACCATGGCAATGGTGAGCTCTTCCCTTGCCTTGTTCCTGTGCAGTCTCTGTGCTGGAGGGAGGCACAAATTCAGTGAAAATGTGCAAGAAGAGCTGTGCCCAAGCCTTTCTCCTCCTGGACATGCTCCTGAGGCACCTGGTGCACGGACATGTGTGTGGGAATGGCCACAGGCAGTCTGGGCAGCACGGGGTGCTGGCTTATAGGTTGTGCAAGGATGGGAGTTCAGGCACTGCTGATGGCCATGAGCAAGCTGGTTCCTCAGTCAGGAGTGGCACAGGATGGCTGATGCCAGTTTGGGCTCATGGTTTAGCTGGTGGTGCTTTGAGGTGCTCTGGGCTGCCCTGGCACTGTGCTGTGAGGTGGTGCCCACCATCCCTTCTGCTTCTGAGGCACACGAGCACTTGTGGGGGTGCAGTGTCACACTCAGCCTGGGAGAGTGGAGAGGGGTTCCTGCTTGACATGAGCCACAGGTGGTAATTGCTGCCTTGCCCTCCACTGCCATGACTTTCCAAATATCATGGAGAGTGCCTTGGAAACTCCATCAACCAGTTCTCTTCTCCAGGACTCCAGGATGCATTTCCTCAGATCCTATAGACAGTCAGGTTCCTCAGGTGGTCATGAACCTGATCTTTGCTTACAGTAGAAGGGACTTTGCTCTCTGTTCTTATCCTGTTGTCCATCCACTCCAGAGGTGTGGGAGCTGTGAGCCTCTGAGCTGGTTCTACTGGTACCAGTGGTACCACTCACCATGATGGGGCTGGTCTCAGTGTGCAGGCAGCCTCTGCAGGCCCACTGCTGACCTCAGGCAAGTGACAACCTGGAGCAGTGATGGAAGAACTGAAGATTGGTGATGGGTTTTGTGTTTGGCATCTCCTGGCATGCATGTGCACATTATTTTGCCTGTGTGGGTGTGCATTGGTGCCATGTTGTACATGAACTGAACCAGCCTTCTGAAAATTGCAGTTCTTGTGCCCAGGCATTCTTTGATTGCTACAAAATGATCTCTACTGATCTGGGTTTGTATGAATCATTGTGGGAATAAAAAGATGGCAAGTCTGGCAGTGACAGGCTCTGTTCAGGGCACCCCTCCCCAGGGGCTGTGCACACAGCTGTGGTTTCCCCTGTGCGTGGCTGTGCCGCTTGGACGAGCCATGTCATGGCTGAGCAGCTTCTTTACCCTCCTCCTGCCCACACTTTGGAAGATCATGCTGAAGATAAAAGTCAAGAGGAAAAATAATCCCTTGCCTGTGTTTCAGCCTGTGCCAGGATTTAGTTTTTAGTCCCAAACTCTTTGCTGTTCAGTTGTAGATGTTTAATGTGTCACTCAAGTTGAACGTTGTGATGACAGCAATCAGATTCACTCGAGTTCTTTTGTGCTGGCACAGTGCTCTCCCTCGGATAGGTGTCAGCAGAGGGGGTTGAAAAACACCAATGTGCCATGCTGAACTGAGCTCAGAAGGATTGTGTGCACAGAGAAATGGTCAGTATCTTAAAACAATCACCATTCAAATAGGGTGGAAAGGAGGAAGGAATACTAATGTCCTGATGATGTATCTGAGGCCATGAAGGGGTTTAGACTCAGATGCTCGAAGGTATTTAGAAGTCTAAGCCTAGCTTAGGTGGCCAGGTCATAACATGCAGAAATCTTTAGAGACTCTGGAGAGCATGGAGAAGGTCACAGGATAAGGACTAGCAGCAAGCCAGTGCTACAAGCTGCACCCAAAGCACCTTAGTCATAAGTGCCTTAATTGTTGGGGTGTTTTTCACCTCTAGCTTTAGTAACTTGGAGGTGCTGCCTTTATTTTCAGAGCTCATTGTTTTTCTCCAGGTAAATGTAGTGAATTTAAGCTTGTTGGGTATGAGCTGGATTTTCTTTGTTACCCATCAGAGGTCTCCCAGATGTTAAGGGTCCAGCCCTCTGAAAATCCCTGTTATCACAAACTCTACCCTCAGCAGTTTCTCAGTTGTTCAGAGGGATGTGTGGGGCTTCATGTGTAAATGTGGGAGTGGGGTTTTTCTCAAGTAAAGAAAAAAAGGAAATCATGAAAGTCTGTGATAATGTTAAATGCTTGTCTTTAACTTATATCTAAGAGCTGTCTTATAAAAGTGTTTTTAAGATGCTCTTCGGGTCTTATTTTAAAGGAATAATTTTCTTGATTAGAGAATCACTCTCTTAGTGATTTTTGTTAATAAAATGTGTTATTGCTGATGAACCTGAAGGTGACCTTCAAAAGGAGGAAACCCTGAGAGGTCTGTACTGATGCTGTAGCCAGGGCAGCTGGGTCATCACACAGCTCGACAGGTGACGCCTTGTTCTTTGGGGACATTGTAGAGACTTTGGGGAAAAAAACTTACATGGACATCACACCAGTTCTGAGCTGGAGTGGGACTGAGAGTGTCAGGCTGGTGCTCAGAGCTGGAGGAGGTCACAGGCTGCTTCTGGTTTGTTTGGGACTTGTCTAAATACCAAAGCTCTTGCCCTACAAACAAGGGAATAACAATAAAATACCAGATCTCCTCTGTTTCCTCTCTGTTTGGACTGTCACCCACTTGAGTTTTTACATCTTAGCTCCACATGCTTTCTGATCCACTGCACTGTTCAAGGACACGTTCCACATGAAGTGGCTGTGTGAGGAGATGCTTGGCAGCCACCCTCGTCCCCAGGCTGCTGAGCTCTTGGGACATCAAACCCTCTGGAGACCAGTTTTAAGTTCAATGCTTGGTCTGTGTCACCTGCAAAGCGAAAGATGTTAGTGTACTCTCTGTGGCATGCCAGGGTGTTTGCTCACCCTGCTGAGGGCTGGAGTTCGGGCTCTGGCTGCCTTGTGTCCCCCAGAGGTGATGTGGCTGCAGGGAGGGTCAGGGTGATTGTCCTAAAACGATGACAGTCACAATCAGACCTGCTGCTGTCTGCTGGCTCAGGACTGATAAGATCTCAGAGATAAGGACCTTTGTGCCAAGTTCCCAGGTGTCACTCAGGAGCTCACTGGAGAGCAGATGACAGTGAGTGCTGACAAACTCAGCTGTGAAGGGTGAGACAATTTATCCCAGTTTCAGGGTGTTTGTTTTTCATCTTTTTGCTAGGTTGAGAAGATGCCTTTAATATCATTCCAGTGATATGAAATGAATGGTGTACTGGCCTAGGGACTAAAAAGCACTCCAGCTTAAAAAATTTAATTCCTCTGTACTTTAATCAGGTAGAAAATGAGAGGATTGTTAAGCCTGTGTTTTCTTTGTGGCAAAGACAACTTAATAGCAGTATGTAGTGTGCAACTGAGCTAACAAAGTTTTAGAAAGCCAACAGAAGTAGGTAGCTGGTAGCAGAAGGACGTGTGTGTGACAGCTGAGTACAGAGGATGTGGTGACAGAGGAAGTCTGGAGATACCGGCAAAGGGAGTCTGGCAGCAAGAAAGAGGCTGGTGAGAACAAAGCAGAGCCTGTCGTGGCACTGATTGCTCATCCCGTTTGATCAGGGAGGAGGGCGCTCAGGGAGCAGCTCAGGCAGAGGGAGGGGAGCAGGGCTGGGGGGCTGCAGCTGGGCTGGGGGACATCCCTGCTCAGCCCCTGCAGCCAGGGTTAGGGGACATCCCTGCTCAGCCCCTGCAGCCTGGGCTGGGGACATCCCTGCACAGCCCCTGCAGCCAGGGTTAGGGGACATCCCTGCTCAGCCCCTGCAGCCAGGGTTAGGGGACATCCCTGCACAGCCCCTGAGCCAGAGTTAGGGGACATCCCTGCTCAGCCCCTGCAGCCAGAGTCAGGGGACATCCCTGCTCAGCCCCTGCAGCCAGGGTTAGGGGACATCCCTGCACAGCCCCTGAGCCAGAGTTAGGGGACATCCCTGCTCAGCCCCTGCAGCCAGAGTCAGGGGACATCCCTGCTCAGCCCCTGCAGCCAGGGTTAGGGGACATCCCTGCTCAGCCCCTGCAGCCTGGGCTGGGGACATCCCTGCACAGCCCCTGCAGCCAGGGTTAGGGGACATCCCTGCTCAGCCCCTGCAGCCAGAGTCAGGGGACATCCCTGCTCAGCCCCTGCAGCCAGAGTTAGGGGACATCCCTGCTCAGCCCCTGCAGCCAGAGTCAGGGGACATCCCTGCTCAGCCCCTGCAGCCAGAGTTAGGGGACATCCCTGCACAGCCCCTGCAGCCAGGGCTGGGGACATCCCTGCACAGCCCCTGCAGCCAGAGTTAGGGGACATCCCTGCACAGCCCCTGCAGCCAGAGTTAGGGGACATCCCTGCTCAGCCCCTTCAGCCAGAGTTAGGGGACATCCCTGCTCAGCCCCTTCAGCCAGAGTTAGGGGACATCCCTGCTCAGCCCCTTCAGCCAGGGCTGGGGACATCCCTGCACAGCCCCTGCAGCCAGAGTTAGGGGACATCCCTGCTCAGCCCCTTCAGCCAGGGCTGGGGACATCCCTGCTCAGCCCCTTCAGCCAGGGCTGGGGACATCCCTGCTCAGCCCCTTCAGCCAGAGTTAGGGGACATCCCTGCTCAGCCCCTTCAGCCAGGGCTGGGGGACATCCCTGCACAGCCCCTTCAGCCAGAGTTAGGGGACATCCCTGCACAGCCCCTTCAGCCTGGGCTGGGCTCAGCACCAGCAGCTCTGGGCAAGGAGGGAAGGAGGATTTTCTCCTGGAACTCAGGGTGAAACCCTTTAAGTTTCACACTTCTTGAAGGCATTGCTCAGTTCCCCTGGCCTGGTGTTGGGCAGGCTTAGCTGTGCCTGTGAGACCCCAAGGGACGGGCTGAAATACAACGTGTGTAATCTGCCCTGGCTTTGGTTTCCTTCCAGCCCTGTGGGTGGCCAGGAGGAGATGGAAGCTCTCCAGTGATGTGCTGCAGTAAGCTCTGACCCCGGGAAGGACAGAACAGGAATTGTAATGGGCCACATTTGCTGTCTGGTGGGCTTTGAGGGGGAGGCTTTCATGGGACACTGGTTTAAGAGACCCCAGCAGTGGCAGTGCCACGGGCCCTGTCTGTTCAGCTCCTCATGCAGCTGCTCTGTCACATCTCACCAGCAGCCCCCAAACATTCACCATGAGCATGGGCTCTGACCAGGACACAGCCTGCTCACAAAGCTGCAATGACAAACCAGGTCTTCAGTGTGCAGTGTGGAAAGGGCAGCAGTGCCCAGTGCTAAGGTAGCCCTGCCTGCTCATTTGGCAGGCAGAACCTGGAAATAAGAAGGAAATTTTACCAGTGGTTTCATGTTGAGCTTTTCCAGCCTGCAGCATGCTGTAAAGCTTTATTAACACTGCAGGTTTTGGGTTTTTTAAAATGATTTTATTATTTTTTAGACTGCTTGTGTGGGCCAGCCCTGGCCACACAATGGTGGATGGGGTGGCACACTGGTGTGTGTGTGCAGCAGCCTGCTCTCTGTATGTGCAGTCTGTATTCTTGCTCTGTAACAACCACACCAAAGCCTTTTCATCAGCTTCCTTTCACTCCAGTGTTCAATTCTGCTCTCAACACACGTACTAGCTCTCAAATTTACAGGCAGGAACTTCTTGGATAGAGTAATATTCCTGGGCCACCCTAGCATGCAAATTTCAAATTTAATATCTTGCGGCAGGTCTGTTCTCTTTTATGCAAATTCTAATGTAAGATTATGTTTTATAGTTGTAAATTAGAAATTAAAGTAAGTTATGCAGGGGAAGGGTATGTGAAAAATGGTAGTCTTGGATTTATATTTTTTTAAATGAGGTAATCCTAGTTATTCAAGTAATACAGTGATGTACATCCTCTTAAAAGGAGACCTGAACAGCAAACATGGTGTAAATGGGTACTTAGCTCCCATAGCTGTTAATGGAGAAGTGGTTGCTACAAGACTGCCTCCCTCAGTCTCCTGACTTCTCTGAGTGCATTTTGAGGCAAACAATAGGTTAATTGTTCTGGTGTAGGCAAAAGAAATAAAATCCAGACATGGCTCACTTCTGTTCCTCTGTAGCCCCTGCAGCTGAGGGTGTATGGGGGACCTGCCTGCAGGAGGGAAATGGGCTGGTGCAGCAGGGCTGGGCTCCAGCTCCTGCCTGGAACCAGTGGTTCCTGGGGGATAGCAGCTCCTGACACAGCTCTCTGCCCTTAATTTCTGTTCAGCAGATCTGAAACCTCTGTGACACACGGTGGAAGCTGGATCTGGCTGTTCTGATTGTCCCAGGCCTTTACATGGCAGCTTCACCTGGCCCATTCCAGCTGTGTGTGGCCAGCACTGGTGGCCTTGGCTGGTGAGCAGCTCCTGCCATGCCATGCTGACAAATGCAGGAAAATCAGGAACAGCACAGGGAAGGGAAAGGCAGTAAGGGAAAGTGGAGTCATTTTTCTTTTGGAGTGCTGCTCACACTTGTTCTAGAAGCAGCCAGAGCATTGGAAGAACTCAGATACCCTGGGTATTCACACCACACAGGCTGCACTTGTGGATTGGTCTTCAAGAGTGGCCCTTTGTGGCCAAAAATTTGCCGTGAGATAGATGAGAGAAGAAGGGGATAAGTCAATAATAGAGAATCCTTTTGTGTATAACCAAAGAGTTTCTGAACACACTCAGTATTTAGATTTGCTTCATAGAAATCAGTATCTTTTAAATCACTGAAGGGTGTGATGGGCTCTAGGGCTATAATAACTATACCCAGCATATTTAAAAAAAAACTAAAATCAAAAGTATTTCACAATGATGTTAATTGCATATGGATAAGATTTTGTAAAGCAATTTGGGTTCTGTCTCCCTCACTGACTTTCAGCAGTGCCTAAGCTGTCGTGCTTCAAAGCAGCTTTTGAAAATGGAGTTTCCAGGGCTGAGCCCTGTACGTGCTTTTGAAATCACTCCTTAACTCTGAAATACTTGTCTTTTTCTAGATTGCCTGTTGACAGGGTGTCTTTTTCCTTCCCTTAGTGTCTCCACAGGAGATAATGTGATGGAACCCTTGGAGCTTGGGCGTGGGACTGTGCCTGGTCCCAGATGGATCAGGCACAGCCTTGGCTGGCCACAGCAGCCCCAACACACACAGCAGGGCTCACAGAAACTCTTTCCTAGCCCTCAGTGCAAGGAGCTGAAGAAAAACACTGCTATTATGGGCTGTTCAGTTCATTTCTTTGCAGATCTGCAATGGCTGACATCTGTTTGCTTTTCTTTGTGGTTTTGGAAAAGAAGAGAGAGAGGATTTGGATCCAAAATAGCTATAAGATGGCTTGACATGGAGTAGCATGAATAGGCTTGTTTTGTCTCCTCCTGTTATGAATCACTCTCCATATTAATTTCAGACTTTTTGTCGATGTGTATCTGGCCCTGCAGAGCTGCACACCACTTCAGCTCATCCTATTGTTTGAAAAGAAACACCTCGTGTTTATTTGTTTTGTGTCAGAAACCAGGGTCCCACATGGAGGCCTGGAGAGTTGGCTTGGTGACAAGCCCCAGCTGCCAGGGGGAAGTTCAGCCTGTTCAAAGGCTCTCCCTGAGCTGGGGGATTTCAGGTGCTGTCCCACCCCTCCAGGCAGAAGTTCACACATTTGTTGTTCCATTTCTTCATCTGCCACCTCCAGCTTTGCCTTTTGCCACGACTCTGCAGGCAGCCCCTGGAGTCACCACGCTCCTGGTGCCCAGGGCACTGTTCAGTGCTGTGGAGGGGCAGTGGTGGGGCAGTCCCACGGCCTGAAATGTGCACACAGGGGCTGCCAAGGTCTTCTGTTGGCTGCAGTTGCTTGCAGAACCATCAATTAGAGATTTTTGTCCTCCTTTTTTTTTTGCATTTAGTATCACTCAACTTGCAGTAAAGGTCCTTTCCTACTCTTTGGCCAGATGTCATGGATTTCTGCCTCTGAATGGCTTTCCCATGAAAAGCATAAATAAATACAAGTCTTCAAGCTCCTGGCAGGAAGTCAAGACCCCCTCCTTTGTTTTGTTGAACTTCTTTTTTTCCCCCCTCTATTTCTCAGACAGATTAATGTCTTGTCTTTAATGGCCTATTTTGGTCAAACATCAAACCCACCCATCCTTCTGTGTGCCTGGAGGAGAATGTGGCCATTTTTGGGATGAGGAGGGCAGCCATGGGGAGGGGAGCTGAGCACCTGCCCACGGGGAGCAGCAGCTCTGGGTTTGTCTTCAGACATTTATTGTGCCTTTTGTGTTGGTCTGGGCATCAGATGAAAATGGCAGAGGCTGTGGTGATGTACAAGCTGTGTTATGTTGTTGCTCAACAGCTGATCTGTGCCAGGAGTTCCTTTTGTGTGTACAAGGGGCTGAAGGTGCAGTGGAGCAAATGGAAGGAAGGAGAACCTGTGGGTCTTTTGGTGTGCATGATAATGCAGTGCTACTCCTTATTCTGTATTCCTGCACGGGTTTGACTCTGCTGTGCACTGGTGGGGTCCTTTCTTCCTGCTGGCTGAGGGATAACTGGAGGTAATCTGTGGGATCAGATCTTTGATTCACTGTGTTTCTATCCCTGTAATGTAAAACTCAGGAGCTGGGCCCCACATAGAGGTGTGATACCACTTAAATAACTATCCTAATGGGAAGGAGGGAGGGAGGAAGGAAGGAAGGAAGGAAGGAAGGAAGGAAGGAAGGAAGGAAGGAAGGAAGGCTGGCTGGCTTTAAATCTGTCACTGGGTTCCCTTTTCAAGTCCTTCTCTGATACTTAGAAATTTTTTTTATTGGAAACTAAGAGTCCCAAACCACGCTGAGATTCCTGGAATGGTAGTTAAAAAACGAGTAGCTGGAGTAAAGAAAAAGCTCATTGTGCAAACCTTTGCAATGAAGTCACTGGCATTACCAGCTGGGCACTAAATGAGTGGGCTGATTAAAACTGGGAGGAGCTGTTTGCATTTCCTTACATTTCCCTGGGAATGTTGCGTCTCATCTGAGCATACAGCCAGCTGCAGTTTGCTGTCCTTGTGGCACCTTCATGTAGGGAATATCAGGCTGCAAACCTGGGAGCTTTGCTGGCAACACCAGTCACCAGACAAGGGACCAATAAATTCGAGCACTGGGATGTGTGTAGGAATAAGAATTTTATGTATCCTGGTTTGCTGCACACCAGCCCTCATCCAAACACTCTCTGTGGCCACTGGTTTGTTCTCAGCTGCCATCCTTGCAGTGCTGCTGTGCTGGCTCTCTCCTCTCCCAGTCCTTTTGTGATTTGTGAATGATTAAGATGGAGTCAGACAGAAAGCAGAGTTGGCACAGCCAGGCTGTTACCCTATTAGAAGGTCCAGATGTACTGAATAAGGGTTCCTTGTGGTTTCTGATGAGGAAGAAACAAAACAGTGCTCTAGTTAGGTTTAAAGGATTTGGTAAGCACACATGTGTCATGGTCTAACTGCCTTTGATGGGTACCAGATGGCAAACAGAAAGGGGAGGATGGGGCTGGGGGAGGCCAGAGCACAGAGGGGGGGGAGGCAGAAGGATGGAGAGGTCGTTTGTGAGCCTCTGTGGGGAAATGTCACGTGCAAAAGGTGCTTATTTACATATGTAAATAGGTGCTTGGCCAGAGTTCAATATGTATATATGTATAAAATCGTTTTTCTGCCCACTGGCTCACAGAAGCCTGTTGCTTACCATGGCCTCTCTTAGAAAGAATGGCTCTCACTGTGATGTATCTCACATCTCTGTGTGGGTTTGCAGCCACCTTCATTTCCTGAGGAGGGTGAGGCTGCAGCTGCAGCTGGGAGGTTTGGTGGGGGTGCTGGCCTGGCTGACAGATCTCCCCTGTCTCCACTTGAGTTATATCCAGGGCTGAATCTCAGTGTCAGAGGGAATAAGCTGTCACACAGACACGGAGTGCAGGGATGTGCAGTGCTGCCAGGGGCTGGCTTTGGGAGAAACAGACATCAGGTCACTTCTTACTACTTGTTATTGGTTTCTAAGTCACTGAATCCTTGGGCTGATGAGATTTTCTCTTTAAAAAATTACATTTGTATATAATGAGTTGGGAAAGAGAAGACAGCCCAGTGATTTATTTGTGTGCAGTGGTTTAAACACTGTAAATTGTCTCAAGTCATTCAGTCCTAAAAAAGCCAAACACTGGAAAGAGTTGAAAGGATTGTGTATGGCAAAAGTGCTGGAAGAGATCTTCATTGACATGTCACCCTTTTCCAATTTACAGCCTATAGGACACTGCATCTGTAACCAGATTCTGTCACTTAGATAATTTGGAAAATAGTGAGATATTAGGATTAAAAGTCCAGGCTAAATGCCTCATCAGGGTAAACCAGCATGGCAGTTTGGCTTCCAGGGAAATGTATGGATTTATATACCAGCTCCATGTCTGCCATGGTATGTTTTCCACTCTTGTGCTGTAATTCAGTACAGCTTGTACAATAATGCAGATGAACTGCTGGCAGGGAAATGGAGTAGATAAATCTTTTATGAGTCCAGTGTCCCTGAGCTGTGCTCAGCCCTCTGGGGAGCTGCACAGGAGCCAGGCTGGCTCTGGCAGTGCTCTGGTGTCTGCCACAGGGTGAGAGGTGGGAGCATCACCTGGATGTGGTCCCTAAAGTCTCTGTTGCTGGGGTAGCCACTGCTCCATCTGTCCCATATAAATGGGACAAACACATCCCATGGAGAGCTCTTGCAGTGACAAAATGGGTGCCAGCAAAGCCCAGAGCATTTTCCTTTTTCTTGCAGGAGCAGGGAGGGTGTTATAAGCAAAGCTGGAAAAATGTTTTGCCAAAACCTATTTGATTAAAAATAAAACCAAGTATTTGATATAAATAAAATGTTTAGAAAAAATGTGTCAATTCCCATATAATTTCCATGGAGAAACATTTTGGAAATAAAAAATATGTAGATCTAGAAAATGTCAGAATTTAGCTGGGGAATTTTGCAGGGTAGTTTTATGTGCATGCCTTTCTCCCATGTTATTTTTGCATTTCACAGGCTATTGAGTGATCATATTATTGAGCTGGCATAATGTGCTGTGATTTGATACATAGCTAATGCATTTATTTACATTTCTAAAGTGTGTGTATTTAGATACACATGATTATTTGTTGAATCAATAAGGGCAGCTGCTATTTAGTATGGTCTGAGCCCCCTGCTTTCCTGTGTCAAAGCGTTTCATTGCCAAAACTAAAATCTGATAATTTTGACATGTCTGAAGTTGAGCTGAAGCATGATTTGAATCACTGAATAGTGAGGGTTAGAAGGGTCTTTGATCCAGCTGGAAGTTGGGCTGCAGGTCCTTTGGTCCAATCCCTCTCCTCAAAGAAAGCCAAGCTCAAGATTTTATTGGCTTGCTCAGGGTCATACCCCTGTGAGTTTTGAACACATCCAAGGTGCCAGTTCCTTGGACCCCCAGTGCAGGATTACTGTCATGGTGAAAATTGTTTTCTGATATTGCAGTGTCTCTGCTGCAATGTGCTTGTCCTTGAGCTCTGCTCCTCTGGAGCCTGTCCCCATCTGCTCCACACCCTGTGTTAGGGGGGAAGGCTCTAGGAAAGTCCCCTTGGACTCTCCTCTTGAACAAACACATCTCCCTGGGACAGCTCCTCCATCACGTGTTCCAGCCCCAGGGGATGCTGGAATGTCCACCTCACACTGCTCTGTCTGGTGACAGTGACAATGCATTGGCACAAGCTGCAGCCTGGGTGGCAGCAGGCACCACCAGCGTGTGCCCTCGCTGGGCTCTCAGCTCCATCTCCTCAGCCCCTGTACCTTCTGCTGCCAGGGCTGGCTGATTAAAGCCTCTTCAGAAATGTTAATTCTCCCCGTGGTCCCATTCCCAGAGCCTAGTGCAGCCATGGCCTCTGTGCCAGTGTGGGGGATGCTCTCCCTGCAGTGCAAATCACAGATATTTTTATCTAGACAAAAAGTGTTTCAATTAGTAATAAACAACAGCTGTTGTGGAGGAATTAAAAATAATAGTTGCTCAACTCATATGGTGTGGTGCCTCGTGCAGAGAATATGTGGGCAAAAAGAGAACATTCCTAACAAAATCCTGAGAACTTCTGTTTTATGACATTTACTTAAGCTGAAACTCAGCACTTGCATTGGGGGTGTTCTGTGCTGGAGGAGCCCAGGGAGATGTGCAACCCACAGCCACTACTGGCACCCTGCAGCTGCTGCTCTTACCTGTTCTGAGGCATCTCCAGGGTGGGGATTTGCAGGCTTGACCTGTATTTGGCTGGGTGGGTGTCCCCAGGCAGCCCAGAAGTCGCTGGGTGAGCACCACTGTGGCTCTTGCAGGTGTTGTCATTGTGGCCTGTCTCTGCCCCAGCCTCCCTGCCCTGTGTGCCAGGTGTGCACCATGATGTGCCAGGGGGCACACACAGAGGGAAGGAGAGGCTGTGCTGCAGCTCCTCAGTCCCTGGCATGGATGGCTGTTGTGCATCTTCCCATCTCTGTGCCAGCAGATGCCAGGATGTAAGCAGATCTAACATGGGCAGCTGAAACCAGGAAACAAAGGATGCTGGTGTGCAGGAGCCTTGGGAATACTTGGCTCATCCTGCCATCAGCAGGCTAAATATTTGTAATTTCTGTCATAAAAAATTCACCAGCTGCAGAAGTCAGTAGAGGGGAAGTAGTAAACATGACATGACATTGCTTTTCTAGCATTGCTGAGAACAAGAAATCTCTTCTTTCAAACAAAAGCCAGACGTTGCTGCCTGGATGGACCTGAATACTTTTAGGATCTTGTCAGAAAAATGTCTGCCCCAATTCAGTCATTTAGAAGAAGATCCCAGGTCTCTTTAGAGTAATAAGGCTTGAATGTAATCTCGAGCACAGTGATTTAAAGTGCAAGGAATGTTTCTTTACCCTGCCTATTTATAGGGCAATGCATTTTTAATATTGAATGATCCAAAAGTCAGTTCAGGAAGGATATACAATCAAAGGAAGGAAATAGGTCATAATTTCTCATGAGGGACTGCATGAAACCTTCAGTCATCTTAAATTCCCCATCCAGTCCATTTCCCTGGCTAGTAGATGGTGCCAGAGAGGGGGCTCGTTTCGGGGTTTTGTCCCAGTGATTTGGCATAGCAGCAGCAGCAGCATGTGTTGAACATCTCAGCTGGGGCCTCTGGGGCCACAAAGGTAAAACTCTGCCCTGTGGTGAAAGCAGATGGGCTGGTTTCTCTCTCCCTGTGGGAATGAGGCACGTGCCATTGCTGTAGAGGAGGAGCAACAGCCACCCCCTGAGTTACTGGAAACTTCTCTGGCTCCGTCGCTGAGGTCCCAAAGCCCTTATAGCTTCAATGAGAAATAAAATTATCTCTCTTATTTATATCCAGTAATAATTGCTTCTTCTAATTGCCCTAGTTTGTGAGTTTCTTCCCAGCAGGTTAGGCTGAAATTTCAATTTAAGTTTGATTTGCATAATCACTTCAGCCTCTTTCCCTTCTTCCCTTCTTTCACTTGACACGAGGACTTGCTTGTCCTCCCCTGGGCCCAGATGCAGTCCTACAGGTCTGTGCCACGGGGGGAGTGGGTTAAACTCAGCCTCCTAGTCCAGTCTGTCTTTCAGTGCCACCTCTGAAGTTAGATTTCATTTATGCCACTCCTTGGCAGCTAATGATGGCTGGGCTGAAGATGTGGGTGATCACATTGTGGGTGAGGTGGGGAGGTTAGGGGTGCTGTTGCTCTTCTTCCTGAATTTTCCTTTCCTAGAGCAGTGTGTTATAGGTACATATTATAATACTGGCTTTTTGCAAATATTAAAATAAATTTTATATGTGTCGTGTTGAAGTAGCTTTGTTATAAAGATGTAGTTTTTATTTCTGTTATTAATTAAGCTTAGTGAAATAGCTGATATAAGTATACTTGTGTTAAAATGCCTACTTAGATAACCTCCAATGAACATATAAAGAAAACACCTGCCACAGATACAGCAACTATCAGCACCCACTGTCTAAAGACAGTGAGGACCAAAGCCCAAAAACTAGAAATAATAAGAATAGACTAAAACCCACTATTTTTCCCACTTCTGTCCCAGTCTTCTAAGATGTGAAGAGCCTTTAGTCAAGCTGGAGGGAGAGTGGAAGGTTTCTGGTGAAGGGATTTGGTTGATCTGGGGTTTGTTTTCAAAGAACATCACAGATTTTCTTTTTGCCTGTGATTCTCAGTTCACAGGTTGTGATCTGTAGAAATTTTTGGAAGGAGCTGGGATTTCCCCTCATTACAGCAAATGGGTGCTGGTCATCAAAGGCATTTGAATTCCTGGGGGTGGTTTGCAAAGAAAGGTGAGGAGGGGTGTTTGTGTTGCCCCAGAGCCTGAACAGCTTCCAGATGGGTGCTGTCCCTGTGGATATTGCATCCCACTGAGCAGAGTGGGGAGGAGATCTCTGTGGGTAACCCCTGCCTGTGTGTGCTGTGTCCAGGGGACTTGGGGAAAGTGGGAATGGGGAACCACAGTCAGCAGGAATGTTTTGTTACTAACTCAGCATCTGAGCACTCAAGCACCCATTTTTTATTGGATTTGGGTTTATTTGTGGCTTTTTTAGTGCTTCCTCTAACCCTAAGGGTCCTAGATGTGATTCTGCATTCTAGTATTAAGAAAGCAAATGGACTCTTAGATTTAAAAATAAACTCTGCAGGAAAGAGGCTACATATATATTTTGCTTTTAAATTTCTGGGGTGTTTTATTTATGTATGTAAATGAAGAAAGGTACCTGCATGTGGCTTTTCAGTGTCTAAAATGTATGCAGCTCTTCTGCCAGGTGAACAAGACAGTCACCTTCTTACAAAACCACCTTATAAAAATCCAAACACTGTCTGCAAATTAAAACACCCAGCCAAACTTTTTGTTGCTGAGGTGGCTCTTGGGCCTGAATTTCATTTCTAAACAGAACTTCTTTTACTCCTGAGAGGGGCTGCCCTGTCCTGCCCATGCTGTGGCCCTCAGTGATGCAGTGGTGGGATTATTTATGGGGGAAAATGAAGTGGCCTGTTAGGGCAGCACCAGTGAGCTGTAAAACCTGTCACTGGCTGAGCAGGGAGGAATCCTCACTGCCACCAGCTGAGGCACATGCTGCCACAACCCTGTGTATAAAGACAGCAGAAATCCCCAGCCAGGGCACTGAGGAGCTCAGGCTGATGTACCCCAGGATTAGATTTGCAGCCCTTTTCCAGCACTGGCAGTAATTGGAGCTCTGATGAGTGTTTGCCAGTGGCACTGGTGTGGGCAGCTGGCCATTGCCTATTGCAGTTTGGATATGGTGAGGAGATGGTAAGAGAACAAATAAAAATAATCCCTCAAGCTGCAAGAATTGTCTCTGAGCCAGGCCATGCTGCTCTTGGAGCCTGGCAGGATTTTGTCATGAGTGATGACTGGATTTGGGCTCCCTCATTTCCTGCAACATCACATTTGTTCCAAAGGGAACACATTCTTTTGAGGAAGCAGAGTTGTGGTGCTCATTGGGAAGCCCAGGATATGTCTGGCACTGCCCTGTTGGAGGAATGGGGATGGTATGGCTCAGGTGGATGTGGAGGAGAGGCAGGCAGCACATGAGGGGATGAGTGTGTAGGATAGACAGCACATGTGTGGGATCTGTCTTGGCTAGGAAACCAAGGAAATGGTGGTGAGTACCAGTTTTGACAATGAAAAACATTAAAATTCTGCTTTGCAACATCTGCAGCTCTGTGTCCCATCTCCCTCCCCTCCTTCCAGCATGCACATCTCCAGATCCTTCTCTTGTGCTGGGCAGGAGCCTTGCATGGCTGCTGTGGGCTTTAGGAGCAGTAGGAGCTCATCCATGCTGGCTGACTTGGTAGCAAACCTGCTCCAAGAGCTGCAGTGATGTCCCTTGGTGTTCCCAGTGTAATAACAAGGAATTAAATACAGTCATGTTCAGTTCAAATTCCATTTGAAATACAAATAGGTAAACCTTTAAATTAAATGCAGAAGAGACAGTGGAAAAAGAAAGTTTGGTGAATGTTTTTTGTTTTAAATCTTCTGAGAAATCCTACAAAGGGCCCTGAGTAAAACAAGGCCAAGTAACAAGAGAGGGGCTCTCTCTGCCTTTTGATTCAGAGGCACACAGGAATGTTTCATCCTGGCCTTGCTCCTGGAATGGCAACCTGTGTGTCTTGGGCTTCTCAGGCCAGGGAAGGAAGGGGCACAGCTGAGCTGGCCTGACACCTCTGGTCACCTACTGAGTCCCCTCAGGCAGCTTGTTTTAATCCTTCTGGAGCACAGTGAAATAGAACCTGCTGGGGTACTGTGGGCTCACCTCTGCCCGTGGCCTCCCAGGAGAGGGAGTTGCTGTGCTCTTCAGAACAGGCCTTTGATACCTATTACTAGCTCAGGACCACACTTAGCTGCACCTGGAATTCTTGGTATTGTATTGAGCTGTCTGTCTACCAGCTGAGCCCAGATCTCCTCATGCAGAGCAGAGCAATCCCATGGACTCTGCTGGGCTGAGAGCAGCCCCCGTGTCCTGCCCTGCACCAGCAGGTGCTGATGGCTGCACATGGCCTTGGCCACAAAAGCTGCCACGCTGGCAGAGGAGAGGCTGGGTTTGTGTGCTGGAGCACCCCAGGGTGCTGTGCTGGCCCATTGGTGGCTCTGGTTGGCCCCCACAGGACAGGGCAGGTCAGGGTGACAGTTTTCAGCTGCTGGAATTCCTATGGAGACAAGGGAACGGGGGAGGGGTTGGGATTTAGCACAGATTTGCTACAAGCTGGGTTTACAGCTGGTCTGAGAAAGATTTAGCAAGATTTGGTGTGTGCTTTGCTTCACAGAGTGACAGGTAGGTAGCTGTTTTATTCCTGAGTTCCTCTGCTAGGAGAAAAGGCTGCGAGATTTGGGATTGTTCAGCCTGGAGAGGAGAAGCTTCAGGGTGACCTAATTTTTGCCTTCCAGTGCCTTAAGGGAGGCTGCAAGAAAGATGGAGAGAGACTTTTTACATGAGCCTCAAGTGACAGGACAAGTGGGAATGGCTTCCACTGCCAGAGGGCAGGGGTAGGTGGTTGTATGCTGGGAAGAAATTCTTCCCAGAGAGGGGGTAAGGCCCTGGCACAGGTGCCCAGAGCAGCTGTGGCTGCCCCTGGATCCCTGGCAGTGCCCAAGACCAGGCTGGATGGGGCTGGGAGCAGCCTGGGACAGTGGGAGGTGTGCCTGCCAGGGCAGGGGGGAAGCAGGGTGGGATTTATGGTCCCTCCCAACCCAAGCCATTCTGTGATTCTATGATTGATTGATTCCCTGTCTGCAGTGTGCACAGAGATTCCACTTCAGCAGCCAGCAAAATTGGTTCCTATCAGAGTAAAATTGGTTCCTATCACTGTTTTATTAAGGGGGAAAAAGAAATGTTGACCTGTGAGAGAAGAGTGTTTGTCTCAGGTAAGCGTGGTTGCTGGCAGTGGGGCAGGGAAGGGTTAAGCTGCCCTGGCTGCATGCAGCCCTCCCTCCCTGTGCTCTGCAGCAACCCTTGCAAAATGAGCCCCAGGTGTGCAGAGGCAGCCCAGCACACAGAGCTCTGTCAGGAGCCCAAACCACATCCAGCAAGGAGCTGATAACCTGTCCCAGGAGTTGGGAGTGATTCCTCCAAGCTCTCTGCAGCAGTAGCAGGGGGAGCCAGGGGGGTTGGTTTTTGTTTGGCAGTCAGGCACACTGCTGGGGGTGTTGTGTGCTGTGCAGAGCTGAGCCCCAAATGTGGCTCTGAGATACTGCTCAATGGGTGGAGGAAGAGTCTAAAGGGTGATTTAGCAAAACAGCAAAACCTTGTGAGAGCTGCTGATAACAGTTTGGGATTTGGCTTCAACTGAGCCATGCACAGGAATAAAGCTCTTGGAGTAGAGTCTCAGGGCTGGTGGTTTAAGAAGTGTCTCTTTGTTTTGAACTGTCCAGTTTGAGCACTGGTGGCTGGGCTTAAATCTCACAGAGCCCAGCTCAAAATTTTCCAAGAACTGAGGCTTTTTAAAGGCAATTCAAGTTGAGTTCCCCTCCTCCCACCATGAGTTTGGAAGATCGTGGCAGAGGCTGCTCAATTAAAATGTAATTTAGCTTTCCTCATCTGAGATCTAGTCCTGTTTATTCTCATGAATAGCCTCGTGGCATTCCCTGAGTTCTAAATATCTGAATTTACTCTGAGACCAACTTGTTTGAAAGCCTGGGTGGCTGCAGGACAGCCCAGCAGCTCCTGGTGAGCTTTCTGAACATGATCCTTCAACTCTGGCTTTTGCTGGACTCACAGATTTTTGCTGGAGTGGGTTGAGACAGAAAGGCTTGTTTGGGTTGCAACATCTGAGAAAATTGATTTGTGTGTTCAGTGAACATTTGAAAACCAGATGTCAGGGCAGTGGATATGCTGATTATTGGAATCAGGGAAGAAAACATGCAACCCCCAAATCCATCTGACATTTTCCTGCCTCTTTTGCCCCAGGAAGCTTCCTACATCTCAGACCTAGAAGAGTAAATAAAATTATTGATGTATTCCTGATAATTGACCCCAACCTGTCTGCTTTGGCCTTTCAGATACATTGAGATATTCCATTCAAATTATTATTTCATTTGATCTCAGGGGCAAGTATATAAGTATCTACTTATATTTGCAAGTATTTGGTTCTCTAAAACTATTAACCATGCTAAGCAAGGCAGACTGTAGTAGGTGAGTTTTGAGAATCCACTGATGATATTTTAAGCCCAAGTTAACTGCAAGTGCTTTGTGTGATCTGTCAGTCAATCCAAAGAGAGTCTCATGATGGATAGACAATGTGTTGGCTTGCCTGACACCTCTCAAAGATTCTGACAGTGACAAGGATCAAACAGTGCTGTCTTTCAGCTGCTTTGTCTTCAGCTTCCTCTACTGCTGCTTTGTTTATGTTCAATTATAATATATTGTGGGATGGACCCAGTTTGGAGTATTGGGGTGAAAATGCCCATGGTGTTTGAATCCTGGATTCTGGGTGGCTGGATCTCTGTGCTGCCAGCTCTGAATCCATTTCTACATCTTGAGTTTTGATAAAATAGGGATCCATATGTAGGCCTGATTCAGTTTTCTCATGGTGACCTTAGTAAGTATCATGTGCAAGACATGTAAATGTGGCACCTGGGGACATGGGTTATTGCTGGGCCTGGCAGTGCTGGAGGAACAGCTGGACTTGATGGTCTGAGAGGAGTTTTCCAACCTAATAAATTCTGAGATTCCATGTTTTGGTGTCACTAGAAAAAAATAATTTATTTAAAACAAAGTCAGCTTTGCTGGAGAGTTTTAATTTTGAGATGGAAAAATTATGGTCACCCCATGGCACTGCTCTTGGGACTTACATTGCATGTGGGTTCCTTAGGGAGATCATCATGCTCTAATTAAAGTCCTTGGAGAATGGGAGTTGGTTTGGGGCAATTAGAATAGGCAATAGCATTTAATGAGTGGCTCAGAGGATTTTCCATGCTGGTCATCCCTTATTTCTGAGATGTCAAGGACTGCTGCTTGGGGGGGTACCATAGCTGGGCTGCACTTGTGGGCTGCAGGCAGCGGGGCCTGGGAAGGGGAGATTGCTTCCAGCCCTTCATGTCTGATCCTGTGTTTTGGGCAGGGAAAGGTGGGCTTGGTGAGCTCTGGACAAGAACTCAGATTTTTCTCCCCTGTACCCCTGACTTGTGTGCACAGTGGGGTTGTCAGGCTGGCTAAGTAGCAGTTGAAGTTCAGGTAGTTCTCACTGTTTGGTGCCAAAGCCATGTGGGTTGTTTAATCGTGTTTTTTGGTAGCTGAGTGATGCTGGAGAACTGTCAGAATGATTTTTAACAGCTCCTTGGAAGCTGGAGCTGGGCTTTCCAGGCATACACACACTGTGCTGCTGGTGTGTAGGTAACAAGAAAAGTACCTGATTTTCAGTGACAATGAATGTCACTCCGTGCCCTCTGATTTGTCTGAACATCCAATATTGCAATTAGACAGAGCACAGTACACACAGATGACAAAACAATTAAACAGCAGTGAAACATAAAGGGAAAAAATTAACAAGGAACCAAATTCATTTGACACAGAGATCAAAACATATCGACGGTGTCTCGCAGCTCTGATCATTCCAGAGCTGTGCAGAGCTGATGCTCACACACAACCTCTGATTAACATTAAGTGGGGCTGTCATTTTGACATAGCTGGATAAACCAATATTGAAAAATCTATTAAATATATCAGGGAGCACAAACCTTATTATGTTATTTCGGCTGTAATTAGGTGGGAGATAAAATCCTAAACAGGGAAGTTCAGTGAATGTTGTTGTGATGGCACAGACACACCTGGGTGTTTGTAGTTTTGAGGGGAGCCAAGGACTGCAGGGCTGAGAGGTGACTTTGGGAATATGCACAGAACAGGGTTGTTACTGCCATGGTATTAGCTCCAGTTCTCCCTGAGACAATGACAGTTGTAATGAATGTCCTTGCATTTAACTGGAAATAGTATTCAGTGCTTTTAGAACCCAGAGCCTCCCTAACTGCTTCTTTGAATAGATAAACATTGCTATTTAGAAGGATTGCTTTAAGATGTTTTGCATTCTGTTCTGATTAATAATGGAGGTCATGCTACTGAAAACCTTCACATGCGAAAAGTGCAATTTTAAAAACAATTCTCTTGGGAAAGCAAAAATAAAGACACCTTTTTCATTTTCAACACCGTTGAGGTGCAAAGCCAGGCCCTCCAGAGCAAGGAGGGGAAAGCTGAGATTTCTTCAGCTAGAGTTTTGTGCACAGAGGACACAAGTTTAGTTTTATTATGTGGCCCCATCAGGTTGTGTCCATGCCAAGTTTGTGACTTGATCCAAGGAACTCGGTGCTGCGCCCTGAGCCAGCAGCTGAAAGAGCAGCTTTGAAGGCTTTGAGCACATTTTGTGTGTTGGGGACCAGAAAGTAGCTCCTTTGTTTCTTGTTATTGAGGGGGCATTTATCTTGCCTCACTTCAGTTGTTGAAAGGCTGGTGTCCTGTGTGGCTGAGGACTTGTGGAAGGTGACTCCCATGTGGGGATGGAGGGGAGCTGAACCCTGGCTGAAGGTGCCTCTCTCCATTGGCAGCAGGACCTGGCTAGGCTCAGTGAGGGGATTTCCAGCAGGAATGTCTAGTCCCCATCCTGGTTTAATTCCGTTCTGCTGGAATGAAAAAGCAAAGAATGGCATATTGTTTGCTGACTCACCACCAGTGCACTGCTGTGCAGGGAGCTGCTGCCTTTCCTGAGCATTTGACAGGTCCAAGCCCTGGGAAAAGGCATTAAGTGAGCATCCCAAGTTCACCCAGGGGCTTTGTGACAGGCAGTGAACGTGACTTTCCCAAATGGCACTGCAATGCGCAACTAAGAAAATATTTCTCAACTTCTCAAAGCTTTTCCTTCTCCTCATGTGTCCCAGAGCCCTGTGGTGAGTGAGGGATGAGCACCAGGGTGCTCCTCACACACTGCTCAGCATCCCTGGGAAGGAGCTCCCGGGCTTCCGCTGCGATTCCGGGAGCTGGGGAGCTCCCTGGGAGCTGTGGGCACCTTGCCATCAGCTTCAGCCAAGCCAGCATTTTATCTTCATCATGCAGCCCTGCCTCATTCTCTGTCCAATGTTTGAACTAACTGAGGCATAAATTCAGCTCTGATGTTGGTTGGTAAGAAGTGAAAACTGAGTTTCTGCCAAACCAGGATATATTTTCAACTATATTTAAAAGGGTCCCGTCCCAAGAGTTCAGGACCTCTTTCTAATAAAGTTTATGATAATAGATTTAACTTCTATTAGTGTACTTGCCTTAGTGTTTGCAGGGAAAGAGGCACTTTGAGAAACAGAAATGATCTATGTCAGGCATAGAATGCTTTGCTCTGTCTCATGTACTTTAGTGTTGGAAGAATGAACAAATAGTCTGTGAATAAATAAGGGAATATTTATATTCTTTCTGGATCTCAGCTGCCTGACATGTTTCCTTCTGGAATGCCAATGAGTTCTGAATAATTCCTGCAGGCAGTCATTAATCCTGCCTTCTCCTTCTCCTTTGCTCAGAGCAGGGACACCTAGTTCAGATGTTATCAACCTTGAGGCCATTGGAGCTGCCCCAGCTCCAGCCCAGCAGCTGGCCAGCAGTCTGAAATGTCACTTGTGGGAGCAAACAAAGCACCATCAGCACCTCCACATTTTGGCAGGGGCATGTGCAGCTGAGGGGCAGAGAGCTTGTGGGGGGCTCTGTGCTGGGGAGGAGGACTGGCAGGTTTTCACACCTCACCTCTGCACCATTACAGGAGATAAAGTTTGAAAGGAGGACAGAGGACACTGATTTCTCTGGGACACAAATCTGATAGCAATCTCTGCAAGCAGAACCTTGTCCTGGTGCTGGATAAATACTTGTGGGATAAAACACTATGTAGTAAGGAGTCACAAAGCATATTCCCAGATGGACAGTTGGTTTTGGAACTCTACCCTTTTTTATGGTGCCAGGAAATAGCAGAGCAGGAAGAGTTGTGTGGATATTTAGATGCTTTTGGGACGTGGTTTTATTTCAGAGTAGCTCTGGTGGTCCCACCTGGTAGCATAGGAACAGCCACCTTCTCTTGCACCACCACCAAATGTGCACAGCCAAGCTCAGAGCTGCTGGAAGGACATCTCGAGGTGGAGGTGACACATCTCATGGTGCCTTCTCTCTCTGGCTCTGCTTATCTGTGTGTCCTCTGCAGCTGCTGCTAGTGTGACTCCAAGTAAGGGGTGCACAGCACAAGCATTTTACCAACTGAGTGCAGAGCTGAGCACAAAGCCCAGCCTGGAGGGCAGTCCTGGGCTGATAGAGTTATGAGGAATGTGTCTCTGACTTCTGAATACGTGGATGTAATCTTACTTGCTGAAATGCACCAACAGAAATGTAAACACTAGTGATCATTAATTTTATTGCAGGTTTTTTTTTTTCCTTTTTAGGAAACTTGGAAGTGCTGTAAATTTGGATTTGAACCATCAGTGACTAGAGTTCAAAACATGGGCTTGACTCTTAACAAGATTTATATGTGTACTTAATGATTCTCTTGAAAGAGTTTCCAAGTGGAGCCTTGCTGTCATTAGATCTGAAGCATGTGTTAGGGTACATGTCAAGTACATGTGTGAGGGCTCCTCATTCCCATTAATGCAGAGTGAAGAACTGCACTGGCTGTGAAGGAAAAACATCTCTGGCTGTTTGAATTGCAAGTGCCATGGAGCCTGCTGGACACACAGCAAGACCCAATCCTTGTCTTTCCTTGTTTCCAGATTAACTAAATACAGCTAGAAGGATTAGCCAGTGATTTAAAAATCCACTAAAAGCAAGCTGTCACGTTGGAAAGTAACTTTGCAAGGGCTGTGACAGAAATCTGCAGGACACAGGGTGTGTGTGCCAGGAGCAGGAGGGCTGAGAGCAGCAGGATATGCAACGAGCTGTCATGTCCCTGCCTGATGGGATCCTCCTCAGCATCACAAATTCTCCTAAGCCTACTCAACTGGAGAACAATGAATGTATTTATTGCTTTCAAATATTATTGGGCTCAGAAGAACTATAAGGCTTTAAGCAGTGAAGTGTGCCCATTTGGATGGAGAGCAGAGATGGGCTGTTTCTGAGAGAGCTGCTTGGAAGGATGGAGCTTTTGCAGGGAGGGTGAGGAACAGCTCAGGGAGAGAAAAAAGAAGTCTAAGCCCATAAATGGGAAACGTTGGTGTTGGTGTGCTCGGGATTAACTGCAAGGCATATGGCATGTAACTGCAGTGGGGATGATGTTTCCAGCTACTTTATGTATTTGTTCTCTGGGAAAGTAGATGAAATAGCAAGTGTTTAGTTAGAGCCCAGCCTGCTCTTCCCCAGGCTGGTTATTACTCCACGACTGACAGAAGGGCTGAGGAGCAGGTAGACCTCCTGCTGCAGAAAGGAAGCAAGGGAATGTATCAACAAGCAGACAGAAGATTTGCTTAGGGTTTCAAAGACAACGGTTTTCAGCTCCCCAGGTACAAGCCCTGCCCTCCTCCCAGCACCTTGGAGTGCACCAGCACTTCTCAGGCTTTCTCCAGAGTGGTTGACTGTGAGTGTCCTGCTGGAGAGGACTGCATCAGGAGATGGTGCAGGTGCTGCCCACAAGGATGACTTCATTGCTCCAGGCTGTAAAGGCTTCATGAGTGTGTGTTTTGCCAAGAGGAAACACCTGAAGGCTCTTCTGGGATCCTGTTTGTGTAGGGCTGTGGTGGTTTGATTTCTTTCCTTGAAAGCAGGAGTCCCTGGGTGCTGGCTGTGCAGGAAAAGAGCCCCCATGGCCACGTGCTGTGCTCCTGTTGCTGTCTGGCTCTGGAGCTGAGCACTTCCAGGGAGATTTCCAGCATTCCCACAGCTCTGTGCTGCACACAGAGCCTTCAGTGTGGACTCCCACTCCAGCCCTGGCTCCAGGATTGTTCACTCATCGTGCTGACAGCAGCGTGCAGGCACCGTGCTAACCCAGGCTCAGAGCAGCCTTTATTTATACAGCCACTGCCTCCTCCAAGCAGGCTAAAAATAAAAGCCTTGCTCTGAGTAAGCAGATCGCCTCTCTGTGAGATCCTGTGATGTAACTGGGGGTTGTTTCCCTGCTGCAGGGAGCAGGGCTCAGCCAGAGCAGGGTGTCTCAGGAGCAGCAGGGCTGACAGTGTGACAAGTGCCACCTCCCACGCCCAGGCACTTGGGAAGAGGCCCCGTGGCACAAGGAAGTTCACACTCATTGACTGCCATGGGTAGCAGCTCCAAAGCTGCCAGAGAAAAGAACATTTCAGTGCAGAGCCATGTCAGGGAGAGAGAGGCTGGGAGCAGGGCAGCCTGACAAGTGCTAAAAGGGGCTGCAGTCTGCACTGTGTCATCATTAAAGTGGCTGCCATTAGCTGGCGATGCACATTAGGGAGTGATACCAGGCACATCCAGCCTTTGCTCCAGTGCCCTGAGGTGCTTAGGAAAATCATGTGGTTTCAAGGAGCCCCTCATCACATTGTGCTTTGCACTGCAGAAATTAGACCTGAGCTGGTTACAGCAGGGTCTGGGGAGCTGCTGTGTCAGGTGCTGCAGAAACACAGACCAAAAGGATTCTTCTCTGCTTGGCCAGGGGAATTCCCCAGCCAAAATCCACCCACCACCCCTCAAACATAAAAGCAGTGAAGGAAGCTGAAGGACAGAGAAACCAAACTGCACATCCAGGGTGACAGAAACAAAAGGCAGTGAGTACTGCCCAGTTCTGTGTTCTCTTGGTCACAAAGTTTAGCAAGTCAGCTTAGATTTGTATAATTAATATCCTAAGTTGCTGTCAGGGAAATTCAGTGGGAGAAGAGTTCTTGTTAGCTCCATCCTGAAGCTTTGCAGAAATCCTGGGGCTTGGGGTGATGTTTTATAGAGTGCCTCTTCATTTTCTTTAAGACCTTGATGCATCATCTCTGCAGTGAGACCGTGCAGACTCTCCTTTGTGAGCACATTCTGCTTGGGTGGTCAGAGAAATGAGTCCTCACCTTGTAACTCTGGTTTCCCAGAGATCACAGCATCATTTTTCCTGGCAGTTCATTTTCTAGATACTTCTCTCTCAGAATAACCCCAAAATAGGAAAAGAAAAGGCAAGACTCATCCAGTGGGTGACATTTGTTCCTGTTCCTTTCTCTGCTGCTGGTTCTGAGCTGTGCAGAACAGACACAGAGTAGTTGTCAAACTGTTTGCCCTGGGATGACTCTGTGGCAAGAAGTTCCATGAGCTAATGTACTTACACTGAAAATTGTATTACCTCTGTGATTCCACCAGCTCCCTTTTGCTCTTACAGAGAAAGGAGGTCTTTTGGGGTCATTTTCTGATGCTTTCAGCAACTGAAGAGATATAATTGCCAAGGAAACACCCAGCTGTAAGGCAGCCGAGCTGCCAGGGCCTGAGTGGAGGTGGCTGAGCAGCTGTGAAAGCACAAAGGCTGGAGGTGATGGGAAGGGAGGAAATCAGAGTGCAGGACACCCTGAGTGTGATGGAGTTGGGGAAGTGCTGCTTTCCTGGGAGCCCTCCCTGCTAGTGAGTGGGGAATCTGGAGTGGAAGGGGAAGCAGGTCGCTGTGCTCCCAGGATCCCATCTCTGCCCAGCAGGAGCAGAGGCATTGCCCAGAGCTGGGAGCTGCTGTCCCATGGCATGGGGACAGTTTGCTTGGACCTGGTGCCACGTCAGCTCCCTTAAAGCCCTCTGCAGCCAGGCCTGCTGCTGGCTCTGCAAGAAGCCTGCCAAACCAAGGCATTAATGGTGCTCTGTGGAAGGTATCAGAGGATCAGTAAAGAAAATGTATTATTATAGACCTTCTGATGGTAGAGAAATCTTTGCAGTTGGCTGTTACAGAAGCAGAATTTTGTGTAATGATGAGAACAGACATTAGTATACACCAGACATGAGATTTTACAATCAACTTTATTAATTTTAATTGATTATAAAATAATGGGGGATGCATTTAAGAAGACTGTTTAATTCACTGTAATTATAATATGCCTAATTATTAGAAATTTGATGGTGCAATAAAGGTATTAAAATAAATAGAACAGTAGAGGTTCTCATTAAAATTGCATCTGACCTCTGTGCATTGATATGTGCTGGAGTGAATGCAGTAAAATTGGCTGCAATGTGGGAGCAGTGGGAGCTATTAATTCCCAATTCACAGGTCTTGGCAAGCATGATGCAAATAAAGTCAAATTTAACTATCTGTCTCACACAAGACCAGAGAGGGCTCTGCTGAGAGAACAGTAGCCTGTGAATCACTGATGAGTCCAGTTGTGCAGCTGCTGCAAATGTGGGGCTTGTGGCCCTGAAACTTTGGACACTTCACAGAAATTGAAATGATGCCCTTCACAGTGGTGTGAGATCCACACCTGCAGGTGTGTGGACACTGCTGTGGCACAAGTGTTTGTTTCAGAGCAAGATTTACACATTTGGGTGCTTATCCTGACCCTGAGCACTTGGACTGGAAATCTCTCAAGAACTGCTGTCTGAAGGCTGTTTTAGATTTTCACTGCCAGACCCAGAGAACATTTTGCAGTCTGGAAGCAAGCAATGATTGAGGGCCAGATTTGCAATTTTTTATTTTCCTTTGGGTGGGGAAGAAATTTGTTTTCCTTCTGTGGTGTGGGAATTGTCTCAGTGGGTTGTTTCCACTCCCCCTACATCCTTAGGTGCTGTGAGCACACAGGATGGAGCAGGGCAGGAACATGAAGCCCTCAGCTGAGTTAAAGTAGCAGTGCTGCTGCTGCTGGGCTCACTGCTGTCTCTCCTGGACATTGGTTGCTGTGTCTGAATGCCCTGAGAAAAAGCTGAAGCAAGTTGGTGTTTGTCACAGCTCTGAAAATGTGGATTTTGATTTTTGCAGTGGACAGTGTCCATTCTGATAAAAGCCATTGGGCAGTTATATTGAACTTGTTCACATATTCCTGAAAAATGAAACTGCATAGACTGGAAAGGAGGATGCTACAATGGTTGTAAGGGACCTGGTGTATTATAGGCCAGTTGTTTCCATTGAGATGTACAAAAAAGGAAGCACTCCTTTTCTGTGGTGTTTTATATAGGTGAGCAGTTCTTCTGGAGGATGGGGGCTGGCACTCAGCTTCCTCCTTCACTGTGGATGTGGTGGAGAAATGGTAATTTCCATATTAAATGTGAAGGAGGCATTTTATCCTATGGCAACTGCACCTGCTTTGCATTGATCTGGTGAGAGGGCATGAGCACTTTCTGGGAGTGAGGAATGGGCCTCAATAGGATATTCCTGTCTCTGAATGCAAAATTCCTATTTCTGCCTGCTACAGCCCATATATTCAGACTCATTTCTGCATGGCACTTAAATGGACCTAAATATTTCACCAGCTAGCAAGATAACACTACAGCTTGTTTGGTATTTGGTAATCAGTTATTAGGACAGGGCTTCAGTGAAATAAAATATGAGGGTACAGGAAAGTAACGTGCCTGTGGCATTAGAATGCTGTTAGCAAGCTTGAGGCATATCAGAGAGATTGGTCCTGAGAGTAACATTTGCTGTCTTACTGCTTTTGAACCTTTTTTTTTTTTCTTTTGCATTTGCCTGTTTCTGAGGTCTGGGATTTATCCTGAATTTAAGAACTGACAAGTTTTGATCATTTGAATAGGTATCACTGTTCAGCAGGGAATACATGTGCCAGCTGAGTTGTCTCTTAAAGCCAATTTGTACTACCAGTTCTACGAGATGATTTCTGGAGACTGGAATGTATTTCAGCTCCAGATTCTCCACCTGAGCTGTGGCTGCTCCTCTCCTGTCCTCCCACCCTGGGCATGTCCTTTGAGGAGAGTACACAGAGCCACAGAAAAATGACACTGCAAGGTTGAGAGCCTGACTTGGATTTACTAAGGCAGAGACTCTTAAAGCTGAAGTAATTTCTTAATCCCAACCTCATCGTTTTGTGCTGAGCTCGTGCAGTTTGTCTTCATGTAAGCAGAGCCACCCCTGCCACAGAATCTCCAGATTTCAGCATTTAGCAGCTCCTTGAGCTTTTCTCTATGTAAGTGATGGCTCAATTGCAGTGTCTTCACTGTGCTGCACAGCAGAAGAATTGAGTTCATAGTTACTAACAGTGGTGCACAAATCAGAATTATTTCTAGGTAATGCCTATAAAGAAGACTTTTGCACTGTAGTAGTGCTTGTTCATGGCACTTCTCTGATGATGACATTTATGCTCTTTGGTAGGATGGCTGTGAACTGTAAATGTGGGAAGAGATGCCCAAGACTTGGGATTCAAGTTATTGGTACCCTGAGTTCCACACACTTTTCATCTGCTTGAAACTTGGTTGTTTCTTACTGTGCTCCTGAAGAGTTGGTTTTGTGGGAAGCTGGGAAGGGAATGGATGGTTTCAAGCTTTCAGCCTGAAAGATAAAGACTGTCCATGCCTTAAGCTACACAGATGTACATTATACATACACAGATGATACACAAATCCTGGAGAAGTTGGTGGGAGTGCCAGCAAATTTTGCTGGCTGGCCAGAGAAGCTGCCTGCCCTCTTAATTAGAGAAGGCATTTGCCACATTTTACCTCCCAGTTATTGCCTTTCTAGGGAGATGCACTCTCTAGCTGCTCCAGAGAGATACAGTGGCAGTCACTGCTGTCTCCACAGCTTGTATGGAGGCACACAAGTTATCCATGAGCTGTGGGGCTGCCCAGCCCACATGGCCAGTCCAGCCCTCACATGAGCTGAGTTTGTCCCAGCTCATTGGCAGCTAGTCTGGGTCTGTCTGTTTGAACAGCAAGTGCCATGTCTGTCACAAAAACCATAAATAAATCAATCTGCAGCCCTGCCAATAACACACAGGACACATGACATGCTTGGGCATGCCTCCTTGATCCTGGTGGACCCAATTTTGCCCCGTTTCCCATGCATCTGTCCTTAAAGAAGAACCATGAAGGGGAAGGAATGGCAGGAATGAAGCATTTGAAGAATGCTTTCAACGAGCCCATTAAACTATCCTGCTGGAAACTGTAGCCTGGTGTGATAGGTCTGCTTCAGATTTTCCATGTACTTGAAGTCTTATGTTGAAGAATGAAGCCTCTGTTTTAGAGAAATGAGTCCCTAAGTGGAAAAAGAAAGAGCCCAGCTGTTAGTACGGCACTTAAGGTTGTTTTGCTTTTTGCTGGTTTTTGTTTTGTTTTAAATCCTTCCGGCAAGTGTAGCTGATACTGCTGGCTCTCGAGCTGCTTAGAGAAATCAGCCCTGGCTGAGTGGAGCCCAGCTCGTGGGTGGTGAGGTGGGGAACCTCAGCAGTGGCCAGGCTGCAGTGTCTGGGTGTCTTCCTGCCAGGCCTGGGAGTGCAGACATCACGTAGGGATGTCAACTGCATCCCTGGTATCTGCAGCAACAAAGAGAAGGAATGAGAGACCAGAATGTTCAGAAGTTCAGTGTTTCCCAAGTATTGGTTTGAATGGGTTGAACTTTGCCTCTTGGGAGAAACATCCATCTTTTGGTGCATGTTTACAATCAATCTTGTGGCTCTAAATCCATCCCGTTACAAAACAAATGCTTCAAGTCCCTGAGTTCTTGATGGTACCTGGTGACCATTTTAATGACGCTGTGCCCTTGCTCCCTGTCAGTGCAGGGCCATGGGTGAGCCTGAGGTGGTGCAGAAGACAAGGATGGCTTTTGTGGGTCTTGATGTATTTACTCCTGTGCTGGCCAAGGAGGGGCCAGGGCCGCCCTTGTTATCAGGCTGTCAGAAGAATTACGAGTCCAGCAGTTGCATGAGCAGCAGGATGATTGAAGGCTGGTTTCCGATGGACTTTTATCTGGTAATTGATTTCCTCTGTGGGTTTGTGCTGTCTAATGAGGTGTGAGCTAACAGCCAGCCTTCCCCGTGGTGGGAGGTGAGAGAAGCCAGGCGCCTTTCCCTGCACAGCTGCAGGCTCCTCACTGAACTTCTGGGAACTTGGCACTGTGGAGACCTCTGCCCTGCTGTCACATTGACTTGGAATTAGTGGGTTTCAAAAGTTATTACAAGGGGGACAGATAGGGAAACACACACAGGCAGGATGAACTTCTGTACCCCGGGCTCTTTGAAAATTAAGCTTAAAAAAAAAAAAAAAGAAATGGAGAAATTGCTTTGGTCTTAAAAGTTTCCTTTGTCTGTGTTAATCCTGGGGTGGGGGAATGGGCAGGGAAGGGTAATGGAGAAGGTGGGGCAGGAAAACCTGGTGATCATCATGATTGTAATTCCATGCTGAAATACCTTTTTGCCCTAACTGCTGAGAAGTGTGTTGGTAACTGCAGAGGTTCCCAAGGACTTGAGCAAATAAACAAAACACAGAGTCCTGGAGCCATGTTTGAGAGTGATTTAGTTTCTGGTGCTGTGAGAAAGCTTCTCCTTGCCTGTTGCTCAGCTTTCCTGGGGTTGGCTGATCCCTGCCTGCTCTCCCTGGATAACCATTTGCTGGGAAGACTGGAAGTAGGCTGGATGTTCTGGCCTTATTGGAATGGGGAAGAGCAATATAATGGCTATTAGCACTTGAGGGTTGGGAACCACTTTGTTTTCCTTTAACCCTGGAGTACCTGGATATTTACACAACACTCGGGAACCTTAAATGCTTTATTAAGCCAGTTCAGCTTTAAAAGAAAAGTTCCTAAATGTTTGGACACAGTATAGAACTGTCCTTTCATCCATTAAACAGTTTGTATCCTCAGGCATCCATACAGTTAACAGTGTTAGCCCCCGTGGAAAGCCTCTGGAGGCATTGCTGACTGCACTGGAAAGCGTGGATCATTTAAACATTAACAGCTTTGGTTATTAATTATTGTGGAAAATGTGGGGGTGGAGAATGCTGAGCTGGAAATGCTGCCCCACGCTGCATTTCTCCCTTGCTGCATTATCAAATCCATTTCTGCTGTCGGCTGAGTGCAGTGCTTTTACAGCAGCCTGATGGGGGGCAGAGGTTATTTTGCCTCCTGCTTGGCTTCCAGGCTTTCACTTGACAATGATGATGGTGTCTTTTCTGTAGGGTGTACAGATGATAGGCTTTAGCTTCATTTAATTTAGTGTGAGCTCTGTTTTCAGCCAGGAGGAAAATGTCTTGTAAAAATTGTGCCCCGAACACATCCTGAGAGAAGTGCCAGCGTGGGGACGGTCTGGAGAATCAAACCTCTCAGCTGGTGCTAGAAAGAGAGACTGGAGCTCTTCAAAGCTGGGCCTCCTTGAATGTTGATACCTTGCAAATATGTCCCCATGTCAGTTCTCACAAGGCTTCAAGTCCTTGTCACCATCAGCCAGGTGCTTGAGCCCCTTTGGTTCTTGGATTTGGGTCAGTCTTTAGCAAAGCCTGTCCCTGCAGCAGGGCTGGGCCCTGGAGGATGGCCAGGGTGACTCACCCACTCGGTGCTAAATGAGCTCTGCCCCTTGCTTCATTTGCATCCAGCTGATATAGCTGTAATTATTGAACTGTATTTCCTGGACACTTGGAAATAATTTAGCTCCATATAAAACTAATGTATCTTGCCAAATTTAGGCTTAAAATTGTTTCTATGGTTGAGTGCCGTAATCTTCTATTAGATTTAAGGGTTTTTTAAAAAAAAATATTTTACTAGTGCCTGGCCTGATTGACTCACAATGTTGTAAGGCTTATTTGTGGAGGGAGTATAGAGATATTAAATGAATTTGGAATTAAGTAGGTGCTGGCTCAATCCCTGCTTTACTCGAGCCCCAGTGATCCCAGTGATACGGAGTCTGGGCATGCAATATTGTTCCTGGCTTATTGAAGCTGAGGGGAGGTATAAGCTATGAGAATATGAGAGAATGGATTCTTGAGGAGTTTATTTTTGGTGCTTTTTCAGCAAAAACCAGGCTTATGTGAATAGTGTACTTAAAAAACTGCTTTCCACTCCTGCTCTCTTAGCTAATGGCAGTACTCAGTGGAGGTTAGAAAGAGGGATTTGTGAGTAGCTGATTCCCCACCTCCTCAGGAGAGAAGGTGAAGGTTCAGGAGGTAAGCAGGTAACTTCAGCTACAGAAAGCCACTGGAGATGCAGTGGGATGAGCAAAGTACTGAGCAAGTCCTGGCATAAATGTGCTGTAGGAGAACGGCGTTGGAGAGCTCAGTGCAGTTAACACACGGGCACCCTGACTTGCCTTTGTGTTGAGAAGTCCCCATGTTCAGGCTGAGGTAGCTTGTACCTGGACACTGGCACTGTGTGCTGCTTTGGGAGCTCTGTGAATTCAGTTTGCATGGCTTCTTTCAGGTTTGTGAGTCATAATTAATGCTAATAAGCCCAGGAGACAAAACCAAAGGAGTGCTTGGATGTGGGTGTCTGCAGCCCCAGCCCTGGTGAGCAGCTGGACTGGGGAGCAGCTGCTCTGCTCTCTGCCCGAGGGACTGCTGCCATCAGGCTGGAGCTGCAGGACAAGCCAGCCACTAACAGCAATCCAATATCCTTGGCAGCAGCAGGATTAGGCACAGTATCACTGGATTTGTGGAGGAAGAATTTCTGGGCAAAGCAGATATGATTTTTTTGGAAGAGTTCCTTATTGTGCATCCTTATTGTTTCATATGTTGAAGGGTTTGCAAGGTTGCCTTCCAGTTTTAGGTGTTGATTGAGGATGGAATTATGTACTATTATGTCAGATTTTCATGACTGTAGGCATGCTTCCTGACTTTTTCTTTTTTTTCTTTTATAAAAATAATTTCTGGTGTGCTGTTTGGTGAAGTGTCCATTCAAAGATTTGTCCCTTAAATGCTGTGTCATGAAGGGGCTCTTGGAGCTCCTTGTGCTGGCTCACTTGCTGTGTCAAGCTTTCAGTGTGACTGAATGGTCAATGCTGGAAATTGCAATGTTGGGATTATGGATTTTCCTACAGTGCTGTGTTCTCTACTGCAGGAAAAGGCCTTTTGCTGTTAATTGATTTATAATTTTTTTCTGTGATAAAAATGGATACCTCTCTGTAAAAGTGTTTAAGTTGCATGCGTGGCTACATTTGGAAATAAATTCCTCATGTGTCTGTGCGTGTGCACAAATGTGCATGTGTGCAAGCCATGCCCACATGGAAGTGTGTAAAGCTGCTGGGCATTTGGCCCTGTATTTTTGGATTTTACAAGGAAGGACACACTATGGAAGTATGTATTGTATTAATACATCTGCTAAAGAACATTAAAAAATGTAGCAGTGATGCTTTGTATGGACTGGAAATCCTGTTGGTAACATCCAAACCCCAAACAGCTCTGCCTGGAAGGGAACCATCCATCAACTAGACCCCACCTGGGACAGATTCCTATAGATCATCCACCCTCTGGCCCCACCACTGGCTGTCTCAGCACCTCCAAGCCAAACTCTGCTGTATTCCTGTCACTGTTAAGAATGGGACTTGAATCATTCAGAAAATCTGAGTATATTGCTGCTCTATTACCTATTTCTTTATTTATTTGCACTGAACAGTTTTTGGTTTGGGTGTGCAGCAAAGCAGGAGCCTTCCCTGACCTTGCAGGGTTTCAGAGCTAGATGAAGCTGCGTGCCTGTTCTTTGGAATTGATGGTGTTTGCAGAGACTCTGGCTCCAGTGTGGGCTGTTGGCAGCAGTGCTGATAATCACAGTGTGATAGCAACTGGGCTCTATTATTTCAGATGTGCTTAAATCTTATTTCCTTGTGCTCTAAGGTTATGTCTTTGCAGATTACCAGAGCTCAGAAGGGAGACAGGAAAACAATCCCAACCCAAGAACCTTTGTTTCAGAAGGTTGCAAGCATAAATCTTTTCTGTTTTGTATTTGATCACCTGATATGTTCCTAGATCTTAGGTAAAATGGGTGAGCTGTTCATAGGGTGTACTGGCTGCTTGTCTAAAGCCCATTTGTATGAAGCAGAGCATTCTTGTCTTGCAGTCTGTTGGAGCAGTACCTTGTTAATTCCCTGGATTAGCAGACCTCTCATGTGTGCTTGCATTTTGAGAGTTAGCAAATCTGGTGAACAAATGTTTCACAAAAGCCAGGAAAATGCTTCACACACCCTGTTCCATCTCTTCAATATTCACTGTAATTGCTGCCAGTGATATTCTGTGCAGGATACAGTGGTGGAGCTTGTACACACAGTAGGAGAGCAGTAGTACATGTCCTCAAGCATTTGTTTCTGAACCACAGAGGAGAGTTAACAGCAGCAGCAAAATGTTCTGCTGATGTATTGTTGATCAAAAAATGTGTAGCAATGCCATCCATAGCGTGTTGGCATCCCAGATTTGCTCAGTTATTGGCTGTGCAGCCACGTGTGGGCACCTGGGATCCCACGGGGCCCTGCAGCCACACACTGGGGTCAGACTCTGAGTGCCACCTGCACAGGCAGGGACAGACACACAGAGCCCTCAGTGCCACCTGCACAGGCTGGGACAGACACACACAGAGCCCTCAGTGCCACCTGCACAGGCAGGCACAGACACACAGAGCCCTCAGTGCCACCTGCACAGGCTGGGACAGACACACAGAGCCCTCAGTGCCACCTGCACAGGGAGGGACAGACACACAGCCCTGAGTGCCACCTGCACAGGCTGGGACAGACACACAGAGCCCTCAGTGCCACCTGCACAGGCTGGGACAGACACACAGAGCCCTCAGTGCCACCTGCACAGGCAGGGACAGACACACACAGCCCTCAGTGCCACCTGCACAGGCTGGGACAGACACACACAGCCCTCAGTGCCACCTGCACAGGCAGGCACAGACACACAGAGCCCTCAGTGCCACCTGCACAGGCTGGGACAGACACACACAGAGCCCTCAGTGCCACCTGCACAGGCTGGGACAGACACACAGAGCCCCCTCAGTGCCACCTGCACAGGCAGGGACAGACACACACACAGCCCTCAGTGCCACCTGCACAGGCAGGGACAGACACACAGAGCCCTCGGTGCCACCTGCACAGGCTGGGACAGACACACAGAGCCCTCAGTGTCCCCTGCACAGGCAGGGACAGACACACAGCCCTCAGTGCCACCTGCCCAGGCTGGGACAGACACACAGAGCCCTCAGTGCCACCTGCACAGGCAGGGACAGACACACACAGAGCCCTCAGTGCCACCTGCACAGGCTGGGACAGACACACAGAGCCCTCAGTGCCACCTGCACAGGCAGGGACAGACACACAGAGCCCTCAGTGCCACCTGCACAGGCTGGGACAGACACACAGAGCCCTCAGTGCCACCTGCACAGGCTGGGACAGACACACAGAGCCCTCAGTGCCACCTGCACAGACAGGGACAGACACACAGAGAGCCCTGAGTGCCACCTGCACAGGCTGGGACAGACACACAGAGCCCTCAGTGCCACCTGCACAGGCAGGGACAGACACACACAGCCCCCTCAGTGCCACCTGCACAGGCTGGGACAGACACACAGAGCCCTCAGTGCCACCTGCACAGGCTGGGGCAGACACACAGAGCCCTCAGTGCCACCTGCACAGGCAGGCACAGACACACAGAGCCCTCAGTGCCACCTGCACAGGCTGGGACAGACACACAGAGCCCTCGGTGCCACCTGCACAGGCTGGGACAGACACACAGAGAGCCCTCAGTGCCACCTGCACAGGCTGGGACAGACACACAGAGCCCTCAGTGCCACCTGCACAGGCTGGGACAGACACACAGAGCCCTCAGTGCCACCTGCACAGGCTGGGACAGACACACAGAGCCCTCAGTGTCCCCTGCACAGGCAGGGACAGACACACAGCCCTCAGTGCCACCTGCACAGGCAGGGACAGACACACAGAGAGCCCTCAGTGCCACCTGCACAGGCAGGGACAGACACACAGAGCCCTCAGTGCCACCTGCACAGGCTGGGACAGACACACAGAGCCCTCAGTGTCCCCTGCACAGGCAGGGACAGACACACAGCCCTCAGTGCCACCTGCACAGGCTGGGACAGACACACAGAGCCCTGAGTGCCACCTGCACAGGCAGGGACAGACACACAGAGCCCTCAGTGCCACCTGCACAGGCTGGGACAGACACACAGAGCCCTCAGTGCCACCTGCACAGGCTGGGACAGACACACAGAGCCCTCAGTGCCACCTGCACAGGCAGGGACAGACACACACAGAGCCCTCAGTGCCACCTGCACAGGCAGGGACAGACACACAGAGCCCTCAGTGCCACCTGCACAGGCAGGGACAGACACACAGAGCCCTCAGTGCCACCTGCACAGGCAGGGACAGACACACAGAGAGCCCTCGGTGCCACCTGCACAGGCTGGGACAGACACACAGAGCCCTCAGTGCCACCTGCACAGGCAGGGACAGACACACACAGCCCTCAGTGCCACCTGCACAGGCAGGGACAGACACACAGAGAGCCCTGAGTTCCACCTGCACAGGCAGGGACAGACACACAGAGAGCCCTCAGTGCCACCTGCACAGGCAGGGACAGACACACAGAGAGCCCTCAGTGCCACCTGCACAGGCTGGGACAGACACACAGAGCCCTCAGTGCCACCTGCACAGGCTGGGACAGACACACAGAGCCCTCAGTGCCACCTGCACAGGCTGGGACAGACACACACAGAGCCCTCAGTGCCACCTGCACAGGCTGGGACAGACACACAGAGCCCCCTCAGTGCCACCTGCACAGGCAGGGACAGACACACAGAGCCCTGAGTGCCACCTGCACAGGCAGGGACAGACACACAAAGAGCCCTCAGTGCCACCTGCACAGGCAGGGACAGACACACAGCCCTCAGTGCCACCTGCACAGGCAGGGACAGACACACAGCCCTCAGTGCCACCTGCCCAGGCTGGGACAGACACACAGAGCCCTCAGTGCCACCTGCACAGGCAGGGACAGACACACACAGAGCCCTCAGTGCCACCTGCACAGGCTGGGACAGACACACAGAGCCCTCAGTGCCACCTGCACAGGCTGGGACAGACACACACAGAGCCCTCAGTGCCACCTGCACAGGCTGGGACAGACACACAGAGCCCTCAGTGCCACCTGCACAGGCTGGGACAGACACACAGAGCCCTCAGTGCCACCTGCACAGGCAGGGACAGACACACAGAGCCCTCAGTGCCACCTGCACAGGCTGGGACAGACACACAGAGCCCTCAGTGCCACCTGCACAGGCTGGGACAGACACACAGAGCCCTCAGTGCCACCTGCACAGACAGGGACAGACACACAGAGAGCCCTGAGTGCCACCTGCACAGGCTGGGACAGACACACAGAGCCCTCAGTGCCACCTGCACAGGCAGGGACAGACACACAGAGCCCCCTCAGTGCCACCTGCACAGGCTGGGACAGACACACAGAGCCCTCAGTGCCACCTGCACAGGCTGGGACAGACACACAGAGCCCTCAGTGTCCCCTGCACAGGCAGGGACAGACACACAGCCCTCAGTGCCACCTGCACAGGCAGGGACAGACACACAGAGAGCCCTCAGTGCCACCTGCACAGGCAGGGACAGACACACAGAGCCCTCAGTGCCACCTGCACAGGCTGGGACAGACACACAGAGCCCTCAGTGTCCCCTGCACAGGCAGGGACAGACACACAGCCCTCAGTGCCACCTGCACAGGCTGGGACAGACACACAGAGCCCTGAGTGCCACCTGCACAGGCAGGGACAGACACACAGAGCCCTCAGTGCCACCTGCACAGGCTGGGACAGACACACAGAGCCCTCAGTGCCACCTGCACAGGCTGGGACAGACACACAGAGCCCTCAGTGCCACCTGCACAGGCAGGGACAGACACACACAGAGCCCTCAGTGCCACCTGCACAGGCAGGGACAGACACACAGAGCCCTCAGTGCCACCTGCACAGGCAGGGACAGACACACAGAGCCCTCAGTGCCACCTGCACAGGCAGGGACAGACACACAGAGAGCCCTCGGTGCCACCTGCACAGGCTGGGACAGACACACAGCCCTCAGTGCCACCTGCACAGGCAGGGACAGACACACAGAGAGCCCTGAGTTCCACCTGCACAGGCAGGGACAGACACACAGAGAGCCCTCAGTGCCACCTGCACAGGCAGGGACAGACACACAGAGAGCCCTCAGTGCCACCTGCACAGGCTGGGACAGACACACAGAGCCCTCAGTGCCACCTGCACAGGCTGGGACAGACACACAGAGCCCTCAGTGCCACCTGCACAGGCTGGGACAGACACACAGCCCCCTCAGTGCCACCTGCACAGGCAGGGACAGACACACACAGCCCTCAGTGCCACCTGCACAGGCTGGGACAGACACACAGAGCCCTGAGTGCCACCTGCACAGGCTGGGACAGACACACAGCCCCCTCAGTGCCACCTGCACAGGCTCCTGGGGCTGGGACAGCCCCGAGCACTGCGGGGTCACTGTCCCACCCAGCCCCAGAGCCCCTTTAGTGCTCTGCTGGGCACAGTCTGTGCTGTTTCCCACTGCTGCAGGTGAGGGCTGTGCAGTCTGGAGGGGGTCCTGGCATGGAGGTGTGGGGTGAGCCTGTCCCACGTGGTGGTGGCAGTGTGTCCATGGGGCAGGGTCAGTTCAGGCATTTTAATGTCACCTGGTTCAAAAACTGTGAGCTTAAACTCTCTGGGATTTAATGACACCTCTGTCACACCTGGGAGCCAGAGACTGGAGCAGGGGTGGGAGCAGGCCCTGGGAGGGAGGAAGGAATAGGTTAGGGGAGATTTTTACAAGACAGTACAGACATGAGGTATTTCTTGCAGAGGTAGTTTGGTACTTTTTGCATATTAGATACATGAAATACATGTAGCAGAAGTTAATTAATAGGGATCTCTGACATGAAATGTCCACATGTATTGCTCATCAGTTAGGGTGTTTTTTCATCTGTTTTTCTCCTAGCCTAGATTGGTTTTTTTTTGTCTGATGGAACTGTATACTGCAGTTTTGGAATTCAGGAAATATCTGGAGGGATTTTTTTTTCTCATTTGAGAGTTAGGAGTACATAGATTTCATTTCGTTGGTCTGGGTTTGGTGTGTATGAAATCCACATCAGTGTTTGAACTTGCAGGCTTTTGGTCTGGCCCTTGTGGCTTTCCTGGGTTGTAAGTGATTTTTACATCTTGGAGAAATATGGATCAATAAGCAAAGAAAAAAAATCTGGTGTCAGGAAATCATTGTATTTCAAGAAAGAAAAAGCTGCATGGAATTATGCAAATAAAACAATGTGCTTTTTAATTGCATGGACAGCTTAATTACACTGCCAGAGCACGTATCTATTTACATCTCAAAGCATACAACTGAATTTAGGAAATAATCCACGTATATAAAGTACTTTTAAATTCTGTGTATATTATATAAGCATAAAATCTGTTAGACACCACAAAAGCATTTAAGGGTTTTAGCTGCCTTGTGGTTTCCCACGTTTATTCCCCTGCCTTCCCCATCCCAGCAGGCACAAATACACAAATACATCTCCTTGCTGTCAGATGGAGCGAGCACAAGGCCTCAGGTTCCCTCCTAGAGGGGATTTTAAAACCTGTTAATTATACTCAGTATTGAATGGGTCCCTGGCCATGTGTCCCTGAGGTCCCCTGCAGCCCTAGTGGGGCCATGTTTGGGGCTCCTCAGTGCTAACAGGGGACAGCCCTGTAATGAGGCTGATGAGCCTGCTAATGAGGCTGATGAATATGTTAATGAGAGCACCTGGGCTAGTGAAGGTGCTGTGCAGCCCCTCCTTGTGAGGGCAGTGCTGCTGCCTTGGCTTTGGGGAGGTTCTGGGTCACATCCCCGGGCTGAAGGTTTGGGAAGGGTCTGGATCACTCTCAGGGCTGAAGGTTTGGGAAGGGTCTGGGTCACATCCCAGGGGCAGAGGAATGTTGGTCCCAGTTGTTCCAAGTGTTGGGAGTTGTGTTTGTGCTGGCATCACCCACCAGCCCTGGTGCTGGCTGTGGGGCCTTGCCTGGCCTGGCCCAAATTTGGGGCTCCCTGTGGTGGCCCATTTGTTGTGTTTTCCAGACTTAGACTGCAGGAGGGTTTTGAGTTGTCACTAAACCTTGGCACTGGAGATGCACTGGGTAATTTGTTGATTGGCCCCTGCTCTCCCCAGGATTAGAGGCTGGATCAGGATTAGAGAGTGGATCAAGCCTGGCTGTCACAGGAGTCAGGGTGTGCAGGTTATTCTCTCTTCAAGGGCTTTATAGCACTGCAGGGTGAGGCTGTGGTTTCAGGAGTAACTTGCTGGGAAGGGGTAGAAATGATAACACAGACATTTAATTCATTTTAATGAGACTCCTTCTCCAGGTGCTCCTGTGTCAAGTCTTTGGAGATGTGCCTTTGTGACAGAAGTGCTGTGCTCAAGAGGATCTGTGCAGGTAACAATAGGATGTCAAAATGAAGTGAAACAAGGGCAGGGCAATTTTATGGAGATGACATGACAGGAGGAAAGTATGGGGGGAAGAAAAGAGAATTTAAGATGTCAGTACAGATTTACTGAAGGCTTTCCAATGTCAACTGGAAGAAATGTCAGCAGGACTGACTTGGCAGTGTCAGGGTGATGGCAGGATGAAGTCCGATCAGCTTGGGAGGCGTCTCACACTGCAGCTGTGGAGACGAGCTGCTGTCAGTGAAGATGATGTCAGGCTGATAATTATTTTGTACATTGTGGTTTAAGTAGGGCATTGTTTCTGTGGAGGTATTTTGAATTCAGCACGAGGTAGGAGAATAGTCATTCAAGGATGAAAGCCTCCAGACTGTTTCTTCTTTCTGTGAGAATCCCAGGAGCTTCCAAGCCAGCCTGGGAGCTGCTGCAGTGGAGCTGGCACTCAGCTGCCCTGGGGACTGGGCACTGCCTGCTGTGGGTGGAGTCCAGGGGGACTGAGCTACCACTCTGCTTGGCCTCTTTGCATTTCTCTCTTCAAACTCTGCCTAGTAAATAAGAGGGCAGAGGAGAAAACTCTCTCTTCACACTCTGCCTAGGACAGAGGAGAAAACTGATGTCACAGGGGAGTGCAGCCATGATTTCAGGCAGGTGGGTTGGAGATATTTGAGGATGAACAATTGTAATTCACAGTTGGTGATGAAAATACATGCAGCTGTGTGTGATACTGTGACATAATTGGTGCTGAAACAGCTACGTGTGTTAGAAGTCCCTGGGTGTTGTAGATGACAGAATAAAGTGGCAGCAGAGGCTGTTCCCAGCTCTTAGGTTTGTTTTAGGATGCCTGTAGAGTTAAGTGGAGTCCTGAGGAGTGACAAAAAGAAGTGTAACGTGCTACTGAAATGAAAATTCAGGCCCTTAGCTGTTCTGTAGTTGTAAGGTATGGGTTTGGGAGTAAATTGTGCCACATGGTAAATAACAGGGCTGGGGTGCTGAGCTTGCCAACAGCTCACCCTGCCAGGCTCTTCCCACTCCCAGGCACTTCCCAGCATCCAAGTGCTGCCGTGTCTGGCACCCTTTCCAGGGAGGGAATCCCCTGTTAGTTAAATTGCCCTCACTCTCTGTGTGTCCTTTATCACAAAACAAACAAACAGGAAAAAAATGTGCTGGAAGAGCCAATCTAAGGCCTGGCAATCCGATAATAAATCCCCTGTCTTTCCACACACACTCAGTGCCAGCTGTAGGCTAATTAAACTCAATAGTTCACAGGTGTTCCTGGGAATGACTGCAGCAAGAGCACTCTCCTCTTTAGGGCTCGTTAACATCTTTTTCAGAGCTCTTTAAATTTCATACACCAGCAACACTGAGCTAAAGCAGATGAAAGATAGCAGAAAGGGACTCGAGCTGTTACAGGAGTGCTCTTAGTGTTAGTTCAGGCTGTAGCCTCGCTCAGTTCAACAGCTTATTTGTTTTGATGGGTGAATCTCTTGGAGACCAGTGTGAGAAGGAAAAGGGCTTTCTTAGAAACGTTCAGCTTTCTGTAGCCCAATAAAATTCTTGTCTCTGGAGCTCATTATGTAGCTGCTGTCAGGATGTCCATGGACTCTACACACAGGCAGGGGCTACTGAAGAAGAAAGTCTGTGGCCAAATGAGGCTGATTTAGGCATTTTGTCAAAGCTTCTAAAGCCTTCCCAGGGAGATCCAAATGGAAAGCAAGGCTTTCTCTAGCCTTCCCTGCTTATGGAATCTTCTGGGCTTTGAGAGATGGAGTTTCTTCCCACTAATATTGGAGCACTGGACTGTCTCTCTGCAGGCTGATTTAAGGGGACAGTTGCCATGACAAGTATTTTCAGTTCCAACCTGCTTCCACTCTGCTGTGTAGCAAGAGCTCTGGGTTTAGTAGATCTCAGAGCCTTGTGTAGTTCTGTGGCTGGACAAGCTCATCTGTTCATTCATCTACCCATCTTCAGTTGTGTTCCTTTTGCCTAACACAATTGAATTTGAATTCCTTGGAGAGTTCTCATAAGAATGGAGGAAAGAAAGGAGGCTTTTAGCATCTTTCAAGGTTCCCTAAAAACCTCCTCTTGTAGAACTGGGCCTGATGCCACTTAAATCTGATGTGCAACTTTCCTTCTGGGAGAAAAAGCACCTCGACCAGCAATACAGTGCCAGAGCAGGCAGCCCAGAGAGAGGATCTGCTCTGTCTGGGTAAGATAGAGTTGGTGGGATAAAAGCATTATTTAATCTAGCTTGATATACCTCATTTCTTGCTTTACTATCCTGCCTCAGCCAGGTGCTTCCAGCAGACTGGAATGGTTCATAAGTGGACACACTAGGCAGAAGTGGTTCTGTTTTAGCAGTTACTAATTGAAAGTAATTTCTAGATTTCATAGCTCTTGTTCTCGTGAGCTCTTATGCTCCTGTTTCTGCCTAATGGAATTTTCAATTGTGCTCTTTTACACTCTTCCCCTAGACAAGAAAACCACAGTGATATACCTCAATCTTAAATGGTTTTATTGCTGATTTATGCTAAATTGATATCCCTAAATGAAAATATTTCCTACATGAGTCAACTGCACCATTTTAATGAAATAATATTCTCAATCAATTCTATTGCATCTGTGCCGTTTTACTTAAACTGCTACAGCTCTTGGTGTGGCTATGAATGGGAACAAGCTTTCATTCTTCTAAATGTCAGATCTAGGGGAAAAAGAAACTGTTTTCAAATTAAAAAAAAATCTATTCAAGTGTAGTTTGTTCCAACTGTCCTTTCAGTAATTCTCCTCTTTCCTGTGTCACTGTCACGTGTAAGTCTCATGGTGCTGCACAGAAGGACAGGACTGGGAGCTGATGTTGTGTATTCTGGAAACAGGTACAGACTGAAATGACATTTCAGTTCACTGGCCTGGCAACAGGAAGCCAAGAGTAGGAGTCCAGTGCTCTCTCCACCAAAGCTGCAGTGCCTCCTCTGAGCACTGCTTGGTTTCCAACCATGCAGAGTACCCAGGTGAGGTGAGTCTGAGTGGATTTCCAGAGTCAGCCCTGGATGAATCGTTTGAATTGGGCTTGCATAAATCTCATCCATTTAGAAAAAGCCTAAAACTCTTTCAGTGAATTTGCATTGAGGGGATTTCGTGTACAGAAGTCAGTTTGAGGTGGAGAAAAAGCCAGCAGGACAAGTACATGTTTTCATAAGGATTTGATTTGTTAGCATTTAATGACATTATTTTGTCAGTAACCAAGTAAAACCCCAAAAGGTGCAATGCACAAAGCTGAAAGTTAAGCAAAAAGTGGGCAGAGTGTAAGAAATCCTTTCCTGACCCCAATCCCATGCATGCCTGGGTATCACTGCTTGTGACATTGATTTGAGGGTATTTAATAAAGAAAAAGACATCATAGTTTCTGTGCTGGAAACTCCTCTGTGGCTGGCATCCAAAAGCTTATTTGCACACCAGTTCTGAAATTAAATAAATTATGTGGCAATCAGTGTAGCACTAAGCTGAAGTTCTGATATGAGGGGGAAGGGCTTTGCAGAAAGCATTGCCTTGGTTTCCTCTCCTCTCTCTTTCAGGTGAGGCAATGTTTAACAACAAATGAGTGTGGAAAACTTGGGATCCCTCTATGTGTGGGGTTTTTTTCAATGGCCAATGAAACAATTCCCCTTGTTTCAAAACTCAAATTCAAAACTAAATGAGCAGATCTACTGTTGAGAAAAATACCTGTTAGAGAGGGCAGCTTTAGTGGTTACATTACTGATACACCATCATCAGTGGAGTTTTAAGTTTCTCTTTGGTAAAATATAAAATAGGAGCCTCCATCCCAAATTGGGTGTTTGTAAAGTCTAAATGCATATGGACCTCTTCAGATTACTTGTCTGCTTGATAACTGAGCCTGCCTTTAGCAGGAGACTTGCTGTCATCAGATTTAACTAAATGTGTGCTGTGTAGCTGTGAAGAAAGATGTCTGTGGGGAGGATTTGGGGAAACTTGGGTTAACAGAGCAGCTGAAATGTTCAAGGGCTCACATGCAAGCTCCAGCCAGCTCCATACAGATAGACAAGATTTCCCTGCTCTCCTTTGCAAACTTCTACAAGCTCCTCTGAATATAAGTTAGTTTAGGAGACAATTAATTGATGAACTGCATGAAGCACCACGTGACTTAGTGCAGTGTCTGCTCCTTATCTACAGAGATGAAAAACTGTGTTAAGGTGACTCTTCAGCAGGAGTTTCAAGATTAGCTCTTTCTCCTTAGGAGTTAATAGGAAGTGAGAGATCTATGTCTGTTTATGTGATAAAATTAATCCCTGCATAAGATGAGAGTAAAAACCCCAAATACTTGGAAGTTTAGTCTCTTGATTTTATTTCTTATGAAACTGAACCCTCCTCCTCTTCTGGATTCAAGGAAATAATATAATACTATATAACTTCAGTTGTTTTCTCAAAGGGAAGATTCAGGCTCTTCTTTGAAGGCCAATTTATTTCTATCTACCTGTTAAATAAATCCTAGAGCAAATAGCAGTGCAGCATTACCCCAAGCAATAACCCAATCTGGACAAGTAAAATGTTAATTTCTGCATCGCTTTGTGCTTTTGATTTTGTAGCAAACCAAGTACTTAATGTCAACCCACCATTTTTCAAATGCCTGATGATTTAGGGGTTTGTATATTTTGGTTGTGCAGTATAAAGCAGGTGGGTTGGTTGGATGTGACCCTGAGCCAGCAGCTGTGTTGGTGGTGAATGAGCCACCCAGTCTTCTCTGAGGTTGGGTCCCAGCTCAGGGCCCCTGGCTGGCAGAGCAGGGAGGGACAGCAGCTTGTGGGGCTGTCCCCACAGTGGGGACGCCAACCCAAAGCTCTCCTTGGGCTGGTGCTGACTTGTTTGGAGGCCTTGGCAGCCTGGCAGTTTGGTTTGTGTTGTGACTAATGGAAAATAAGCAAAAGGAGAGAAGCAGGGAGGAGGTCTCACCTTTCTTGACAGTGCTGTATTTATGTGTGGGAAAAGTGCTGCTTCTTGACAGGTTTTTTAGTTCCTCTGATGCCTTGGGAAGGCTGACCTAGAGCAGAGACTAGACAGAGCTAAAGAATAAAGCAGGGATTTATTAGAAGGCCTCAATGGATCCACCTTGGGCAGCCCAAGAACTCAGCCAGGGCTGCACCCCAGGTGAACCAAAATGGTCACAAAATGCACAACAGGTCATGGGGTCTCTCACTTTTATAAGTTCTGCTCCATTTGCATATTGCAGTTCATTGTCCAATTCCAGCTCCAGCCCAGGCAGTCCCATCCTGCTTGTTTTTCTCTCTCCAGCCCATGTTGTTTGTGCCCTTGGGCTGAGATCTGGATCATTTGTCCTTGGTGCCCAGCTAGAGCAGGAATTGTTTTGTCTCCCTGCTCTGTGCAGAGAGCTCACCATCCCCTAGTGTGAAGCCCAGACCCACAGACTAAAGCAGCTCAGAATGTGAAAAATCTAAAAGTGCAAACCTGAGGCATCACCTCCACCAAGCAGAGGGCAAAACACCTGCTCTGGGTTGCTCTCGTGGGTGATTCTGTGTGTGACTGAGCCCACATCCCTCAGCCACCCCCTGCTCAGCTCTGCATGTGCTGCACAGCTCGTGTCCCTTCTGGGAAGTGTCTGGGCTCTGCTTTAGCACAAGTATCTATTGCTGCCTTTGATTTTTTCCTAAATCAGTCCTGATCAATTTCTTAGCAGCAGCACCAAGAATCAACCTTGCATAACTTTGACTTTTTTTCCCCTTGTTTCTTCCTTGTGGTTGGTTTGTTTTTCTTTTTTGTTTGGTGTTTTTTTTAAGCAATGAAGATTTGATCCAAATTCTCCTACTACCCAAGAGACTTTGAATCATGACATGAAAGGACAACGCCATTTGTTATCTTAGCACTCAAAACACTGCATGATTTGTTAATGGCTGTAAGATGTATTGACACAATTGGGTGGGAGTTGCTCTGGAAGTGACCAGGGCTATCACTGAGATGTGATCAGTTTACATAAGAAGTGACAAGGCAAGCATGCCCAGAAGGCTTGTTATGGTGATGATTTTTATTATTAATATTACTACTATGACTATTAGCTTTATGTCTGTGGATCAGCAGCAAAACCTCGATAAGCAAAAATCCTCAGATGCTCTCTCCAGTGAATTCTGGGTTCATCCCCCTTAGCTGAATGTCAGTGGTATCTTCCCATGGATAAGGGTTGTCATTTCCTTTTCTCCCCTGATAAGTCACTGCAAAGGTTTTTGTTTTGTCCCATCTCACAGGCAGCTGCTCTTCTATTTTGGGACAGCTGTTACTTTGGAGGATCCTTCTGGATGAAAAGCAGGAAAACTGCTATCATTAAATAATAATTCTGTGGAGCCCCAAAATATTATGGGTTTTAATCTGTTGCATAATCTTGGGGTTTATTGCTGCTTTATGCTCCCATATAATAGCCTCAAACACATGAGAACATTGTGAAATAGGAAGAAGGAAAATGCTTGACAACACTGCATTTTTAAGCTAAAAATGCTTAAAGCAATCTTGTCTGAATTCCTCCACAGATTAATTAGGATATTCTTTCAAAAATCTTTAACGATGCTGGACAAAGAACAGTGTGATGCTCTTTGCCCAAAGTCAAGTGTTAATGGGGGAAAGCATTATACTGTTTTCCCTTTATCCCTGCTCCTTGCTCCCAGTGGTGCTGTGGATCTGACCTGCAGGTCAGGATGGCAGCTGGGGATAGTGCACATGGGTCTGCAAGCAGAGAAGGAGCTTGCCTGGCCTTGGCTACTCATGAATTAGTCATCCCCCAACACCTCCAATTAGCTGGGCTCCTTTCAGTGGGCTCTGCTGTGTTCATTTATTAGTGAATTTGAAGCTGTGTTTGAGGCTGAGCTCTCTGGTAGCTGGAAAAGTTCTTCCCCACATGGCTGTGCATTGTTTCTGTTCGGGGAGGGATGTTGTTAGCCAGTCCTTGGGGCTGAGAAAGAGAAATATCCAGTGTGCCTTGTAATGTGGGCACAGAGAAGGGTGAGGTGTCCTAAAATGGAGCCATTTGGTGGATGGGGATGTTTGTCACCACCCTGCTGGGAAGGGACATTGCTGATGGCACTGCTGAAACATGTTCTGCTGCTGGTGTGTGCTGCAGCAGGCACAGCTCCCCTGGTGTGCAGGGAAAAGAGTGTCTCTTGCTGCTGAAATCCCTCATTTTGAAGGGAGGTTACAAGGCAGAAGTTGGAAGCAATCAGTTAAAGCTCCATTTCCACAGTGCCCTTCATGCCAAGCCTCTCAAGGCACTTAAGAAAATACTGGAAGCTGTACAGCACAAAATAGCATTGGCACATTGCTCAAGAAAAACAAACCTCCTGCCTGGATTTGAAAATTGAAAATTTACAAGACTGATTGCTGAGCTTCTAGGCCCAGGAATGGAGTTAGAAAAAGGGCCCTGTGAGATCAGGGCAGTTTAGGGGGTTCTTCAGTGATGGGGGTGACATTTCCATCAGTGCTGATAATTTTTCTGATAGATTTTTCTGTTTTGCCATTATACCATTTCTTCCTCCTAACAACCCAGGCTGTAGGATTGAATTTCTCTTTCCTGCAACAGCAGCACAGTGAACCTTCTTTGGATCTTTATTTTTTTCCCTCCCTAGCTCCTGCTAATGGGATTCTGATCCTGGAGACAGCAGGTCCAAGCTGAGTTCCCAAGATACTGCAGCACAGTATCTTGCCTTCTGATATTTTGTGAATGTGGCTCTCCTCCTCCCCAGACTGTGACCAGGGAAAATGTGTCTTTCTTTGTAAAGCAGTCTGACAGGCCCAGAAGCCTCGTGCTGGGTGTATATATTTACAGGAAAAGTTGACTGCCCTGCAAACACTTCCTCTTTGTGCAGCCCTGGTGTACTGGATCACACTAAGGAGCCTTGCAGGGGGATGAGTATCTGAGGTGATCTTTTCATGATAAACCCTTCCAGGCTGAGTGGGCATTGCTGCAGGCAGCATGGATTTCTGAAGTGAATGTGGGAAAAAAAGGCACAACTAATAGGAGTTGCTCCTAATAATTCTGGTGCAGAAATCAATCAAAGTCTGGTGAAAAAAAGTTGAATTAGTAAAGATTTTCTGGTTTTATTGCTAAAATGAGTTACAGTTTTGTCTCATGGGTTTTAGCCCAGCTCGTTGTCCTGAAGGGATGTGGAGGTTTGGGGATTTAATCTTTGGCATTGTGGGGGCTCGAGAAGACCCAGGCTAACCATGAGAGAGCTGCTACTCGTGGTGTAGGGCTGCAGCAGATGCTCTCAGAGAACTGATTCCTCCTTTCCAGTTTGCCAGTGTGTATTTTTGCCTATGGAGTTGGGGAACCTGATATAAATTCACTGGCAAGAAGTTGTTCCTCTCAGCTGCCTTTTTAAGAATAGTCATCTGAGTGTCCCCAGTGATGTTTGGAGAAGTTCTGGGCATATATTGTCATTACTGTAGGAGAGCAAGAGAGAAAGGGGTTGGTTTGGGCTGTAGGTTGTCAGGAACAAAAAAGGAAATCCATCTCTACAAGGGAAACAGGGGAGATTAAAAAGAAGCCACCCAAGCTGCTGAATATGAATGTGTCAGGGAGCAGCTCCATGCTGAGAGAGGTGGCAGGAGGTGAGGAACCAGTGACAGAGCACTGAGCCTGGCATGAGAAAAGGGAAGTTCCTCTGGCACAGAGGGGATCACCTTTCCTCAGCTGCAAAGACACTTCAGCCATCCCTGTTCCAGGCATGAAGCAGTCCCCAGGCAAAAGCCAAGGTTGCTTTACATGTGCCTTTGAACAAGCTAATTACTCCCAAAATAGCCCTTTGACCTTCATCTTCTTAAAGCCCTGCCATGAACCTCTGCACTGGCTGTGGAGCCACTTTTCCATATGATGAAACAGTGAATAATTGAATCATATCAGTTTGTGTAAGTCTGATAGAATTGGAACTGATAAGCATTATTTTTATTGTCTTCTTTTCCTTTTTTTGTTCTTCTAGCAGGGCAAAATGAAATTACAAAACTCATGTGATACTTCTGCAGAAGTCAGAAGTGTGAGTCTAAAGAAGCAGTACAAGGGGATTAGACCCTTAGGAAGATTAGTGTCTATTAAATGTGATGATCTGGATGTAGCTTCTGGCTCTTGAGGCTGTAAATGGCTGGGCTGAGTACCCTGGGACACAGGGCCAGGGAGAGGGTGTCCCTAAACTCCCTGCCAGCTCTCAGCCAGGATGACTGAGGGGCTGGAGAACAGGGTAAGGGAAAAGCCTGGCTGCTGGTTAGGCAAGCTGCAAAATTCTGATGTTTCAGCAGAGTTGATCTTGTCTAAAATTAGTCTCCATGAATGCCCTCTCCCCAGCAGCACAGCCCAGAATTCATGTGTTCTTCTCAGAACCCATCCCCACACACTGACCACAAAAATCAGGCACTGTTGTGCAAAGGGAGAGCTGAGCTGAATCCATGCTGGGTGCTTTCTCTAAAGGCTGGATGGTGCCACTGGAGAGGAGGGCTTGGTGGGCTGGGGGGGAAACACCTTGTGTGTCCTTCTGTCCCTCCAAAAGTTTGGTTGGAGTGCCGGGCCGCTGGAAGGGCTGGGCCGTGCCAGGAAAGTGTCAGCAAGCCTCATTTGGGCATTTATATATGAGGAGTAAGCACAATCCTTCTACTATTCCAATGAGCTGCTTTTGCCAAGAAAAATCATTTGTAACTCCTTCTTCCTGCTGTAGTGCTTCTCCAGCAGGCCTGGCTTAGATTGCTTTAACCCCTGGAGTGCCAGCAGGAGCTGCAAGGCAGAGCAGAGCCTTGTGCACGTCTTGGCAAGTCCTCCCACGTGCCAAGCAGCTCCGCAGCAGACTGAAGCCTTGTCTGGCAGTTAGCTTTTCTTTTTCATCAAGTCTGTTCCTCAGGGCTGCTGCTGCTTTTTTATGTTTTCATTCCATTCCTGGGGCTGTAGCAGAGGAGGAGGAGGAGGCCTGGGAGGAAGCTGCTTTTCAGAGAGCTGGTAACCTGAGGAAGGAGAGGAAGAACGGAGCAGGGAAATGGTGAAGTGGTTTGACCCTTGCTCTGTTGTGTTGTCCTGCAAGATGCTGAATCAACAGCACAGCAAGGCTGCCAGTGTTATGTGCTTTTAGAGATTTGCTCACCTGCAAGTTCAGAAGCAGCTCTATCTCTATTCTTTCAATAAAACCTCAAAGAATAGGAGATGCCTGTGCCTTTTTATGATGCACACTCCAGCTCTTGCAGTGTTGCATATATGCGCTTTTACCTTTGATCATCATTTGGAGAGGTTTGCAAGACAGGTTTAGTTGTGTGAGAAATGGATGTGCTGTTTGGAATGAGTGATTTCTCCCCCTCCCTCCAGGTGCTGGCTGAATTTTAAGTTTATCACTGCTCTGAGCAGAAAGGCTGTTTGTTCCCTTTGTGTGTTGCTTTACAGGAGAGCACTGCCTTTACCCTTTTGTAGAGACTGGGCAGCTGCTTTGCTGCTTTGCTGAAATCCTTGATGAGATTTAGCAATTCATGTTTCTCTGCATAAGAAGTTGAAAAAGACAGTAACTCCTTTTGTCTATCTAGTGTGTGCTTTTTTTGTTTCAAAGGGAAAGGAAAAGAAGCAAATTATTTTGTTTTAAAAAATAACGTTTTAATAATGTAGTAGTCTAACCTTTATGCTAATTGCCCCAGGCTTTTAATGAAGCAGTGTAAAATTAGTCCTGTGAGTCTTCATTAATCAAATATAGGAGCTGATGGTATAGTAATAAGATGCTGGGCTGCCTCAGCTCCCCATGCAATGTTGACATTTGCTTATATTCAGAGTAGAAAGCAACTATATTTTTTTTTGGTAGCTCATTAAAATAATTAGCCATGTTTGGCTTTTTGTTTAAAAAAAACCCTCTTCTTAAAAAATCCTTTTAATGAGGAAAGATGAAAACAGACAGGATGGAAAAGTCAAAAGAATCAAATTAAGACAGAAAAACTGACTGCTGGAGGCTTCCTTTGAACGGAAGATTTATGTATGTTAATGGCAGCTGTTGGCTGGAACCTCTGTGCAGACACCTTGTTTGTTATTTGCAGAACTTAGAGCAGAAACAAACAACTTCAAGGGTCTTTGTTGATTTGTTTTGTTCCAAATTATTTTCCAAAGGTGCTCTAAGACTCTCTGTGCCCCTGCTCTGTCCCAAACCTCAGTGCTTGCATGGGGGGTGTGCTCACACAGGCACTGCTGCCCTGCCTTGTCCAGGTGAGTGAGTTCTGGTGTCCTGGGCTGGGTGAGCCCAGCTCCCCTCTGCAGGCACAGGCTGTGCTCTGACCCTGTTCTGCTCCAGCTGTGGGAGCAAGCTGGTCACCTGCTGAGTCCTGGCCTCAGGAGAAATAGTGCTTAAACACCCTCCTCTCACAACAACCCCAGTGCCCAGCCTTAGGAGAAGTTTTGGAAGAGCCAGGTCCTGGAGCTCCAGAGCAGAATCCCATCCCCATCCTGGAGGGAGGGGTGGCCATCTGCTCTCACGGTGCCATCTCCCCTTCACACCCTCCTCAAGCAGTGTTTTGTGCTCTGGCTGCTGCCTAAGTACCAACTGCTGTCTGCTCTAGGGGAAGAATGGCACCAGAGGATGGTTTTTGTGTTTAGATGCTGGTGTAGCAGCTTTGGGTTCCTACAGGGTAATTATGAAAGGCTGGCCACAGGCAGGGAGGCCGGGCTAATGATCCTTGTGGAGGATGTGTCAGCCCTGGTGCTGGCTCTGCAAACAGGCAGGGCACGGCTCCTCCCGGAGGGCTGCTCTGGCAGTGTGCCCTCTCCCTTGTGCAGATGATGGCTCTCATGTCAGAGTTCAGGCCCCAGTGGCAGGGCAGGACAGCCGTGGTGCTGCTGCTCCTGCCTGTGTGCACGCACATGCCCATTTCCAGATGAAAAACCACCGTGGTGCTCTGGGGATGTGGCTCTTGTCTGGGAATCAGGGAGCCTGAACTCAGTTCCTGTGCTGGCCAGATGGGATTAGCAGGCCAGTTCTCCTTCCCCTTCCATTCTTCTCTTGCTCTGCTGCCCCTTCCACAGGCACTGAGTGGAGATGAGGATATCTCTTTTTATTAGAACAGAATTTGGCTATCAGTTGCTGATGATTTTGAAATGAACACTGTGATGTCACACTGCTTAGAAATGACTGATAGTTCAGCAATTCAGGCAGAAAGGAAGTTGGATTCCCTCCCACATACTACTCCTCCCCATTTCTACCCCTGTGCTTGCTTCCAGATAAGTCATATTTAATTTCTGATTTGTTTTCTAGTGTGTTCCAGCATCTTTCTCATTGCCATATTAACAGCTCTTCTCTCCCAGTAAAATCTTTCCATTCCTCCTGTCCAGAGAGCTCCATAAAACTTGTTTGTGTTTTCTGAAAAGCATTAAAGTAGGTTACACAGCACTTGGACAGCCTGGGGTGCAGGGACTATGAAGGTGAGGGAGCAATCCATAACAGAAAAAATGCTCCATTTCCTGCACTGAAATTCTTTGTAGGAGCCTCAGCAACCTAAAATAGTTGCCTCCAGAGGACTCCCACAAAAGTCTTATCCTCAGATTGTTTCACCTTCCAGCCCTATGCAGCCTTCAGTTTAAAACTCCCTTTTTTTTCCCCAGCCAGTGTCACCCCCTTCCCTTTCTGTTACCCAGTCTGTAACACAGACTGCAATGGAGTGTGCTTCACAATTATGGGTGAAATGTAAAAGAAAGCAGTACCTGAAGCTCAGCCAGTGCACTGGTGCAGTTATTTCTCCCCCTGCACAAAGTCCAGCATGTCCCAGGGCTGGGAGCAGGAGACACCCCAGGAAAAGCTGCAGGGCTGAGAGGGCTCATCCCCAGGTTGCAGTGTGTGTGATTTACATGAGGAGCAGTGGTTCATGCATATGCAAAACCTCGCTGATGAGGTGTGGGATTTTATCTCTGCTAATCACAGGGCTCTTTCTGATCCTCTGGCTGCTGGGGCAGATCTGGTGTGGGCCAGAGCACTGCCAGCCAGAGGCTCTGCCCAGCATTCCTAAGGCAGGAATGAGCTGTCGGGGCAGGTGATGGACAGCAGGGCCAGGCTTTGGCTTTGGGTGCCCCTCAGTGTGGGATTAAAGCAGGCAGGGAGTTATGGGGTGCTCACTGAGCAGCCTCTGGGTGCTGTGTACACAGGCAGGGAAGCACTGGGGACAGAGCCTGCAGCCACAGGCCTGGCTTAATCCCATCGCTCACCCCGAGCTCTTGTGACACCCTTGGGCAGCACTTAATCTCCAAGCTTTAATTCTGTGTCTTTATCCACACTTTGGTGAAGTGCTTAAAGATCAATAGGAAGCAGTTCAAGGTATTACGGTTGTTAATGTAAATACCTGTTATATCACAGTATCTTCTCCACGTTTATTCCATTGAATGTATTTATCCATAAAATTCTGTTACATTTATATACAGCTCCAAACACCCTGGAAGCAGCTAGGTGTTGACAGAACAGCTGCAGTCTTTTACTATGTTCAATAAATACAAATGGATATAAACAGTATCCATCTGTCAGGCTCGGTTAGATGGTTTAAACATAAAGCTATTTTGTTCCTGTAATTGTATTTAGATCTGAAATGATAGAGGTTTGATTTTTCTTTACATAGTGATAAGATACAAATTCCTTTGAATTGCTATGACTCCTGATTTATTGCAATAAATTAAATAATAATCCATCCTGTCTTGTTTCACCCCTTCTCCAAGAAAAGAGAGCTCACTGCTCAGGCACTGAAGTATCCTGCTTACAGTGAGCCACCCTTCCCATGCTCATAAGCACCTGGGCCTGTGACCTCTGTGTTTACAAGATATTTATTGCTGCTTGCACTTCCCACTGCTCCAGTGTTATCACTTCAGTGCCTTGTAAAATTTGATTGTGTTTAATAAATGTATTCAGCGTTATTGCTGAGCAAGTCTGACAATTCACCCTTGTTCCCTCCCTCACACACACGAAGCCAGACACCTTCATAACCCACATATTTCCTTAGCTACGTGTGTTATTGCTTGTGTTATATTGGAGGCAATTTTGGATGCATCTCAATTAGATCATTTTTCTAATTAAATAAGTGCTTGTGGTTGTAATGTGAGCGTGTCTCTGAATACTGAGTGAGTGTGATTCACTGCAGTGATTTTTCCAACTTCTGTGTGATGTTTGCTGTATAGAACTCAGCTTCTGGCACTGAGGCATCTCATTACCCTGTGCTGACCTCTGGGGCTGATGCTAGCCAGATGTGTCCAGCTCCCTCCTTCACCACAGGCTTCCTGTGTGACAGCAGGGAGATCAGTTGGTCTCACTGTGTTTTGTCCCTCTCTAAAGCAGTTACCAGAAGCCTCACCTACTCCCCAGAGCTTTTGGGGAGCCTAGGCTGTGAACACACGTGGGAGTATTGTGTCAGAGGAATGTCTGAAAAGCTGTGGTGTTCTTTATCTCCTCCTCACCATCATGTACTTGAGCATGGGGTACACCTGAGCATAGTGGAGCAAGTGTTGCTTTTCTCGTGGCAGAGGTGGCTTTTGATTTCTCTGTCTTTTTGTGTCCTAGTGTTTCTCTTTAAGAAAATGGTTTAACAATATGAAAACTCTGTTTTGTGCACCTGAGGGGGTTTAGGCACCATCTCCTTGATGTGGTTTCTCGTGGGTCTGTTCCTTGCCAAAGCAGTCTTCACTGCTATCCTGTTGCCAGCAAAACTGCATGAGAAAAGAGTGCACAAACAGCTGCAGGGAGGTGCAGAGTGGTGCTTCTATTACCTATTTTTTATCTTCATTTTGTGGGGAATATCTGTCCAAGAATGAGAAATCAGGCAGTGAGAGTTTTTGCCTCTTAAGGCTGGTGGAAGCTCACTGGTGTGGCTGGAGCATGTTTGGGTACCCTGTAAGCTGCTGAACTGTGGTGTGTGAGTTTGTGCATCCTCCTGGGTTCCAAGGAACAGGCCTGTGGAGTCTCACTGGGGACTAAATATTTTTATTTTATGTATATAAGGAGAAGAAAAGCTTTTCTAATTGTCAGAAGTGAGAAAAAATTGCAAAGTTTAGAAAGTTAAATGCACGCAAAGAGATTCTTGTCTCTTCCATTTCTTCTTTTTAAACATCCATCTTTTACCTATCACAAACTGCATCACGTGGCTTCTTGCTCTGGATTAATTGTAGCTTAACACACAATCGAGTCCAGACAGGCCAGTGTCTGGTCCTGGTGCCATTTATGGGCTCTGCAGCTCATGATGTGTTCAGCTGGAGCAGTCCCTCAGTACCAGGCTGTGCCTCATCACACCAGAGACAGCATCAGCCTCTGGGACATGTGGAAGCCACATCTGTCACCACAGCAACCTGACATTAGACTTATTCTCCTATGGAATTTGGCTGAGTTCTTGGAAGTCAGGAAGCACTGGTTGTAAGGAAATAATAGCTTGAGGTGGTGTCACTAAATAGTAAAGATGAGTCCTGGTGGAGCAGAAACACAACGTGCTGTGCTGTCCTTCATGGAGGTTTTTCCCCCTGCCAGAGTTTCAGAGGCAGATTTCATCATTGGGCCAATTCAGGTGTCTGCTTTGAAAAGATCTTTTTCCAAAAAGCAGCAGAGTAACAAAGAATAGGAAAGAGCTCCTGTGTGATAGTGCAGTGCAACCTGCATTAAAGCCTGGCTTTTGTGGACTTTTGCTTGGATTCTAAATCATTGCTTCAAACAGTCTCCAAGGATTTCAATAGACAGGTGACAAATATATAATGGAAGACCACTGCTAAAACTCACAGATGTGCCCAGGTTGCATTTTCTTCATGGAGTCTGGCCCTTAATAATCAAAATTCCACGGACTTTCTGATACACTTGAATGTGAAAATTGCATTTGAAAATAGATTACAAGCCCTCTGAAATACTCTTTGTTAGTGAGTGGACATCTATTTCTGCCTTTCTCTGATTTTTTTTTTTATACTTTTAGAACACAAAAATCTTTTTTGTTTCTTTGAAAGCAAGTGTTTTTCTTTCCAGGGAGTTACTGTAACTGGCAGCATCATTATAGAATAGGGGATCTTCCATAACAGTGGAGGGAATGTAGAAGATTAACAAGTATCAGTGTCAAAAGCAGAGACTGAAGGAAACAATCATATTTTATAAAAATCATGCTTGCAGATCAGGATATAAAATCCAGTGCTCCTGGACAATCTCAGTCTGTAATGGACTTTTTTCCTGATGGCAGTGGGAGGTTTGCACAGAGATCATGACCTTTATGTAGCTATGTTATTATTATTTATTTTAGCCATTTTGTCACATTCAAAGGGAGAATTTGCTCATTGTTTGACCAGAACCTATTCTGATCTTTTTTTTTTCTTCCATTCACTGTGTCTCCTGCTCTGCTTGTATTTTGCTTTGCTCTCTGTGCTAAGCCCCCGTGCTCTGCTGCTTCCCTGTCTCTTACCCAGAGGACATCCTCCCCCTCAAAGCCTTCCCCATCTTGTTTGCAATGTCAGAGCTCCAGTTTAGTCGGGCTAATCCCAGTTAGTCCTCCATGATCCAGCCTGAGGACAGCTTGGTCCTGCCCTAGAGGCAAGGATCTCAAAGCACCACCAGCAGGTACTGCTGAAAGGGCTCTGTGGATGCTCTGAGAGCCCTGTGCCACCACTGCCATCCCCCAGGGACAATGGGTGGCTTGAGCCTCCTCTTTGAAGCATGCTCCTCATCTTAAGCTGGTTTCAATGTTTTCACATCCTTATGGGCCATGTGCTGCATCTGACTGTGCAAACCCAGGGCACTGGGAATATTTCTCTGTCTGCTTTGGGGTGCCCTGACCCCCAGGGGAGCACTGACTGTGACCCTCATTCATGGAGAAAGTTTCCTAAACTCCAGAATAGACTGGAATCCACAAAAGTGTGAAATAGATTATGGAGAGCAGTGTAGGTGTGTCACTTAGGTGGGAAATTGAGGTTTTGGGATTTTTAGTATGTTGTGGGTGGAAGCAAGATGGAGGGCACAAGGTGTCATCCTGGGCTTCTTCTTCATGCTTCTTCTTCCTTCTTCTTCATGGGTTTGGGTGACATTTTGTAATTGGGCAGAAAAGTCCCCATTGTGGGCTCTGTGGGATCAGTTATTGGGTTAAAAGGGAAATAATCCAGGTGTCAGTTCTTAATTGGATAGTTTAGCTTTAAAAGACCTTGTACCGAGAGATTGTTGCCATTTTTGGTGCTTCTCCAGCGTGCTGAGCCTGGTGTGAACAGCGTGCAAAACTCCAGATAACAATAAACAAGAACCTGAAGACTGAAAAGATCCAGTGTGTCTCTCTTTCCTGACACAAAACCACTCCAGGAAGGTCTCCCCTGACAGGGGAGCCCCTGGGAGGGCCCAGCCAGAGTCCCAGAAGTCAGGGAATCAGCAACAGGTACCCTGACATCTGATGATTAGAAAAGGTCTGGTTTCTTTAAAGATATGAAGGGAAAAGGGAGTGGAAGATGGAGCCCGAGGTGACAGAGCCAGATGTGAGTGTGAGGATGGGGAAGCTAAAGACAGACCAGAAAGCTGTGATGCTCTGGGCTGTGCTGATTTATCTTGCACTTCAAGTAAATATTTCTGAGTAAACTAGAAACTGCACTCTTCTGTGCAAACCCATGTGCTGTGGCAATTATTGTGAGCAGTGAGCCCTCCCTGCCCTGTGCCTGAGCTGGGAGATAACAGAGCTCCTGCCTGAGCCTCTCTACAGGGCTGGGTCAGTGCAGCAGGGAAGGATGGGAAGGTGGGAAAAGTGCAGATGTGTTGCTGTTGTTTGTATGCAGCTATTCAGAGTCTTTTCCTACACTTGAGACTGAAACCTGTTTTTCTGGCACTGACCTTATCGAATAAACATTGATTCAAGGGCTGAATGTCCCACTTACATTTTTCCATTTGACAGCCAACAGAAATGCACAGGCACAGTGTGAGCTCCTTCAAGGAGGCAGAGTGAGAATTTTGTGATTCTTTATTTCACTTACAGTCTAAACTCCACTATTCAATACCTATTTCTACTGCTGCCCTTCTCCCCCCTCCTGCTTCTCTTGCCCAAGCCTACTGCTCAGCATTCATTTTGGCCTTCTTTTTCCTGTCAGGGAATATTTGGGTTTAGGACCTTTAGAGTGGCAGCACTGGAAAATTAAGTCGTCATTTTGTGTGCAAAGCTGCCACTGTGTCCCTGGGCACAGGGCGAGCTCCTGCCAGTGACTTCAGCCTCTCTCAGAGGATCTGCCTGCTGCAGGTGCAGGAGGTAATTCACATTCAGTGCCCATCTCTCCCTGTTCTCTTGAGGTGCCAATTATCCAGCATTGTGTCAAGTTAGATCTGGGGGTGTGTATGTAAGGACCACAATTAGCTGGTGCAGGGCTGCAAAGCTGAGGGTACTGACAGTCAGACTGCCAGTGAGATGAAGTGGGGAAGGACAAAACAATCTGGATGCAATTAGAGTCCTGCCCACCTTCTCCCACAGCCCCTTTCAAACACAGAAATGTGCATCTTCCTTCAAGGAGGGAAAAGTTTGGGCTTCATCCCCCATCCTCCACCTCCCACTCCTTTGTGTATGTCTGCACTTGTGCTTTCCAGCAGGGAAGGAATGTTCAGCCCCACAGGGGACTGTTCCTGCAGTGTCTCTGGCTCAGAGCAAAGCTGGAGCTGGTGGATCTCCCAAGGGAATTTCTTCTCAGGAGGTTTATGGCTCACTTTTGCAGATCTCAGGGAGGCTGCTGCTGCTCAGAATGGGAGATGGAAGTCGAGAAAGCAGTTGGAAGTGCACCTGCTGAAATGTTCTTCCTGCACCCACACTGATTAAAGTATAGCCTACTTCTTTTTCCTGCTTCCCTCATAAAAGATGCGTTGGGTGGAGCTCATCTGTCTAGAGGAAAGGAAGGCAGGGTAGTGGAGACTGGATTCTCTTTCTGTTTGTCTTTTGATCCTCCTGTGTAAGTTGAAGGTTTTAGAAATTATTAAAAGCTTCATGCAGGGTGAATACTTTCAGAGGAGACTGAAACTGCAGAACTAAGTTCCAGCTTTATGGTTCTCTCACAAGCTCAAGGCTGGGGTAATAAATCCCATCACACTGATCAACATGGTCAAAAGAGCAAGATGAGTGTGGAAGTGGGTTGACTTCTGCACATTTTCAAAGCCTTGTTTCATACTTACCCTTAACAGCTTTCTAGGAGAGCCTCTCAACTGGAGAATGTAATGCTGATTGAAACAGCTTTCTGTGATGCTGAGGTTTCAGGCACACAATTAGCTGCTCTGCTCTGTAAATGGCCAGAAAATAGCTAATACCTGGCATAGTGATGTGGTGCATTTAATCCTCCTGATTAGAAAATGTTATCCTTTCCCTTTAGTCTTTCTGATAGGCAGCAGTCACCTGTCCCTCCTTTTTAGCATATCCCACACATTAAATGAATGTTTCATCTTTGATAGTAATAACAACTCTGCACTTCAATTGAGTCTGTGGTTTCCAAAGTGCTTAAGAAACTCACAGCTAATTCTGCCACTGTGTATTTAACTGGAATTTTACATGCCTGGAAACCTACAGACTGATACTAGTAAAGCCTGTAGTCATAAATTGAGCTTTTTGGTGAAGAACTCCACTCTAAACTGATGAGTCAGGTTTTTTTCCAGTAGAATAAATTGATGCTGAGCTGGGAATGAAACTCATTTCATGAGGAGTGTAGTTTTTTGTTCTAGTCTCTTACTGTTCTTCCACCCACAAGGTATCACTGGTTCTGTCTCAGTAGCAAATATTAACCCCCAGCAATATTCCAGAGTCGTAGGAGGAAGCTCTTCCATCAGTCATTTGCCTTGCTCGAGTACAGGCTGCAGCCAGTTTCAAATAACCAGCCATTTCTTGTTATCTGCTTTAAATTGCTGAATCCAGCAGCCCTGAAGAATGAGGCCACATCTGGAGAACCTGCCTGTGCTGCCAATGTTCTCTGAGCAGCAGGGAGGAAAGAGTCTCTCCTTCTGAAGCAGCATCAAAGAGCTGTCGTGTGTCTAATGCCTTGTCTTCCAGGCTGCAGTCTCTGCAAGTGAGATTCCCTTTATCATAATGCAGTAAATCATCTCAGAAACACGCACTTGGGCATGAAGAGGATTATGTTTTTGTTAGTGTCTGATTGCCTTTTCCAGCAATCCTTTCTCAGCATTAAAGCCGTGGCTCTTTGTGAGTGCTGTTGTTTTTGGGGCTGGCATGTGGTGGATGGGAAGAAGTGTTGCTTTGTACCTCAGACCTGCTCAAAGCAGCCTGGCCATCTTCTGTTGTGACAGTGTAAAAGCTGTCACCCTCCACCTCCAGAAACAGACCTAGAACTGAGCTTTGTGGGTGTTCTCACTTAGGAGGGTGTCAAGACATTAAGTTCAAGTCTGTTGTATGTGCTGTGAGGTTCCTGGGCAGAGCTTTGAAGCTCTGTACTAACATTTCCCCTCTGTTCAGCAGGGACAGGAGGGAGCAGACAGCTCCTGTAGGCTGGAAAAACTTATCACTTCCTGTAGGCTGGAAGAAGAACTGGAGACATTCAGCAAACTGTGAAACAGGGCTCACCAACCCTTCTGTGTCCACTGCCCTCTTGCCCAAAGCTCTGTGTGGCTGGAGTGAGCACACACATCCCGTGTGGTGTGGAGAGCCTCAGGAGGAGTGTGTGAGGAGGAGATGGCCCTGGTTCCTCAGGGATCACTGGCACAGGCCAGGGCTGCACAGAAACCTCTCCCTGGGCTGTCCTGAGCCTCAGCAGCTCCTGCTGGCTTGTCCTCTGCTGTGACTGATCACCCCCCAGCTCTCACACCAGCACTGCCCCTGGCTGCTCCACCTCAGCCATGGGGACCTGCTGTGTCCTGCTGGTCCCACCCTAGGCCAGCTGTGGCTGCTCCTGCTCTTGGGAAATGGGACTGCTGATGCATTTTGTGAGGACTGGCTGATGTGATAGCTTAGACTTGTCCAAGCCACTCTCTTACACTGCAGCACATCCTACTTCAGTGATGGCACACCTCTAGAATACAATGATTTTTCTTTTGCTATTTATTTGCCATGTCTGCTTTTTGGTCTTCTGGAAATGACTGAGACCTCTGTTGCAGCTCAAGAGGCTAAAACACAATGATCCTAATCAGGAGAACTGGAGCTATGCTAGTTAGCTGAAGATTTTCATGTTTTCTCTAAGGTCTTCTCTTTTTAACACTTTTCTCCATTGAGGCTCAGGAGTTAGGTTAACCATCATCAGAGTTTGCCCCAATTAGAGACTGGGGAGAAAGAGCTATGGCAAACTGCTGTTTGTAATTGTGTGCTGAGCAATTACCCTTTGGGACGTTTGGGCTGAAGTGGGAGGCAGGGCACACTGGAGAGAGGCATGCTGCTATAAATGTCCCTTTAATTGGGCTGCCTGACACAGGAGGAGTTTGACACTCAAGAGGTTAGACCATCTGGTGTATGGGAGGCCTTGCTTTATAGATGTTTAACTTTTTTTTAAAGTACACTGAAGAAGCATTACTGATTCCCATGTCATGAGGCTGTTAGACATGGAAAGCCTGGTGAAAACACTTGAGCAGAGGCTCTTGAAAGCAGAAAAGTGGTCTCAAGCAGTTTAACTGCTACTTAGAGTGTGCAGTTTGCTGTGGCACGTTCTCTTCCTGCCCCCAATCCAGCTGGGTTTCTGCAGGGAATTATCTTAATGTTCTGTGGAAAGACACATAAATAACTAAGCACGAGATTCTGCATAAAGCACAGTCTGAATGTGCATGTTTTGCTCTATATGTGTGTGTGTGACTGTAAATATTTGTGAAATAGCAATATAGCCATGGCATGCACAGTCTTGGCGAGGAGTTTCAAAATAGATCAGCTTGTGTAGGAGTAGGGCTTTCCTAAGTAAAGGCTAGGAGTATCCATGAACCAAACTCCTTACTGTACCTGCAGAAGTCCCATGAAGTGGAGGAGGAGCTGGTTTTCCTCTTTAAAGAGATGAAAATTCATACTCTGTCATGTGTTTTCTCATCAGAGTCTATTTCAGTTCCAAAAATATGCAAGTAAAGCAGAAACACAATCATACTCATATTTTGTCATGCTTGTGTAACTGCTCTTCATGATAAAATCAAGGAATCCTTGGACTGGAGAGGACCTTCAAGCTCATCTCGCTCCATCCCCCCTGCTGCCCATGCTGGGGGATCAGCCCAGGGCACAGGGGGTTTCTGGGTTGAATTTCTGTCCATCAATACCCTGAAGCCCTCCTCCTCCATCCATGCTCCACCTGCCTGTACTTGTGCCAGGTGTAGGACCTTGGCTTGGTTTCCTGGAGGATCTGTTCCATGGTCTTGCCTGGCACAGAGGTGAGACTGACCTGCCTGTAGCTCCTCACCTTTTCCTCATTTCCTTTTTACAAATGGGAAATCTGTTTCCCCTTTTTCAGTCGGGGGAACGTCACTGGGCTGCCACACATCTCAAATATGATTTTTATGCATTATTTATTCTTCTTTTTTCTAATCAGTAGGATTTACAGTGAAGCAACGCGCATGCATACTTAATTATCTTTTAGTGTTCTTTGGTTTTGCTTTTGTTTGTTGGGTTGGGTTTTATTTGTTGGTTTTGATTTGTTTGTTTGTTTGTGTGTTTCAATGCAGGAAGGTGTGACTAGTACCAGTTATAGCTGAGAGCAGATAGCCAGCATTCTTGCTCCTGTGATTCTCACCAAACTGGGAGCCTTGGCTGTTCAAGGGGGAGTGAGGCATCACAGAGAAGAGGAACTTTCTAGAGGGAAAGGAATTTAGGCAGCCGAGTCACTGGAGCATGCAGAGTCTGAGTTAATTGTGGTGTTTTAGGTGTAAGAAACTGTTCAGTGTAATTTTAGAACTGAGCAGCACATTCATGTGAGTCCAGGAGCATGTCAGACTCCTCCATAACCTCCCCCTTCCCTGACTGCAGTTGCACTGTGTGACTTTTCTATGATTATGGTTATTTGTGTCTGTAGGATTTACAGTAACAGAACCCTGATCTTTGACAGGATTTCTTAGAGCTATTGCAATGTGTTTTGAGAAGGAAATAGTTATTTGTGGTGGCCTCAGTTTTGATAGCTGAAGGTTTCCTATGGTTGCAGTTATTTAAAAGACTAAGCTTTTGTGTGGTGGGGTGAGACTCCTGGCTTAGAAGTCTTTTTTGCATCTGGAAGTTAAAGGTGAAATATTCCTGCCTGTCTCTGTTGTGCAGCTCTCCTCCATGCTGTCAACAGAGCGCCTGCTCACAGTGTTCTTTGTTGCTGCTTTCAAAAAAAAAATTCAAGGAAGAGGAGAGCAATCATATTTAATAATGCAATTACAATCAGGGGAAGATGTTTATCCTGTAAGATTCCAACTGCTGGAAAAGCCCTAGGGCATTCTGGGAAATGAGATGCAAATATCCAGGATTACCTCTTCCTAAAAATACCAGAATCAAACAACAACAACAATCATTGCTCAGAGCACTGCATTAAGTGATTAGTCTGTTATTGCCTGCAAGAAGCTTTGGGTTCTCCAGCCAAAGGGCCAGTCCAAACCAAACACTGTGCTGGCAATGGGACAGTGACATGGGGGCTGCTCCAGGCCCCCTGTCCCTGCTCTGCTCTCTGTGCTGCAAAAACAGCTTTTAACAGCTTGGCAGCCACAGCTGAAGCCTTCACACAGGTAAAAGCTCTGAGAAGAAAAGGAACCACATCTCGTGTTTCTTTATAGTCCAAAGGCTCTTGGTCTGGCTGGTGGCAGTTTGTAAATGAATACACATCTTGGTGATGCTTTGTGATTAAATTCATTTGCAAAGTCCTAATTCCTTCTCTAAGTTGGCCATGAGAAATATTATTCATGGGGTGAAAGTTTTGAAGAAACTTCAGGTGTGGTACAGCAGCAGCAGTAATGCATCCCATGCAACACTGGGTGCACCCTGTTTCTTTCTGTGTGCTGGTTACCAAGCAGTGTTAACCCTGATGTCAGTTCTTGAATGACAACAGTTGTATTCTGTATTTAAATTAAGATCCAATATTAAACATAGGCATTTCAAGAACTAATCTAAATTTAATTTCAGAAAAATGTTAGCTGTGAAAATCTTGATGTTGGCTCTCTGGGTTTAAGGCTTCATTGAATCTGAGCTAAACCACAGACCAAGCATGTGAACGAGGGCCAAAACATGCTTTTCAGTCAATTAGATAAAACAAAAATAATTTCATATGGTACTGAGCTGAACTTCTGTCTATCCAAGCTGAATTTACACATTTGAATCCACTTCTACTGGAAACAAAGGATTCAAACACCCATTTTTCTCTAAGTGCTCATTAACAAGGGCATGATCACAGTACTTTCCATTTTATATGCTGGGATTCAAGCAGAAAGATTAAAGATTATTTTGAATTAATTAAAAAAAATAAAATGCATATTTGAAGATGTTCTAATGGCATTCTTGTACTAAATTGCTACGATTTTTTGAGATTTCTTCAGAAGATCATGGTCCTTAGTTTTCATAAGCTCCTTTTTGGGGGTAGTGATTTGCACAGTCTTATTTCATTCAGGTCCATTCCCTAGGAGAAGCTGCACTTGGCAGCTTTGCAGTGCTGTGTTATCACAGGGGAGAACAGGAGGTTTCTGTGTCTCATGTGTCATTCATGGCTTTGTTCCCTTTCATTTGCTCCCTTGTGTGGAGAGGGCAGCGCTCGGGCAGGGGCTGGCTCAGAACCTCTGTTCTGTTCCTCTGGGAGCCAGGGTTTGGAGTGTGTGCAGTGACATGTGACTGTCTCATCACTCACCCCTGTGAGTGTTTTACCCATTGGTGCTTTACCCCTCCTCTGCTGCTCCTCCTGGGGTGGCTGAGCCCACAACAGTGAGGGAGAGTGAGCACAGATACCACTGAGGCCATGCTGCTGCTCCAGGAACCTGCTCACACATCTCTGTGTCCCCATGTGCTCTCATTCCCTTACTGCCAAAAATCCTCAGGGTTAAGGTGGCCAGTTTAAGGTCTCTGGATACCACAGGGTGATACTGTAAGATCATTTCATAGCTTGAGTCTGCTGGCTGAAGGACCCCATGAGAATGGTGTCCCTTGTGGGAGACAATGTCCATGTGCCTTAGGGAAGTAGAGACTTTAAATGAATGATGGGCAGGTGCAGCAGCAGAAAAGGGTAAATATCATGGCAGGAATTATTAGCATCTATCACACTGCACAAAATGAACTGTGCAAATGGCATGTAAACTCAGTTAATATATCTGTGCTTGTGTGTATGTGACTGTTTTCTGGATAGGAAGGTATTGATCATGGCTGTTGTTTGCAGCAGGGCAGAGCAATCTGCACTGCAGTGGGAAATGAGCTGGGGAACAGTGGCAGAAAGTGAAGTAATAAGACAAAAAGAAACAAAAAGCAATAAGAAGTTCAGACATCACCATGTGTCTGGAAGGGGCCATGACCTGGCTGTGGTACAGAACTCATTGTGGTGAGGTTTTTTCCTCTCGACACCAGGGAACCCTCCAGTTCCCTTCATCTGAACTGTCCTAAGGAAGAAAAGGAGATTTTCGTCCTTAGGACATCAAGCCTTTAGAAATATTTGCAGGTTTTCCATCAGTTAAGTAGTTTAGGTACCAGAGAGACTCCACACACCTGCAGACAAGGCCACTGGTTTGTACTTCAGCCTTTGTGGCTCAGCTGTGATTTAAGGGGCAGAATTTGGTTCTTGAATTAACAATCAAAATCAACCCCTGCCTTTAGGCACCTGTTCCTGGTACAAGGGAGGGAAAACCCTGAACTACAAACTTAACATGGCATCCAACCTCCTGCACTGTGCAGTCACTCAGACTGCCTTCACCGTGGAATGGGTGGCAGTGCAGAGACCAGAGAGCCCAAGCTGGAATGGAGCAAGGGAGAGCCAAGGGTTTCCCTGCTCCCACTGTGCCTGGTGCCACAGGCATGGAAAAGCACTGACAGGGCAATGAGATGGGAGCTGTCTGTTCCAGGAGCCTTTTCCCCACCCCTGGAGATCTCTGAATCTGAGCAGAGTATGAATATTTTCCCTGGACCATGTTGCTTGTAGACTTGTCACAAGTTGCTATTCCAGCTGCACCAGGATTAAGGAGTGAGGACAGAAGGAGTGGGAAAAAGCTTGCATAAATATTTTCTGACACTTGGTTTAAGCATGCAGAAGAAGTCAATCTTGTCAATATTCCCATTGAGATCTTTGTGCAGCTGAGGCTTAGGGAAGAGCTTTCCCTGCCACATGGTGCCAACTTTAAACCACAGCAGTTTATGTATTGAAGAGGAAGAGATTTGGAGGTAAATGCCAGGTGATCATTCTGTCTTTTGTAGGATAGATCATCCCCAAGCCTAATCTTCATTTTTACCACTAGCATGATCAAAGAGGGAGGAAAAGAGCCCCAGCTGTTTCTGGGGTATCTCCCTGGCCAGGCAGGAGGGAGCCATGCACTTGCTTATTCCTAGTGTCAGAAGTCAGCACCTGCTCTGCCAAGTTCAGTCATCAAAGGGGCTTCCTTAGGGGAGCCAGCAGTGCAGAGCTGCTCAGCTGGAGGGACTGAGGAGATGAATTGGTCTGTTTGATGGGCTTGAACTGCGTGGGGACAGGGAATTTAAATCTTGATCTCTGCATACACTGTAGTAAGCACAAGGCAGCTGTGCTTTCTGCTGTTGTTGCTGGGCTGCTTTTGGGACTGTGTAGAAAAGACCCTGGGTTTTATATTACTAAAAGAAAGATCAAGAGGGAGGAATTGTACCAATTGAGTTGTGTTTTATTAGCTGCTAGCAGTGGGCACAGGATCTGTTATGTAGCTAAGGTGCTCTAATTCCTACCAGAGAGCCTGCATGGTTGGTAAACTGAGATTAATTTATTCTGTGGCCTTAGCAGGCTCTGGTAAACTGCTTTGCTATATGGAGTTATGGGGGAGAGTATCAGATGTCAAACTCATTTGGTCTGACAATACAAAGAGTTTTGGGGTTGTTTAAGACCCTTCTCACTTTGTTTAAAATTTGGGCTCTTATTCGAGTTTGTTTGTAAGTGTGAACACAAAGCTGCCCTCTGGGTGTGTGCGTGCAGTGGGAGGGTTCCTCAGTCCATACAAGGACTGGTTACTGCTGACATCCACTTGCTTTTAAGTGATTTTGCCACCCTTGTCTGAAGGGTGTCAGGCTGGCAGTGCAGATAGCCAGCTTTTGAGTCACAGGAACATGCAAAAAGGGACCTTGTTGATGTACTGACCTTTGGATAATTATCTGGATTTGTTGGTGTGTGACTTATTAGTCAAGGAAACACTGTTATTTAAAGCAAACCAATAAATAAGACATAAAAAGGGCAGTCCAGTCCTTGTCTTTTGTTAGAGCAAGAACCTAGCTTCAAAAGCAAAACCCTTTAGAGTGGCTCAGCTGTGAATTGAAAAAAGGGAGCAATCTGAGTAGATATTGACCAAGCAGAGTACTGGGGCTGTTCTGCAGCCTGGAATGCACATGTATCACTACAGAAGTGCAGAGATCCAAGCTGCTGGGTTTGGGTGTAGAACTGAGTTTTTCCCTTGGTTGAGGTTCAGGTTGCCTTGACTTTTCTCTCTGACTCATTTGAACCATAAGTGTGTGCAAATGCTTGTGACTCCCACACTGCTGCTGGTACTTTATTAGGTAAAGGGCTTACCCTGCTCCAGAGCAAGGGAATTGCTGTTGCTCCTGGCTGGATCAGCCTGGAGTTCTCAGATGCATGGGATACAATGGCACTGCCATGGTCGGTGCCTGCCCAGGGGCTCTCCCTGGTATCCTTTGTTATAGTTACATAAATACTTTTCCCATTAAAGGAATTAATCCTTGCCTGATCAGCATTTAGAGCCAGGAATAAATGAAATACAGCCTTTTGCATTAAATAGCATTGTGGCTTATGGTGGAGAGTAAAAAGCCCATCCCTTATTCCATCAGGGAAAAAGAGAGCCTGCTTTTCCAACTTGGCTGAATGATCCTATGGATGTGTCCCTAAATCTGAAAATTGGCATTAGAGCCCAGATCTTTCTAGATTATGTATTTATGTATCAGTGTTGGTCCTTGCAACTTCAGTGTAGGCACAGGTTTCCCAGTGGTGAAATTTTGGGCAGATGCTTTGGCCTGCTGCAATCCCACTGCAGGTCATGGGTGTCCTGGGTGGGAAAGGTGGTGGTCAGAGGTGCCTTCTGCAAATCCCTGTACAAGTGTTTTCAGCAAAGCCAAGAACCTCTGGCATTTTTCAATGCACTGCTTTGCTCCTTAAGTGTCTCTGTACAAGTGTTGAGCTCACTGTTAGAGAGTCATGATGTGAGATCCAGGCTCTTAGGATCTGTTCCTATTTAGTTCTGATCTTCCCCCAACATTTGTTGCCCAGAGCAGCTGTGGCTGCCCCATCCCTGGAAGTTTCCAAGGCCAGGTTGGACAGGGCTTGGAGCCACCAGGTCTAGTGGAGGGTGTCCCTGCCCATGGCAGGGGGTGGAACGGGATGACCTTTAAATCATTGGATGTTCATCTCCTCTGGAAGTGCTGGAGCTTAATTCTACTTTTATTTTCCAGAGTATAATTTGGAAGCAACTCCAATAGTGGTAGATGGTATCAAACAGACGTCACACGGAAGAATTTAGCCCTAAGCTAATAGAAAATTTGTCCTCCTGCATGTTCTTCAACTCCACGTGTGAAAGCTGCAGAATAGTTTGGAATAATATCCACTCCCATTATTTAGCTGCATAAAACACCTTGAAGGCAATAGCACATCTATAAATTAAGCTTCTGAAGTGTTGGTCAGGTTACTCGGGGAGTTTTTGACAGTGAGATTATTGACGGTGTAAAGTGATAGTTCTGCTCTTGAAAAGCTCATTCTCCCAACACAAATCACAGCACTGCCAGGATTTATTGAACTGCCTGATGGAGAGGTACCGTGCAAGCCTCTATTAGTCCCTTTCCTCAGCTTTGCCATCAGGAGGCTTTAAATAATTGTATTTGAAAGAAATGTCAGAGTGACAGAATTGGGTGCAGAAGGCCATAGATATTCCCTCTGCGCTCCACCCCGCCCCTGTTCGTTCTCTCATGCTCTCTCTTGCTCTCTCTGTTATTTGATAATTTCAGAGGGTGAGGGCTTCCCCAGCTGCATAATTGGAAGGTTTCAAGACATTGTGTCTGCTACTTTAGGCAAAGCCTTGGTTATGCTGCAGAAATGGGAAGCTTCCCAGCCTCATGCAGTCCTGCAGATTTGTTTGGACAGCCAGGGTTTGGGCTGCCATGGAGGGTGGCAGGAGCAACTGTGAGAAGAATAAAACCCGTAATGGTGACACTGTGGGGATCAACAGCCTCGGGGAACAGAGGTGCAATGCCTGGAAGGCAGCTGGGGAGGCAGAGGCTGCTCACCAGTCCCTTTTAACTGGCTGGTGGTGAAGCCTTCATATGAGAGGAAAGGCAGCTGGTGTGCAGGAAATGAAACCAGGAGGTGTTGTGCCTTTGAAAATAAAGGACACTGAATTCATGGGATCACGATGTTCTCAGCTGCAGCAGAGCTTGGGAAGTTCTCTGGTCCCATGAGCAGCACTCTGCTGCCTGTCACAGCCTGGTGTGGCCAAGACCTCACAATCCATAAGGACAGAGCTTCCCTGAGGGCCATCCTGGGGGATCTGAGAGGAGAGTTCAGGTGCCTGTGTTCTCCCAGTTCTATGTCTCTCCAGGTGTGCTCCCAGGATAGGTGTGTGTGGTGTCCCACAGTGCGGGCACTGCACCCAGGGCCTGTGCTGAGCCCAGGGGCTGTTCTGTTCAGCTTTACTGGGGAGGACAATGCCTCAGTGCAGCTCTGCCCCCAGTGCCCTGGGACCATCTGTGAGCTAGGACTGCCCTGGGTCTGTGTGAGGGGCCCTGGCTGAGCTGGGCCTGCCCTGGCTGAGCTGGGAGTGCCCTGGGTCCATGTGAGGGCTCTGGCTGAGTTGGGCTTGCCCTGGGTTTGTCTGAGGGGCTCTGCTGATCTGGGACTGCCCTGGGTCTGTCTGAGGGGTTGTGATAGAGCTGACACTGCCCTGGGTCCATCTGTGAGCTGGGCCTGCCCTGGGTCTGTCTGAGGGGCCCTGGCTGAGCTGGGCCTGCCCTGGGTCTGTCTGAGGGGCTCTGGCTCAGCTGGGCCTGCCCTGGCTGAGCTGGGACTGCCCTGGGTCGGTGTGAGGGCCCTGGCTGAGCTGGGCCTGCTCTGGGTCTGTGTGAGGGGCCCTGGCTGAGCTGGGACTGCCCTGTGTCTGTCTGAGGGACCCAGGCTGAGCTGGGACTGCCCTGTGTCTGTCTGAGGGGCCCTGGCTGAGCTGGGCCTGCCCTGCGTTTGTCTGAGGGGCCCTGGCTGAGCTGGGACTGCCCTGGGTCTGTCTGAGGGGCTCTGATTGAGCTGGGCTTGCCCTGGGTCTGTGTGAGGGGCCCAGGCTGAGCTGGGCCTGCCCAGGGTCTGTCTGAGGGGCCCTGGCTGAGCTGGGCCTGCCCTGGGTCTGTCTGAGGGGCCCTGGCTGAGCTGGGACTGCCCTGGGTCTGTGTGAGGGGCCCAGGCTGAGCTGGGCCTGCCCTGGGTCTGTGTGAGGGCCCTGGCTGAGCTGGGACTGCCCTGGGTCTGTCTGAGGGGCCCTGGCTGAGCTGGGCCTGCCCTGGGTCTGTCTGAGGGGCCCAGGCTGAGCTGGGACTGCCCTGGGTCTGTGTGAGGGGCCCAGGCTGAGCTGGGCCTGCCCTGGGTTTGTCTGAGGGGCCCTGGCTGAGCTGGGCCTGCCCTGGGTCTGTGTGAGGGGCTCTGATTGAGCTGGGCTTGCCCTGGGTCTGTGTGAGGGGCTCTGGCTGAGCTGGGCCTGCCCTGGGTCTGTGTGAGGGGCCCTGGCTGAGCTGGGACTGCCCTGTGTCTGTCTGAGGGGCCCAGGCTGAGCTGGGACTGCCCTGGGTTTGTCTGAGGGGCCCAGGCTGAGCTGGGCCTGCCCTGGGTTTGTCTGAGGGGCTCTGGCTGAGCTGCCTTGCTCCAGCTGGATTTTAGTTATGTGCAGGAGAAATTGAGGTTAATGGTACTGAATAAACATAATGCCAGCCTTTAGTGTGACCTAAGTGACAGTAGGGTCAGCAAGGATTTATCCTCAGTCTTTCTTTGTCCTTCACAATGTTGGGATTGTGCTGACCTGTCCCATTAACAGACCAGTGGGGTTGAACTGGCCACAGCACTGAGGATCCTGCCTCACTACAGCACTGATGTATTAAATGCATTTAAGCACAAAGGCTATAAATGATCCTCAAGGACATGAAACTGGGATTTTAAGTTAATTTTCATGGCATCTTGCTGCACATTCTGCACCATCTTTCAGAAAATTTTGTCACAACCCACTGTTTTAGGATTCCTTGATTTCTCTGTGGTCTGTCATATTTCTGAACTGTTCCTTTCCCTGGAGACAAATTAGAGGGGTTACCAAATAGTGGTTCTGCTGCAACTTTGATGGTATCTGTGATGCCTTTTATTTTTTAATCTCAAGGTAAGCAAGGTTCACAGCTTGCTGCAGGTGGAGGAACCTGGTTTCCTGAAGCTGGCAGCACGTTGTCCTGCATATTTGGAGAAACAGATGAGTTCCCCTTCTCTTAATGCTTTGACTGTGGAATTCATACAGAGGCTACTGAAGTCAGGAGATAAAAGATTGTATTTGTAACACTTGCATATGGGCTCCTTGTGTCACAGCAAGAATGATGGCTCTCAGGGTTTGAACATGGGTTTGTTTGGAGAAAAGCATCTCTATTGTAAGCAGACAGAAAAGAAAGTGGCATCTTTTCTTGCTGGTGAAGTAATTTGGAACTAAATGGACATACAACCATAATAAAACAAACTTGTAGCTTTTAGAAGAGAGAAGACTCAGAGTTATGATTTTTACAATACAAATCTACAGAAAATAAGAATTAAGATCTTGTTTTTACAAATTCTCTTATAAAGTTGAACTTTATATGCAGCTGCATGAGCCCCTCACATAGGCTGCTTCTTGTGTCCTACAGTGTTTAAGAATCTATTTGTGCTATTCTGCCAGATTGTCATAAAGAGCTGCCCTTTTACAGCAAAGGGAAAATAAACACATAGAATAAGGTACCTCAGTCCTTCCCAGGGTGTAGTGAAGAAATGGCTCCTTTTCATTTTCCCTTTTTTCAGTGAAATTGGCCCTTCAGAGGATGTGGGATCTCAGAGGGCTGACTCCTGTAGTAATTGGGAGAATTTCTTCTTGTCATCAGTCCCCCTGGTAGGATGTAGCTTTGAAGTAGAGATCTCTGGTCCCAAATGAGGAGATAACATTCTTTTTCCTTCACTTCAGTCTCACTTTCTCACACCCCATCTTGGTGTGAATGGCAGAGTGGTTTCAGTTGCAGAACACACCTGATAAGATTTTGACTCCGGAATGTTTCTCTTGTAGCTTCTTTACACTCCCAGGCAGCCCCGAGCAGCAAGGAGCCTGTAAACACAAGGTCTGTAAGCCTATTACTAGCTTCCCCTATTATAATACAATTAGTCAGCACTGACTCATTTGTTTGAGGGAGGCAAATGGAGGAGATTCAGGGATTTGTTTATTTGGATGTACCAATTTGTTCCACAGTCTAACTTGTTTCAGGAAAGGTTTTCCTGCTCTTCAGCTGGCTTCCCTTTTTGCTGGGATACTGCAGCCTGTGTTTGCAAGATCCTGCTTTCCACCAGCATTATCCAGCTTGCCTTTGCAAAGGAAATAATGTTAAATGGAGCTTTTTATTGAATACAAACCTTTTCCATATAACTCCGGAGAGTTAAATGTGGCACAGAATGTAAATTCTGAACTGTTCTCCATAGGATGTCCTTCTCACTTCCATCTTGAGGTAATTATGTCAAAATACATGCCACTGCTCCCATGGACTGGTGATCCAGCCTAGTACTTAGTGTCTGAATTAAAGTTTGGAATTGTTGCTGCTTTCTTTGTAACAGAGATGAGAACCCAGCTGGTTTGGGTTATTGGTAATGGATTCCAGTGCTCTGAAATCATTCACTCAAATCCAGCTCCAGTCTATAGTGACCCAAAGTAATTATTATTTGATTGCTACCCGGTGATGTAAACTGAGCTGGTCATCCCAGCCTAGGTGGACAGATGTCCAAGTTAAACAGCACCAGCTTAACTACTGCCAGTGGCTCTTTGAGAGTCTGAAAAGGATATTGCTGAAGACACTTAGATAAATTGGGTTGGGAGTTTTTCTTGCTTGTTGTTTGAGTGGAGAAAGAAATCCAGAATGGAAAGTCAGCAGTGCCTCTGAGGACTCTTACCTGAAAATGGATTCTCTGGGATCATGGTTGAGGAGTGCAGAGTGGGAGGAAAAAGCTTATTGTCTCTCTTCTGTCTTGTATCTTGTGCTGGGACAGAGTGTCTCTAAGGCAGTGTGCTGATGTCACAGCAGTGTGTGCTTGTGGATGGGCATGAAAAGGTTTTTGCTTTTTAACTCTGTGGGGGTTGGTGTGTATGCTTTCTTGGAAGCTGTTTCTATATTTAGCCTGGAAGCATTTTAAAAGGGGAGTTTAAAATCCACCACACTTTCAAGTAATTTGTAGTGGGTTTGTTCCTTTTTTTATTACTTTTGATAACACAAAGAACTACTGCTTGTGGGAATGTGGCAACAAGAGATATTGGCCATGCAGGGGCCAGCAAAAGGCCTCTGGAAGGTCTAAAAACCCATTTGCGTTCTCCATGCAAAACATTATGTAGATGTATCATGAATGGTCACATAACTTTCTCAGGGCTCTTCTGGAGTACTTTTCACCCTAAATTCCTTCAGAGATGAGAAGCTTTCCTGTCTCCTCCTGGCTCTCCCTCAGCTGAGCAGGGATGTTCTGCTGTGCCTGGCTTTGGTGCATTGCCCCCATGGTGTGGGCAGTGAGATGTGAACGTGTGACTGCACTGCCTGCAGATCTATTCATCACATGTGAATATTGCCATCACCTGACAAAAGCAATATGAAACAAATGCCTTTGTGGCACATCTTTCATCACATAGCTGGGAGATACAAAACCTCTTGACCTTTTTAGCAGTCTTTTGAGGCAGAGTCAGGAGATGTGCTTTACTTGACGTGAAGGTTCTTTTCCTGCTGCTGGAAGAGAAATGCTGTTGTCGGCTGAACTTTTGGCTGTGACTGAAGGTCTTCCTTTACTGTCTTTTATCTCTGAGCCTTGGCTCTTGGCCATGCACTTACACTCCCTTTGCTTGCTCTGACTCTTGTTGTCCTCTTTGGATTGTCAGAAACTGAGCCAAAGCCACTTCTCTATTCCTTGTGCTGGAGCTGAGGTTGTGAAGTGGCTCAAGATCTTTTGCAGGGCAGTTCTTTCTCAGGGGCTGTTGTGCCCAGTCATGGCACTCAGGTGAGTGCTCACCTACATTCCTGACTTGGGTACAGCCTGAAGAGTCCCCTCCCTCACAGCAGACCCTGCACCTGCCCTTCAGAGGGAGGTAGAGGCTGTGGAGAACCTTCACAGCAGCTGGATACAGTCATTGGTGTTCCTGTATTAGCTGGTAATACATGGTGAAAAAAATGCTAAAGTGTTTGTATTAGGGGAGGGGCAGACCTTTAGGGCATTTCCCTGTGAGCTGTGGAGTATTAAAGGGTATGAAGAAACACTGCTTCAGAAGGTACTATACAATAATGCAGCTCTCCCTCCCAAAACCAATTATCTGTTCCAAAGGAAACAAACTTCAAATGAATTGTCTTGGCTTGATTGGTTGATATGCTGTTGTGAATTAAGCTGGCATTACACTCTACTTGAAATTCCCAGGTGTATTAAAGCTAATTGGTGATGTTGGTACTAGAATTTAGGCTTGAAGTTTCTACATGCATTAATATAAGCTTCCAATGAGCATGTGGTCATTCAGAAAAATCTCAGCATATGAGTCAACGAGCCTGTGAGGGAGGAGTAAAATGAGTAAAATTCAAGTATTTTGTTCCCAGACCAGTGATCTCTGCTACTGAAATGGGATCTCAGTTCCTTGACCCTGAAAACAGCAGCAACAACAGGAGAAATAAATGCTGTAAACAGCTCTATAATGAAACCTCTCAGACAGCCTGTCAGCATGTGCTGATCTTTTGCCTTCACTTGCTGCTATGGCAAATTAGGTTGACCTTTCCTTGGTAGCATCTTAAAAAAAAAAAAAGAAAAAAAAAAAAGGTGCTAGGATTTAAAAAGAGCCTAAGGGAATTAGGTGTACCCAGTGCTTATTTAAATTCAGCTGAAGTTGGGCATTTAACTCTCATAGCTGCCTTTCAGAATCCCACCCTCTCTAAATTACAGCCTGCCCTAGAGGAGGTGAGAGTATGGGGGCTGATGGCACAGGGCTGTAATTTAGCCAAATTATGAGATATACTTGAGCAGTCAGAATTGATACCTTCCACGAGCTAGATTAGAGAGGCACTGGCATGAGAATTAACAGCAAGAGCTGGTAAACAAAGTTTGAGAAATGGCTGATCTCTGCTTTATGCCTCTCTCCAGAAATCACTGGGCCCAGGGCAGCGCTCGGCGCTGATTGAGAGCCCTGCCAGGGGCTTCTCCATCACAACTCGCATTTCTTATCTGCACTCACAGGTTCCCAAGGTCTCAGTCCATCCTGCCTTAGATTTTCCAGCTGTCATGTATCTTTCCAGAGCTTACCAGATGATTTTTGTCACCCTCCCCACCAGTCTGTGGTGGCTTTGCAGTGTTACCTGAGACAGGACTCAGATGAAAACACCCAGAGCAGCAGCAGGGGCTCGAGGCTGTTGTGTTGGATACCAACAACATTTATGCCCTGTGTTTTTACAGTGCACCCTGCCATGGCCTGTAAAGGAGGATGTTTCTCTGCAGAGATGGAACATTTCTCCTGATGCAGCTGTAATTAGGACTGATGAGCATCCTTGGGGTCCCGCCTGGCTCTCATTTAAATCAGCAGGAGCAGAGCTGATCCCCTTCAAACAGAACTGCATTTGTGCTGCAGCACAGTGACGGATTTGGTTGTTTTCCCTTTCCTTAACGACAAAGGAGGAGCGAGAAAGATAATGTGGTGAGGGGAGGGGTATTTGTCTTGGAACAATGATGAAGATAAAGATGGACAAGCAGGGCAATTTGTGAGTTTTATCCTCTATCCCACTTAATGGGCTGCACTTCTATAAAGAAATGGAGATCTCAGTTAATCTTTATACTGTGTCCTTCTTTAGGAACACAGTTACTTCAAATTAAATTAGCCTTTTGCCTCTTGCTGGAAATGATAGGGTTTCTTTGGCGCCCTTATTTATTTTTCATTGATCTAGAGAAAAATAATTTCTCTCCCTTCTCCCCTGGGATGTTAAAAATAAAGGGATCACCTTTCTGTTTTCAGCTGCCATGGCCTAAAAAAGTAGAGAAATGAGGAATAAATTCACCATGGTTTGAAGAAATCCTCTTCAAAAAACCAACGGGGAACATGACAGAGTTAGAGAGACCTCTCCCTCAGAAGAAGAGTAATATATATTTTATTCTCTTATTAATATTTCATTGGCAAGAAGGTCAAAATCTACATTTAAATGGAAATATTTAAAAAGCAGAAGCATAATATTTGACTATCTGGAGCTTTTATGGGTTAGAGAAAACCAGAAGCTTGAACACATTGGTTCAAAATTCATGGGGTGGGCTGGGAATTCCTTGTGTAATTTATACAGCAAAGGAATCCTCCATTTGCCTTCATCGACACCTCTGATAAAGGGTTTATGTTCCTAATACAAAGCTCCCTTTTAATTTAAAAATCCTTTTAAGTATGTCCTGTCAGCTTGAGTCTTTAGATGAGGTAGTCTGTCAGTGCTCATAATATTATCTGGGTAGATGGAGCAATCCATGACTTGGGAGGATGCTGGGTTATTTCTCCCAGGGCTGGGCAGATGTAGTGCAGCTGTGGGTGGTGTCAGCAGGGCCTGGGGTTTGAGGAGCCTGCCCTCAAAACATGAGGAACTGGGGGTCACAGCCCAGCCCCTGGTCCTAGCTGGGGCTGTGTTCTCCTCACAGCACCCACTGCAGATCCCATTTGGGTTTATGGGAAAATCTGGGTGACTCTGAGGGTGAAACTGATCTGTGTGGGGAGGATCCTGTAGATCACTCCAGTCAGGATGTGAAGTGGCTCAAACAGCTCCTGCCTTATGCTCAGGCTGATCTGGAACACATTCATTTTCCAGTCCCAGTAGTTTTGGCTTTGACATCAGACAGGGGTTGACATTCCCAGGCTGTGGAAGCTGTGCCACTAACCTTAGGTATGCTAACTCAAAACAGTGAAAAGGAAATTGAAGGCCCAGTAGGCTGTGTTTTCCTAGTCAACAGGAAGAGATCAAATTTATCTTCTGCCCAGCAGAGAACTGCTCATGCCCACACCCTGCATTATCTGAGGAGAGTCCCACTGCTTTGCTGGTGACAAGGACAGTGGGATCAAGGGCACCTTCAGCAGATTTGCTGATGACACCGAGCTGTGTGCTGCAGTCACACACAGGAGGGAAGGGATGGATGCAGAGGGACCTGGACAGGCTGGAGAGGTGGGACTGTGTGAACTTCATGGAGTTCAAAAAGCCAAGTGCAGGGTCCTGTGCTTGGGCTGGGACAATCCCAGCCACACCCACAGGCTGGGCAGAGAGGTGGTGGAGAGCAGCCCTGGGAGAAGGGCTTGGGGGTGGTGGGTGATGGAAAAGCTCACCCGGAGTCCTCAGTGAGTGACCCCAGCCCAGAAACCAACGAGTCCTGGGCTGCATCCAAAGCAGTGTGGCCAGCAGGTCAAGGGAGCAGCCTATCCTCCCCCTTACTCTGCTCTTGTCAGACCCACCTGGAGTCCTGGGCACAGTTCTGGTGTCCCCAGAATAGGAAACACCTGGAACTGTTGGAGCAAGTCCAGAGGGGGCCATGAAGTCCATGGGAGGACTGGAGCACCTCCCTATGGAGACAGGCTGAGAGAGTTGGGGCTGCTCAGCCTGGAGAAGAGAAGGTTGTGTGGAAACCTCACAGCACCTCTGGAGCCTGAAGGGCTGCAGGGAAACCAGAGAGGGACTTTGCATCAGGAACTGGAGTGACAGGACAAGGGGGGATGGGTACCAAGTAAAAGAGGGGAAATTCAGGTCAGGTATCAGGAAGAAATTCTTCCCTGTGAGGTGGTGAGACTCTGGCACAGGTTTCCCAGGGAGGCTGTGGATGGCCCAACCCTGGCAGTGTTCAAAGCTAGGTTGGATAAGGCCTTGAGCAGCCTGCTCTAGTGGGAGGTGTCCCTGCCATGGCATGGGGGGTTGGGATCATTAAAGGCCCATTCCAACCCTTTAACATTCTGTGATCCCATGAGAGAACCAGGATGGCCTCACTGTGCCCATGGCAACCCTGCAGGCCCTGGAACTGCTGCTGCTCTGTAATGGACACATCAGTCCCTGCCTGTCATGAGCAAAGAGTTGAGGAATCTCTGGCTTTGGGGACACCTCAGGCAGCCCAGGAGAGACAGCTCTGAAAAACTGGCCCAGCTCAGTCCCAGGCAGGATATTGATCCCTGGCTGTGTTTGACACAGCCTGTCTGTAAATGTGCTGCCTGTGGCTCCAGGAGCAGCTCTGGGAGCACTGTGCTCTGCAGAGGAGTGATAACATTGATTCCTTACAGGGCTACAATATTTGATCGAGTCTCACAGCTGGGCAGAGGCTTGGTTTGGGTTTTTCTTGTGTTTTGGTTTGTTGTTGTGTTTTTGGTTTTTTTTTAAATCAGCATTATATTGACTAGCAGCAGCCCACTGAGTATTTGTGCAGTTTGGGAAGACTTGCTTGCTTTGCCACCAGCAATTTCCTGCACACCTGAGCCTCCCAGGAAAACAGGTAATTGTTGGAAATGATACAGGGGAGCTCAGTGCTAGAGAGAGAGCAACAGAGAAATGCTCTGCTGCTGCTTGACAGGCTTGTAACCAGATTCCAGTTTGTGCTGCATTGCCCCTTCGTGTAACCCTATTAAGAAGCTGTAAATAGTAATATAAATGATGTTACAGTCATTTGTTTTGATGTATCTGAGCCTTTAATAAATCAGCTGTAGCTTGGCTAATAGGAATATGAGAGGATGGTGTTTGTTGCCAGCAGCTGCTAGTAAATTACAATGCAGTCATCTGTTTTACAAGGAAATTAAATGTTTGTTCTCTTGCTCCCTCTCCCTCTCACATATTTTAGAGCATCAGAATTGTTCAAGAGCCCCTGTGTTCTGCTAGGCATCCTTTTTGATCCTGTTGCATGTGGCTGGGGTGGCAGGAAAAGCATATGCCAGGAGATTTGAGTCACTGCAGTGTGTCAGTCCCACATTCCAGCACTGCTCTGGGTGCATCCTCCCAAACAACAGTGGCTGTGTTTTGATTTTATTTTTATTTGGGTGACAATCTCTTTTGTGGGTTGTCAGCAGTGTTTGATCCTTGGATCTGCTGCACAGACCTGCAGAGCTGAGCTGAGCAGTGATTTTAGTGGTGGGCACTTGCCCTGGGCTGGGTCTGTGTTTGCACCAGCCGTGCCCTGTGCCAGCCTGGCTGAGGTGTGTTCAGGGTTAGGACTGTCTGGAAGGGACTCAGGGCTGATAGATCTGGGGTTTGGATGTGTCCAGCCAAGTTAATGACTCCTTTTGTTTCCCTTTAGAGGTAGTGAGAGGATCCAAGTGCTTGGAGCTGCAGCAAGTTGGGATAAAGTTTAAAGGGGTGATGGTTTTACCAACATCTCTGCTTGTAACTGGACGAGTCAAAGGAAAGATCAGAGAAAGCTCTTGTCATGGCTTTGAGGCTTTTCATAAGCTGTTGTCCACCAGAAGGTTCTTGTAGAGTCACAGGCACCCTCTGTGCTCAATCCTTCTGCTCCATTCTCCTGTGAAGGAGTTCTGAGGAAAGTTTCATGTTTCAGGATGAAAAATTAATCTCATCTTTCAGTGCTCTACTTATCTCTAGATAAACAAGTAAATGTGGTCTGGGGCTTGAAACTTATCTGAGTTACTCAAAGAAGTGCTAGAATTCTATTAAAAACTTCTGGTTTCTGTATTTGGTGAAAGGAAGGTTTGGCTGTGCTCTTTCTCTTATAAAATGTTTCCATACTGTAACATGGTGATTGTTTCTTCTGTCTTTCACTGCAGCTGTGCAAAAATTCCTGTCTCCAGACCCCAAATGACATGAGTTTTGCCAAATATTGCAATTCAAATACAACAGAGAAGCTGTGTTCTCTCTGTTTTCCCAATTCTTTTCCCAGCTCTCAGCTGCACCCACGTTCCCTGGCGTGACAACACATGGTGCTGAGCAGGAAGCAGCTCCATCCTTCTGGAGGTGTTGGTGTTAACAAAAATTATCCTTTGGCAAAGAAGGGAATCTCACCAAGGCTTTGCTCTGGAGTTCAAGCAGTGTTCCCAGTGTGGGCAGGCAGCTGGAGGAAATGCTCCCATGCACAGCTTTGCTTGAACAGGAGCAGCTGATTCAGCCTCTCTGTTAGAAGGCTCCAGGAAGGAGCTGTGCTGGGCACCTTCCTGCAGGTGAACACTAACTCTGCTCTCACAGTCTGTGCCCTAGGAAGTTGTGCAATCCAAGGATAACATCACAAATCTATGCAGTTTTTAGTATACTTTAAAGCAGAAATAACTGCACTGGATGACATAGATACTGTTCCTTGCAGGCTGATTTTTAATATTTCATTTATTATGTCTTGTGGTCTGTCACAGAAGAACCTCATTGGTTTCTGAGGGTGATTTCATGCAAGGCTGCACTTTTGAGGTCTGATTTGGAAAATAAACTGTGTTATATTAGTATGAGTAGGGCTTTTGTCAACTCCCAAACATAGGTTATGTGGAAGGGGATATTGCCTGACAATGTCTGCCCTGAATGTTTGATTTAGTGACCACTTAAATCCATGCTGTGGTTTATTATTGTTACTGTTAAATTTCTATTTAAAGAGTAAATTTATTGCTGTCAGTCAGAAATTGGTCAAGACAGAACCAGTAACACATTCAGGCACGTGTTTGTGTCATGTTGAACAGTGACTTTTAAGAATACATATGTGCTTATTGTTGATACCTCTTGAAGTCATAAATCCAGATATAAAAAATGATATATTAATAAATAGCAGTTGAATTTGAAAGGGGCAGATATTTCTGGTGCAGCCTCTGGCAGAGGCTGTCTCAGTTTCCCTGCTGAAGTTGATGGCTGAAGTCCTGCACAGGGCAGGGGGTAGAACAACCCTCATAGCAGAGGTTTGTTTTCTTTGCACTGCTCAGCTTGGCTCTGCATCATCAAACCTCAAACTGCTTTGCTGGCATGGGGCTGGGGCTCATTCTTCACTGAGACTTGTCACTGCATGTCCTGAGAGCTGATACCATTCCCAGCTTTTACTCCAGCACAGTGTAAAGAGAATATTGTTATACTGAAGTCTCTTGGAAGCAGGTCATGGTTTGCTCCAAGTCCAAAATCAAGAGAGATTTTTACAGAAGTCTTTTGTCCAATAGCAGTCTCAGTTAAATGTTATTGATAATGTGGGGCACATTGCATTTCCTCCTGTAAAACACATTGTCTCAGCAAGGTATCCCACAGTGGGCTCCTCTCCCTGTTCAGGCTCCCACGTGGTTTGGCTGACTTGTTGATGCTCTCCAGACACACTTTATGAGCTCTGCCACAAATTGATAAGGGTGAATTAAAATGTCTGTATTTCATATTTCCACAGACTGGTGTTTTCTATTAAAAACCAAAGGAGTGTGGGCTGTGGTTTCAGAGGAGGAAAGGCTGAGGTTCAGTTTCTGGATGAGCAGAGCTCCCTGGGACAGTGACACGCACAGGGCCGTGTGCTGCGTGTCTGGCAGGGTCTGCTCCAGCTGCACAGGGCTCTGTGTGGAAGGAGTGTTCCTGCTTAGGGCTTTCTGCTGCCAGCAGGAATCTGCAGTACAGCTCCTGTCCATGTGTGCTGTGGCTGACAGGGATGGGGTGTCTGGGTTCCTGTGCTGCCCTTGTGCTCACCCTGCCCTGCCCACTGGAGCGGTCACCAGCTCCTGTTCCTCTGCACAGGTGAGGCAGCCCAGCCTCTGTGCCACACCCTGGCATGGTGAAGCTGCTCCTCTCCTCCTAAGAAGGGAGGGAGCTGGCTGCATTTCCCTGCTGTGGGTTGGGGAAGGAGGGACACAGCCCGTGCCTCAGGGGCTGGCTCTGTACTGGGCTGGAGGCACCCAAATGCATCCACAGTAGGGTAGCAAGGCTGGTGAGGGGTCTGGAGCACAGGTCCTGTGAGGAGCAGCTGAGGAGCTGGGGTTGTTTATCCTGGAGAGGAGGAGGCTCAGGGCAGACCTCATCACTCTTTACAACTCCCTGACAAGAGGGTGCAGCTAGAGGGGATCAGGCTCTGCTCCCAGGGAATAGTGACAGGATGAGAGCACCCAGCCTTAAGCTGCACCGGGGGAAGTTTAGGCTGGACATTGGAAAAAAAATCTTCCCAGAAAGGGTGATTGGGCATTGGAAGGGGCTGCCCAGGGAGGTGCTGGAGTCACTGTCCCTGGAGGTGTCATAAAAGAATTGGATGTGGCACTCACTGCCATGGTCTAGTTGATAAGGTGGTGTTGGGCCATAGATTGGACGTGATGATCTCAAAGGTCTTTCCCAACATCGTTAATCCTGTGATTCTGTGAATGAAGGTGTGTGGGGCTGCAGTGGTCCCATGGCAGGGACCTGCTTGCTCTGTCCTACAACCTGAGTATGTTTTTTGCAGACAGACTTTTCTTGGTGCTCTGGAAGGAGGGATCATGAGTAGGGTGCAAAGAGATTAAAGGAAACAAAACCAAGGTGCCAATAGCACCAGGAGTGTGAGCTCAATCCCTCTGTGAGCCACTGACTTAAGAATTGGACTTGATCCTTGTGGGTCCCTTCCAACCCAGAATATTCTGTGACTCTGTGAAAGTGTGAAGCTATGAGTGTCTGTATTGTTAATAATAATAATGATAATAATGAAGACAATCTATAAGTAGGCATAAAATCTCTCAACAGAAATGCAAAAGATCTTATCCTTGGCTCCTGGATATTTGTAAGGGATCTACAAGCATCTGGGCAAGGGGCACAGTGGGAGGTGCAAGCAGTTGTCTGGTGGTACCCTGTGCCATCTCCAGGGCTCTGCAGTCACCTGGTGAGATTGCTCAGGAGAGGGAGCTTGGCACGATGCAGTGCTGTGCTTTTGTGAGTGCTCTTTGCTGTGTCTGTGTCATTCTCAGGTTTCTCAGTGTAACTTCTGCCCCCCAGTGCAGACTTGTCCCCTGCTCTTCCAGCCTGGGCTCTGAGGCCCAGCAGGCTGTCACTGGAGCCCATGGGAATTGTGAAATACCAAACCACAAAACCTCTCTGAGGAGGTGTTTCTTTGGGCTTTGGTAGCTCTGTTGCAGTCTCTGAATTCTGGGACATTTTCCTCGGTGTGTGGTGCTGGCAGCAGTGCAGGGTGGTCAGGAAATGCCATGGAAAATGCTTGGATAAGGAGCACGTGTTCCTGGGAGTGTTAGTGCTCTCTGCCAGCCCTGGAGCAGCCTCTGTCAGCTTATCTGCAAATAGTATCTCTAGATGTTCTGAACAAAAACTCAACCTCTGTGCTGAAAAGAGTAACATCTCCATAAACAGGGATGCTCTCTGGCAACTGCAGTGAACTGAGATAACTGATTGATGATCAGTGCTGCACAGATTAATGATGTCAGGTAAATGGGATAAGAATTACATTCTTGGAGTAGCTCAGGTTGCAGCACTTTCAATTTACATTAGTTTCAGGTCAAAGTAACTTTTCTCTGTGCTGGTGCCGAGGGGCAGAGAATCAGAAGGCAGTCTCTGGCACCCCAGTTCTTGATGCATCCTGTGTTCCAGACAGATTGCTCAAAATAGTTTTTCCATGAGCTTGAATAAATCAGACTTAATGTATGAAGACTTGAAATGCATTTTCTAGGCAGTAGGAATATATATTTTGTAACAGATGCCATACAAATGCCTTGTGTCCTGTAAAAATATATAGACATTTTGAATGTGATGGGAAGTTGCAATTTATAAGAACATCAAGATTCTTCAAGCCAAAAAGCTACAGACAGTTGTAAGAAAGATTGTCTTGTCTGTCAGTGCAAATGCTATTATACAACTGAATCATAACTGGCTGCACTTGACTAGCTGCATCTGAACTTCTGTCAGCTGTTACAGACAACTCCATTCTCTTTGCAGGGTTTTTTTTTTTTTCCTTCCCTCAGGAACTCAGCTGAACTTGTTCTCATGCAGAGATCTCTGCTATGACTGGAGCATTTCATTTAGATATTTAAGGTGTTTGCTGCATTAAGACTTAGCCCCATATCCAGAGCCAGCTAACACATCAGTGGAGCTGGCAGGGCATTGAAATTCCAGTTGGATTTTAAACATCACACCAGCCAATTGACTCCTTAAGATTCTTCCTTGAAATCTTACATTTTATTGCAAATTAGCCCATCAAAACTATCCAGAAGTAGCTGCCCTGCAGTGTATCTGTGCATTTAAATACAGGATACCCATCTGAACTTCAGTCATTACACTGGAGTAGTTTGGCTGAGCTATTTAAATATCATAAATCTCTGTCACTGTAAAAATGCCATCTTTCTGTCATCCAAAAATCTGCCCTTTTCCCCTCTTCTTTAAAGCTAGTGGTTAAAGTCTACTCTTGCAGTGCCAAGGTTAGAGGGCTCGGCTGTATGACAAGCTGGTGGTTAAATGCCAGGGATAACATGCTTTCAGAAATATTTTTGGAAATTCACTACTTTAATAGTGTGGTTTAAATTTAAAAAAGGTAGTTGTCAGCTAAAAGCAGAGCCTGCTTTGGGAAAGGAATAAATTATGACAAAGTGTCAAAATATTAAAAAAACACAGACAAAAGTTCCTGTAAATTGCATTAAAAAGTTCATTGACAAATATTTGATATGTGTTTTGTGCTGTGTCAACATTAGTTGAGACTCCTGGTGTGTTTACCTTTGGTAATACTGGGGTTTTTTTCCCCCTTAAGTAGGTTATTTATTTTTAATGAAACACTGTAAAATCCATTTTTAACTCCCAGAAAATGCTACGAGCCTCTGAGTGCAAGTGTTGGAGTGTAAGAGCAGAGAAGCAGAACTGCCCTGAGCTGTGAGCTCCAACAGCTCCCAGGGAGCAGCCATCCCCTGCACCAGGGACCAGCCTGTGCCAGGGATCCCCAGCCTGGGAACGGGCTCCTGTGGGTGCTCAGCAGGCTGATCCTGGAGCTGTGGTGGCTCAAAGCACCTTCAGCAGGAGCTCCAGGGGCTGGGGTGAACCCTGGGGTGCAGGAGCCCAGGCTGGCACTGACTGCCCAAGGACCTGGAACTCAGCACTGCTGGGAGCTCAGGTGTCTGGGTTGGAACAGCCAGGTGTCTGCTGAGGAAGGCAGGAGCCTCCCTTGACATGGAAAATGTAAACCCTCTCCATCTGAATTATTATAATTTTGAAATTAAGGTGCTCTCAGGCAAAGATATGGGAGTAGGAATAACAGTTCTTTATTGGGAAAATTAAAAATACAAATGCAATAGTACAGAAAAATCCAAACCCTGCCAGAGTCAGAGCAGGAGCTGCCCCCCTGTGTGTCAGGGTGGTGGCACAGCCCCATCCCAGGGGGGCTCAGGGTGGTGGCACAGTCCCATCCCAGGGGGGCTCAGGGTGGTGGCACAGTCCCATCCCAGGGGGGCTCAGCCCTCCTGCAGTGCCAGCTGTGGTTCTGCTGGAGCAGGGATCCTGCACAAGGGGGGAGTTTTCCTCTGCAGCTCCAGGGCTGCTGGAGATGGGCCTGCTCTCCCTCTGGGAATGCAGGGCAGGAGAAAGCTGCTCCTCTGGGAATGCAGTGGCCAAAGGCTGCTGGGCTGTTCCCAGGGCAGATTGGATCCAGGTAGGAATGCTTGGCTCCTCCCCTGGGCGGAGCATCTCCCCATGGGATGCTGGAATTTGATCAGCCCTGCAGGGACACTCAGTGGCCATGGACAGCAGAGATCTCCTGGAGGGAGGATTGGCTGTGGGAGAGATAAAGAAACCTGCCCATGAACAGCAGAGAGCTGCCCCAGCTCTGACAGAGGGTGATAGAACACACACCCAGCTACACCTTGCAACCTGAGACAGGTTGAGAAGGTGAGAAATGGTTATGGACCTGAAAACAGAAGAGTTAATAGTAGATCAATACTTAAATTCAGTTCCTGGCTCTTTCCCAGTAACCATACTGAACATGAGGACAAGGTTCTTCCCCCAGAGGGTGCTGGGCACTGCCCAGGCTGTCCAGGGAATGGGCACAGCCCTGAGGCTGCCAGAGCTCCAGAAGCTCCAGGGATGCTCAGGCTGGGATTGTTGGGGTGTCTGGGCAGGGCCAGGAGTAGGACAGGATGACCCTTGGGGGTCCCTTCCAGTCAGGATATTCCATGATTTTGTGGTACATGTGACATTGGACATTGCCACTTGTTCTCTGTCTGCCTGCACTTGTCTCTTGGGAAATAGGCTTAAGCCTTTCTTTTACAGTTTTTTTGTTCATTTATTTTTTCTCTCCACTTTTCTGGTGGTAAGCTCAGAAGGCTCCAGGTTATGAAGTTGTCACTGTGCCACAGAATTAAATGGCATTTTTGTCCCTGGACTTTTAAATCACCTGCAATTAGGGCACTCACGTGCCTGTTTTAGCAATATAGAATAGTGCTAATTCACATGGTGCTTTAATTGAAATCATTTTTTTAAAAGGGCCAAAACCATGGCATTCATATTTAGCCCCTGGCCATACAATAATTTGATCTGTCAAGTAGTGTTTGGAATTAGTGGAGCACAGAAATGCTGTTCATTGTCACAAGGCTTGGTCCTTAATTTTAAAAACTCTTTAATTTTCCATTAAATTTTTTAATTCTGTGGTCATTATGCATCTAACACCAAAATATTTTACTCAGTGTCCATAAGTAAGAATTGCTAAGTGATAAATATTTTACTTTCATTAGGAAGACATTCATCAGAGTAGATTTTAATGCTCTCATTTTCTTTCCCTGTAAAAGAGTTTATTATGCAGGTACAGACATGTCTTTTGATAACAACAGTGGGAATGGTTCTGGTTTTACTCAAATTTTATTAGACTCTTTTTCAGAAATAATTCAGCAATAATCCCTCAGTAGCAAATAGTTGTGTAAGGGGCTGTGGTCTCCTGTGGGCTTATTACAGAGAGGGAGGTATTTCTTTCCCTGGCATTACCACATAGTTTAGTGCTGTTTCATTCCCAGAACACTGGAGAGTTTGTTTCTGATTTAAAGGTATTGGTGCATTTAAATTTAGTGAATTGAATGGATTTGCAAAGGTACTGGCTTGAATTTGAGGGGGTGCTTGGCTGCCTGTTGGCTGCTGCCACTGTTTAGTCTCTGTGCATGGGGTTACCCATTCCCAGTGCTCAGAGGTGATAAATGCAAATATCAACATGTGATATTTTCCATTCCCTCTGCCAAGCTGTAAACAAAGCTCTTGGTTGGAAATGATCCCTTTTCAATAATAAAATATTTAAGAGCTACACAGTGCTTTTCATTTTCCAGGTGAAATCAAGCTGAATCCTGCCTGTTAGCACAGTCCTGTTATGGGACACACAGACCTTGTCCCAGAAGTTGTTTTCCTTCAGAGACATTCCCCCATGACAAGCAGACCTCCTCTTCCTCAAGCCAGACACAGGACTGGAATGAAGAGGGAATGATCTTGTGCTTTTGTTAATGGGGTTTTTTGACACACCAAAACATCACCATTCTGTATTAGAACAAAAGAAAGAATACTCCCAGCAAAATACTGAAATGAAATTTTTGAAGTCTTTCCCCACCCCAAAGTAGCTATTGCAGCAGAAGCACAAAGACAGTACAGAAGCCCTCCACCCCAAACCAGATTTTAACTAACTGTGGGCACCAGTGACTTGACTGAGAGCTGAAAACACAGGCTTGACTGAGCTTTTGGCCTGACTTGAACCTCATTCTCTAAAATCTTGGATCTGTGTTTGTCAGTCTTGAAAGTCTGTGTTTGTTGGCTGAGGGCTGGTTCTAGGAGGCATTTGTCTTTCTCTGGACATTTCTGTACTTACATTCTCTGAGTGTTTCCATGTGGGAAGTGGTTACCTCCACACTTGTTGGCCACTCACTGATTCTTCATGGGGAACAGAGATTATCTTGAACTCACCTAGAAGAGATTCAAGAGAGAAAAAAATGTAAAGAACTTGTCTCTGAGACAGGCAGCCCAAGGTGGATGTGGCTGCATGCAAAAATTGTGCTGGGAAGTAGGAAACTGTCCCTGGTAGTCAGAGCCAGTCCTGCACGTTCCAGGCAGCTTGGCTTGAGCTTGCCCCATTCAGAAGGACACCTACCAGTGGGAGATTTTGGTGAAGAACCCAGATTTTCCTGGGAAGTTGCATCAGATCTGTACTAATCCAAATTTAGGAAGCCTTTCTGCTGTGCCTGTTGATGAGTGCTATTGGCTGTTTCTGTCTCAGACATGGGGTAGCACAGAATACTTTTATTATCACAGCAGTATTTGGGCTCATCTAAACAGAGAAAATAGTAGGAATTAAAAACTAAAACCTTTTGAATTTGAAACAGTATTTCTTATTTGATCACCTTTTCTCTGGGAGTAACAAAGCTTATTGCAGAGCAGTTTGGTTCTGTTTCCAAAGTGGTTTTAGTTATGTCATATGTAGAACTTTCATTCTGGACTTGGCAATAGTAACTCAGGAGTAAGTGCCTCTCCCCTTCAGTTATTTACTCTGTTTTAAGGCCCAATCTGCAGGATCACATCTGCATGCCTATTTAAAATATAATTTCCTTTGCACAGAAGCACTACTATGGCTAAAATTTAATTCTGATATTTAACTGAATGAAATTGCTTGCAGATGACTGTTTGAAAGAGAAACAAACCACATCCTTGTGTGCTGCTGCACTTTGGAGGATTTGTGAAATATTATACGAACGCAAAGAATGTGCCCTCCCCTGACTGAATTCTTGGATATTACTCACTCAAATACCAGTGCATTTTGCTTCAAAAATCATGGCTTGTTATTGTTGTCTGACAAATAGCAGCCAGCAGAAATTGCAGGGAGCAGATTCAGCCAGCAGCAGGACTGCCTTTTGTTCCTGTTGAACCTACCACAGCGTCTCCTCTGACGCTGTTTCAGGGACAGATAAACATTGCCATGGAGTGTTTCAGAAATAATTGCAATAAAGATTCAGATTTCTTTTTAAATATATAATTCATTAGGTAATTTGAAACATCTAAAAAGTTGGACATCATATAAAAAGTTGTACTCAAGTAGGAGTGTCAGAATAAGCTGTGCTGGTGCAGCCTGGCCCACACATAAATCACATTATACCAGCATGAATGAGAACAGTTTCCTTTCAGATGGGTGCAGAAGGGGAGTTGGCATGAAGGGGAGTTGTTCCAAGTCACTTGGCAAGCCTTTCCTGACAAGAGTGCTTTAATTCACAAAGCAGCCTTGTTTTTACATCTTCATTGGTAGCTGGCAGTGGTTTGGAAGTTGCCTGCCCGTAGCTCAGGTGATGTGAGCTGCCTGTGCCCACAGCTGCCCTGCTGTGCAGCTCTGTGCTCAGAGCTGCTCTGCCAACATTACCAACCTTAAAAAGCAGCAGCTCCATGAGCTGCTCTCTGGAGAATTTGTGTTCCTTTGCTTACTCTTGCTGCTGGCAGTGGGAGGGGTGCAGAGATGTCAGAAGGGATGAGGGGTGGGCTGCTGCAGGGTGCTGCTGAGCCCTCACACAGGGCTGGCAGGGCTGGCAGGGGGAAGATGCCTCTCTCTGGAGCTGAGCTGGTTTGCAGGGCCAGCAGGAGGGTGTACCATGCCAGGGGTGCTGCTCTGTGTGCCTGCAGCCAGGAAGGTGCAGGGGGATGTACTCCAGCAGCTGCCTCGTTCCAGGATGTGCAGTTTTCCTTCTTGGACACCTCTGTGACACAGTGTGGTGGATTTGCTGCAGAGCAAGTGAAGAAATCCAGAACAGATGGGTCATATGGTCACCCCAGTGCTCTGGTTTAACCCTCTTGTAGCTGAACTCCTTCCCCTTTAGAGCCAACCAGAGCTGGCACTGCAAGGAAGCTGTGCCATTTTCGGCTCCAGGAGTATCTTAAGGACCCTCTAGTACTGAAGTCAGAGACCTCTCAAGGAAAGGGTTTTTTTCTGGTGATATTTATTATGTAGGAGCTCTGTATTCTGACCACAGAATCATAGAATATGCTGAGTTGGAAGGGACCCATCAGGATCATCCTAGTCTAGCCCCTGGCCCTGCCCAGACACCCCAACAATCCCATCCTGGGCATCCCTGGAGCTCCTGGAGCTCTGGCAGCCTCGGGGCTGTGCCCATTCCCTGGGCAGCCTGGGCAGTGCCCAGCACCCTCTGGGGGAAGAACCTTTCCTGAAATCCAACTTGATCCTGCCCTGGCCCAGCTCCAGCTGTTCCCTGGGTCCCGTCCCTGTCCCACAGAGCAGGGATCAGAGCTGCCCCCCCTCTGCCCTTTGTGAGGACGATGGAGCCATGATGAGTCTGCCCTCAGTCTCCTCCAGCTGAACATTCCAGTGCCCTCAGCTGCTCCTCACACAGCTTCCCTTCCAGACCCTTCCCCATCCTCGAGGCCTCCTGTGGATGCTCCCTGGTGGTTTAATGTCCTTTTTACACTGTGGTGCCCAACCTGCCCCAGCTCTGGAGCTGAGGCTGCCCCAGCCCAGAGCAGAGCAGGACAATCCCCTCATGGCCTGGCTGGCACTGCTGGGCCTGGAGCCCCAGGACAGGGATGTCCCTGCTGGCCCAGGGCACTGCTGGCTCAGATCCCACTGGCCATCAAATCAGCCTGGGACCAAACTCAGACACACTTTCCACCTGGAAGGGCTGATGGTTTGGGTTGAGCCCCTGTGGCCGCTCTTTGGGTAGGGGTTGACGTTGTGGTGCTACCTGCCTTATGTTCTTATTATTATGTTTGCAAGCTTTGTGCAAGCTAGGCTTTAAAGCTGACTCTCCTTTGCCTTTAATCTTTTTGTATGGTTCCCCCTTCTTTTTCCTTCTATTTATAGTTAGGGACTTTTTTTTAACACAACATGTCTGAGTTTTCTGAGCCGTTTCAGTGGTTCTTGTTCCAGCCTCCCTCCCCCACTTGATTCTGTTGCGCTCTTGCTCTTTTGTTTTTCTGTATTCCCTTGGTGGATTTCTCTTCTTGCTGCTTACTTTGTTTCCTTGTCATCTTTTGTTCTTCATTCTGCTTTTTCTTCCTCAGGGTGTTCCTCATATCCAGGTTTTATCCCCGGTTTCCTTCTCTCCCCTCACTTTTTTGTCTCCTCTGCTACTCTCTAGACATATAAAGAAAGTGGGAGTATCTGCTATCAGTCCCTTTTTACTCTCTGACTCCATTTTCCATCTGTTTTCTTCTGTCCCTGTTGAAGAGAAGAAATCTCTTCCTCTTTTCATAGTGCAAGATCCATTTAGTTTGTTCTAATTTTGGTCCTTTACCAGTGAGGTTGGCAGGGAGCTGTCAGGGATGTGGGGAGGGAGGGTAGACAGGGTGTTGAGGTGTGTCCTCCCCCCTTCCAAAGCCAGCTTTCTCACCCTGGCTGCTGTGTGTGACACCAGACCAAACTCCTGGTTGTGAGGGAAGAAGGTGTTGGTGTTCCTGCAGTGAGCCAGGAGAGTGCCCAGCTGGGGCTGGCCTTCCTGGCCTTCCCTTTTTCTTGGTTCTTGCTTTTTCAGTCTGTTTCCCTTCAAATAACAGCAGTAACAGAGCTCATGGTACAGCACAGAGCTCTCATCAAGTTTTGGGGCTTGTTTCCAGCCTGACTTGCTGGGCTGCTGGTCACCCCACAGCTCTCACTAATTCTGACCTCAAGGGCAGATGTTTCAGAGGGCAGTCCAAGGGAAACTGCCATAGCTTTAAAAAACAGTTATGTATACGAATTGACACTCATCTGTAGATGAATTCATTAACTAAGCAAAACAGCCTTTGATAATTTGCTCTAATAATTAATAATGGTAAATCTGCCATTGGTAATCTACTACTGTAGCTGGGCACAGAAAAATTCAATTGTTCAACACCAGCCCATTTTATCTGTTTGCAGGCTTTTATTTTTTTTCTTTTTCAATAATCCTTTATCAGCCTGCACTGAGGTGGAGCACAGGAGCACCAAGGCCTTTCTCAAGATGCTTACTTAACCTTTAGAAACCCAGTGACATTTACAGGAGGTGCCTCTCCCCACCTGCACAGCGCTGCTGCTGCACGGGCTGAGCGGCGCCTCCGTGCAGAGCAGCTGCTCGTGGTGCCTCAGGTTCAGCTTTTGTATATTGCACATTCTGTGCTGCTTTAGTCTGTGGGTCTGGGCTTCACATCAGGGGATGGTGAGCTCTGTGCACAGAGCAGGGAGACAAAACAATTCCTGCTCCAGCTGGGGACCAAGGACAAATTATCCAAATCTCAGCCCCAAGAGCACAAAGAACGTGGGCTGGAGAGAGGAGAACAAGAAGGATGGGACTGCATGGGCTGGAGCTGGAATTGGACAATAAATTCCAATATGCAAATGGAGCAGAACTTATAAAAGTGAGGGACCCTGTGACTGGTCGTGCATTTTGTGACCATTCTGAGTTCACCTGGGGTGCAGCCCTGGCTGGGCTCTTGTGCTGCCCAAGGTTGTCACTGACATATTTTATGAAAATCCTTTCTCTAGGATTTTTCTCTTGAGAAGCTGAGAGGCCTCAGAAACTAAATGTATACAGTAACAACCTGATGGCTGTGGAATGTGGTCTGGAGATGGTACCAATAGGTGCATCTTTGATTGGTCCATGTGAGTTGTTTCTACTTTATGACCAGTCACAGGTCCAGCTGTGTTAGGACTCTGGTCAGTCACAAGATTTTTGTATCATTCTTTCCTTTCTTTGCTAGCCTTCCGATGAAATCCTTTTTCTTTAGGGTAGTTTTAGTATATAGTTTTCTTTTAGTATAATATATATAATAAAATAATAAATCAGCCTTCTGAAACATGGAGTCAAGATCTCACCTCTTCCCTCGTCCTGGGGACCTGCAAACACCAGCACACAAGGTGGGTCCATTAGGCCTCCTAATAAATCCCTGTGTCACCATTGAGTCAGGGATGGATGAGTGACACAGACTCCAGGTCAGAAGGCTAAGATGCTGGAAGCCCTGAGCTTATTGGAACTCCTTCTTTTATACACTGGTATAAAATAACCTGATTGGTCATTTAATCAACACATTTCACATGATTGGCTAAGGTATGGTTTGGTGCTGCACAATTCCAGCACCCCCATGGAAATATATTCTCCCTAGTGTCTGCTGTGAGATGTGACCAGAAATAGAGCAAAGCAGGCTCCAGCTTAGGAATAAAGGAAAGAACTTTATTAACCTACAATATGAAACAAAGAACACACAGAACTCACAATGAAAACATCTTATGAGAAAAACAGCTTGTTCAAAACACCACCTCCAGATAGTTTACCATTTGTTTATCATTCTTTCTCTCTGCCTCCCTAAAACTTCCCAGAGCAATTCATAGGAAAGCTTATCTAGCTTTCTCTCTCTCTGACCAGACTGTCATACCCACATTCCTACTTTTCTTTAATCCATCTAGAGTCTGTTCTAGGTCAGCCTGCACAAGGCAGCACTCAGTGAACCCTGAGCACCCCATCCCAGGGATTTTGGCCAAGGGACTGACATCCTGGCACTGCACAGGTCCATCTCCAGGGATCTCCACTCTTCTTGGCCCACTGGAAAGTTGGGCTGTTGTGGTTCCTTGTCCAAAAATGTTTTTTCCAGTTTAAGGTGCAAGTTTGTGCTTCTGGTGCTGAGCTTATTAGCTGATGGTAGACATGGGGGTCACTAAACATCACCAAGTGACAAGGGGGGTGTGTGTCCATCACTAATACATCATTTCTAGCCTGTGATCTCTGAAATCAGACACAGCATATGAAGCTGGATGTGTGCCTTCTAATGATGTACCAGAGACAGCAAGGTAAATACACTTTCTATAGTAAATACAGGATAATAGTATATTCTATAGTAAATGTAGTAAAGTTAAATACACTTTTCATAGTAAATTAATCAGTGTTAAAAAAACCCTTTGTTAGCAGTTTACACACAGGTCCATATTGTGAAATGATTACTGTGACAAGGCCCCTTTTTGGAACATGCACTAGGCAATGTTGTGGCTCTGGTCTCTTTTCCAGTGATTTGTATGAAAAGTTCATTTCAATACCTTTTTCTGGTTTAGCCTGGCAGGAATCATGGTATAAATTAATATAGACTTATAGATTATGTGTTTTTTTGTGTACTTAGATATATATATAAATAGAAATATGTGTGTGTATAAAACATAATATATATAATATATATAATGTATATAATGTAATATAATATAATGTAATGTAATATAATATAATATAATATAATATAATATAATATAATAACTATATATTATATAAAACACATTATTGAAATATTTATATTTATATTTATATTTATATTTATATTTATATTTATATTTATATTTGGAATAATGCATTTTCAATGCTGTCTCTCATGCACAGCACCTCTAAGGACTAAACAGACCAGGATGACTCAGTGGGGAAGGAAAAAGGAAAGACCCAGTTGTAAATAAGGCTTTATATGCAGCTCTTCTGAAAGTACAGCCAAGGCTTAAATGCTTGAAGGTTCACATAGTTGTCAGATGGCATACAAAAATGTAGGGCTTTGTCTTGGAGGGGCTCTTTAAAACTCTCTTTCATACATCTCTAGTTACCATACACTTAAAATTTAATAATAAGTGCTGGTGTTTTAAAGTACTGTACATTTCATGGGGTTGAATGCAGGAAAGAAAGAAAATCTAGTAAGTCTGTCTGTGAGGAATAGCAAACTGAATCTGGAAGCTGAAAATCTGCTCATGTATTGAGTTAGAAAGTGAGACCTTACATGATGTTCACAGCAAGGCAGTGATATGTTTTGCCATACCTGCAAATAGTTTGTCAAGTAAGAACCGGCAGATGCCAGAGCTTAAAAATGCCATTTTTTTCCCCTGTAGAGTTGGCTAAAAGCATAGTAGGCAGTGTGTTAACTGCTACTCCCCTTTCATCAGGTCTGTGATCACCCAGATCCCTTCAGCATCCCACAAAAGGGATGATGCAGTTTTTGTGCCACCACAAGGAGTGAATAATTTTCTGCTGGGATGACACTTCAGCCTGTGGTGAAGGGAGTGTGTTGGGCACAGCAGTTTCATGGCTGGTAAAATCTAGAAGCAGAGGCTTCACAGAGCAAGGATGTGTGTGTGCTTCCAGCTGGGATTCACTAAGGAGGAAAGCACTTAATGACCCACTTCTGGGAAAAGGGAGAAAAAGCCCTGGCTTGTCCTGGCTGACAGGGGTCTGGTCTCAGCTGCTTCATGGAGATGGAAGGAAAGCTGTCCTGGCTCAGGGCAAATTCGGGAGAGAACCTCTGAAGGGGTTCTTCTCCAAGGAGTTGGCTCCTGTTCTGCAGGGGGTGTGAGACAGCCCTGCCTGGCTCTGAGCCTGTGGAGCTCTGGGAGGTGCTGGCCTTCCTGCCTGTCTGTCCTCGTGGAACCTTGCCTGTGCCTGAAATCTGTGAAACTGCCAGCACATGGAGGTTTGTATTTCCTCTAGAAAGCTGCGAAGCCATTTTCAGCCTCCTGCAGTGACTTACAGTTCCTCTGTGTTCATCACATATTTTTCTTCATGTTTTCTGTTTCTCCAATCATTTTATTTTCTCCTCATCCTCCATTCCCTGTGCATCTGTGACCTGTCCTTGCTTTTACCTTCCCTCTTCCTTCAGTGAGGACTTTGAGGTGCCCACTTGACACCCAGCTCATCCTCCTTGTTCTCAGTGTGCTGTTCTTCTGTGTGCTGGTGTTTGTGCTGCATTTTTGGCTGGTTTACTTAAGCTGAGATGGCCCTTACAAATGAACAAAAGGAAGCAGAAGCCCCTTCTGTTTTGATGGGCTAACTCCTTAGTCTTGATTAGTCCACTGGAGTGTCAGTGTGTCAGTGTCCATTGAAGCCTGCAGTGGTTCTCAGTGAGAAGTCACTTGGTTAATAAATTTGATTCTGTGGGGTTTTTTGTCTCTTACTGGCTTCTGTGGCCTCTGCCTGACTGCTGCCTTTGACAGGTGGTTAAAATGCTGGGTTTTTCACTGCTATTTATCTCAGCAGGGTGCCAATGGCCTCAGAGCAGCAGTGCTGGATCAGGACCTCACAGTGGCTCATGGATTCCACAAGAGAGGCAGAGTTCTTGCATTTCAAACCAGGAGGTTTTTCTCTTTAAGGTTGCTGGTGGAGAGGAGCCATGAATTCAAGTTTGGCCAGGTTGGGAGGCAGCCCCACAAGCACTCTGCATTACAGGATTTGCTCACCTTGAATATGCTCTGCTGGGCAGTTCAGTCAGAGAAATCCACAGCTGAATCTTTGCCTATGTTTGCAAACAGCCTCTACAAACTGCAGTCCTTAGCTCTAGACAAGGCTGCCTCTTTTGGAATATTTTCTTGTTTCTTGTTTAAAATGGCTGGGGAGAAATGAAATGAGAAGCAGTGCTGGTGATGGGGCTGCCCTGTGCTCACAGACAGGGAGCTGCAGTTCCTGCCACTCTGACAGGGATGCTTTGCTCCAGTTTGTTTCCATGAAAATTGGCTCTCACTCTTAAACATTTGCAAACATCTCCTTACCGTGGGTATGTGAAGGTGAACACAGCTGAGAGTCAATAAGACATTTCTCTTTCCAAGACCTGCTATGGATTACCTGGTAAAAGAGCTCATTCCTGCTTTGGAAAGCAGCTGGCAGGGATCACTGCAGGAGGGCAGCAGCAGCAGGGTGGATTTCTTGTCCTGTCTGTACAGCCATCCTGTGCCTGGTGTCTTTTGGAGGCCACTCAGCACCACTGCTGTCCCTGGGCTTTGGGAGCCTCCTGTGCCCTGGGCTGTTTGCTCCCCAGGGCCCCTCAGCTCGGGTTCTCAGCAGCCCCTCCCTTCTGTCTCTGCCCTGGTTTGTGCTGTTTCCCTGCTCCTCTGCAGGCTCCTCGATGTCTCCCTGGCTCCCCAGACCCTCTGCTGCCCCAGGGCTTCCTCAGGCTGCTCTGGCTGTTTGCTCAAGGCTGTTTAAGGCTTCTCCTTAAGCTCTTGCTTGCCAGTGCTGTTGCTTAAAGCTTCCTAGAGCTTTGTAAATCCCTTCCTTTCACCTCTCTTGGCCATTTTCAGTCTATCCTGAAGTGACTTACAGCTCCTCTGTGTCCATCAAGTACTTTTATTCCTGGGGTTTTTTTCCTTTCTCCAGTCATTTTATTTTCTGTTCATCCTCCATTCCCTGTGCATCTGTAACCTGTCCTTGCTTTTACCTTCCCTCTTCCTTCAGTGAGGTGCACACTTGAAACCCAACTCATCTTCCTTGTTCTCAGTTTCATGACTGAAACCCCCTCATATCCCACTGTGCTTTTTGTGCAAGGAAACCTCCCTTTTCCATCTTGCCTCAGCTGCCTGTGCCAGCACTGCAAGGTGGAGATGGCCCCAGCACAGCCTCCTGAGCTGATCACAGCAGCTTTAGGCTTCTCTTTGCACAGCTGCAGATTTCTGTGGAAGCTGGTCTCATGTTATGGTTTTTCTTAATTATCTTTATCATCAGTTGAGTTTTGATACTGCCAAGTTTCCTAAACTGAGGGCAGTCTTTGTGCTTAATGTCACTGAAACCAAAAAAGTAATTGCATTCCTTTGCCATCTATTCCAGGTTAATCCTCCAAAAGAAGTGATTCCCTCATCATCTGAGCCAGTGGTTTTAGTATAGACTGTGAACCCTCCAATCTTTAATTTTCTGCATGGAAGCAGAAGAGAGAGGGAAGAAAGAGGCTGTGCAGTTCATCTGCTTTGTAGCAGATGTGCATTGAATCCACGGGCATGACCACATCCATGTTGAGAAATGAAGGAAAGCAGAGAACTTTACTGGGATTTAACTTTCTTTTGAACCAGCATGAAAATCCTTCCAGTTTCCAATGCTGGATTCCATTCTGACTGTGGCTGAGCAGAAGTTGGTGTTCTGGCTTGTCCTGGCTAACAGGGGTCTGCTCTCAGCTGCTTCATGGAGATGGTGGAAGGAAAGCTGCCCTGATTCCATGGTCAGGTCTACTTACACACTCCAGTATTTGTGATACCACTTTGGTCTTAATGAAAAGAGAGATTAGAAAACAATCAGCAGCACAGTGCTACACTGGAAAGGGTACATAATTCATGGGCAGGAGGAGTAGGATGGCTCTGCCTATCTTGCTCTTTTCATGTCATTAAAAACTATGGAGAGGAGTTTAAAAAAACTGAGGAAAAAAGATGGGAAGCTTTCTGCAGACCAGCCATCCTCAGTGTCTTCTAGAAGCTGCAATAGCCTGTCAGTGTTGTGTTGGTCCTGAGGCACATCTCAAACATCTTGGAGGGGAGGAGGAAGCTCAAGCATCAGCTGGGCTGGGCCTCTGCTCACCATTTGTCTCCAGTGCTGGTTTACAGTTTTCCTTTTTAATATTGCTGCTTCTTTTTCCTTTCTGCTTAATAAGAGTCTCCCCTCTGGCTCTTGCAGTGGCACTGTGAGCCTGGAACTGGAGAAGCAGTGAAAACCTGGTGTGATGTAGGTGGGACATGTCCCTGCAGCCCAGGGTCAGTGTGTGGCTGGTGAGAGCATGTGCTGGGCAGAAATGTGCTTGTTAGAAAGGATGGATGCCACATTTTCTCTCATTTTGTTCTTTTCTGAGCCTTACATCATGTTTTGATCTTGTCTTGTCTTGGAGAGCGTTGGAGGGGTGCAACTGCAGCAGTTCCAGCTGCTCTCACCTGAATTCCAGCTGTGTCCCCTGGAAAATGTCAGCCACTGATCCCAGCCAAAACCCTGCAAGAACATTGTGATTCCTTGTAAAAACTGTGCACAGCTGAAGGGGAAGGCAAGAAGTGTCACTTGAAACAAAAGCCCTACTTAAAGCACTGCAAAGTGTAATGTACTAACAGGTTTTCCCAAATCTTCAACAAAAGGTTATTGAAGAGGAGCTCAGCTGCTGCTGCCAGGGGACATGTAGGCCAGTGTCTCTGCTTTGATAAACCTTTAGCTGCATTTGTCTGCTTAATAGCTGTTGATGACAAGGTCATGTTCACACCTTTGAATTTCTGGGCCCTTGTGGCCACTAGAGACAAACCTGCCACCTTTCATGGCTCATTTTGCTCCTAAAACTCACTCCTCTCTGTTGTGCAAAGAGAGCTGACATGGCTGAATACAAACTAAGCTCACATACGTGTCCATCCAGTCATTCCCTTCTCCCCTCTCTATGGTGACTTTCCTCAATTTGTTGGCTGTTGTGAGCATTAAATACAGTTGTCTCAGCCTGTCCTACATAATAATAACTAATATCTGAATGGTTTTCAGGCTCAGTCATCCAAGGTATTTGGATTTCTTAACTGGGACTTGTACTCATGGCTTTTCAAGAAAAGACAATCCTCATACAAGTGAACAACTCGGATGTTTTGCATGGTTTTGGTAATAAAAGTTTGCTTGCCTTGCTGCCTTATTGCTTTTTCCTTGTGATCCAAGACTGCAAGCAGGCATTGCTCAATCCTAAAATGCCAGTGATTGAGCTGGAATCCAGCTGCAGACATTGAGGCACTGCTGTCAGTCCTGACTGTGAATTGACCAGTTCAGTGTTAAGAGAAACGGGGCTCATTTTTCCTCAGCTCTGGCCTTTAACCCATTTTCTGCTTTGGAATAACCTTGCCTTAATATCTCTGTAGGATGGAAACAAGTACCAGAGGTGGAAGCAGATGCAGTGTGAAATTGCACTGGCTGGTGGTGTCTGCCTGTTCTGTGTCCTGTATTTGCAGTGTTCCCTCAGCCAAGGGCTGCAATGCTGGACTGTTCACCCAGCCCCAAAACTGACCTGTGTGGGTGCAGCTGGGGCAGCAGACAGGGTGGCTGAATTCAGGAGTGTGCAAAAATCAAAGGGACTTCTCTGTGTGTTTCATTCTTTTTTACTGTGCATGTGTAGTTTCCATAGGAGCAAGGGTGTTTTACCTGCCCCTAAGCCACAGGAGCCTTGCTTTGATCATGTGTGCATCTGATTGAAAGACTGGAACTGAGAGCTCTTCTCTCAGTCCCACATGGGCCGTGTAAACAAGTTGGTTTAGAGTTGATTTGCTGTCTTCTATGGTAAACTAATTCTCTGAAATGTGTAGTGCAGTCCCATATACTGGAGAGGAAATGGATTTTTTTGCTGAGTGTGTAATATCTTCTTAATGTTTGTTCTTCACAGATGTTACTCACCACTTGGGAGCACACTGAATTGGAGAAATCAAGTGGCTTGTCACAGCAGGGATGTTGGCATTAGGCATGTTTCCTGTGAGCCTTGTAAGGTGTCTGCAATGCATTCAGCAGGCGTTAGGACCTTGAAAATGTTGTGTTTGTCTTGGTGGGTTCCAGGTCATAGCAGCCAGCAGTTGTGTCAGGAATGTCAGTGGCTGTGCAGTGATGAATCCCTAGGATGGAGCTCTGCAGTGTTATCCCATTCTTTCTGTGGCAGGGGACCAGTAAAATTCTGTTAAAAGTGGTTTTTGCTTTCTTTTGGGGGCCTGTCAGTGCTGAGCTGAGCTCAGTGACACTGTGATGATGAATGTGACAAAATCTGACCATAGGTACAACACTGCTCCATGCAGAAATAAACCCTGCAGAGGGCAGGAGAGGACAGGCCTGTACAGGTGACAGCAAACTGCTGCTCATGGCTTGGTCCCAGCCCTCAGCAGCCAGAGCAGCCCAGGTTCTGTGGTGGCACCAGGTGGTGAGGCTGGCACAGCTCGTGCTGCAGGTGTGTGCCCGGGCAGGTGGCACTGCCACAGGGCACAGTCTGGGCTAGGCTTGGCTTCATGTGCTTGTCCCCTGGACTGCAGAGCTGTGAGATCTGGGATGGCCTTTAATTCTGACCTTTCATTCCAGCAGGTTACATCTGTGGGCATTTTCTGTTTCTTCTGTGCAGGCAAAGCCAGTGGTTCCCAGCTTAGGAGGAGCTCTGCTCCCTACACATTGCTCTGCCTGTTTTCTTATCTGATGTGGGGCAAAATCCCAGCTCAGCCCTAGGTGAGCTAACTTGTACCAGGAGTGATACCCCAGAAGATAAATCAGCATTTCTAATTGAACTTTTCAGACCTTATATTGATGGAATGTGCTCCTCAGGTAGGGAAAATCTCAACAAGCTCTGGCTGAGGATCACGCCAGGTTGCTTGATGGCAGCTCAGGCTGCTCCTGGGTGCAAGAAAGGTTTAATTGGTGCCAGGAGCTGCTTCAGCAATGAATTCTCCACCCTTCTGCAAAGCTACATTTTTTGGCAAGTGGACTGACCTTTACCTGGAAGGAGATCATCATTCTGTTATCACCACAAATATCTTCAGACTTCCACAGTGAGTTTGTTGAGATGCAGTGCTTTGGAGAACAATTCTGTAGCAATTAAAATAGACAAGTATATTAAGATTGACTTCAAGTATGAGAGTTGGAATCCTTCCACGAGAAGAAACCCACAGTGTGTTGATTTTGAAGCAGACCATTAAGGCTAAAAGTGCTTTCCTGCCCTGGGAGGGGAAAGAAAAGCTCAGTAAGTGAAGATCAGGAGGGACACTTTGTACAGCACTTGGGAGGTGGAGATCACAGCCTTTATCGGTCTTGAACTTATCTTCGACCTTCATTGCTCAGCGCTGCTTTTCTTTATTTCCCTCCTGTCTGTCAGCTGTCTGCAAGTGGGTGTGAAATGCAGTGAGTGATCTGCAGGCTGTATTGAACCCATGCTGGGGAGCAGGGCTGGGAAGAGAGCAAAGCCAGTGCCAAATGCACTGAGAGCAGAGGACAGGGCTCAGGAGCACTCTGACTCTGGAAAATCTCCAAGGCTGATCACATTTGCCGGCTCTTTCTTTCCTTAATGGGAGTTGAAGCTGAGACATTGGTACAAGTGTATTGGTGCTTGGGAGGCTAAACAAGGAGAAACATAAATAAAAACTCAATAATCCATCACTGGAGGGAACTAAGGAGCTTATCTGATTGGTTACAGCATGGCAAACACATCAGAAAAACACATAAATCCAGAAGACTGTGGGGCTTTGGGTTTGATTTTTTTTTTTTCTTAATCCTGTTTGGATCTTTTTAAACACTTAAAGGGCAGATAAAATGAGCAACCAGCATTTGAAATGAAGGAAGAACTGATATGCTTGAAAGCAAAATGTCAATGCCACAAAAAACCCATAGCCCTGTAGATTCAAGAGAGACAATTTGTAACCTCAGATGCCAGCACAGAGCTGTCGAGCACAGGGACTTCATAAAAGCCCTGACTGTTACCCTTTATTAAACTGGCCAGAATGGTCTGTAGTGAAACTGAATTTTTCATGTTTTCCTGCAAATAGAAAACTCAGTTTGGGCTTGTCTATCCACAAATGGCTTATCAGAGGTGAGTCCTCAGGTGCATCTCATTAAAACCTGCTTTTCTAACACCAGCATTCCATTCCTTCCCTAGCTCTTGCAGCTGGTTTTTCACAGCTTGTAGAGAGTGGCAAGCAATGACCTTGGAGTTGTCCACTGATAGGAATGATTCCTTTGCCTCTCTGCCAATGATTCCTCTCCCTCCCTGCCTGTTTGGTGCTGTGCACACTCAGAGGTGCTCAGGAACGAGCTGAGCGTGGGGCAGAGCAGCTGATAAAGAGAAGAAAAAAGCACTTTGACAGAAAGCCTTATCCTCTTCCCCGAGCTGCCTTTCATTGACATTTGTGTGTTTGGGCTTTATCATTCTGCTTATCAACGTTCCAGTGAGAGGCTTGGGAAGTACCAGAGATGCTTTCAAGGGCAGGGTTACCTGCTGGGGGTTATTCTCTGTGCTTTTGAAAGGAAAAGGCACTGGAGGAAATGTCTTTCTCTGTTCTCCCAGGACGGAGGGGTCTCTGCCCATCACATTTGACTGATCCTTAGCCCTCATTATGAATCTGGGAAAACTCAGCAGGCCTTCAGCTGCCCCAGCCTCACGAGGCTGTGTGTGCCCAGAAGCTCCTCTCTTCTTCCCCACATATCAGTGGGTCTCAGAAAAGCTCTTACTTCACCCTGAAATCCTTTCTTGTCTCTTCAGCTTCTTGTGGCTTAAAACATTCCTGCTGAAATAGCAAATGCTGTAATTTTATATTTAGTTGTATTTAAAAAGGGGGAAAAAAGATCTTGTGCTTGGTTTATTTTTCAGTCATTTAAGCAGTCATTTATTGTATTTCAGCCTTCTGAGACCAGCAACTGCACCTATTCACATCTAGTGGCAACACCAGCTTGGTTCTTCTGTGGTGGAACTGCTGTGAGGTTTGGGACCTGCAGTTCTTACACAGAACCCTAGGTGTGAAAATGAGCCAAATCCCAGCGCCATGGTCCCTGCACAGGGTGGGTCACAGCACAGGGACACTGCAGGGACACAGCAAATCCTGCTCTGCTTCTTTGGAATTTCATGTATTGCTGCAATAACTCTGCACACCGACTCTAATCTGCTCTTAATTCCGTAGCTCAAGTGAAGGTCCAGACTTCATTTCAAATCTGTTGTTATTTTTGCATGCCCTCTTTTTCTCAAGTGGTTTATTTTGTCTAAATGCAGCAATTAAAAAGAAATTATTATTACTCTGTGAGAGAATTTGTCTCAGGAAGAGGAAAGACATTTACAACAGCAAACTCTGACTGTCCTTATTTGTTTTGGCAGATAAACAGGAAAGCAGTTTTCAAAGCAGATCCACAGTAGGTCCCTTTGGGATTCTTGTCTCACTGGGTGGACACTTCTCTTCTTCCCCACCCTGAGCAGATCACAGCACAGATTCTTTTTGGAAGTTCAGACTTGATTCACACATGAGCTGTCTTTCAGTCCCCTCACACCTACCCCCTCCTTTTCTGACAGCTTTTTGCGGTGTTGCTGATGATCTTCCCAGGTTCCTCTGCCACCTCCTACTCCATTCCTTTGGGGGATGTTTGGGGCAGAGCTGCTGAGTCCCTGTGGGTCTGTGACCCAGGAGAATCCCCAGTTACAGCCATGGCATGATGTCCAGGGCAGCTTTGTGGTGAAGGGGTGTGGTGGTACCAGCTGTGGGTTTCTCTGGGTCTGGATTGAAGGCACTTGAGATGGCAGTTCATGTTCAGACTCAGGTGTTTATTATTTCTTATCAGTGAAACAGTTTCACTACTGTGAGCTTGGCAGCTTTTCATTAGAAGGCACAAAATGGCCGACAGTCTCTTGGTCCAAGGTCTTTTAAGACTGAACTATCCAATTAAGAACTGACACCTGGATTATTTCCCTTTTAACCCAATAACTGATCCCAAAGAGCCCCCAGTGCAGACTTTTCCACCCAATTACAGAATGCCACCCAAACCCATGAAGGAGGAGGAAGAAGAAGCATGAAGAAGAAGCCCAGGATGACACCCTGTGCCCTCCATCTTGCTTCCACCCACAACATACTAAAAATCCCAAACCCTCAATTCTCACCAAGTGACACACCTACACTGCTCTCTACAATCTACTTCACACTTTTGTGGATTCCAGTCTATTCTGGAGTTTAGGAAACTTTCTCCATGACTGAGGGTCACAGTCAGTGCTCCCCTGGGGGTCAGGGCAGAGCAGACAGAGAAATATTCCCAGTGCCCTGGGTTTTGGATTCCTGCAGAGCTGTGCTCATCCATTCCCACCACAGGGATGAACATTTCCCCTCCCAGTGCTCAGGTGTCTCCTGGTGGCAGGGGCTGGCTGGACAGGTGACATCTCTGCCTGAGGACAGAGCTGCTGGGCTGCTGTGCCTGATCCTTCAGAGTCTTCAGAGCCTGGGCTCGTTCCCCAGTTTGACAGATTGTGTTTACTGGAACTGCAGAAGAATGTTAATTGCTGTGAGATTGCAATTGAAGGCCCTGGCTGTGTTCACAGGGAACATCCACAGCCAGGCAGGTTTGTAGGTGGTTCAAAATCTTGGCAGGAGCTGCCTGGCCTTAAGAGTGCTTGTGGGATGGCAGCTTTTGAGCCAAGAAAAGCCCCACTGCTGGAGAACCCACCGGGTCCTCTCTGGAGCATTCTGGTTGTGTTTTATGTCACAATAGGACACGAAATGAACAACACTCACACGCTGAGATGTCCAAGGCAAAAAAGGCACGTTTATTTCCAGACCTCGATATTTATAGATTTCCAAAAGTGACCATGGATTGGAGGATGTAACTGCCACCTCTCCAACCACACTGGTCAAACCAACAGTCCATCAATTCTCTCCTCCTCCAGAAAGGAATGCAAACCAATCATTATTTACATCAAAGTGCATGAAAAACTCCATCACAAAAATGTAAACATCAGAAGGCTTAGGAGAACTTTAGAAGAACAGGGTGACTGTCACCATCATATTTTCTGAAGAATCCCTTGCCCAGGATTTCTCTCCTGGGAAGCTGAGAAGCCTCAGAGAAAAAAAAAAGAAAACAATATTATCTCACTTGCTTCTCCTGTGTTTTGCTGCTTTGCAGTGTGGTTGGAGATTGTTTATCCAACATGGGAATTGTTTTGACTTAATGACCAATCACGGTCAGCCTGTGTTGGACTCTGAGGAGAGAATCACGAGTTTTCAATTATTATCTTCTGGCCTTCTGTCTGCATCCTTGCTCTAGTCTTTAGTACAGTTTAGTTATATATATAGTATAGTATATATATTTAGTGTAGTTTTATATATATATTTTAGTATCGTTTCTATTTTAGTATAATTATATATATTTATACTATAGTATAATATATAATATAATATAATATAATATAATATAATATAATATAATAATAAATTAGCCTTCTAAGAACATGGAGCCAGATTCATCATTTCCTCCCTACAACAGAGGACCCTGAAAATACCACAGGCAACAGTTTTTAAAACATTCTGCCTTTGTGCCCTTCTGTTGTTCTGTACCCCCTTAATGGCTAATCCTGGGATGCTGCTGGGTGCATTTCCTTCAACAAAATGATGCAGTCCCCTTGTAAAAGGGGAGATTTATGATGTCTGTGTGTTCATCCCATTCCTGGAGATGGCTCCTCTAATGATAAAGGTGCATATATCTCAGTGTGATGTAAACAACTTGATGGATGGGTTGCAGTTTATGTGGAGAAAATATTGGAAGCTTTTTATCTCTCTGTAGGGCTTCCTGGGAGGCTGCAAACAGGTGGCCTGGAAGCAGCAGACAGGTAGATCATCATTACAGGCAGTCAGGCTGTTTGCAGGTACCCACTGAGGCCAGCATTTCCATTCTGAAAATAATCAGCTGGGGGAGGCAAAAGGAAGGAGCTCAAGGCTGCCAGAGCACTTACCTCTCTTTTAAAACAAGAGGAAGCAAAGATGGATTATATTAATACAATAACTGGCAGCCAGTCTATGTAGTTAAGTGCTGCTTTAATCCTTGTTTAGGAGAAAATGCAGACTCAGGGATTGTAGTGTCCAGTCAGGGATGCAGGTTTTAATTGTAAAGCAGTAGGAAAATATTAAAATCTTGCCATTTACTGTAGTGACAAAGGTACAGGATGTCCAAATTCTCAAAAGGATATTCATCTTCCCACCCAGGTAGTCTGTGTGTGTGTAGGTCTGTCTGTGTTTTTGCACCTGCATCCCCAGTGTGAGCACAAGCACTCATTAGCTGTTCAAGTGGAGGAATTTCACTTTAAAAATGAAGCCTAGTTTCAGTTTTCATAAAAATGCCAACCAGAGCAATAAAATGTCTCCCTAATTTAGGAACACTAGAAGGCAAAATAAATTAAATACTGAAACAGAGAGAAATCCTTATGTTGAAGCTGATGGGTTTAAAATTATGACTAACATAAAATTGCCACAACTCTTCTGTTCCTCACTGATGGCACACAGGCCTGCCTGTATGAAATGTGCTCGAGTGAAGGTTTGTAAACAGTGGGGGACCTGCCCTGATTCCTTGAGAAGCCTCATGCCAGCAGCTCCTGCCACCCCACAGGGGCACCCAGGTCCTTCACTTGCCCAGAGGTGACTGCAGCCCTGGGACTAGAGCCTGGGGATTGCCTGCTTTGTGTTTCAAGGCAGATTTTTTGAAGGATTATCCCTCAGGGCAAGTTCTGGCTCAGCCAGTCTGGTTTGGAGCCAAAGGACATCACTGATGGACCTTGTGGTGTGGTGACAGCCCTTCTGCCTGGCTTTGAAAGCATCCAAAATTTACACAGGTCACCTTGAGGTGGTTTGCAGAAAATCCTTTCTCAGGGATGTTTTTCTGGAAGCTTGGCATTGTGTAAGAGTTCATGGTTACCTGATCCCACTCTGGAGGATATTCTGGATTTTTGTACACAGGGAGTCTGAGATCCCAGGTGGGCTGAGTGAACCTTGGGCAGCATCCCTGCAGAGCAGGTGTGACCTGCCTGATCCATCAGGGGGGTACAGAAAACCAAAGTAAGTGAGAATATTTTTTTTTTGCCCCATGGTGTAGGGGCAGGATGAGAGCAGTTTGCAGGGTTTCAGTCCTGGGGCTGGCCCAGGCCCCTAAAAGTCTTTGCTGTGGCTTCTTCTGTTGCAGGGAATAATGAGATGAGCTTGTGTTAGATGAAATAAAGACTTCAGATTCAAAACCACACATTTCTATTTGCTGCATTCCCACCTGCTGTATCCTTATTTGTATTTGTATCCTTATATTCTGGTGCTTCAGTGCAAAGGGGATTTTTCCCCTGGCATGATGATGATTCTTCTTTTTTTTGTGGTTTCTTTTTCCTTGGCTTTTTTTTTTTTTCTTTGCTCTTTTAATTATTTTTAGGATCTGTAATATAAGTAAATCAGAAGTGCTTTTTAATCAGTTTTCTTTAGATAGGTTCACTCTGTAGTACATAAGGATGGCAAAAACATTTGCCTTAATTATCAATAGATTATGTATCTTTGTTATGGCATTATTACTGAGGATCAAATAGAAATATCAGAGTTCACCATATAATTAAAAATCACACCACAGTTCCAAGTGGAGACCACCTAATGTTGTGTGTGGAAACTTAATACCTTCAAATTTGGATTTGCTTTTTTTTTCCCTAATGTTTGATTTGGCTTCTGATATATTATTAGTAGAAAAAACTATTTTAGATATAGTAAACTGACTACAATTTTTAATTTTCTTTATATTGTCACTGATAAAAGTTGTAAGGAGAAGAGAAAAATTCCAGAACTTTTGTTCTAATTCTTATTACTCTTTCTTTTAGTTACTGTTAATAATTTTTTCTTTATATCCTTTTAAAGTTTTGAGCCTACTTTGCCCTTCTCCTAACCCTACCTCACAGCAAGAAGTGAGTACATAGTGATTAACCAGCACTGAAACCCACCACACTCATTAGTAATTAGCCAAAAAAATTCAAATTTTCAATATCTCAAATTAGCGAACCAAAACCACTACAATATTTTAAGTAAATACTGAAAATTACTAAGAAAACACTTGTCAGTGGTGATTTGGGGTTTGGTTTTAGCAGATTCTGCCCCGTCCTGGGGAGGGGAGAGTTCAGTGTTTGGTTAGGCTGTGAAGCTTTGGACTCTCCCCTAAAACTGCAAACAGAAAAGACAAATTAGGATTCTACTGATGAGCTTGGTGTGATTGGATGGCTCCCATTACTTTATTTAAAGAATTTGGGTTTCTTGGTTGAATTTCTGTGGTGACTTTAAAGCTGTATTTTTCTTTAATAGATTTTCTGGAGGCCCTAAGTTTTGGGTTGAAATGTTCAGTAGTGGATGAAGCTAGTTCAGAGTTTTTGCTAGTTGCTGTAGTTCATCTAGTGGTTTTGGATTTGTCTTTAGTGGGAGTGGTTACAGTTGCAGTTTGTTTTGTGATTTTGTATCTTGAATATTTTGAGGGAGGAAGTGTTTGTATTTTTTCTCACTGCTGCTCCTGTGGCTGAGTTTCCTGCGGGTGGAAAGGCTCAGCAGGCTTTGCAAACCAGGTCACATTCACCAGCTCCTAAGACCTCAAGTCACCAGTCAGTTTTTTTTCATTTTTCTCCTTTTAAGTTGGCCTGGAAGAAGCTGACAAAAGAGAAGGAATCATGGCTGATTGTTTTTTTGCCTGCAGGCAACTTTCAGATCGTTTTTGTGGGATCACAATAGACAAACCTTATTGAAAATCCAGGATGTTCTCTCCCCGGGCCCCTGAAGCTGTAACACTCTCACTAACAGGGCATTGATGTTCCTTCTGACACCTTGGAGCTGTTAATTGAATGTTAATCACTTCACTCATGCCATGGTACCTTTTTAACCAGCAAAGGCATTTATTATATATCAGCATTGATGCTGATTTCCTCCCTGGGTCTCTGGCAGTGTGTAGTAGGAGCACGGATTTGGTGATTTAATTGGCATTGTTTTGGCTCTGCAGCACAGGCATTTGGGATCCCCATCTTTGGTTTGATACATACTAAAATATTTACTCTTATCTGCTGTTTCAGGCTACTTATGAATGAACAACAAAGAAATTTTTTTGATGTTCTACTACCAGGTCCTGTGTCTTTTTAGTTGAGAAAATTACTGTTCAGGAAAGTTGTATCAGTGGGCATGAGGAGAACTGGATCATTAATATTTAACTGTGTTGAAAGTAGAAAGCACTGTAACAGTAATAATAATTTGCACTTGCACAACACATTTCTCCTGAGGATCTCAAAGCACTTTACAAACCATTTAATTAAGTCTAACTAAATCCCTCTGAGGTTTATTATTAGTCCCATTTTACAGATGGTTAAGCAAGGGCATAAAGAAGTTAAATGGTTTGCCTAAATTAGTTAGTGGCAACAATAAGCACATACTTCAGGAGTCCTGGCCACATCCCTGCTCTCGGAGCAGAGAAGTGACCACAGGGTCCTGCAGCAGGAAGAGCAGAGCAGCTGAAACTGAGAGAAGGGGAAGGGTTTTGTCTGAGACAGTTCCCTGAGTGCTCTCCCAGGATCTCCTGGTGTCCTGGCTGGGCAGGACGAGGGGCAGGAGTGAGGTGGGGCTGAGTCCTGGCTCTCCATCACACCAGGGGTCTGTGTTCCATCCCCCCCCTCACAGGGACCCCCACCTGTGGCATTCACACTTTCTGAAAAATCCCTTTGCCCAGGATTTCTCTCCTGGGAAGCTGAGAAACCTCAGAGAAAAGGAAAACAATTCTGATCTCATTTGCTTCTCCTGTGCTGTGCTCATGTGGAATGTGTTTGGAGATTGTTCACCCACAGGTGATTGTTCCATTGCATTCTGCTGGGAGTTGTTTTCACTCTTTGCCCAATCAGGGCCAAGCTGTGTCAGGGCTCTGGAGAGAGTCACCAGTTTTCATTGTTATCTTTTTAGCATTCAGTAAGTGTCCTTTCTATATTCTTTAGTATAGTTTAGTTTGGTATTCTTTAATATGATCTAGTGTAATAAAGTAATAAATTAGCCTTCAGAGAACATGGAGTCAGGTTCATCACTCCTCCCTTCATCAAGGCACCCTGCAAATACAATAACTACCCCCCCTGTGCTGTCTCCTCTCTGTACCACACTGCAGCTCTGGCCAGTCAGGAAGGAAGGAAGGCAGGAAAGAAGTTCTTGCCACTGGTTTTAAAATCATTCATCCCTTGAGCAGCTGCTCCTCCTCAGCTGCCAGCAGGAGAGTTTGGTTTAGCAGGACACAGAGCAGGAGTGTGCAGCGAGGGGGACTCGCGCTCCGAGAGCCACTTGGGAGGGTGCTGGTGTACAAGTGCATTAGATTATGGTTAAGCAGCTTATGGACATAAAAACACATTAGAACTTTACAGCACACTATAAATTACAGTTTTGCAGCATTCACAGCCACAATGTTAGGTAATTACATTCATTAATCTACTACTAAGAGCACATAAAGTTGCCTCCCAAGTGGTACAGTGTGTGCTTGTGCTCAGCTGGGGATGCTCTGAGAAGGGCCTCCCTTCCCCCACAGCTTCCTCCACCCCTGTTCTGCTTTGCTTCAGAGTTTTCTGGGTTTATGATGGTTTTCAGCAAACCAGAATGTCAAGCACATTGCTCAAAATATTTAGGATTCACAGAGGAAGGATTTCTGATCATGCTGTCTCATACAGCTCTCAGCTTTTCCCAGTGAGCTGTAAGCAGTGGGGGACTCAGTGCAGTCACTGAGTAGGGAAGAAGTTCCTGCTTGTTGTCCCCTGGGTGATCCCTCTGTGCCACCTGATGTTTGGTAGTCCCAGTAATTGTTAGCCTCACCAATTAATATTCTGTTGAAACTTCCTTGCCTTAGGTTGAACATCTTGTGCTTCATTTTCTTTCACACAGAAATATTCCCTTTAATTAGAGCAGATTCTCAGCTGGTGTAAATTTTGCTGTTTCCAGGTTGAAAGTCTGTCCCAGTGGCTATTTCCTTTCTTTTGCTGTCTTGCATTGTAGAGAAAGGCTTTCAAACAATTTCTTTGAGGAGCACCCGTGTTCTGCACAAGCAGAGTCTTCTGCTGATTCATTCTTGTCTTGAAAGACCCTTCATGGCCATTTCTTTTTCCTGTCTAATGGACCAAGTGTTATCTTTGCTATCCCCTACCCAAGGACAGCAAGCTCTCCAATCCATTATTCAGCCACATTTTCACTGGGGCTTTCCATGAGTTTTTAGCTATGAAAGTGGGAGAGCAGAGAGTTGTGTATTCTCTTCTCTTAACCCCTTGCAGTGTGTGTTAGGAAACAGAGCACATGGAAACTCCCTGGAACACTTCCTCCAATTTCAGTGGCTGCTGAGGACAGTACACATATGAAAAGAACAGCTCAATTAGAAGGCTAAAAGTAACAGAAACAGTTTACCACCTTGAATTTTTAAGAAATCAAGCTACTAAAATAGATGCAGTGTCTCAGTCCTGGAAAAAACAAAAATTAGTTCCAAAAATCAAAGTCCCTCTAAAAAAATTCACATTCCCTCATGAAGATATGAGTCCACTCAAACATAACTTTAGCAAGCCAGAAAGCAAAATCTATTATTTTTTGTTTGTGAAACTTTATTAAATTTGATTGTAAAAACTGAAGCTTGTACAAGTCAACAGGAGCAGCAGACTTACAGAAATGACCCATTACTTCTGTGTCAGTTCATTAATTGGGTGTTCAGTTGCTGATTTCCTTTCACATCAGGATCATCTTCCCATCAGTGTGAGGAAGAGCCCTGAGAGCTACCTGTGCCTTTGCAGCTGCTGCAGGAGCTGTGACAGCTGCTTAATCACAGCCAGCCTGCCTGAGAGGCATTCATCTATTTGCTAAATAGATGGAGCTTCAATGACACTGAGTGCTCCAGTTTCTAGGGAATTTCTTTGTCATTACTGACAAATTTATTATCCTGACCATTAAATTAATAAAATGCAGAGCACACAGCAACTGCTTTTTGAGGGAGGTGAGTTTTGAGTGCCACAGAAACCTCTCCAGCTCCGTGTCCTGAGCTGTCACCTCCCTGCTGCCCGGGACCTCTGTGGCTGAGGGCCAGAGGAGGGGGGAAAGGCAAGTCCAGCATCTCTGAGCTGGGACTGGACAGAAGGAGCACATTTGGTGGGGATGAGCCTCCCATCAGGAATGCCCAACTGTAGTTTAGTGCTGTCTCTCTGTAGTGGTTTTGGTTTGTTAATTTAGGATTTTTTTAATTTTGAGATTTTTTTTTTTTTAACTAATGTGTTAATGAGTGTGGTGGGTTTTAGTGTTGGTTAATTATTAATGTACTTCTTGTTGGAATGTTTACCTTCTTGGAGAAAGGTAAAGTAGGTTAAAAAGTTTAAAAGAGTATAATTTTTTTTTAATAGTAATTAAAACAAAAAAAAAAAAAGTAGTACAAAATTAACATAAACTTTTTAGAACACTTTTTGTCTAAACTATGACACTCTCACAGGCTGCTTCTGGCAGGGCAGAAACAGGAGCCACTCTGGGCCCCTGTGCTGCCTTTGGTCACTGGTGACTGATGGGTCTCAGCACAGTGCTGTGTGTTCCATAAGCAAGAGCTTCAGGGATGGCCTTTGTTTTTGAGAGCAGCAGTTGCAGGGAAACAACTGCCTGGAAAAATCCTCTTTTTGACACTGTTTCCCTGTCACCTGCTTGGCTGCAGCCCCCCTTTCAGGTGGTACACTGAGATATGGAACTGTGTTCTTTACAGTGGGTTTTACATCCCTCTTTCTGCATGCCAACATAAGGAAGCCAGAAATGTTTATTTTTAGGGCCAGGGCAGCAGCCTGCTGGCTGGAGATGGCTTGGGATCCCACGGGGCAGTGCCAGGGCACAAGGATGCTGGCAGAGCTGGGTGTTTAATGTCACCTGCAGCTGCTGGCCTGGTCCTTGCCCTCCTGATGGAACAGCTGCTGCTTTGGGGTTGTGGCAGTGCTCCTGTGTCACTGCAGGGTGACCCCCATCTGGGGAATAACATGCAGTGACTCCAGTGACTCCAGAAGGCTGAACAATTGCTTTATTGAGCTATGTTATATTACACTAATAATATTCTATATTAAAGAGATACTAAAGAAAACCCAGTGACTGTCTCCAACAGCCAGGACACAGCTTTGACCCAGCTGGCCAATCAGTCCAAACAACCATCACCAGAGTACAATTAACAAATCACTTTGGATAAGCAATCTCCATAACACATTCCACATGTGCCAAACAACAGGGGCAGTGAAAAGAGCTAAGAATTGTTTTCTCTTCTTCTGGAAGCTTTTTCACTGTCTTCTCCAGGAAAAATCCTGGGATTATACATAACAGAGAGAGAACGATGTCTGTCTCTGTTCAGAAATGTGAATGCCACACTCCTGTGCTCCTGATGCCATCTGTGTCACCCATGGAGCATCCATAGGGCACGTGGGGACCCATGAGCCTGGGCTGTCTCCTCTGATGAAGCACCAGGGAGAGTCTGTCCCTGCTTAGCTCACGGCTCCCAGAACACCTGGAGCCCTGCCTGGTCACTCTGGGACCTCACTGTGGATGGCACCTGTGTGAAATGTCACAGCCAGTGTGGGCTGCCCCAGGTCACTGCTGGAACATGCCCTGCTCTGCACTGAGATGTTTTGGTCCATTTCTTAGATATTACAGAGATTTTCCCTTTCTGGACAGAGCTGGCAGTGATTTCTCTAGTGGAAGCCTTCTGGGAATGATGCTAATCTAGTTTCCAAGGATTTGTTTATTGGGGCAGCACATGCTGGGCTAATGTCAGGGTATGTGCTCTGTGCTGTTTTTTCTATCCACAAGTGAAGTTTTAATAAGGGAATGTAGTACTCGGACAGCAGTTTGTGTTTTGGGATTTTTTTCCTTTTATTTTCTTCCAAAAAGCAGTAAAGGCAAAATTGGCTCAGTGAGTATTTATTGGCAAATTAGTGCTCCTAAAGCCTTCCTTTTTGCTTGTTCTTTTCTAGAGCTTGGAGAAATAAGATTTCACATAATGCATCTGGGATTGGATTACTGGATTGAATTTTGCAAAGTACACAGGGGATAGCTGAGCCTGTTTAGAAAGCAGCTAAGCCCCTCTGAGTCAGTAAAAATTCAATTCATGATAGTTGATGAGGGCTTTTTTGATGGGTTTTGTTTTGGGTAATTTATTTGCTGTTGGATGGCCACATTTCCTTTGAGGTATTTTATCAAGGTTTATTAAGCTTTTGGTGGAGGCTGTGGTGGGATACAGATTTTCTCTGAAAAGTGTGATGGAAAAATGCCTGGAAGCTGACATCCCTCCTCCTGCTTGCTCGTTGAACACAAACATTACATTTTAAAGGAACTCTTCAGTTGAATTTGTGTGTTGTGACCATTTTGGAAACCCACAGACCCACGACCAAACCTTGTCAAAGCTGTGGTTGTGGTGGGTTATTACTTTGCATCTGGTCTCTCCTGTTCTGAGGCTCTCCTGCCCCTCCCTCCCTCCTCCCCCTTCTCTCCTGCTGAGGTTTTGGTGCTGCAGCCAGGCCAGCCCCAGTCACCCCAGAGCAGAGGGAAAGATCTCTGTGAGTCTGATAACAGAGCTCAGGGCACAGCAGGGGCTGGGTTCTTGCTCTCTTGCAGGGGCAGATCTCATCTCAAATAATGGAATCTGAATTTAGATTCTCTCTTTCAAACTGGCCTGATTTTTATCCCCTGGACCTCCTTTTCTGTTTCCTAGGACAGTGGTACTGTGTTGCTGGTGCACCTGGGGTATTTTTAGGGGTTTTTTTGGTTGTTGGTTTTTCTTTGAAGGGGGGGAGTTGTGAGTTTTGCTTGTTTGTTTGGGGTTTTTATTTTTGATGCTTTGGCATTGAATTCTTTTGGCAGAGAACATCAGAGAGGAGGAGGTGTGAGTGGAAGAACCTGGGGGGTGGCTGGGCTAAGCAGAGGGAAAGGAGAAGCAGGAAGGCTGCAAATTTCTCAGTGTGTGGAATAAGTTTTAATAAGGTCATTGAGAACTCAGAATTAATTCTGAATGAGGTAAAAACTGCCACAGCAGGAAACCATAAAATATTTTATGGTAACCCTGTGTAGGATCCTTTAGTGTCCTGTGCATCCTATAATGGCCCTGGGAAGGAGATTGCAAAGTGTGATATGGGAGAGGGCTGTATCCTCCTCTCCCTTAAAGAGGAAATGGGCAAAGAAGCAAAATGCTTTTGCTCTTCTAACAGGAAGAAATAATGGTTTTCTAGGTGAGGTTTAATGCTCTCAGCAAATCTTTGCAGATTTTACATTACAGTCATTTCCTTGAGTCAGACTTCCCTGCTGCCTGCTAAGTAAACACAGAAAGCATAGATTATCAGTTAAGGGTATCGACAGCATTTCAAGTGCTATCAGAGAACATTTAATTCAGTTTAATTTTGTGATAAATCTCATGTTTAATCCTCTGGTTGCTCTGTAATCATGTCTCTATTGATCTTCTCTGAATGACTGCATGCAGTTTAATAAACTTTGCCATTAACCCAAGCTTTCTAAAAGAGGAGATTGATTCCAGTATCAAGTCTGATAGAACCAATAAGCACCCGAAAATCATTAAATGTGTCCATTATAAAATATTTGCATTAAGATCAAAGTAAAAGTGTAGAGGTGAATTTGCAGCTTATTAGAGAAAGGGTTTGCAATTGGAAAGTCTCAGTATGTCAGTCAAAATCAGCAGCAGTTTTCAACCTGGCTGATTCAAGCTGACACCTCCTTTCATTTCTTATTCCTCAAATCCCTCTTTCATCCTATTGAGCAATCTCCTTCTCTCGTTTCCCAGCCATAATTATATCCTTTAATTTATTCCATCTTTTTCACCCCAGGCGTTTGTTTAGTCCAGGGGTTTGAGGTCATTTTCACCTCGTAATAAGGCTGCAGACTTGGGTGTCCTTTTGAAGTGTTGGTTTGGATTTTCTGTCCTGAACTCCTTTTCTAAGGAGTGTCCTCGTTACATGAGGTACACCACTGGGATGGAGAAGTGGAGAGGGAAGTGCTGTGCTCCCTCTGTGTCAGGGCAGGCAGGGAGGAACAGGAGGAAGGCAGAACCACGTACCCAGACCTGGCTGAGTGACAGCACTGAGGCTGCAGATGCTCATCTCTTCCCTTCAGGATGGTGGAGAAGATACAAAAGACATTTCCCACCCTGCCCATCAGCTGTGGGGAACAAGGGAGGTGCAAGAAGCACCTGCTTGGCAGGAGGCAGGGAAGGGTCCCACAGGAACACCTGGCTGTGGTGGCCTGGCTGATGAAGGGCTGCAGAGGTTTGGAAGAGGAGAGACTGGCTTTGCTGTTGTTCCCAAAATAAACAAGCAGGCAGTGCAAGCCCTCATGTGCCTCGTGGGGTGCAGCAGTTGATCTCTCCTCTTTCCTGGCCACAGGGCTGCCTTGGTGTGGCTCTGGGAGGAGGGAGATGTGCCAGGAGCCCCCCTTAGCCTGCAGTGCTCTCCATGACCTGGTGTGCAGCCCTGCTGTTCCTGGGGGGGCTGCTCCATTTGCCTCTCCCAGGACTTTTGCACTGCAAAGCACAGATGGAATAGGATGTGGTTTTACTTCCATCTCACAGATGAGCTCTGCTGCATGGGAGGGCTGAAGGCCCAAATTCATGGTGCCATTTATTTCCTTTGGAAAGCCAGTCAATGGGAATTAAATAGTTTTAGGCCCCTGAATGCCTTCTTTGTGGTCAGGGGCTTAGCTGAGTGCTGCAGGTCACAGGGAGCACTGGGGGAGATCAGGAATTCCCACACCCACCTCCAGGCCCCCACATCAATAATTTACCTTCCCAGTCCAGCCAGCTCTAATCCTGTGCCTGGCAGGGCACAAGTGCTGATAAGGTCAGACAGGAGAGATTTGGATACCAGCCCCTACAAGCAGCTTAGAAAACAAATCTTTCCTAGGAAAGGTTTCCTTCCCAGTGCAGACTGATTTCCTGCTTATGGTTCTTATTCTCCTCAGCACATTCCGTGGCTCTGGAGAGATCTTTGCAGAGCTTTATCTGTTCCTGCTCCAGGCAAGTTTTACAGAGAGACAGGAGCTGGGATGTTTCTACAGCAGGAAGAGTTCAGTGCAGGCAGCCCTGCCATGAAGTGGGGTTTGACTCTAAGTGCTGCTGAAGTGATGTGATTCACAGCTTCTGTAACTCCTTGCAAGTTTGCTTCAGGCATTAGCAAAGCTCTTGACTTGAGATGTTCTGCTCTGGAAGCAGATCCCCTGACTGTGCATCCCTACCAAGTTACATTTGTAGCTTCTAGGTGGCTATAAACAAGAAATATTACAGTAATTGCTTTTCCAGCCACTAAATAGCCCAGAATATTAGATGACCCTTCAATTTTAAAAGATCTGTCTACAAAATATCTTGAATATTTGCAGAAGACATTATGTTTTCAGCCACAGTGAAGGAAATTCTCTTTTTCTCTGGTGTATGAGGTGGCTTTGCAGGGTCTGTGCCTTGAGATACAACTGGAGAAAGCAGCCAGCTCTGGTTTTCCCTGTTTATTTATTCATGCTGTGTTCTGTGCCCATTTAACTGGAGACTGTATTCTACATGCAAATAGAAGGAGGGCTCTGTTTCACCTCCTAGGAATTGGGGGTGTGTACCTGGTGGGGTTTTGGGTGATCCCACAAAGGCTGTGGAGCACCCACTGAGCCCAGAGCTGAAGCCAGGATGCCTTCCCAGCAGTGCAGAAATAGAGGTGAAAATGTGGCATTTCCCAGGGGGCTGGGCTCTGTGTGGGGCACAGGGTTTGGCCCTTTGTACAGGCACAGCAGCACAGTTCTGGTATTTATTCCTCCTGTACTTGAGTGAGGACTCTTGAGACAGGAGCAACTTAGGTCTCTTTGTGAGTGCTGGAAGGACAAGGCAATGATAAATCTTGTCTGTTATGCTAAGCTGTGCTTCTGAACTGCAGAGAGGGGGATTTGCCAGTGATCAGCACTGTACAAGAATGAAATCCCTCTGGTTTTTTGATCATCAAATTTATCTTCACTGTATCTGTTTCCTTGGGGAAGAATAAGCCAGCAAATGGAAAAGTTACATATTGCTCTGTTTCTTAAACTTTTGTTCTTTACTGGTTTTTTTCCAGCCTGAATGCAAGAAGGTGGTTTCATTTGCAGATGGGAAGCTGGACCATTGTTTCTTTTTTCCCTCTAATTGCAAAAAGGTTCTGATCCTTTTCCTAATGAGGAATATTGCCAAGCTCACCTTAAGTGTTGCAGTCCTCAGGGCCTAGCTGAGCTCTCTTTCTCTCTCCTTATTTTCTAATCACTGTTCTTTCTCTTTAAAATCCTTCCTCATCAGTCTTTTTTGGCTGTATGCCACATGCCAAAACAGTGGCAGAGTCAGGGAGTTCCTAAAGAAGAAAAAAAAAAAAAATCCAGAGGAATAAGAGACAGTAAGAGCTTAGAAAAGCTCCTGTGCTGAATAGTTAAAATTCTTGACATATCAGATGAAAAGGGTTGTTTTAAAATAGATTAACTTCTTCTTAAGGCTTAATAATTACAACCCATTATTATGTAGAGATTTTTTGGCTGGGTGAAAAAATCTGCAGTTGGATTACTCATGGATCACACCCCCTGGCACAGTCCATGAGTGGTTCTGCTAATTCTGTCCTTTGCTCAGTCCTGCATTCTCTGTCCTGCTGGCCTGGGTGTGCAGAGGGATGCTCTGGGTTCCCTGTGTGGCTGTAAGGCTGCCTGTGTGCTGCAGAAGTGCATGGCAGGGGTGTTCCCATCCCTGGCACAGGGGTGTTCCCAGCCCTGGCACAGGGGTGTTCCCATCCCGGCCAGGGGTGTTCCCATCCCGGGCAGGGGTGTTCCCAGCCCTGGCACAGGGGTGTTCCCATCCCTGGCACAGGGGTGTTCCCAGCCCTGGCACAGGGGTGTTCCCAGCCCTGGCACAGGGGTGTTCCCAGCCAGGGCAGGGGTGTTCCCAGCCCTGGCACAGGGGTGTTCCCATCCCTGGCACAGGGGTGTTCCCATCCCTGGCACAGGGGTGTTCCCATCCCAGGCAGGGGTGTTCCCATCCCTGGCACAGGGGTGTTCCCATCCCTGGCACAGGGGTGTTCCCATCCCGGGCACAGGGGTGTTCCCAGCCCTGGCACAGGGGTGTTCCCAGCCCTGGCACAGGGGTGTTCCCAGCCCTGGCACAGGGGTGTTCCCATCCCTGGCACAGGGGTGTTCCCAGCCCTGGCACAGGGGTGTTCCCAGCCCTGGCACAGGGGTGTTCCCAGCCAGGGCAGGGGTGTTCCCAGCCCTGGCACAGGGGTGTTCCCATCCCTGGCACAGGGGTGTTCCCATCCCTGGCACAGGGGTGTTCCCATCCCAGGCAGGGGTGTTCCCATCCCTGGCACAGGGGTGTTCCCATCCCTGGCACAGGGGTGTTCCCATCCCGGGCACAGGGGTGTTCCCAGCCCTGGCACAGGGGTGTTCCCAGCCCTGGCACAGGGGTGTTCCCATCCCTGGCACAGGGGTGTTCCCAGCCAGGGCAGGGGTGTTCCCAGCCCTGGCACAGGGGTGTTCCCATCCCGGGCAGGGGTGTTCCCATCCCGGGCAGGGGTGTTCCCATCCCGGGCACAGGGGTGTTCCCATCCCTGGCACAGGGGTGTTCCCATCCCTGGCACAGGGGTGTTCCCAGCCCTGGCACAGGGGTGTTCCCAGCCCGGGCACAGGGGTGTTCCCATCCAGGGCAGGGGTGTTCCCATCCCTGGCACAGGGGTGTTCCCATCCCTGGCACAGGGGTGTTCCCATCCCTGGCACAGGGGTGTTCCCAGCCCTGGCACAGGGGTGTTCCCAGCCCTGGCACAGGGGTGTTCCCATCCCGGGCAGGGGTGTTCCCAGCCCTGGCACAGGGGTGTTCCCAGCCCTGGCACAGGGGTGTTCCCAGCCAGGGCAGGGGTGTTCCCAGCCCTGGCACAGGGGTGTTCCCAGCCCGGGCAGGGGTGTTCCCATCCCGGGCAGGGGTGTTCCCATCCCGGGCACAGGGGTGTTCCCAGCCCTGGCACAGGGGTGTTCCCATCCCTGGCACAGGGGTGTTCCCAGCCCTGGCACAGGGGTGTTCCCAGCCCTGGCACAGGGGTGTTCCCAGCCCTGGCACAGGGGTGTTCCCATCCCGGGCACAGGGGTGTTCCCAGCCCTGGCACAGGGGTGTTCCCAGCCCTGGCACAGGGGTGTTCCTATCCCGGGCAGGGGTGTTCCTATCCCGGGCAGGGGTGTTCCCAGCCCGGCCAGGGGTGTTCCCAGCCCTGGCACAGGGGTGTTCCCAGCCCGGGCAGGGGTGTTCCCATCCCGGGCAGGGGTGTTCCCATCCCTGGCACAGGGGTGTTCCCATCCCGGGCACAGGGGTGTTCCCATCCCGGGCAGGGGTGTTCCCATCCCGGGCACAGGGGTGTTCCCAGCCCTGGCACAGGGGTGTTCCCATCCCGGGCACAGGGGTGTTCCCAGCCCTGGCACAGGGGTGTTCCCATCCCGGGCAGGGGTGTTCCCATCCCGGGCAGGGGTGTTCCCATCCCGGGCACAGGGGTGTTCCCATCCCGGGCAGGGGTGTTCCCAGCCAGGGCAGGGGTGTTCCCATCCCTGGCACAGGGGTGTTCCCATCCCTGGCACAGGGGTGTTCCCATCCCTGGCACAGGGGTGTTCCCAGCCAGGGCAGGGGTGTTCCCAGCCCTGGCACAGGGGTGTTCCCAGCCAGGGCAGGGGTGTTCCCAGCCCTGGCACAGGGGTGTTCCCAGCCCTGGCACAGGGGTGTTCCCAGCCCGGGCAGGGGTGTTCCCAGCCCTCCCTACAGGTGTTTCCTCATTTGTTTTTACCTGGGCTGGCTCAGTGGTGGCTCTGTCCCCACTCCAGGTGTTCCCATCCAGCCTCGAGGCTGGCAGGGCAGCAAAGCCAAGTGTGTCCCAGCTCAATGTGGCCAGGAGATTGTAGGGATCATCCTGAGACCTTTGCAATGCTCTGGACTTTCCTGGTGCTGCACATCTTCCCACAAGACAAGGAATGCAGAGGTGCTTCTGATTCCATTTACAAACCATAATACATTTTTTATGACTGCTGAGTGCTGTGCTAATGAGTGGTGCCAGGCTGAAGTCATCTGTTTCCCTGTGCAGGGGCAGCAGGGATGAGAGCTGTCTAAGCCCACATGCATTCATTGTAACCCTAAGATAAGGGGGATACCCTTGAAATGTAAAATTTATTGGCCCACTAACTCCTTGCCCGGGTCTGTGGCCTGCCAACCAAAGAGCTGTTTGAATTATTCAGAGAACACAATGTGTGTGGAGGATGGAGGAGCCCACAGCCAGCTTTGTGCCAGCTGCTCCTGCAGTGGAATTTTATTTCCCCCCAGTGAAATCTCCTGGAATGTGTGTTTTGATCAGTATATGCAAATACTGTATAACTAAAGATACAAATGTACAAAATTTTAATTTTTTGGGAGAAAGTTTAAAATTTTAAAATACTTTTTTTCCATTCTAAATGAGGGGAAAAAGGTGAAAATTAAGAAAACTATGTGAAGAAAAAAAATCTGGACGAAATTAAGAAAACTATGAGAAGAAAAAAAATCTGAGCAACTCCTCAGTTCTACATTTTGGTGTAGAACTGAGGAGTTGCTCAATTATCTAGACAAACTGAAATATTTGTGTTTCATATGATTTTATGTGGTTCTTGAAAACTGTTCAGTTGGGGTCTCTCCACCATGACCAGCCCCTTTCCCAAGGACAAACACCCCTGGCCCTGCTGTGACCTGAGGCAAGGACAGCAGTGGGAGATGCCAGTCAGGGGGATGTGCTCCTGCCCCAGACCAGGGCAGTGCTGTGCAAGGCTGGACTGCCTGGGACAGGACAGTGCTGGCTCCTCAGATCTGTGACACCCTGGCGTGTCACAGCACAGGGGACAAACAAACTCAGCACTGCTGCAGTGCTCCTCTCTCTGCCTTACCTCTGATCCTAACTGAGCAGGGCAGGAGCACTGGAGCCCTCTTCCCTGGCATGGAGATTTCAAGGGAGCATCCCCAGGGACTCCTCTCCACATCTCTTTTCTATTTCTTTTCATTCCTCAAACAAAGAAAATAAATATGAGCACGTGGCCCTGCTGCTCACAGGGTAAGTCAGGCACATTTATTTAAGGCACAGCACTGTGAGATAAGCCCAGAGCTGTGGGAATCCATCTCCCCTGGCTGCGAGGGCTGTGAGCAGCCTGGGGGCTCTCAGCTGGGTGGAGCACGGGGGGGATGGAGGGGCTTAGACCTGTGGTGCTGGACTCAGAGCTGGGGCTGGTTCTGCTCAGTCATGCCCAGGGAGCAGGGATGGGCTGCAGGGGCAGCACAGCCCTGGCTGCTCTGCCAGATGCCAGCCTGCAGGGGCAGGGACAGCAGGTACTCCCCAAAGGGCACTGAAGAGTTTGCAGGAGGAGTCGAGAGAGCGTGGCTGAGGTGGTGTCAGCAGAGGACACAGGGACAGGCCAGGTCTCGCTGCTGTTTCAGCTCAAAAGGCAGCTCCAGGTGTGCTGGAGGTCACTGAGTCAAATCTGCAGCAAAGACAAAACCTTGGGCTTTGCTGGCAACTTGTGGTAGACCCAGAAAAACCTCTAGAGAAAACACAATGGGACTGTCAGGCTGGCAGGAGCTGGCTGCAGCCAGAGCTTCAGGATCTCTTGGCAGGAGCTCCCAGGCTGCTGGCTGAACCAGTCAGAGCAGAAGCAACTGTGTGTACTTTGCCTTCCACAAAGCCAGGCAGCTTCAAGAAAAACACTTCCCTGCTCTGCAGTGGAGGCTGGCTTTGCTCAGCACTTGCTCAGCACTGGCTCCAAGATGAGGGTTTTGCTAACTCAGGCTGCACAGGCTGCAGCAGTTTCTGGAGTGTTCTGCACAACTGTAACATGTTCTGGCACAGTATTGCAGTGACAAAACAGAGCAGGGAGGGGCTGACATGGCTGAGAATACAATGTCATGTTTGAAAACATGAAATAAATGAATAGCAATCAATTGCTCTGATGCTCATCTCCATGTATGACACCAGCTTTTACCAGCTCAACACCTGGCACCAGTCTTAGATTTCCTCTGCCTCCAGCTTGTTCTTCTGTGTGGCATTGAGGGAGGCCATGGCCCCACATTATTTTAGAAACAGCTCTTCCCAGTATCCTTGTAACACATGGTGCTCACTAAAGCCCAATTTTCAGGAGTGCTCAGCTGCTGAAATCAATGAAGGCTGTGCTTCATTAGAGAGAAAGTGCTCAGTGGAGCCAAGTTCTCTGAAAAATCAAATCTCAGGTGTTTGCCAATGAATGGGTAAAATTAGCAGATGTTTCTGACCTGAACATGTCAGGACTGTTATTGCCACCTATCAAATGGGAATAGTGAAATACCTTTGGCAAAACAGCTGTAAAATGGGCCACTGGTATTTGTTGAGCATCTATCTGATACTATCAGGAGGAGCTGTACAGAAAAGCCCTTGAGGAAATTAATCATTGTGCATTCAGAGGAGGCTGTGAATGGAGTGTCAGTAAACAAGGCCTAGGTCCACACTATGGACAAAGAGGAGCAAACAAAATCCTGAGTGGTTGCTCATTAGCTGAACACCTTCCATTCTGTGTAGGGAAATAGGAGCATGGGATCATGTAATTAAAGATTGTATCTTGGCATGCATGCACAAGGGGCCTGATTAAGGTGGTGGCTGCAGCCTTAATCCTGGCCTTTCATAACTTCCAAGCCCTTGACTTTGTAACCTCAATAATGTTGCCTTAATGTGTTTCTGTGTGCAGTTCAAATCAGGACCTGAAAAGGCACCTTCTGTTTATCAATGCTATTGTTAACAAATGGTTTTGGGATGAAAAATCAAAGCAATCTCTTTGCCACAGAAGTGCTTTCACACGACATATCTGGAGCAGACAGCAACTTGCTCTGCTATTGTTTTCCTTCCTCTGCAGCCATCCAGCATCCCCCAGCCTGGCACTGCCTTTCATCCCCTCTGTTGCACAACCCCTTCTGCACAACACTGAACCACTTTGTTTTCAGATTCCAGAGGGATGCAGGAGGCAATGGATTGCAACTTTATGCAATCAAAGCAAACAAAACAAGATTAAACCTTTCTGTGGAGGTCTTGTGGCTTGAAGGAATTGCTGGGATTAATGGATGGGCTACTGCACCCAGTATAGCTGACATCACACCTCTCTTCACCAGTCCCTTCTGGTTTAAAATACCATAACAGTGACACTGAGAATCCTTTTCTCTTCTGCACTGTGCTTTACACCTGCCTTCCTTTTCCTCTGGTATTACTTTAAGAGTGTTTGTAAATTTTTTTTTCCCCTAGATAAATGCTTCTGAGAAACTAGTCATTCATCAGAAGAATACACAGTACATTTAACTGTTTTATCTGGAGGTAAATTAATGGCTATTATAAGCATCTCATTTTATTTTCTGGTTTTGATTAGAAGAACTGGTCAGTGCATTATTTTCAGACCTTCACATCTTGTTGTTCCTGCTGGAATTAAAACAGCAAATTATGAAACATGAGAGAGGTATTGAAGATTTGGGGAATTTTTATCCATCAGCTGTAAAAATTCTCCAATGTAACAGAAACACAATAGGAGTTGATGGGGGCTGTCAAGATGTGATGGCAAACTGGGTACCCAGACTAGCAGTGTTTCTGAAGGGGTTTGGGTCAGTTTGTGCAGCTGTTTGTGCAGGTTTGGGTTGGGTTTGTGCAGGTTTGGGTTGGGTTTGTGCAGGTTTGGGTTAGGTTTGGGTTTAGTTTGTGCAGGTTTAGGTTTGGTTTGTGCAGGTTTGGGTTCAGTTTGTGTGTGTTGCTGCCCTGGATTCCCAGCTAATGATTCCCCCTGTGTGATGCTTCCCTGGCAGGGTGGGCAGGCCCTGGCACAGGGTGCCCAGAGCAGCTGGGGCTGCCCCTGGATCCCTGGCAGTGCCCAAGGCCAGGCTGGATGGGGCTGGAACAGCCTGGGACAGTGGGAGGTGTCCCTGCCATGGCAGGAGTGGCACTGGGTGGGCTTTAAGGTCCCTCCCAACCCAAACCCTTCTGGGATTCTGTGCTGGCCAGGCTGTAGGGTTTCTCTCAGCTGTACCCTGCAGGCATCCTAATTTCTTGCAGGCTGACCCTCTGTACCCAGTGCAGGGGGTGAATGTGGGGTGGTGGCTCTGCCATGGTTTCTGGTTCTGTGCTGTTCCCTTTGGCTGTTTCTTACTTCCCCCATGTCCCATCCCACCCCTCAGAGCTGCTGCAGCTGACAGCAGGCTTGGGATGGAACTGGGAAAGAATTTCAAATTGACTTTTGTAGCTACTGAAAATGTATTTTCTTTTCCCTTAATTAGCTTCTTCCTTCTGCACTAGTGTTCCCCATGAAATGTGAATTGTTTGTACCTTGAGAGGCTCCAGAAGTTCCTCTCTTACAGTTCTGTTTGACACAGACCTTTGGATGTCTGAATAGTGAACGGGCAGACTGGCAGCTTCAAGCTTGGTTTTCTAAATACTTGTGTTTAAAGTGGAGTATTGCACTGATATTTCATAACTGGTTGATATTTTAAAAAATTTCTAATTCGTTTATACTTTGGAGAGTTCTTGGAGAGAAGGATAAATTGTTGTGCTCTGATATAAAGCTGTAAAAGACTTTAGCAAGAACCTGAGGAGCAAATAATTGCAATATAGTTGTAGGCTGTTAGAATTGTATTTTGGTTTAACTAGCACTGCAGTGTAAACTACTCCTGTTTTTAGTAATCAGTTTTTAAATGTTGTATTTTACTGAGGTCACATTCAGTGCAAATTCAGAAAATAAGTTTTTGCAACATTGGAATTGCAGTGATAATCCACAGGCATGGTTTGGAAAGGTCAAGGCTTGAAATCCCTGAGCAGCTCCTGAAATGTTCATCCAGGGCAATTTGCAGTGCATTTGCTACACACTGTGCTTACAGTGTTGTTTTTCATCCAGCATTCCCAGAGAAAAATCCTGTAAGAAGGAGAGAACAGAGTTATTCTCATGTAGTTTTTAAGGTGTTGTCAGAGGGCAGGGGTGGGCAGTGATGGGCTCTGGGGGTTCAGGGGAGTGATGAGTGCACCCCACAAAGCCCTGCTCTGCTGCCACTGAGGGCTTGATGTTTAATCAGGCAGTTGTCATTTATGTAGCAAGAAGATGGACTTTGCTGAAATAAATCAGGCACAGCTCCCTGAAAGACCTGATGAGAGTGAGTGTGTCCTTCAAGCCTCCTGCCAAGAGAAATGGTCTGGTGGAGCCAGATCACTGATGGTCTGGGGGCTGCTTCTCCTCCCTGGGCTGGGCTGAGGCTGTGGGTGCTGACCAGAGCCAGGTGATTGCAGTGCCCTGCCAGGCAGGAGCCAGCTCAGCACCACAGGCCCCTCCCTGCCAGGGCACCCACAGCACCATCAGCCTGATTAATGTGCCCAATAGAAATAAAACAAATGGAAATTTTTTTAGATTATACAGTACACTCATAAATATTAATGCACTTTAGTATTGAATTGCCTGTAATTACATATTTATACATTTAAGTCACCTTCCTGATACACTTAAGGCACTTTACTGATGAAAGATATCTCCAAAAGAGAAGGTTTTAAACTGTGCCTAATATGTTTGTAGGATTTACTGAATAATGTGTGGGCTTGTATGCTGGCAGGAGAGGAGAAAAACCTCCATTAAAGACTGAGAGTGTTCATGGGGTTTGCTCAGGCTGAATCCACTCCTTGGGTAGCTGCTGAAAAATCTGTCTCAACATGAAATATTGCTACATCTTCTTATCTATGTAGATAAGGTCTGTGCAGTCCTGTCACCTTAGAGTAATTACAGCTTATTACTCTAATCATGATGATGCCTGAAGACTGTAATTAAGATTGTGCTGGCTAATGTACTAGCACACGGCAGGGTACAGCTATTGTCCTATCTAAACAAGGCAAAGATAAAAATGGGATGAGGGAGAAAGGGCAGAAGTGGGGAAGTGATTTATGCAGGGCTGTGGTTCCCAGCCAAGCACTGCCTCCACAGAGCCTGGGGGCTCCACGGGGCAGAACCTGAGACAATCCTGAGGGAATCCATCAAATCAGAGGGTCTGGGAAAGCTGCAGAAGGCAGGGCTCAGAGACAGCAGAACTGTGGTCAGAGCTGAGCAGGAGCCATGAGATTGGTCAGCAGGAAAATTATGTAAAAAGTAGAAAAGTAAGGACAAACAGAACAATGGTCTGTGTATTAATGCTTGTCTAGAATAACTCCCCAAGCTGCAGAAAAGTTTATCTAGTGAGATATTAGGGAGTTCTAAGCTTAATAATGGAGCTCTGTGCATTGTGTTTGAAGGCTCACAAGCAGGTGTTGTATTTGAAATAAGCAAGCATTGTTTAACCAAAGGTACCTGTGCTTACAGTGGTGGATAGAACCACTGTCAGTGTGCTTCTGCTTTGTGTGATTGGTCAAAAAACTTTTAAAGTGAGTTGTAACATTGAGTTCTTGGTCTGCTGCCTGGGGTGTGAGCTGCTGGCACCTTCCCATTGCCAGACCCATGGAATGAGAGCAATGCTGGAAAATACAACAGCTCAAGGCACGATCCCAGCAGTCCTGTCCTGTTCATGGTTTGTACACAGACCCTGGCTGGTGATAAATCCCAGGCAGTTTGCACCTCAAACACCAGGAGAACATTCTGGGAGAGTTCTATTCAAGCTACTTTTAATGCATCTTGTCCACCTGTGTCTAAGTTTTATTCTTTTATCATGCCCTCAGCCAGTCTGCAGATGAAGAATTTAACACACATTTCTATGCACACATTTATTGTCAGGCCAAGTCAGTGTCTCTGTTGAAATCCATGAGAGGCTGTTCCCCACAGGTCCCTCACAGGGGTTTGATCCCCAGAGCTCTGTAATTTCCCTCACAGTGGTGGCAGCTGGTGAAAAGCAGACAGCTCTTCTGGAGGAACAGGGCTGTCTAAACAGCAACCCTTATGGCTAAATTTCACAGCAAGCCCACCCACCAAATAGGATTTTAGGTCCCTTTCACAAGTTAGGCACATCTGGAGCTCCTTGGGGTCTTTTTGCTTTGAGCAGAAGAGGAACATTCCTCAAGTTTGAACACTCCTGCCAATCCTTCCTTCTGCCCTGGAAGGTGCCTTTCCATCCAGGCTGGGGGAGGCTTTGTGCATTTGGTGTCACTCATCTTGCCACAGGTGTGGGAACAGATTCCTTCCTCCCAGCTCTCCTGGGCTCCAGGTTCTTTAGGTGTTCCTGACAATTTCTGAAGCCTTGTGCAGTTGTCTGGAACAAGGGCTCTGAGGAAGGGTCATCCCAGGTACACCCACAGTGATCTGCTGAGTCTGACCCATCTCCCACCCCCCTTAAAGCTAATAGAACCAGTTATTTCTTGATGGAACTGCCTGGCCCCTTTAGACATTTTATAAGCTTCTGGAAGCCTGCCACTGTTTCATTTAGATCACTCACAGCTGGGAGAAAAATCCCACAAAAGCTACTTAGTCATTAGAAGAATTTTTTTTTTCCAGAAAGTTTTCTCTTTGTTCACTCTTTCAGCCTCTCACATTTACAGTGAATCCTCTTGAATAGCATTTGTGTCTACAAGCATGAGCTCTGTGTTTTACCAGAAGTCTTTGCTGCTATAATGTTCTACTCATAAAACATTGGGTTTTTTTAATGCTGATCTGAAAAAAAAGAATTGTTAGCAGCATGACAGCTGTCCAAAGTTACAGATCAGTTCTAACATAAAATATCTGCTGTTTTATAACCTGCCCTTGCTGTCCAGGAGGTCCAGGGGTGTTTGTGTGTGCTGCAGTTTTACAAAGCTGGTGCTGGGGAGCACTGGTGAAATGGTTACTGCACCTGAGAATTTGCCTTCCTGCATTTATGGTGTGCAGCTAAACCTAAAACCTTCCTGGGAAGGGAGGCAGAAGGTGTGCTGAGGAAAAAAAGTTATTCCTGCTTTTAATTTCCTTGGGCAGCTCCCCAGGATCCCCCTGCTTGTGCTCAAGGAGATCCCAAAGCATTTTAGGAAGATCAGGGCCAATCCTGAGCTCTTTCTCAGCAGGGGCAGGGAGGGACCAGTGAGCAGACACAGGAGGTTTCTTAAAGGACTAATCCTGTGTTGTAGCTAAGGATGCTCAAATTCTCTTTCATGAGGTTGGACAAGGCTCCTAACGTTTTGGATAGGAAAAACTGTGAAGAAAAACCCTGGGAAAAGTCCTGTGGTGTCTTAGGTGAAGGAAAGGGAGAAAAAATGTCTTATAGCTTCTGTTCATTACTCCCATCTTTAATGCCTGTAAAATCATTCCCTTTGCTAAATATCAAATTTGAACAATGACTGTCTTCAGTTTAATTAATCATCTCATTGGTTTCAGTTATGAATTTTGTGAAGCTCTTGTGTTTTAGAGAGTCATTTAGGGAGCAGTCTTTAATTAAAGCCAAACTGCTTTTTGCCTTCAGGCATGTTTTTTTGCATAAAAAGGTGCCATAATTTGAATTATATTCTCCCGAGCCTCAGTCTTTATGTGACACAGGGACCAATAGCCCTTCCTGCTGTCAGTTATAATATTAAGTGACTGTAAACAACAGCTGAAAGGCTCACAAGATTACCCAGCACCTTATGGTAGGCATGCAAGCTTCTGGCCCAAGCCAGGCACGTTAGCAGAGAGTGCTGAAAGCACAGCCCTGCTTCAGTAACCTCCCCTCCCAGGGCAGCACCAGACCCCAACTGGGCAGCTCCAAGAGTAGATGGGACTCAGCACATTGCATTTCTTGGATGCAGAATCTGCACTGTAATTAACATCTTCTCAATAGCTTCTCTTTCTTCTCTCCTAATGAATTCTCCAGCCTCCTCTTCCTCTGCCTGTAATTCTGTGCTGTTGAAAGAGATTCGTTTCAAGTAGCATTTATCTGAAATGAAAACAGGGGTTCTGTGTGTTGCAGGTTATTTGTAAGAAAACAGCTGTGGGCTAAGTGACACAACTCACATTTGTGTTACAAGAGTGGAGTATTTTTTATAGACAGACATTGATTCTGGGGGTTAAAGGGTCAGTGACAAAGTTTTCAAATACAAGTTGCTTTTTTCTTGCACTTTTCACCCCTCTCCCTGAGACTTGGAAATCTACTGCTTTAGTCAGGCTAGAGGGAAGCATGCCCTGAAGTCAAAGGAGATTCATTGGCCCTAATTGGATTTAGGTCAGCTCGTGCCTTGGCTTCTCAAATACAAGAAATAATAAGAATAAATATTGAAAAGTCAAGCATTGTTTAGATCAAAGCAGATTGTTAATTTAAGCATGATAAACAAATGCTGTCTTCTGAATGTGTGCTCTCTTGATACATGAGATGCTGATGAGAATTGAGGTTGGCTGTGTGAAGTCTCAAGGGGGATGTGTCTCCTTCCATGCACTCACTTCATCCTGCCAATTTTATTTAGCATTTGCCTATCTTTTGATTCAGAGGACATCAGTGAAGGGTGGGTTTGTCCCTGAGAGTGCTTTGCAGGTCACCTGGAACCAAACCAGAGCTGTAGTTTGACCACAGTGTTTTTCTCCTCCCTCTGCAGAAGGACATAGCTCTGAAACCTCAGGAACGTGTGGAGAAGCGACAGAATCCTCTAGCCAAGAAGAAAAGGGAAGCACTTACCAATGGGCTGTCATACCTGCCAAAAAAGAACAGGCTCCACCACCACCAGTACAGCTCCGACCGGGAAAATGACCGAAACCTGTGCCAGCACCTTGGCAAAAGGAAGAAGTTACCCAAGGGCCTCAGACAGGTGGGAGACAAGTTTCCTGCTGCGGGGAGGGAGGGCTCTGCGCGTTGGTTCATGGTATGTAGAAGCCAATTTCTCATTTTGTGGGATTGCTCATTTTAATGCTTTTGTGGTTGTTTTGTGCTTGGGCTCTTGGCTGTGACGTGGTGCAGTGTCCTACCACTGAGAGGGACAGCAAGTGGTGCATTGATGCTGATCTGATTAATAAATGTGTAAAAGTGAGAAGAGCTTTCCACAGGCTGGCTGTGAGACTGTCAGGGCAAACAAATGAGGTCTCTCTGTGGGTGCAAGGCCAATTTTGTCCTATAAAGACCTTCTTGTCTTCAGGCTTTGTACACAGAAGCAGAAGAGCCCTCTGAACATCCAGGGTGAGGTGAGGCAATTGCAAGAAGGGCAGCTGTAAATCAGGGCAAAGCTGATTAGAGTGTGAGGAGCTCATTTGTGAGGTGTCAGTGGTGCTGGTGTCTGCTCCCCTGGGTTAGTGATCACCCACCCTGAGCAAGAATGTCTGCCTTCCCAACAGTGGTGGGACTGAGCAGGCAACAGCCAGGATTGCAAAGCTGGAGGCTGAAAACATTGGATTTGTCTTCGTGACTGTGCAGTGTTGTGTTTGTTGTGCTTTTTAAGGAAGAAAATGTGACAAGTGTGATTTCTATGATGCTGATAATAGTACATAGTAAGAGGGACTAGGTCAGCTTTTGCCTGTATTTGAGTGATATGACTCTTGAATCAAAATTTAAATGTTTAATGGAATGGTTGATATTCATGGAATCGGTTTTCATTGTTGTTTAGTGCAGACCAAACCTTGCTTTGCAGAGAAACTTGTAGCAAATAGTGAGAATTCACTGTTTCTCATTTTGTGAGTTCAGGGAGATGGAAGGAACATTGAGGATGACAAGTATGCTGAGTTGTATTCAATTTTGATATGCAAAGTTAGAGAAGCTGGGAAGAAATAGGTTGTCATGATAGTTTTGAAGCCTATATGTTAAGCTGTATATAGGAATATAGTAAGAGATTATACAGTTCTTTAGCAAAGCAAAGAAATTGTAAAATGCCTATTCCACACTACCAGCTGTTAAAGGTGTTTCTTCTGATTTAATGTTGCTTGGTATTTCAAAGGAAGATGGGGAAAACTCTTCAGGATAGTTGATGCAATGATTCCATTACCAGAAGATGTTGAAGGTTGCTGTGTTTCCTTGACTGTTTCCTGTGTTCACCTCTGTGGTCTCTGTTCTGTTTGGGTCTGTCAGACTGTGTGCATTGAGAACTCTCCTAGTGGGGCCTAATGGCAGGTGGAGCCTTTCTGCCCAGAATTTCATCTGTGAAGGAAGTTGCCCTTCCTGCTGATGGAGATTATTTGTGAGGTTGTGTTTTTGGGAATAAATATGCATTGACGTGGAAGGTTTTGAGTTGACAAATGTCATGGAAAATGCTTTTCTTTTGAGCTGATAAATCTGAGTGCTCTAATTCCTAAGGCATAAGACTGAGAGGAAAGAAAGCATCTTGCTCAATATAAATGTAATACATGTGGTAGGAGTAGAGCTTCTCAGATAAGAACATTTAAGTCTTATGAACAGTTTAGGTGCTGACAAACATATACAGCTTTGGCACTTAACATGGAAGAAAGATGTCATGGAAAAGACTGCAAAGTTCTTTGGAAAGGCATAAGACAGACAAGAGTTTTGGGTAAGCATTTTCTGACCTCTTTCAAGACAAATGGTGAAGAGCACAAAAGAAGGAGGAGATTGATAAGTTCTGAGCATGTTTTTTTTTCTGATCATGTTACACTTTTCTTCCTCAAGTGACTCTAGGCTGCACACCTTGAGTTGCTTTCCCCACCCAGGTCCATCCCACTGAATCCCTGGGCTCCTGAAGGGGAAGTAGATTTGCTTGTCAACCTTCTCTGACAGCAGTGACCACGAGCTGGGGCCACTGTGGTTTGTGTGTGACTCAGCAGGAGTGCCCTCACCTAAAGTTCAGGAGGCTTCTGCATGTATACAGTGTCCTTGCTATATTAGGGCTTTAAATTTGATACACAAACAATTTATCCTTCCTGTCCTGTGCCTGGGGGAATCCTGGATTGTCACCTGTGATTACTGTAACTGGATGGCAGGATGCAACCTCAGAGCTGTCACTTGCATTCCTGGGCTTGCATAAGACCTTGGCTGCAGTCTGTCCTTGCTGGGAAATGTTTTATATCTGAAGACCTCGTTCATAGTTTTTCCAGTGGTAACCAGTCCTGTTGGATACGCTTTCCTGTGAAATCTGTTATCTGCTGGAAGTAACTCTCACTGCAGGATTTAGGGTATGAAGCTCCCTTGTCAAACAGATTTAGTTGAAGTCAGCTATTGAAAGCATTGCTAATTAGTTTTCAGAGAAAATCCTTGCAGTATTCATGCAGGTATTTATCCAGCTCTGCTGAAATGCCTACAGGTTTATTGAAATCCAGAAAATGTGAAACTGTAGGTTAATTAAGGCTCATATTTTACTAGCGAGAAGACTTTTGAACTCTGCTTTGTGAGCTTTTATAAATGTACTTATTAAATGCCTCGAGGAAATTTTAGTTGGCGTTAAGCAAACATAAGACTCATCAGAATATTTCTCCAGCGTTTTAAATTTAATTTCCTTTACGTTAATTGGTGATGGCATGTTTTTATGTGCTTTCTGTAAAAATCATTTGGAAATCTTAAAGTGAACATTTTTAAAGTAGTAAAAGGGTGACAAACATTTTTAAATGGGCTTTAATGAGATTTTATTCCTCGAGGTCTGAGCACAGTGGGGCATACCAGGAAACAATGAGCTTTCAGGGCAGAAGGAGGGTTGAGGGGATTTTGATAATGAGGGGGAAGGATCATTTTTCTTTGTTCAGTGGATGTGTGATTTGAAAGGAGCAGAAGACATTGACTTGTGCTACCTCCACCATTTCCTTCCCTGTTTTTCTTCATCTGGTGGGAAGTTCTTGGATCTTCTTGCAGAAGAGGATCGTCTGTGGATATGCTTCTAAAGCAGCAGTGTGTGTGTTGGGCAAGGGGTCCTTGGCTGGCTCACATGTGCATGAGAGCCAGCAGCTGCTGGGCTCTGCCTTCACCACCTGATTCCAGAGATGCTTCCAGAATAGCAAATCCCGATCCCAGATACTGCAGGAGTGCAGAGAAGGAGACAACTGGTAATAAAAAGGAGGCAGATGATAAATAGAGGGAAGAAAACTCATGATGGAGAAATGAATTGGGAGGTAAATTTTAATGAGATAAAGGAGAAATGGGAAGAACAGCAGCAGAAGATACACTGCTGACTCTGGCAGTTCCCAGCTACAAGTGTTATAAACCAGTGCCTTTCACCTCGTGGTCCATCACATGAATCAATTAAAGAGACGGGAGTGCTGAAGCTGTTCCATCTCAGAATTAAGTGCACAGTCCCCTTGGCAGTCTCACCCTGAATCTACACATACTAAATTTGAGACTGCTGAGCCTTTGGGTGGCTGATGTGGACAGCCATGGTTGTCCTCTGCCGTTTGTCCTCTGCCATCGTCACTCGAGAGCACCATATGGTTCTGTGTTGATTCAGTGCCAGCACACTTGTCCCCTGGTACAGAGGTGCTTGTGTGCCTCAGTGCAGCAAAGCAGCGGTGCAGAGGGTGAATGAATGCCCGTGTGACTGAGCCTGTCCTGGGCCAGGGTGGCTGGTGCAGCTCCCAGCCCCGCGGTCAGTCAGGGTGCTGGTGCAGCTCCCAGCCCCGCGGTCAGTCAGGGTGCTGGTGCAGCTCCCAGCCCTGCAGCTCCCAGCCCCGCGGTCAGTCAGGGTGCTGGTGCAGCTCCCAGCCCTGCAGCTCCCAGCCCCGCGGTCAGTCAGGGTGCTGGTGCAGCTCCCAGCCCTGCAGCTCCCAGCCCTGCAGCTCCCAGCCCTGCAGCTCCCAGCCCCGCTGCCCAGGGCTCCGGAGCGGCGCGGGCGGCGGTGGCACCGCGCGGGGAGCGCAGCAGATGGGCCGGATTGTCACCGGCGCTGTGATCCCGGCGAGAGCTCGCCGTGCTGACAAGCGATTTACAATGTGCTATTTACAGTTTGGGTTTGCAGGCTCTCAATGACATCTGAGTGCTCTTTAGCAACTGCTTTCATTACTACTTTTCGGAGAGCTGCTAATTGAAAATGAAATTGTGGGTGGGCTCTGGGAGAGCCGTAGCAGCTACAAGGACGATACACAGCCGCGGAGAAATGTTTCATTTCTAGGACTCCCTGCTGGAGCTCTGGGCAAGGGAAGAAATGGGGATAGATTTGCGCAGTGTGAGGTCAGACACCTTGGAAATCCTGCCTTCAGCATGCATTACCCGGAGGGAGTGATAAAGGCTTGAACCTCCTTGAACGTAGCTGCTGGGATTTGGGATTCCTGTACTGGCAGCCGGTGGATTTCAGTGACTATAAAACTTCTGAAGGTCAGGAAGGAACCTGGGCTGTGAAACCACCTCGTGCAGGGCAGCACAGGGGATTGGAAGCTGTATGTGGGATTTTGGGGCTGGTTTTGCACTGCTGGAGGTCTGGTTTTGTATGAAGTGACAGGAAACATGAGAACTGACTGGTAAAATGTGGAACAAAGTCACATACATGCCTTGGGAGCAGTATCAGCCAGGGTCGGGTAAGCAGGGATATGGCCACACCTTGACGGAAAGGGAGATAATGTTCCCATTCTGTATGTAAAGGGAGAAGTTGCTTGGTTTAGGGTTTTTTTTTTTCAGATTCAAGATGCTAGTGCAGCCACTTTGAAATGAGTGGATTTGCTGTTTGTGCTGCAGCCTGCATGGTGTGGTTTAATTCTGTGCCAGTGTTCCAAAAGTCTGAAGGCACCTACAGCAAGTGTCACCAGCAGCAGGACCTGCAGGGGCCACTGGTTTAACAAAACTGCGTTGGTATCATGTCACTCAAAGCACTGGTTATTAATCTAGCATATCAAACAACATTTGTTTTTAAAAATAACCCATGAAATGATGAAATAAAATCAGATTAGAGCTCTGAAAGAATAGAAAGGACCATGTCTGGGTAACTGTGCTTCGAGGTTACATCACAGCATGAGTGGGTGCAGTAATACAGTGGGAGAAGATGTTGATGTGATAAGGGGGATGGGTAGATCTGGGCTCTGAGAACCTTTTGTAGGATAGAAAAAGGGAAAGAGATCTGTGGGGAGGGAATGAAGAGGTGAGGCTTTGCAGAGGTGTAGGCTGGGCTGTGTGGGGTTTTTGAGGGGTAAATGTTACACATGGTGTGCAAATAGAGGGGGATGGCTAAAGAGGGGGCAGGTTTTGTGAGCCAATATCCTCTGTCTCTGCTAATGTCCAGCTCAGTTTATCCAGTCCACCATGTGCTGTGGAAATGCTGAGCGCTTCATGCTGGCCAGTTGGTAATTTCACCCTTGGCAGGGACCCACACTTTATTTTCACACATACACAGTGTGTGGATTCCTGGCTGTGTGGGAGCATGTGCTGAAAGCTGGGCTGCCATTCAGTCCCCTTCTCGTTTCCCATTTGGAAGGCACTGTGGGTGACAAACAGTGCTTGAATTACAAGCATTTTGTGATTCTCAACTGCTGTTTGCCTCTGATCAGAGGCCACAGAAATCTCCAGCTGCACTTAACCCGCAGTCAGCGTATCCAGTGCGTCATCTGTGAAGGCACCCAGCTGCTCAAAAGCATCCAAACAACTTCTGGGCCCTGATAATATATAATTGAGCTCAATGGGCACAGAAAAGACTGTTGTTCTCTGCAGAAAGGACTGAAAAATGATGTGTGTGGCTTCGTGTGCCTGTTGTTCTGTGCTGCACATCCCCCTGGCTTCCCCGAGCTCCTCAATGGGCACGTTGGATTCCAGGGGAGCACACACAAAGCCAGGCTCAGGGAGTGCAGAGCTGGTCCCAGGACACTGCTCTGGGCAGGGCAGGGCTGTGCTCAGCCAGAACAAACCCCTGCAGTCACTGATCAGTGCTCAGGGAGCTGTCACTCCACCCAATGCTCGCCCACAGTGACGTGTCACAGGCGTCCCCCCTCATAATCACCAGTTTCACCTGCAATTTTTCAATAAGCCATTGAATTATACCTCTCTAAATGATACACTGCAAATCCAGCAGGTCCTAATTGCTAATGATGGTTCTGAAAGACTTTCATTTGACTGTAATTAGGTTTGCAAGCAATCAGCTGCCCTTATCAGGATGGAAACACATATAATGTAAAATACAGGCTGGTGGGAAGGGAGCATTTTCTTAAAAGGAGGAGTGGAGAGGAAGATGTTTTATTAGCAGAAGCTGTGACATATTTTAACACCTTGAAAACATCATGTGTGAAATTAATTCTGCTCAGTATTATACCATCTGGCAATGTTATTGTTCTGTATATATTGCCATGTAAGTGTGCTTTTTTCGTCTGGGTATGAGCCTGTGTTTGAAATAGTAATCATGAGTCAAATTGATTGCTCAGGATGTTATCCCTGCTAGAAGGCTTAAAAATACATTTTGGGAAGTCCCAGGGACTCAAAATGGCTTCTCCATGGAGAGCTTCCCTTGCAGGGCTGATGAGGATGGAAGAAAAGGGCCTGGTTTTTGTCATGCCCCTGTGCTTTGAATGAGTTATGTGCCCAAAGGTAAGAGGAACTCTACCCAGATATTGTTTCCTGGTGCTGAAGTAGCAAATGCTGTGTGTCAGCCTCAGAAGCACTGTGTTTGGTATGTTGGTTTGATCCTGTGTGTGTGCTGCTCTGTGCACTGCCCAGCTCAGAGCCTGCTGAGTGTGAGCAGCTTCAGCACCAGGGAAGGCACAGAGTCCCCAGCTGCAGACCCAGAACAATACAAGCTTAAAACTTGGTCAGAGGCTGGTTTGGCCACTCTGGATGAAATATCTGCAGTTGGGCAGTGTGGACTGTCCCTTAACCAGGACTCAGAAAGGCCATTAGCACCTGACCTGGTGACTGTGATTGTTGTGATGCTTCTGGCTGGTGGAGCTTGTGCAGCCAAGGAAGAGCGTGGAGGAACTCAGGTCACATCTGGAATAGGCAGTGGAATATTAAGATCTCTCCCATTTCTCTCAAGCTGATGGTGTGAGCTGATCACCCCTGGGCTGAGGCAGAGGAAGGGTTTCTTTGCCTCCTGTGCTTGTGCCTGTCATCACTGTTGTGTTTAGTTTGATCAGGCTTGCAAGAAAATGAGCAATGTTGGCATGTTTTTATTTCGAATGCAAATATTGCCACTCTCTCTGCTGTGCCCTGCTGCATTTCACTTTGTCTTTTGGCTCCAGTTTGCTCTGAGATAGAGTTGCAGAGATGTCACCACGCTGTTACCTGATCAGGTAATGCTGTGGCAGAGGAAGGGCCCCTGTGTGCACCTCCCACCCAGTGTGACACAAACTCCCAGCAAATTCCAACTGAAAGAAAAAGGAGATTAGAAACAGTCACTTTTGGGCTAACCTAATTATATTAATCAATTAGACATCTTGAGAATTTTAGTAAAAAAATTAGTTTCTTGTGCACAGAGCAGCTATTGTCTCTCAGGATTATCTTTTTTCTTTTAATGTTGGCACCCTACTTTAATTGAAAACTTAAATGATTGTTAAATGTGCCAGGAAGTGAACCATATTTTAAATGTTCAATGCAATCAATTGCTGTCTTAAAAGTTTCCATGCATGTTACCAGTAAGGAATTAAACAAAAAATTAATTTTGACTGAGTCTGCCTGGAGATAAATTAAATGCTAGTTTAAGTATTATAAGACAGTATAATAAAGTGACCATTTTTAATTTAAAAAGGAAGTCATCCAGAACTTATTTTAAAATATTTTTTGTATTCTAGAAATAAATTTAGGCCAAGACTTCTAACCTCTGGGTTTGACTGCAGATTAATTGTAAGCACAGAAGTACATCCTCACATTTGAGTTATGTTACTGGATTCTTGTTTTTTCCTCTACAAACTCAGTTTTCAGCAGGGCAGGAGGCGTGGGAGCCATGGATTTGGCTTTGGCTGTGGCTCCCAGCAGCACAGGCTGGGTTTGCAGCATTGCTGTGCTGCAGGGCTGCTGCAGGGGGCACAGGGAGGCTGGGGTGCCCCACTGTGGGTGCTGGGAGCAGCCTCAGGAGCATTTCAGCCTCCCAAGGATGCTTAAACTCCTGCTTAGGCCCTTGTAGCCTTAGTCCAGCTCCTGAGTGCTGTAACTCCATGGATTCAGGGGCACAGACCTGGGCCATGGCTTTGAGAAATGTGCAGGGACATTTTCAAAGTGCCAGTGAACAGACTGAGAGGGGCTGTTCCCTTCCCAAGGGTGTGGAAGGTTCCCTGTCTGGCCTTCCCAAGGGAAGCAGCAGTGCCTTGGCTTGGCTAAGTGGGCTGGCTTTCTGTCTCTTTGTAGCCTAAAGGCAGCACTCCTTCTTTCAGAGCTGTTCCATTCCAGTCCCTTGGATGTGGGGGGAGGCTGTGACTGCCCCGGGCCTGAGCAGCTGCCCTTGGGGCTGGGATTTATCACAAGTGGGGAGCCGAGGGCAGGGAATGGCAGTGTGCAGTAAAGCCCTGTGAAATTCCAGCACGGAGCTCACACAATTGCTTTCATGGTTTGCAGTGCTTTGGGGGCCATTGGGGAGTTTTGGAGTTTCCCTGGATTTACCCTGGCTGGCTCTGGCCAGCCCCAGAGGGTGCCTGTGTCCTCAGACGTGGCATGGCATTGCTGGGGGACACAGGAAGCACTTCTAAACTTTCTGACAATAATTTCATTTTGGCAAAAAATTACCTGGGTGTACAGCTTAAGAGAATTATTGATAATCTTCCTCAGCCTGGAGAAAGTTGTTGTCTGCTTTGTGGCCTTTCAAAAGCTGCAATTTTATAAAATCAAGACAACCTTATTTGGGCCCAAACCCACTGAAATGGAACAAACTTTTAAATCTAAGTCCCACATTTCCATGTTTAATGCTTTATCAACAGTATATGAGCTCTGTGCACTAGGAAGGCCTCCTCTGTTACTAGCAAAATGTGCCATAGGTGATTGTTTTCTCTAAGCTTGCTGAACTCTTGGATAATTCCAATGGATAATTGGATCAGTGGTGGAGCCAGCTGAAGAACACAGTGTGGCCATTACTGTGTAAGGCCACGACTCCTAAAACAGACAAAACAAACTTCTCCTTTCCTCCTGACCTTTCCCTGCAACAATTTTTGCTGTTCAGTATTAAAATACAGTAAGGTTCTATAAGCAAAAATGAAAGAGTTACCCTTAAGAATTTTTATTAAATTTGCTACAAGAATACAAATATTTTTATAGAAGATTGACTGCAAAAGTTACCCTGGTATTGTGTGTCAAGTTTGTCTCCAATATCAGCACCATACAGGCTGTGACAAAATACCTACTGATGTGTCTAATATCCCATTTTTTAACAGTCAGTGTAAGATCAGTTTCAGATTTAAACATCTGTATTGGATCAGCTATTGAAGGCTATTGAAATGAGTCACTCTGTTGTGAGTGGGCTTTCTTGAACAAACTAAACTTGTAGCAAAGTCCCCCCTTACTCAGAGAGTGTAGGCCATAGCTGCTCCCCTGGGGTCTGCCTTCCTCCTCTGCTGGGCTCTGTGAGCTCGAGGCACCTGCTTGAAGAAAATGCAAATCTCCACTTTCTCCAATGAAAGAATTGCTATTGCAGTTTAATCACAATTCCTCCTAGCATGGAAGACACCAGAAAGCTGTGCTCTCTGGAGTCCAGCAAAACAAAGACACAGGAATAGAGTGTTAGTCTTTCTAGATCTGTCGGTGGTGAACATCCTGAGACATCAGATCTATTGAAGGTAAAGTTTGACAAAATGTGACAGAGGTATAAACTAGTGCAGGAAGTTAAGCCTTCAACCCAAAGCCTGCTGAGATCTTGGAAGAAATTGTTGGAGAAGGGAGCAGGAACTTAATTGGTTTGAAGGCAGAAATTGATTTAAGTCACATAAAAAGCCATGGGCCATTGCAGTCTCTGACAGCAAAGACTGAGTCACTGACCTCAAAGTCCCCATGTCCTGTGTGCCCTTTCCCATGTGGTGGAGTTACAAATGGTTGTAATGGACCTGTGGGCTTAAGAAAAGAACCGAGTTCCCTCTCATGCAACTCTTTTCTGCACGAACAGAGAAGCAATAGAGAAACCCCCAAGTTTGTTCATAAAATGCTGTCAAGTCTAAGCCCTGCTAACCCTATTCCCAGGCTCAAGTGCTTAAATCAATAAAAATAATACAGCTAAGAATGGGTGTAGAACTGGAAGCTGAGGTTTGATACCTTTCCTTGTGATTTCAGGTTGGCTTTTTCTAAATATGGTAATAAAAAATATTTCAGTCATAAATCCAGGTGGATTTTCTCCTAGCCATTGGAAGCAGCAGATATTTGGCACATGAAGTTTCTCCATGGTACTTTTATTTTTGCCAACTGTTCTCATCATTTCCTTCTGAACAGGTTTTTCTCTGATCTAGCTGAACAAAGCAATCTTCTGCCTTTTTAAATGAAGTAAAACTCGAGTGCCCAAAGCATGCAGAGAGTTAATAAAAATGGAAATTCTGTTAAAATCACTAATCAATCTGTTTAATGTTTTATTGTCTCCCCTCCCCCAACACATGTTCTTTTCTTGTAAAGCACCTTATTGCTTCCTGCTTGTTTACTAGCGTTTAGCAAGTCAAGCAGCATTCAAATTGCTTTGATGTTAATTATATAACCTGCTCAATACGGCTTGCTAGGTGAAGGAAAATAGCTCCTATGTTTAAGAAGATAAATTAATATCCAGACAAGTGCTCTGTGCTTTGGTTCTGAAGAAGGAAATGACAGGATACTGATGACTTAGTGTTGTGTTGTCAAATAAAAGCTATATTTGGGTGGCATGATGCTCTCAGTTTACAAGATTTGATATTGGTTGTCTTCACTTCTCTTGATGATACAGAATGATGTGCTGAGGACTGATCCTGCTAACTGGAAAATGAGTGAGTTTCCATATCTCCTATGCCAAAGTAAAAGATTCAGGAGCAGGGATTGTGCCTTAGCCCACAGAAGCTGTTACTAAAGAGTCCTTTGGATGCTGGGTTATCCCAGCTGCTCCCCTGCTCCTGCTCTGGGCTCTGGCCCAGCCCGAGCTGCCCTTACTCAATTCAGTTCAGGTGCTGCTGGCATTAACATTTGAGCTGTAGCTCAGGCTGAGGATTTCCAAAAAATACTCTTAGAGTGTGGAAAAGCCTGGAGCAGCCTCTGCATGAACTGCCAGGAGCTCAGTCAGTGTCCAGATGTGACCCCTGCGAGGGCACGGCCGAGGTGCCAGGCTGGAGCTGCACCGGACCCGCCGTGGGCTCTGCACGCCCAGCCCCGCAGCCCTGAGCTCATCCTGCATGGAAGTGGTGTTTCATCAGGAACAACTTGTCTACCAATCCCTAATCAAGGCAGATAGGTTTAATTGGAGAATTTGTGCAGAGTTTGGAGATCTGCAGATGAAAGGCTGTACCTGTGTGATGAATGAATATTAATAATTCCTAATGCAAAGCTCTGGAGCCACCGCCGCTGACGGGATTTGTGTGGAACGAGTCGATGTGTGGAATTCCTGGCAGTTCCCAGGGAGCAGTGCAAGCCTTCAGCTTATTAATGGCATTGTCTTTATAGATCAGTAACAGTGCAGGGAGGGAGGCTGCATTGTGTATCATTACAAAATGCTTTGGAAAGATCTGAAGTCAGATTTGTGGTCTGATGCTTCCTGTAAGAAGTACAGTGTTTTTCATGATGGAAGGAGTTTATTTGCACTACTGAGGCTTGTGCTTCCAATGTTTTAAATGAACCTGTGCTGTAATATGCAATAAATACTGAAAATGATCCCTTCAAACTTTATTCATTATCATAATGATATATTTTGATATAATCATTACTGGTGGGCTATTACTGGTCTAAATCATGTACCAGAGGGTGTGTTGTTTCCAGAAGGAGTGAGTGTCAGGAGATTTTTGTACTATTTTAGAGTGATCATAAAGCATTTCCAGGAGTGGAGCTGTATGAGACTGTAACATCGCTTAGGGGGAAAGAGATCTTACCTATCAATAGCAATGCAAGACTTGTAATTTTAAGTCTTTCTAATTTAAATCATGAAAATCTGTTTTTCATGAATAATTCAGGACTCTGATTTAGTAGAATTATTTCCAGCCCATGTATATTAAGCAGCCAACCTGCTATGCCAGCTCTGTTTTCAGACACTGTTGATGGGGGGTTTCTCTTTCCTGCAGAAATGATCATCTTTGTCTGTTAGAAAATAAAGCTGCTGTGGTATTTTGTTCTTTTGATTGCACGAGGATTTTGCTTTAAACCTTGTGGGCTAAAATTCAAGCTGAAGAAAAATGAAGCTCTTACTACAGGAGCTCCTAGAATTAAATTTGGAGAGAATAAACCTTGTACTATATCCATTAGGAAAATGGCAGTATTCTTCCATTTCCTGATGTTATTCAATTACTTACCCTGCTTCCTGCTTTTAGCGTAAACTGTATATTTTAGCTCATGACCTTTGACAGCAAATTGAATCAGAAGTGGAGATGCAATGAAAGTGGGTTTTTTAAAAGACTCTTTAAAAACACGGGTGTGTAGGAAATTTGGGGTTTTGTTTTGTTGTTTGTTTTGAGGGTTTTTTTTTTTATATAAACCTCACAGTGGATTTTGTAACATAATGCATTTTGTTTGGAAAAAAGGAAATTGAGCTTAATGTCCTTCCTTCTTTGCCCTGGAGAAAGCACAGCCTGCATAGCTGCTCTTGTTAGTGCTTGCCTGCTGAAATTAGCATTGCATATTTTTGTTAATACCAATAAAAGTGGAGTTTGTTTAATTTAGAATCAAACCCTTGTTTGGATTGGATTAGCACTTTAAGAAAAATATTTAACTTGTAAAGTGATGCAACACAGGTCGATCTAATCTTTAGCTCCTCCAAGACTGTAGCTCATTTACAAGCTTTAGATCCTACTATTTCCCTTACACTTGTGAATAGTGTTAACACATTAAAAAACCCCAAACCAGTGTATTTATCTGAACCTTTCCAACACAGACACCCCAAACCATGCAGGAACCATCAGTAATAAGGTCAGTGCTGTCCAGCCATGCCCAGTTCCCTGATCCTGATGGAACTTCTCACACATGGTGTTCCCTGAGCTTTTCTATTAATTATTGAATGAGAGTTTAGTAGGGTTTTGCTTTTTTTTTGACCAGAATGCATTTATGTCACTGTTCCCCCCAAATTCGTCATTTTTACTAATCCTTTGTCTCTATACAGTAATTACATTTTGAGGGGAGTAAAAGCCCTTTGTTGTGTTTAGAACTTACTTGCCTTGGATTGAACTTGAGCAGAACTTGAATTTAAGACAAAACTCAGGAGATGTCTTAATTTAATGTAAAGCAGTGGAGACTTTCCTTTCCTGCAGGAGCAGCCTGCCCCTTGCTCCCACTGTAGTGCTGTTTACTTGCATTTAAAGTAAAATCTCTTTTTCTATGAGTTGCAAAATTTTCAGGTCTGCACACAGGGCTGAGTTGTATCCTGGTGCTTCTTGGGCCTGTTCTAGGAGAGAGTCTGGCTTTTCTGTGTATCCACATGTCTAAGCTGGTACCAGAGCTTTGCTGCTTCACTTGTGTTGTTCTGCAGGCTCTTCCTAGATAACACTGAATTCTTTCTTGTTCTGGCTGCAGCAATGCCAAGTGTTTGTTGAACATCTGTCAGTGTGTTCAGATTATTAACCTAACTTCTGCTCGTTTATGTTAATGAAAACATTTGAGCTCCATAACAAGCATGTGTAACAGTTCCTCATGCCACCAGTCCCACTGACACCCAGCTGAGTGCTGCCACTGTCCAAGCCCACCTGGCAGAGCGTTGGCAGCTCCTCCTTCAGAGGTGTTGCTGCACTCTGTGCTGCCCAGCCTGCAGCGTGCCACCGCTTACTGCTCGTATTTAATCTTCAGGCTCTAAAGCATCATCATAGTTTGGGGCAGACTAGAAAATAAGGGAAATGGACAGCAGAAATTCCAGATTTGGCATCTGTACTCAGCTAGGTGTGGTCTGTCCCCCCATTGTGGTTCCATGCTGGCTCTCACCTGCACTGCCAGCAGAGGAGCGTTGAGGAACACGGGCAATACAAGCTGAGGAGGTCAGAATCCAGCTCCAAAAAAAATCCCAAATCATTTAACTCTGCTCAGATCTGCCAGGGAGGCAGGCAGGTCCCTTCTGTCCCAAGGCTGTGGGATCTGCATCCTTGGACCATCCACCTCTCCCCTGAGCAGCCAGATCTCTCCTGAATAAGCCTTGATTGGAGTGGGGCTTGGATGAGGTCACCCCCGAGGGCCCCTCCAACCCAAACTGTTGTGTCACACTGAACGAGTAATTTCTGGGAACAGAAACTGCTGTCCATTGCAGCTCCTTGGGGTCTGCTCTGGGGCTGTTACTGTAGCATGGAGGACAAGCACTGCTGAGGCCAGCTGAGGGAATGGTCCTGCACTTGGGTCTCCAAAGGCCTTTGCTTTTTTGTTAGCACACAGCTTTGGAAGCTGAATTAGATGACTGATCTCCTTTCTGGATTGCGTGCAGTCTGCTGGGCAGCAAACTGCACTCACAGTCATTCTTCCAAGTCCTATAATCTTTTACTACAGATACTATTAGTAAAAGTATTAATTACTCTGTTCTGGAATTAGGAGTTCGTAATGAAACCTCAAACAGAAAACTCCAGCCAGGTTGGCCAAATGTCATGGAACACTCAAACCTGAGCTGCGAGTAAAATAAAAGTCTGAGTTGCTTTAAGGTTTATGGTTAAAAGAATGTAAAATTTTCCAGCTTGTCCAAGTTTTGACAGAAAACCTTGTAGTATTTGGCAGGCCTGGCTGGGTTTCCTTAAGTGTGAAATGCAAGATAAAACCAGTGACTCAGAGCCAAGTACAACAAAACAAAAAGGCTCTCCTGAAACAAAGAGAACTGGAGATCCACAGATTCTTCTTGCAGCTCTCCTTCAGCTCCCTGCCCAGTCTCGTGGCTGGAGCACCCCGAGCTTGGCATGGGGGTGCTGTGGGAGAAGGGGCACTGGAAGGAGCTCTGGGGGCTTGTGCCAGTGCAGGGTTCAGCCCATGGCGCTCCTGTTGAGCTGCAGAGGGAGGAGAGAGAGGACAGAGAGGAAGCAGAGAGGGACAGGCACTCCTGCAAGGCACCCGTGCAGTGCACAGGGCAGTGCCAGCATAGGGGCTGCAGCAAAAGGCTCTTCTGAATACATTTCAGATGTTTGACTTGGACTGGAGAGGAAAGGCAATTTTCTCCCCGTCCTTCCTTTCACCCTTGAACTGGGACTTCTACAGCTTGTTAGGTGAAATGAAGAACCTTTTGTTTTCTATCCAGAAAGGCTTTTTAAGAAGAAGGAATGGTTGTTAAAATACTTGGGAAGATTTTGCTGATAGCAGATGAGAGCTGTGTTTGCACATGTGGGGAATGGGGGCAGTGAGCCCTTTGACATTTCTGTCCATACAATACACTACACAATTCTGATCATTTACAATATTTTAAATGTTTCATTTACTTCAGTGATTTGGATATTTGATTTTAAGTACTACTTTGACTTCTCTCTTATTTTTTAATGTCCTGGTTGAAGTTTTATGCTAACAGGTTTAGGTCAGAAAGAGGTAAAAAGCAAATGAATAGATGTAAATTATATATATATATATATATATATATATATATATGTAAACAATAGATAAAAGAGCCTTTTGTCTATGATCAAAAGATTTTTAGGCAAGACTTTGTAACTCTTGTGAAAATCGTTGCTTGCTCTTTTACATCAACACAAAGCATGCTCCTTCTTATGAAAGAATTTCCCAGGGTGTCCGTGGGCTTGAGGAGCAGGGAGAAGGATGTGTTCACTCCAGTGACTGTGCTGGGGCACTTGGGACCCTTGGCATTAACTCTGAGTACAAGGAGTTGCAGCCAGTTTTCTCCACCACCAGGTGATCTCCGATGAAACATTCTGTAGTGACTTCTGCAGATGAGAGCAGCCCGTAAGGGAAAACACTCCTCCCCCATCCTTTGGTTTTCCTGGTCACAGAATATCCCCAGCTGGAAGGGACCTGCAGGGATCACCCAGTCCAGCTCTCGACCCTGCCCAGACACCCCAGCAATCCCAGCCTGGGCTTCCATGGAGCTCTGGCAGCCTCGGGGCTGTGCCCATTCCCTGGGCAGCCTGGGCAGTGCCCAGCACCCTCTGGGGGAAGAACCTCTCCTGAAATCCAACCTGAGCCTGCCCTGGCCCAGCTCCAGCTGTTCCTGTTCCTGTCACACAGACAGAGGTGGGAGCTGTCCCTCAGGAGGAGCTGCAGATCCTGATGAGGTCTCACCTCAGTCTCCTGTGCCTGAACAGACCAAGTGCCCTCAGTCGCTCCTTGTGTGGCCCCTCCAGACCTTTCACCATTTTCATGGTTCTTCCGTGTAACCAGCTCCTCTCTCCCACTCCTTTCTCCTTACTTAACAAAAATATATTATACATAGAATGGTAGAATGCCCAGAAGGGTTTTGGGTTGGAAGGGACTTTAAAGCCCATCCAGTGCCACCCCTGCCACGGGCAGGAACACCTTCCACTGTCCCAGGCTGCTCCAAGCCCCGTCCAGCCTGGCCTTGGGCACTGCCAGCGATCCAGGGGCAGCCCCAGCTGCTCTGGGCACCCTCTGCCGGGCCCCTCTAGGGAAGGATTTCTGCCCCCCGTGCCCCTCTCCCTGCCGTGTCTCCGCGGGCCGTTCCCAGCGCCGCCCTTTCCCCCTCAGGGCCCGGGGGCGCGCGGAGCCCGCCCGGGCCGGGCTGGGCGCTCCTGGGCGGCGCTGGGGCTCCCCCTGCGGGCCGCGCCGGGGAACTGCGGCACCGAGCTCTGAGGGCAGGGCTGCTCTTCTCCTTCCCTCTTCTTTCGTCTTCTTTCCTCCTCTTCATTCCTCTTCATTCCTCTTCATTCATCCTCTTCTTTCCTCTTCATTCCTCTTCTTTCTTTTTTTTTTTTTTTTCCTGTGGAAGACAGGATTAAAAGGCTGGGGGTGTTCAGCCTCGAGAAGAGAAGGTTCCAGGGAGACCTCAAAGCCCTTCCAGCGCCTAAAGGGAGTTTATAAAAAAGGGATTTTTTACATGAGCAGATAATGATAGTACAAGGGAGAATTGTTTTAAACTAAAAGAGAAGAGCTTTATATTAGATATTGTGAAGGAATTGTTCCCTGGGACGGTGGGCAGGCCCTGGCACAGGGTGCCCAGAGCAGCTGTGGCTGCCCCTGGATCCCTGGCAGTGCCCAAGGCCAGGCTGGATGGGGCTGGGAGCAGCCTGGGACAGTGGGAGCTGTCCCTGCCATGGCAGGGGTGGCACTAAATGGGTTTTAAAGTCCCTTCTGACCCAAACCATTCTGCGATTTATTGTCCTTGGCAAAGAATGCTTGTTTAGGGGGAAAAGTTTGGGGTGTGTTCTGGTTTTGTAGTTAACAAGAAGCAGATTCCAGTTTTGATCAGACTGGTCACTGCTGGCCTCCTCCTGCCACTTGAACAAGCAGAGGAAAAGGCAGACAGATAACAACAGCAGCCACGGCACCAGCTGACAGGGAATCAGAGTTCCAGGGTTTGTTCTTTTATCTCACCAAAGTGGCATTTGTTGGCTTTGCTTGTGCAGAGCAGCTGTTTGACTGCACAGTGAGAGACTGAAAACATTCAGAGCCTTCACACAGGTCTGACAGCAGGACTGGAAGTGGAAATGTGTTCTGAGAGGCAAGAGGCTGATGGTGTGACTTGTTGAGAGTCAAACTTGGTCTTTGTTGCAATTTGGTTTGGTGGAAACTGTCCCTGTCCCTGGCAGAGGGGCTGGAACTAAATTATCTGTAAGGTCACTTCCAACCCAAACCATCAGTGGTTCTATTTGAAAATAGAAAAATCTGTGAGAGAAAAGCAGACCTGTGTTCTGCTTTGCTCCCCTTTTCTGTTGGCTGCTCTGCCTTGGCTGTAACTGACTCACAGTGAGTGATGAATCCTTCTCCCACATCCAGTAAAACGTTCAGTTAACACTAAATTTGTCAAAACTTCTGATACAGGGATAGAAACCTTTCTTAGAGAAACAGAAATTACACTTCTAAAGGTGTCACTTGCCCCCTGCTTCCTTTGGGCAGTCAGCTGGGGGCCCAGAACAGGAGTGTGAATGGCAAAGCTTTAATTGCTTTGGTGGTTGTGGAAGGAATGAAAGGTTTGGTGTTGGAAGATCTTAGTTGTCTGATGTGAGTGCTAGCTTGGCTCAGTGCCCTGAGGGGCCACTGGCAGGAAATGACAGAAACCAAGGGGCAGGAAAGTCCTGGGGAACAGAGAGCCCAGGAAGTTGTTGGAGTTCCCCTCTGAAGCTCCTGAAAACTTCCCTTATTAAAACCAATTTGCTGAAGTGCAAGGGAATTTGCAGAGGGAATGTGATCCCATTAAGCATTTTCACAATCATCCTTGAGTGTTTCTGTGCATGACTGAAGCCTGAAAGAGCAGCAGTGGCTCCTCCTTGTCATTGCCTCAAACACCAGCCATCAGAGCAGCTGAAATGGGGAACTACAGTTCTGTTGGGTCCTGTGAAATAGGATAGGTTTGGCTGCTGTTTTGCTGCTGTAGCAGATTAGGAGCAGGAAAACGGACAAACTCTATTTTGCCTATGATCAGCCTTACTGATGTATTATTCAGCTATGATTATGTTTTAATGGACTAAGAAGTGTAGAAATGTTTCAGTATGGCTGGATGGGAGTGATAGAGATCACTAATTGTAACATCTTCATTATAAAAAGGGATTAACCTGAAGGTTAGATATTATGTGTCATTTCCAGTGGAGTAACTAATTCTGTGGAGTGTAGTGAGAGATAGAGCTGAATGTTTTTCTCTTGCTTTGCATGCATTTAGAGATTTGGCCTAACTGCTGAAGGGAAGGTCTCCCTTTAGTAAACCTGTAACTCCCACAACTAAAGAATAGCTGTTCCTCATCTTTCTCCCCCATTTGCCCTTTACTGATGAGGGGCAGAGTCCTGACACACATCCAGCACAGCATGGCTTCCTATAGACTTTCCCCTCCTGGTGGATTCTCAGCTGTCTAATAAGGAATAAGCTCACATCACAGTCTGTCTTACCATGGAAGCACTTCAGCTCCTCTCCTCTACCTTGATTGCTCCTCATCAGTCTGATATGGTTGCAAATAATTTTATAATGCCAAATCAGCATAACTTGCATTCAATATGATAGGGGTATGTGAGCTGCAAACCTGAGATTGACAGTTAATGTGTTAGGCTGAGCTTTTTATTTCAGCCTGCTGGAATGGTGGAGGCAGGTCCTCCAGGTAGGATTCAATTGTGTGCATCAGTATTTAATTTTACTACATCAAGAACACAATTCTGCTTCTGGAAGTGTTGTGGTTTCCTTGCAGCTCATCCCTGCATCCTGTTGGGTTTGAATAGATCTCTGTGCCTGTTGGAAGCACTGTGGGCACTCCGTTCTGTTCTGGGAAAAGGCCCGTGGGTCAGGTGTGTCAGGGGCTGCCCTGCGCTGTGCTCCATCCCATCCCCAGCAGGACAGTGGAATCTGTCTGGGCAGAGATGATGTAAAGCTGCCCCACCTGCACTCTGCAGCCTGCCCTGGACAAGGAGCATTAAGACAACTGTTCCATCCATTTTTAAGTGGCCTGAGCCTTTAAAGTCTCTTTGAATAAGTGAAAATTGTGATGTCGTGCCCCTGTGCAGGCAGGCAGGTCGTGCTCAGAGATGGCTGTGTGTCATTGATAGAGGCTGGTGCTTTGCTGTCCTCTTGCTTCAAAGCAGTATCAGGAGTTATCTAATATTGAGATATCTTGTTCTTTTATGACTTTGAACTAAGGGTGAGAGCAAGACAAAAGGCTGGAAAGGGAAACTCAGGCTGTAATGTGTTTATGTGAAAAGTGTGTTTTAAAGCTTTGAAAGGATTGTAATGCTCTTCTACCTTGAGATGTTAATGCTGAAACTTGAAACAGAGCACAGTATCATTAGCAATTAAATGTGTCTGTGTACTGCTCTTACATCATGTAAGGCTCTCACAAATCAAAAGGGAGAGGTACACACATCTAATAAAATAATGATTGGGAAAGCAGAGTTCCAAAGCCCTGCTTGCAATTCACAGGCAGCAGCTGCATGCCTGGCATATTTGCATAAGGTTTTAGAATTAAATTAATTGCCCCAAGCTTTGTACTTGTAAAGGATTGATTTTTTTCTTTACCTGTGTGCTGTTGATACTTTGCCTTTCTGTGCCTCTATTCCAGTGGCTTTTGTGCTGTACCATTACAAGATTTTAACTCAAATTTTATTTTCTATCTTTCAATTGCTTATATCATTCTTTTGGTGGCAAAAAACTACATCTCAATAGATGGATACACAGATAACTTCTTGGAGAAGTTAATTCCAAGTTTTGAGTAGCATCCACAAGATTACAGATGTAAATACCAATATCCAGTGAATTTAGTATGTTAGTAAGAAAGTGGAAATACTTCTGGATCCAGTCTGTAGAAGTCAATAGCTGAGTAGGACTGCATTGGATTTAAATTTTTGGTGAATATGTTTATTCCACTTATGAGTTTTAACATTTCTGACACCTGTTTTATGTTTATTTTGCTAAAACAAAATAGTGTGTATACATGTATATGTGCACATATGTATGTTTATTATGCACATGATGTATTTGTTACAGCAAATGCAATGTAAACATACAAAAGTTCACATTACTTTAAGTACTGAGCTTAACTGTCAACCACAAAACATATTTGCAAACTCTTTCAACATGTGTAACATATACAATCCTAATTAGAACCAGCACAATAGCAGAGCTGCCCATATGGTAGTGATAATTATGTTGAAAGTGTTTGTCTTGTGGCTCAAAATTAAGTTTGGAAGATCCAGTGTGGACTGCCTCATGCTGGGGGTTTGTAACATGCTGTTAAAATGTGTATGTGAGTAATTTGCTATGGCTAGGCTGGGTTAGATGAGTTAAAGATGAGGGGGTTTGATATGGTGCTCACTTGATAGGAGTGTTTAATGTGTATTTCTAACAGAGTAACTGGAGGGCTGCCCTGACAAAGGCAGTGTTGCATGTTTGTATGTGTGTTTTATGTATGTTATCTTTAGAAAAGCATGAGAAAATATGGGCTTTCTGTATGTTGTGCTGCAAGACACACCTGAGACAGCCCTGTCCAGTCATTTCAGAGCATGAGCTGCAGTGTGTGCCCCTCTGGCACACATTGGAATGGATGTTAATGGAAAGCATCATTTCCAGCAGAATAATTAGAACTGCATTTATGAATGGGCCAGGGCTCTCCATTGAAAACCTGCTTTAAAATAGTTAATTCTTCTGCACACTTGTGACCAGCTTGTGCTGTTCTTTGTCAGGTTAAATATGCCAAGGCAGGATACAAGCCTAGTAGAAAATGGGAATATTTAGCTTTCCATTATATACAGGCAAATAATAACAACTATGAAGAAAAAAGGCAGTGGCTGCAGCAGTAGATAATGTGGGGTTTGTGATAAATACTCCTAGGTTTACAGTTTGTTCCGTGTTATCTCTCAGACATGTCCTGTGGTTTCCATATCCTGCAAATCAGTGTGAAATGGGAGAAGGTTGTGCTATAAAAAGAGACAAGCAATTTACAACACCCAAATGATGTTTTAGGTGACATAGTGTGGGACACATTTGTATGTATGAATAACAGTATTTTATTAATAACACAAAATGCAGCACTGTGAGTGTGGGATGTGTTGGTTTCAATCTAGAAGTGTTCCATTTGTAGGTTTAGCATCTGCACTAAGACACCACTGTGCTCCTGCTGATAAACACTGAAATCTTGGTCGGTGTTACAGCGTGCAGAAAGATCCCCAGTTTGATCCATTAGAGTTTATTTCTGGGGGGAGAAAATGGTGTAGTGGCATTTCACAACAGTTTCAATGGAAATATCAAGGTGTTAGAGGAAAATCTATCTTGGTTTAAGGAACCCTGTGAAAATACAAATCATGATCAAAAGAAATGGATGTTGTGAATTAACCTGCTGCCACAGGCATTTTATTATGGACTTGTATTTACTAAGAGTTCTAAATTTGTATTTACTAACAGTCCGAAGTGCTAGCTTCTCATTTTAATAAGGGTCCTTCATTCCTGCTCTCTGCAGAGCTTAGAGTGTAAGGTTCAGAGGGGGTTTCTGCAGAGGCTGGATATAAACCCATCCCTCCCAACTGCTGGGCTTGTGCTCAAGGGCAGTGCTGTCAATACTGTGAATTTGCAAAGTCAAAATCTCGGTTGATCTTTGGTCTTGGCTTTTTTATTTATTTCTGCTTTGGTCTCTGAAGGTTAGTTGCTTGCTGTGATGTGAGAAGAAGAGGAATACAGGGATAAAGGGAATAATGTTTTAATCCTGTCAATGTTGTTGCAGGAGTGACTTCTAACTTAATACTTGTTTCAGTTATTGACCGTCTTTTAGGGAGATATTGATTGTGTGCATTTTATTGATTGTGCAAATGCTCATCCACTTTGGGAAGTGCATTCCTGTGAAGTATCACAGGTCAGTCCTCACTGAAAGAGAGAATTACTTGCCTTAAAATCAATGGGATGAGGCCAGCTTGTATCACACCATTTCTGATGGTGAGTGCTGTGGGTTTGGGTTTTTTGCATCAGCCATTTCCTTCATCAGTAACTGATGCCTTATGTGATCCGAGTAAGGAACCACATATGCCTGTGTATTTAAACATTCACTTGCAATTTCATGTGGCAGGGGGTGGAGCGTGGGTTTGTGCAGGAAAATGCTGGGTAACACGGCTGCTCTGGTGCAGCTTAAGTTTTTGAAGTGAATTCTGGTGCTTCCAGAATTTCACTTTCACGGGTTGGCTGTGGAGTAGCTGCAGTCCAGCCTTGGTGCCCAGCAGCTTGGTTTGGTGTAGGACTGTCATGGTCCCTCTGCAGCAGTAGGTGTGAGCCAGACTGTGCTGCTGTGGTTTGGGACAGCTCCTGCCCTCTCCTGCTTTGGTGGAGTGCTTTTATTGAGCAGAAACGGATTTCTTTTGAGGGCATACATCAAATGGTCTGGGAGCTTTTTTCATCCTACCAACTGTTTGGTGGTTTGGAGAGATCCTTGCTCAAACTGTCCACTTGATACAGTAACAGATATCAGCAAATGTTGGTCCATTTGGAGTGACAACTGAATTTTTTCCCACTTATAAGGAAATGCCCTATTTGTGTGTCTGCTCTTCCACCACTCCTGGCTGCTCTCCCAAGAGCACCAGTGTATGGCAGTGATGGTAAAACAAACTGGGAGACCCCATGGCACGAAGTGAGTTCTCAACTCAGTGTCCTGCACCTGTCTCACAGGCACAAATTCTGAAACTCCAGGGGCATTGTCCCTGGATAAAGGTGCTGCTGCTGCTCGTACTTCCCTCTGCAAACCCCAGCACTCTGGCTGCCCACATCCCAGCTGTTCCTGAGTCACTCCCTGTGGCATTCACTTGGGCTGAACAGAGAGAGACATAATTCTCTGTCCCAGGACTTTTCCTGGGAAGGCAGTGAGAAGCACAGAGAGAAGAAGAAAAAGCAATTCTTATCTCTATTCACTGCTCCTGTCATTTTGCACCTGTGGAATGCATTATGGAGATTGTTTACCCAAAGTGATTTGTCAATTGGATTCTGCTGAGGATTGTTTTGTTTCCTTGGCCAATTGGGTCAAAGATGTGTCCTGGCTGTCTCAGTCACTTTAGTTTTTCTTTAGTATAGTATAGTATAGTATAGTATAGTATAGTATAGTATAGTATAGTATAGTATAGTATAGTATTTCTTTAGTATCTCTTTAGAATAGTATCTCTTTAATATAGTGTAGTTATAGTATTAATGTCATAGAGTATAGTGTTAATAAAGCAATTGTTCAGCATTCTGAATCATGGAGTCAGAGCAATTTATTCACCGCCTTGGGGTCGCCTTTCTGCGATAACTCCCGAAGGACCCCGGCTTTCTGCAGCCATCAGCAGCGCTGCTGGAGCCTGGCAGGCCGCTTGGCTCGGGGACATTCATTGTTTGGGGACAATGATTGGGCTCAGGCTCCTGCCAGAGCAAGGGCTGGCTCCTGCCTTGCAGCCCCCTCAGCTCTGGGAGCAATTGAAAATGTTCAAACCAGGCAGCAGTGACTCCAGCCCCGCCCGGGGGGTGAAGGCGTGCCTTGTCTGTGTGCCAGTAGATGCGGGTGTTGGATCACATCCCTGCATGGCTCCTTGTCCCCGTGTCCATGGGAACCCTAATAATGCTTTTTGGGATGTGTCCCAGCAGCTCCCTGCAGCAGTGACCCACCCTTGCTGCCCCTGTGCCCTGCTGGAGCACTGGGGGGCGGGTTCTGGGCACCTGCAGTGATGGATGCCCGGTTATTCTCTGTCATTCCCTGTTGCCCTCTACTTTACACACCTCATATTTTGTGGCCACCCTCTCCTGTGGCATTCACACTTTCTGAAAAATCCCTTCGTCCAGGATTTTTCTCCTGGGAAGCTGAGAAGCCTCAGAGAAAAAGGAAAACAATTCTTATCTCATTTGCTTCTCCTGTGTTGTGCTCATGTGGAATGTGTTTGGAGATTGTTCACCCACAGGTGATTGTTCCATTGCATTCTGCTGGGAGTTGTTTTCACTCTTTGCCCAGTCAGGGCCAGGCTGTGTCAGGGCTCTGGAGAGAGTCAGGAGTTTTCATTATTATCTTTTTAGCATTCTGTAAGTATCCTTGCTGTATTCTTCAGTATAGTTTAGTATAGCATTCTTTATTATAATATAGTATCATAAAATAACGAATTAGCCTTCTGAGAGCATGGAGTCAGTCATCATTGCTTCCTGCCACGGGGGTCCCTGCAAATACAGTGCTGTCCTGCAGCACAGCCTCACTAAAGCCACCAAGAATGGATGTTTCCCTCTCACTTCCATGTGCTGTGTCAGATCTGCCTCAGGTGACACAGTCTTTTTGTTGGCCTGGTGACGATGTCAAGCGAGTTCTCATCTTCTGTGCTTGTTTTCCCACTACAAAAGGTCCCTCTGTGTAAAGGAAAGAAGTTGTGTTTTTCCCCTAGGCTTCTGTCCTAGAACTATGAGCGCCCTGGGAAGCACAGGTCGGAGCTGTCCTGGCTGGGCTTTGGCTCCTTCTGAGCACAGTGCAGGAGCCCTTTCCTCTCCCTGGCTCAGCACCATCCAGCACAGGCTTTTGCCAAGAACTCTTACAGCCCTGGATCACTGGCTCTTTAGCAACACCATTGCAGGCTTTGAGAGAGCCTGGAGCAATGCCACGAGGCAAAGTGCCCTGTGCTCCTCCTTCCTTCGTGTGAGGGGGAGGTATTCATGCAGCAACTCTCACAGGAGCAGTGGATCCAGTGAGCTTGCAGCCAAATTCTGCAGGGTTTGTCCTGGGGATTTGTGAGCTTTACAGAGCCAGAGCACAGCCTCGTATTTCCACAGCACACAGCCCAGAGGGGATTGAGAGCAGAGTGAAATCCATAGTTGTGAGTCCTCCACCAGCTTTGGGTGTGATACCCCAGCTCTGTCAAAGTATGGGGGTGATCCATGGTGACTTCACAGGGCAAAACCTCCAGCAGAAATTCATTCAAGGTGTTGGTTTTGCCTTAGTTACCCCAGGAACTCAGATGTTTGAAATAGAACCAAAGGCATGGCTTGGGTGGGGCCTGGGTGAAAGGAGCAGCACCCAAATCATAGAATCACAGAATATCCTGAGTTGGAAGGGACCCACAGGGATCATCAAAGTCCATCTCCTGGCCCTGCACAGGATCAAAGCTGCTGAGGTCAGCAAATGTCTCTGAATGGGAGCATGAATTGTTTCCTCTCAGCTCTCGGGCACTCTCAGACTTTCTCTTCCAGTGTTTCCTTGGGAAGCCAGTCCAGGAACTCAGGTATTTTTCCATTTGGTGTGGCTGCAGGAGTGCCCCGAGGCAGATGGCTCTGCACAGTCAGAGGTGCTGCAGACCTGGGGCAGCAAGTCCTGCCCTGTCCAGTGACACCACAGAGGGAGCAGAGGGGTTGTTGGGGATTTTTCTTTGGCAAGCCACTTGTTTCTATTTACAAGCTCTACCAGTGTTTTAATTAGGGTAATTACCCTTGACCAGCTAAGTGTAATGGCCTGCTACCTCTCTAATGGCTTTTCCTTTGTGATTTCCCTGCTTGGCACTGGGATTGCACCATGAAAGCTGGGAGGGGTGGAGAGAAGAAACTGCAGGTCAGGTTATTGCATCCTGCTCAGGACTGCCAGAACTTTCAGATCATTAAGAAAGCTAATTTATTGCCTTAACCCCTGCAATTTACTTTTTATTTTTACGCTCTTTCCTAATTTCCTTTTTTTTTTTTGGTTGTAGTTTCTTTGTTTCCTTCACAGAAAAAGTGTTCCCCAGAGCCACAGTTTTCAGTTGGGAATATCATCCACTGTCTAGGCATAGTTGCCCACTTGAGAAGTTTCCACTCACTACAAAATAATCAGCAAAATTTTGCTAAGTGACTAGTGGGAATTTGTGATGAGACCCTTTGAAAGAGGCCCTGGCAGGAGCAGTTTTCTGTCTGAAAATGATTCCAGGTTGGGATGGGGTACACGTGAAGTGGGGAAAGCAGAAAACAAAGTCAGCAAAATCAGTAGCCACTGTTAAAATACATGAGCCAGTGACTTTAGGGTTAAGATTGGTTTTGCAGGGTTTTGTTCAGATTTTCAAAATTCTGTTAAACAGTCAAATGGATAAAATTCAAAATACACATTTTCTGGGGTTTATGATTTGCTTACAGTACCTGTTCTCAAATTTTACTGGTGTCAAGACTTGTCTCCTTGTTTGGCTGATCAATACCCAAGCAGATCTGGCTGGGGGAAGCCTGGCTCACAGAGATGTTGATAAATCATCCCAAATTGCAGAGGGTTTTTATGTCTTTTGTTGGAGGAGCACAGTACTGTGCCACTGCTGCTCCTCACTGCCCCTGGAACACGGGTCAAAGATTTGGCTCTTGGTTTATTAATCAGGGAGGGATGGCAGTGCTTGCAGTGTCCTTGGGGGCTGGTGAGCAGCATCTCAGGCTGCTCTGGGGAAGCCTTCTCACCTCCAGTGCTGCTTTCTCCCCTCTGAAAGAAAAGCATCCTGAGATTTCTTTCCTGCTCATGGGAAGTTGGCACAGTATTTGTTGCAGTTGAGACATATATTTTTATTAAATTTGAGACATAGTTGAGCCACAATACACAGAGTATCATCATACAATTTCAGAAAGCTTCAACCTACACAGAGTAATGTCACATCAGAAGGCTGTAAGTGTCTGCCCTTCTGGTTCTTTAGCCCAGCCTTTTATACCCCTGATGTTGATGCATTGCCCCTGTGTGCCCTCTGTTCCCTTTGGTGGCTGCTCAGTGCCCCTGGGCACTCCATGGCTCACTGCTCTCAGTGCTGCTCACCTTCTTCTCACAGCTGTGCCCACTGGGGATGAGGCTGGGCCATAGCCCCAGTGCCAATGACCCCAAACTGTGCCACACACAGCCCCACCCCAGTGACCCCAAACTGTGCCACACACAGCCCCATCCCAGTGACCCCAAACTGTGCCACACACAGCCCCATCCCAGTGACCCCAAACTGTGCCACACACAGCCCCATCCCAGTGACCCCAAACTGTGCCACACACAGCTCCATCCCAGTGACCACACACTGTGTGCTACAGGAAGTGTCCCGAGGAGGAGCAGGAGCAGGTGCAGATGGTATACGTGTAGGTGTAGGTATAGGTACAGGTATAGGTACAGGTATGGCCAGCATGAGCTATGGCATGGCCGGACGCTGGCAGAGTCCTGCACTGCTCTCTCAAGCTCCCTGCAGCCTCAGCCTGTGGGGATTTGTTTCCTCACTGCATTAAAGTCATTAGTAGATGCAAGAACTAGTGTAGATGTTGTGTATAATGTGGAGGGAATATCCTGGAAGCCTGGTGCTCTGCTTCAGCTCTGCCATCCCTCAGACAGCCTGGGCTCTGTGCTGCTGGAGGGTAGGTGCCCCCTTTGGAAACCTGGGGTGTAAAAGCCCAGACCACCATCTCTGACTGTAACCACACAGGGAGCTGTGAGCAGCAGTGTTCAATTTATCTCACATTTTCATTTCCAAATCCCATCAAAGCCCTAACAGTGTTCCTAGAAACAGCCTTTTAAAATTCTCACTTGTTTATTATATTATACCTCCAAAGATGCTCTTTCTCTCAGACATGTGGTGAAAAATTTGGAACAGCTGAAAATATGTGTGTATTATAAATTTTTTACAGTAACAGCATCTGTAATCTGTGCTGTGGACACTTCCAGAGATTATGTTGCCACACTGCAGAGTTTCAGAAAGCTCTGCTGAGATTAAATGTTTAAAAAGAAATATTTTTAATCATTGGTGAAAGGTGTGGATTCTTTTGGTTAGGTGAGAATATTAGTGGTGATAAATTAACAGTATGGAAAGGATTTAAGGATTGTATTGTCTGAACTTCAGATTTCAGAGATGACAAATCTGGGTTCTGCCGCATTCATAGACTGGCAAATCAAATTTATCTAAAAAGCGTGAACTCTATTTTTTGAAATTTTCCTGCACTGAATACCTTCAAAATAAAGAAAAATGCTCTTCATATCCCTTCATTAGCATGTAGTGTGACATGACAGATTTATGAAAGACATCTCAGTGCTGCAGTGCCCTGGTGTTTTATCCCATTTGGTAAATAGCATGGTGATGTGCTGGGCACTCAGGTTTCATTCTGGGTCCCATTCATCATCCTGCTATGTGACTCCAGACTATTGCACTCCTTTGTCTCAGTTTACCTGGGTATGAAATGCTGGTACTGTCTCCTCCCACTCTCATGAAATGTAATTAAGTTAATGCTTGAAAGTACAGTTTAAGTACAAGCTGCAGCTGGTATTTCTAAAGGTTTTAATGCATGTAAAGAAAATAATCCTTCTTAGTCCACTTCAGTTTGGGGTTTATTTTTGGTTTCTGCCTTTTTTAGTTCTTCTTTTATCTCCCTTTATAGCTGTTACAAGAAAGTCAGGAGAATGTGACATTCAGTGAGTGACACCAGAGCCGGTGGAGGAGGGAGGGCTCCGAGTGTGAGCAGTGATGCTGGAGATCATTAACACTGCTATTTATAACTGTAAAAACTGGATTTCAAGGGGAAACATCTAGGCTTAGCGTGGCTAATTATACAGCTGTTAACTAATCTAACAGTGATCCTAATTCCAGCAGCCCTTGGCACTGACACTTTATGGCTCTGTGTGGGGAGCTGATGTGGCACTGAGCCCGTCAGGTGTCTCCTGCCTGCCCACCCTCCCTGCCAGCACAGCAGGGTGGCAGGGGACAGCTCACACCTCCCACTGCCACCATGGCCATCCCAAACACTCCTCTTCAGGCAGGGTAAGGCACCTGGGCTGGAGACTTTAAGGAAATCTCCAATTACCACTAAAGTCAAAATGACAGAGCAGGAGTTACCGGAGGATTTGACAGCTGCAAAATTGCTGAATCCTCAGGAGTGACTCTAGACACACATACAGTGTTTGCATTATTAATTTAATGTCTTTGCACTTTGTAGAAGTGTTTTCTGTAGAAGTATTGCCTCAAGGATCTATCTGCATAGATTTAATTCTAAGATCAAGGTCTTTATTTCCATTTAAAGGCATAAATTAGAAAGCAATCTCACTGAAAAAGTCTGATCAGTCACAGGATTCATCAGAAGTGTGTGATGCACTCTCCTGTCACTTTCCTTTCTCCTGTGTTGAATCCCTTCCTATTTTTGAAGTTTAAAGTCACTCAAGTGTGACCTATTTTCCTGTTCATGTTGTCTGTTTGCATTTCCCCCTGTTTGCAGGTGGGAGATGCTTGAAGGGAAGGTGAAGGCAGACAACCCTGCCTCCCACTGGCTCCTCACTTCACAAGGGGCTCATGAGGAGGCAGACAGGGGCTTAAAGTCCCTGGGTGCACTGAATTATTGTCAGAGAGGTGGTGGTGCACACATTGACCTTATTGGAACATTTATAGCTTCAGGGGAGATGCAAAGCAGCAGAGCCTGCAGCAGACAGGTTCCCATTCAGGACTGGGAGCAGGGCAGTTTGCTCTCTGCCCTTGCTGCTGTTCCTGATGTCAGTTTTCATGTGTGAGTGATTACCTTTACGTTCTCTTTTCTGCAGTATTTGATCCTCACTGAGGGCAACAGGAGGTGGCTCAGTGGGAGGCAAAACCAGGTTGGACCAGGGCATGGCATGTGTGTGGAAAGCTTTTCATGTTTGCTTGCTGGAGTGCACAAGAAGAGCAAATTGCCTGCCTGAGAGACTTCTGAAAATGTCATGTATTTGGGATGTACAGATTTTTTTATTTTATTATTAGCTTTTACTTAAAAAAAAAAAAGTGAAGCATATTTATCTCCCCATCTCTCCCTGTTTTGTTGTTGTGTTACTTTGGTTTCCATGCATTCTGTGGGGATCCATTGCCTCCAGCCCTGCCAAGTGCTCTGGATCCCTGCCTGACAGAAGTGCCCATTTTCTCCCTTCTTTCCCCTCACCCTCCATCTCAGCCTCCTGAGCTGTCACAGATCAAAGGAGAGTTCTGTTTTATTTTTAAATTGGGTGTTTATTGAGTAAAAGGGACGGTGTAATGCCATTATGGATGGCATCCTTTAAAGCTGCAGAGCAGCAGCTGTTGTCCCCCTCTCTGTTTCCAGAGGCCCTGGTTGCTGAACAGAAAAGCTGTAAGCTCCATCCTGGCTTCTTCACTTGGAGCAAACAGAAACAATCCTTAGGAAGCTCAAGGGATTTAAGTATCCCATGTATGTTGGTGTTTTGGGAATAAATACAGACTGTCCTGCTAGAAGTGTGATGAATTGCTGTGGGTTTGGCTCTGCTCACTGTGTTATGGACTGGAGCTGTTGTGTAGACCTGCAGTGTGCCTGCAGGGGATATGAGTGACAGTCTGCAGTGTCCAAATGCTGAATGGTGCCTCTCTTTCCCTGGCTCCTGCTGTGCATGGCTGCAGGAGGTGACCAGCAGATGTGGAAAGAAGAAAGTATTTCACGCTCATTTTATGTGAGATCATACCAAGAAAATAATATGGTTTTATTTTCTTTTCCTTGTATTGCCAAAATATTTGCGATACCATCTTTGCTGGAGGGGTTTTTTTGCAAGCCATACCACAGTGTGTGCAGCTGCTCAGGTTTGTGGGTACCTTGCTTTTTCCCTTGTGTTCTGCTCACAGGAGCTGGAAACAGAGATTTGACTCTTTTTTTTTACCTTGCAGCATTTCCTCCGTGCCCTGGTGTACTTGCCCACCCACAGCCTCATGTTTCCAGAGGAACTCAGGGAGGTGCAGTCTGCTTTGGGAGCTGTGGGTCCTGGCTGCTTTCACATGTCCCTCATCAGCAGGTGTCATCGAAGCCCCATGGCTGAGCTTCCATCCCCTGAGTGTCTGAGCCCAAACCCACAGTCATTTTGAGGCAGCCATCCAAATCTCCTAGGGAATATGTTACACTTCTCCCAGAGGAAAAGCACTCACCAGACAGTGTGAATGGCACAGATTCTGCACAAGGCAGAGCTGTACAAGCTGAGCAAATCCCCATGCCCTGCACTGGTCTGTGGGGAGGCACAGCTCGAGCTGCTGGAGGGGATGTGTGTGTTCACTTACTCTGCTAATGCAAACAGGAGTCTGAGGGATCGCCCCCCTGTGCTTCCTGTGGGGCATGCTGAGCTAATGGAACTGATCCATCTGGCCTCCTCCTGCTTTTCTAGCCCTGACTCTTCTTTAGGAGCCCCAGCTGCTTGTGCTGGGACCAGAATCCTGTGCCTGCATCACTCCCCACCTGTGATGGCCGTGGGTGTGAAGAGCAGGAATGGGGCTGTGAGCAGCACAGGGTCCTGAAAGTGCTGCTTCCCTTTCTGCTGGAAATGGAAACCCAAGTCCTGATTCACCAGCCATTTGTAGAGACCATTTAGACAGAAAACTGGGATAGAAGACCCATTTCTTTGAGCACCTGTGTGTGTGTGTTCTGGTTTTCCATTATCCAGCTGTGTCCTGGGGCGTCTAAGGGAGTCACCTGGACCAGGCTGATGGGAATCTCAGCTGCCCAAAGTCAGGCTTTGCTGTCTGGGCATTTCAGAGCACAGCAAACACTGTGCTCTTGGAGCTCTTTAATGCTCAAAGCAGACAATTAAATAAAAGTGGAGTAAAGCAAAGTCTTAGAGCTGGGGAAACTTAGGCATGACTATAACAAAGGAGTTTCTGGTTCCTGGTCTGTTTTCTACTAGAGTAGCTTTGTTCAAACTAGTTCAAATTAGAGTTTCTAAGCCAACAGAGAGGCTCCACAAAAGAGGTAATTAAAAAAAAAAAGTGTATAAACACCCTCACCCCTGTGCAGTTGGACACATTCCTGAAGAAATGTTGCTATGTGCATTTGCTTGCTAGTGGTGCCTAATGAAAATATACCAATTTATAACACTAAGGTTGTTATTGTTTAGGTAAATCAATATGGTTCTGTTTAAAGAAACAATAGGTGCTCCAGTAGCAGCCTTTTCTTCCCAGCCGGAGGGAGAATGTGAAATATAACATGGACTCAGATTTTATTTTTACCTCTCCGAAACAGCTTGGTCCTTCAGTGGAAAAAGGGTGGAGAAGAACAAACCCAGATCATCTTTCTTGTCTGGCTAAAATCCATCAGTGCATAAGTATATAAAAATGAGAGATAAAAGGAGGAAATTATATCAGGAAAGTGTTACATTTTCTTTAATTTAGCTTGAAAGTTCATCTCCCATAATTTACCTTGCTGCTTTTTTATTCAGCTCAAGCTCTGCAGTCCTGCTGGTAAGGTGTAAGAGGACTTGTTACTTCTTACTTAATAGGAGCTGTAATTCAGTAATTTTTTATACTGGACTTCACAGCTCACTGATAGAATTTGTTCAATACAATATGTGCTGAGGATCAAGTGTGTGATGTACCCAAAATATGTTGTGTTTCACAAAGAGCCTGATTGTCAGGGCTCCTTTCAGGATGGGTGTGAAGCTGTGTGTCACACAGCCGGAGTGCACACATAATGCTGGTCCTCTTTTCTTGCCTCTCTCCTTGGAAAATGTGACCAGCAAGTGGCAATACTGTTGAATGCTGCTTTTATTAGCAGCAGCTTCTGTGGGGATGTTGTCCCATTCCTTTGGGCCATCTCTCCCATGTGCTTTGCAACAGTGCTGAAGCCAATGAATAAAAACATTCAGGGGGAAACAAGAGTCATTTGTGAGGAGCTCTTTGCCCTCCTGCTTTTCAGGGCTGGGTGGCTGCAGAAGACTCAGATGCCCATAGCAATATTGAAACACATCACTCCTTTTTTTGAATTCCATTTTTCTGGACATAAAATGTGCTCTGTTATGGAAAGAAATACTAGCAAAGCTTGCTGCTGCATTGACTGTCCTGGGCCAGAGCTGGGAACTGCTGAGGGCTTTGTAATACCCATCAGAAAGTAGTGCACAAAACCTACAACAGAGGGTTGGTATTTGCTCTGCTACAAGGAAAAAGAAGTTTAGTTCCTTGGCACAGAGTTTGTACAGTCTAAGGAAAGTGGAAGCCTCTGTAGAAGCTTTGAAGGCTTCAACATTTGCAGGAACAGCATGTGTGAGAAACAAAGCTCCAAAGATACTTTAAAAGGTGTAGTTATTATAAGCCCTGGTTTATCCAAAATGTGATTCTGTTATCTCCCAATGCCATTCACAAGACAAGCTAGATGTTGTTGAATTTCAGGAATGGGGAGAATGTAGGAAATTCTGCAGATGGGGAGGAACTCTGGCAGTGTGACTAACTGAGGATGGGAAAACATCCTGTTTCCATGCCTTACTTTCACTGAGATCTACTTAACCCTAACACTGAGCATTTGGGGTCATGCCCTCAGATGATGGTGTAGCTCATTATTTGTGTCCTGTATCTGTGTGCTGTGTGAATGGCAGTGAGGAGGAGGAGGGTGCTGGCTGGGAGACCCAAGCCAGGAGGGAGGATGGAGGAACCCATCTGGCCCCGTCTGTCTGTGAGGATGTGTTGGCAGGGGAGGGTGACCTGCATGTTGAACACCCAGGTAAATTAATTTCTCTCTGCAGGGGCTTGCAAACTAGTTTTTCCAAGTAATGTGGCCTAGATAGCCCTTTAGTCAGGAGAGATCTCAGCCTGTGTGTGGATGCTGTTTAAATTTCAATGAAGAGTTAAACACAGCCTGCAGCAGGGCAGGAGGTGTGGGGTCTGCTCAGCCATCACAGCAGGCTGTACATCAGCAGGGGGAAATCCTGACACAGCCCTGTTACCTGGCAACAGGCAGTGTGCTACTGGCACCAGCAGAGAGTTGCTTGAACCTACAAATGCTCGGTGTGCTCAGCATAGCCCTGGCTTCTAAAGCAGAGCTCAACTGCACTGTGACAGCTGCCAGGGAAAGCCTGCTCAGGAGCTCCCCAGGGAGCCATGGCCGTCCCTGGTGACAGCCCTGTGTGCCCCTGGGGACATCTGCAGGGGACCCCCGGGGTGGAATGGAGCCCTGGGAGCTGTCAGGGAGAGCCAGAGCAGGAATTCAGAGCAGGGTGGGGGCACAGGCAGCGCCTCAGCGGCTCCAGCCCCAGCAGCTGAGCTTGGTGCTTCCCCTGCCCCGACAGCAAATGGCACAAGGCCCCTCCTGGCTGGAGCCAGGCATGGCTGGTGTTGGCTTTCTCAGTTGTGCATCTCTGGAGTGATTGTTTAATTCTCTTTCCATCCTGCAACAGGGACCTCCTGGCAGCCTGGTGCCCTGCACCTCCTTGACGTATTCTACACTGGCATAGAGACAAATCCTGATCTAATAATTCATATATAATTCAGTTCCCTGAGGTTTAGGGATTTGCCAGGTTATGCTAAAACTGTTTTTTTCCCCCACAGACTCACTTGCATATTAACTTTCCTGTGCATTGCTGATTTGGTTCTGGTGAAGTTCATCTTGTTGCTAGGAGGGATAAGCTTTGAGACACTGCAGAATTATTCAGAATGCCTGCAGATGCAAGAAGTTAATACTGCTCTGGTTTTATTTGGATAGCTGTCATGTAGTGTAAAAAGACTCTGGAAATTCTGGAAGCTTTTCCTTCTAGAAAACTCTAGGTGAGGTTTTAAAGCCTGAATGGTAGCTCTGCCTGAATGTCAAAGTTCTTCATCTCAATGGGAATGGCAGAGCTCCTGTGAGACCTGCACCTGGAAGGTGCTTATGGCAGATATTTTTCTGGAGCAGAAATCCATTGGAAAACTCATTAACTTATAAATAAGTGGGAAATGAGTCAGTGTGCAGAGGAAATATCTTTCCTTTCCAGGCAAACTGGGGCTTTATCTAGAAGCTTTCTTCTGTCTTCAATTAATACAAAAAGGCTTGGCTGCTTATAAGTGCTGATTGCATTTGGTGCTCAGCAAAGTTTGCCTTTTAAAGGGATGCTCTTGGTCAGCTGTCACCTAATTCCTTTATGTCATGTTTATGTAAGAAGGACATGCTATTTTTAGAAACTTAGCATAGATGTCAGTATGCTGGGGGATGAGATCTTTCTCGACGAGGAGGATGTACCAGCAAATGCACTTCACAGCATGAACAGAGCATTTGTGTGTGCTGTGTCCTGGGAACACCAGGAGCAAAAGCACAGGCTTAACTGGAGTTTTTCCACCTGGTGCCTCTCCAACCCTCCAGCCCCTTTAAACATGGGGTTTAGCACAAAGACAACTGTTGACATTCTGCAGAAATTGCAAGATCCTGGTGCTCAATACAAGAGTCCTCTGGGGGTGTGTGTTTGTTTGTTTGTTTTTTAATAGTGAAATTTTAACAGTCTCTGATTCTCTTTGTTAAGGGATTTTGAACTTTTTCTGTGCTCTCAGACCATGTGTTAAACTTTTCTGCCAGGAGATCTGAAATGTGCTTTCTGCTGTTGTTGAAATGGGAACAGACTCACAGCGTGCTCACTGGAGCCTTCTGTGAAGAACACCACTAAATATTTTCAAGTTTCAGAAAAGAGCAGTGTTTGTCATCTTGGGAGCTGTCTGCCTGTAGCATATTCATGCATGAGCTACTTACTGGAGAGATCCCCCATTTCATTGCCCACGCTGTGCTGCAGAGTGCCAGCTCAGATGTGCCATCTGATTCATTGGTAGCATTCCTCTATAGCTTGTTCTTATAGATAAGGCAGCAGAGGAAGTCACAGGTACACAAATGTCTTTGGGCTGTGAGCAGATAACTTCCAAAGGCACTCACTTGTGCTAAGAACAAAGAGGCTGCTCAGCAAATGTGTTTCATGATTTGGTGTATCCCATTCCTTCCCCCCTCCCTCCCCTGCAGTTGTATAAGTACTTTTGATGGCAGCTGCTGGATTAGACCCAGAAGCTTAAAAGATTAAAGAAACCACTAAAAGCAGCAAGGAGGAAGTGAAGGATCCGTTTGTCTGAAGGTTTGTGTTTTGGTACTGGTGGTTGAGAAGAAAATTGCAAACAGGCTCTGCTGTGCCCCAGGGGTCTCGCAGCATCTGGGCCATGGGGGGTGGTGGTGGGGCTCACTGGGACCTGCAGGGCTCAGCCTGGCCCTGGGCTCCCCATGTCACCTCCTGGAGCTGTGGGGGGACAGTGTCAGTGCCCACCCTGTGCCCTCCTCGCTGCTGTGGCTCACAGGCTCACAGAGTGATGTGCAGTGTAGGCACAGAAAGCTTTGCTGTCCAGAGCCTCTTAAGGAGTGAGATGAAACTCAGGAATTAAAACAATGAATGGCTCAATGAGCTGCAGATTCTGCATTTTCATGCTGTAGTAAACTGCTGCCTGCTGCTGCTTACACTCTCTGTTCAGCTTTGCAGGGAATGTTATTTTTAATGAATGTGTTTCTTGTCCAGGTGGTTCCAGTCAGAGACAGAGCAGAGGGGGACACAGCATCTCTCACCAAATTCATGCTGAAGTCTGATTCTTTGCCCCATTTCCCTTTTACCCCATCCACCCTCCTTAGCCTCAAACCTAGAAGCAGCTGTTTCAAAAAGTGATTTTATTTTTTTAATGGTCTTTTGCTGTGTAAAACATCTACTGATTTCTGGCTGATCCCTAAATATCACTGCTGGGGTGTATAATCAGATGGGGAGAGAGGAGTTTTAAGAATGTGAGCCAGCCTTGCCTTTGTCATTCTAAACAAGCAGTGTTTGCAGCACAGGCTGATCTGGAGTGGATGAAAGAAGAGACCCCGGGCACCCAGAGCCCGTTGCTGGGGCAGGGAGTGCTGCTGAGCACGTTAGCATTATTAACATTAATCTAATCTTTCCGTTTGTCAAACAGATTTTTGAGTACATGGAGACAGCTTACCCAGTTCTTAAGACAGTGCTCCCAGATCAGCTTGTAGTTTGTTCTGTAATACCATGTGGATTTGCTGGGATTTTCAAGTAAATACATTATGTATATGGCTTACAGATTGCTTAGGCTGTCTGCATCAATAATTAAAATGAGGGAGGGGACTATTCTGCAGTTTTCTTCTCCTCATCCTTTTTACATGTCTGTTTTAATCTTTCCTCTCTTAGGATGGGAAAGATAAATGTGTAGCAGGAGAGAGTGTTGAAGATGAGAGCTGAGGGTTTTTCCAGCACAGACAGAGCTTGTGGCCCATCACTGCAGTGCCAGCTCACAGCATCACTCTGACCTTTGCCATTCTATTTGCAGACACTTTGATTCTGACTTGTCAAGCTCTGCCAACCTGTTCCCTTTGCTGTTAAAACCAGCACACCTCTCCTGCTGAGGCAGGACACAAAGCACTGCTTCTGAGCCCTGTGGCAAACATGGTGCTGTGCTGCTCAGGAGAGGGAAAAGGTTTGGTGGGGTTTGGAATTGCTGTGGTGAGTCTGGCATTGCCTAGATAGGATGGGGGTGAGCTTTTGGGCTTGACTGTGCATTTTATAATAGCACTTAAGTTAATGCTTAAATTTCAAGTGTATCACAGGAATACCCAATTTCTGCTTTATACCTCCATCCTCACCTACTTTGGAAGAGCCTCTGTGTGAGGTGCAGCGAGCAGCACTTGGTGCCACTGCTGCAGCTTTTGCTGTGGAGATTTTCACACCAGAGCTGGAAATACGGGCAGCAGAGCTATTTCCAAGTGCACACACCATGTGCTGGTACAGAGTAAGACCAGTTTCAATTTTGTCACAAGAGGGGAAAAAACACTTGGTGTGCTGTGCTGGTGTAAAGAGGGTTTGGTGTTGCTTGTGTACCATCCACAGAGCTCAGGGGAAGGTGTTGGAGAGGCAGAGCAAGCTAAGCTTGTCCAACATTGTTGTTCTGTTTTCACATCTGGCTGAGTAACAAGGCTGCAGTTTGGTGTGGACAGCCTATGAAACCTTTGCCTGCTTTTTGAGATGGCTCATTAGGAACATTTCTTGGCTGGAAACCTTGGAATTGCCTGACATCACCAAGTCATGGGCTGTGAAAAAAGTGTTAAATAGTACCAATAGTACTATCCAGCCTCATTACTGGCCTGGAGCATGCTCTGCCTGGCACAGAGCAGTGCCAGCTCAGCTATGTGCAGCCCAGGATGCATCATCTCAGGTACCAGTGTGTTACCTGTGTGTGCCACTTTGTTCTCACTTTCTTTTGGCTTGTTGTAAGTCTCTTTGTGGTGTACTCTCCCCGTGAAAGTTCAGTTCTGGTTGTGGGGCTGCCTGTGCAGATCTGATGGCATCAAGAGCTTCTCTTGTCCACATTACAGTTTGTGACCTGGGAAGCCAAGTACCTTTGCTGGGGTCATTCTGGCTGTGTTGCTCTCCCTTTCCTTGCAAAGGGGCAGTTTTGTGCATTTCTTAGGTACAAATACAGCAGCTGGTGCTCTGTGGGAAGCCCTGGTGCTCTAAGAAAGCCTGAAGCCTTGATCAGCTTCTCCAAGTACACCTGAGCTGACAGTGGGCTCTGTAAAAGCAAGACAAAAGCTGCTATGCACAAACATAACTGGTTATTTGCAAGAATTTTGCAGTCTGAATGTTACAAATGCTGTGAATTTGGGTACTACAGGTCCTCAGTGTTCAAAGCTGTTCATTTTGCTGGGGTGCTTTTGTGAGATCTTTTGAACAGCCCCTGTTTGAATTATAATTCTTAGCTTTTCTCAGCTGCTTAAAAAAGTTGACAAGGTATTCACAGACACATTACACAAAGTGTAATGCCTTATTTGCTACTTTAAATTCTCTAAGGGGCAGAGCAGTTGCTCTGGAGGAAGTACAGACTGTGGTGCACCAGGCAGTCCTGCCTGTGGAATATAAACCCTGGGTGCTGATGTAATACAGATGTTGATCAGAATTTCCAGTAGTTGAACTGAGCCTGGAATTTAGCCGAAGGGACTGAAATGGAGCATTAATCAAATGCCACAATTACTGAGCCACACTTTCTGCATTAGAGTAAACTAATGTAGAGGATGCTTTTCACCTCTAACATCTCAGTGTAAAATAAGAGGACATGGTAGCAGCAGTCATTAGCCTTAGCCTTTGGCTGAGCAGGGGAAAGGGCTCTGGAGATGTTTGTCTGCTCTCAGAAAGAAGATTTAGGGAAAAAACAAAACAGAGGGAGAAAAAAAAAAGTGCGGGCTCTTTTTAATAAACTAGAGTAATTACAGATCTGTTTAAGTGGAGGCATATGATACATATGTTTGTGACAATTTTCCAGAGGGATGGTTCGGCTAGTGCTAAATAACCAGGCTCATTTTCCCATAATGCAAATGTTATTCACAAACTATTACCATAATTGATGCACCGAGCCACTGTAGAGTAAATAATGCCTTGTGTGTGGGAAGGAAACTAGAAGTCAATGAATATTAAAGAATAAAATCTAATTTTTAAAGGGAAACTTCACAAGAATTAGAATTACTTTGAAAATGAAAGGACAGTGGGGGTGTCAGTGGCCTGGATGTGTTTTGGCTGGGTGTCCATGCACATGTGAGAACTCGTGTGCTCTGGCTGTGGGCTCCAGGCTGCCCTTGTCAGGGTGTTTTTTCTGCCTGGTGAGTACAGAGCAACCTCAGAGCTGATCCAAGCCTGGTGCAGAACTCTGGAGCTTCCCAGAGACAGGGGTGATGCCCCTGCCAGGCCTCAGTGAGGAGCCCCCAGGGTGTTTGGTGTTGGGGAGCTGGGATGTGTAGCCCCATAGCTGGGGAGATGCTGGTTGTTTCTCTGCTCTGCCTCCCTGCAGTGCACTGGATTTCCTGTTTTGTGTGACACCAGAGGAGTTCTGAGTCCTGCCAGAGGTGGCCTTGGGTTTGTAGGTCATTATGCTGAGTGGGCTGCCCTGGGGCTGGGATCTGAGACCTGCTTGGGTGCTGGGACCCCAGAGCTCTGTGTAACTCCTTCCTTGGTCCTTGGTCACTGTCCTTGTGCCCAGCCTGGTGCCTTGGTGGGTGTTAAAGAGGTCACAGCACACTGCTGAGGTGTAAATTGCCCTGTGTCCATGGCTGCTGCAGGAGCTATTGGCGCTGCAGCCTAATCTGTGCTGCTGGGGATTTTTGTGTCTAACGTTTTGCTGAACAGGACTTGATTTAGCTGTGGGCATTAGTGCCCTGCCATCTAATCCCTTTTGATGTTCAAAGGGAGCTTGTGTTAGTGCTCCAGTGTTAACACATGCATTGCATGCAAAGGTTCTGTTTTTTCAGGGATTTCTCTGCCCCTCCTTCCCCACTGGATGTATTGCTCCCTCACCTCTGTTCCATGTGAAATGAGGGAGATCCATAAGCTCTGTAGTGTATTGCAGAGCTGTGTTCAGGAGGAGGAGATGATGGAGTGTCACAGAAATCACTGCTTTCTGCATTTGAGAAACAGTTTCTGTCATTGCAAATGCTTTAGAGTACTGGTGTCATCTCAGAAGTGACTTCTCTTTCTCAAGGTAATAAACCTCTGTCCAGACAGTGCTGGAGCTCTAGAAACCAGAAAGCCAGGGAACAAAATGCAGAACCATTGTGTAGGATTACAAAAGCATCATTTGATCTCTTAATATCATGAGTGATTTTGTCCAGCTGGCAATTATTGTTGTTTTTTAAATTACAGATTCTGGCACTGCACCTTCTTTCTCAGAGAGGTCAAAAAGACATTTTAAGCCACCTTTGCCTCCCACTGCTGCAGATAGTCACACGTGACTTCCTGGCACAGTTCCATATAGATCATATACCATCAGCAGCTCTCCTTGCTGCACCCTGAGCTAACTCTGTGTGGCAGAAGCAGCAGATTGTAAGCCATCCTGAGCCCAGCTCTTGTGTGCCATGCTCATGGCTGTCCTGCTTCTGTCTCAGTCTGTCTCTTGCAGGTTGTAAATCACTAGCAAACGCCTGTTTCTTGTCCTCTGTGGGCTGCCTTGAGGTGTTTTTGACTCTTTCAGGGGTCTGTGGTTGTGCCTCATAGCCATGATTTCACCTGGAGAGCTGAGCATGTGCCCCAGCTGGGTTACCCCTGGCTGTAACTCATTACAGACTGGCACTTAGCTGGGGGAGATAAAGTACTTCAGACTGGTTTTCTCACCTTAATCTGTACTCTTTCTCCTTGAGTCAGGTCTGACTTATTAGGCTTTATCCTATTCCAAGGGAAAGGCATCTGTAAGACCTTACAGCACTGTCAGACCTGACAGGGCTTAGAGCTGCCAGGGGAAATGTCACTTGCACTTCTTAGTCACCGGGAAGCAAAAAAATAAAATCTTTCTGTAAAGAGTGACTCTGGTGGTGGTGTTGGTCTCCTGGGCTGAAATGGTACCAGTGCCAGGAACACCAGACATGGGATGCAGCCCATCCTGTGCCTGTGGGGGTGAAGGTACAAGAATCCTTTGAGCCCACAGTGGGCTCAGAGCAGTGACCTGGAGAGTTTCTCTGCAGACATGCACAGAAGCCTGAACTGACAGCAGCATGTTCATGCTGGGATTATTCAGCAGCACTCAAGATGAAGGAGCAGATGGTGTTGATGGGCGAGGGGGGTCCTGAGGTACAAGATGGGATTGTTACCATGTTAATAACCAGACAGCAAATCCCACAGTGCTTTCTATTAGCCTGGAAGATGAGAGTTCCCTGGAGACCTCCCTGTGACCCACAAAGGTCTGGCAGTGCTGGCCTCGGGAGGCTGCAGGAGCCTCATTTGTTCTGCTGGTTCTGAGATGCAGCACTGATTTGTTTGAGTTCGGGCAGTCTGATCACTGCCTGTGCCCTGGGAAGCCTTCTAGGATGTAAAGTGTTGGAACACAAAGCTGGGTGGTTCTGGGTTAAAGCAGAAAGGCTGCTGTGGAATCTGGGTGCTTGCTGGTTTAGAGCTGGGGGAGTGCTGGGCTTGCTCAGAGGCAGGCAGGAGCTTCAGCACTTGTACTTCATTTATAGAATCCAAGTTACTCCACAGTTCTCTGAATTTGGGAAAAACTTTCTCTCTTGCAGATCCCACAAGCTTCATTTAATCTCCCAGGGGTCCCTGCTTTGGCTGCTACATTAGGAGCCATTCTGAACCGTGAAAAACATTTCGAAATCCTTTTTATTTATTCTTATTCCAAACTGCCTTCTCTCCCTCCTCCCCCCACAACCCCTTTTTTCCCCCTCCCCACAGGCTAATTATAAAAATTGCTGTAAACATTTTCTGTAGATGGGATCTTCCTATGTATCTAAACTTTCTGTTTGTTGTTTATGTGCTATATCTTTCAGCATCCCCACACTTCACTCTGCTGGTTGGGAAGTGTGAAAGCTATTATGATAATAGGGAGGGAGATGATTTCCTGCTCTCGTAGTGCCAAGAACACAGGAATGGCTGTAATTCATCTTGGATGTAGTCCCTGCTGCGAATGCACCATCTTTCTTTAGCTTTAGTCCCCCTGCACACACACACAGACTGCTTTTGCTTGGCATAAGGGTCGGGGCTTCTTTAGCTTCCTCCAAAACTGCCTCTGCTTTGCAAGTGGGTTCTTCAAGGCATTTCTGCTGCCTTAGGAAATAGTGAAAATGAGTGAAATTGTGCATGGAAATAGTGCCTGGTTTGCTCCTTCCCTCCCTCCCTTGTGGCACCAAGATGTTAGTCTGACTTACCAACAAACCCAAAGCCAGAGAGAAGAGGAGGAGGTACCCACTGCTGTTAAGAGACTTAAAAACCAACTCAGTACTCACTGATACACTGCTCATTGCATTAGTGTGTGATCAGCTTTGTCATGGGGAATAATTGAAATAAACGTGAATCGATATCTAAATATACATTAGGGTGTATTAAAAGGCTTAGAACCAATGGTCTGTTAAAAAGGAGGTTATTTCAATTCTTTTTTACGCTGTCTCACAGTTGAAATGGTTTATTAGAGTATGGCAAATCCTGCTGAATAATCAAAGTATGATTATTCCGGGAGAATTGTGAATATTCTACCAAAGCGTGATCCCCTTTTTGGGGCCACATGAAAAGGAACACTATGTTATTTCATGTTATTGATGGGTGACTGAAGGAGAAGGTGTGGGCTGGCAGGGTTTTGGAGGTGAGTGCAGCACCTTCAGGGCTGGATCTCCATCCGCTGTGGTGTCTGGCATCACATCCCTAGGAAGGGAACTGGCAAACAGGAGTGAAGCTGTTGTGTCACACACCATAAAGACTACAGCTCTATAAAACAGGAGAACCAAACACAGTTCAGACAAAGTGCTGATGCTGCAGGTTTGAAAATAAATGGTGTTTTTTGTGCTACTGCAAAGATGAATGAAATGTTGAAAACTTAAGCTGGTGTGTACTTTGTGTGTGTGTGTGTGTGTGTGTGTGTGTGTGTGTGTGCAAAGCCACACAGCTGTCAGTGCTGTAAGGAATCACCGGGCTCTGCTGCTGCTGCCAGGGGCTGTTTGTGGATGCCGATGTGGGGGCTTTCAACAGTGCACACAAAATGAGCAATCTGTGGCGTGATGGGCTCGTCCCTGCCCAGCTGGGGGATGTGATGGCTGCAAATTCCGCCTCTCCATTCCCTGCGCTGCACTTGTCCTTTGATTACAAAAGGACAGCTCTCGAGGGATGTCGCTGTGCATTTTCCTGAAATAAAATAATAGCTCTGTGTTTGGTGACCCTGGAACTTTAGGTCCTGCCAGATGCTAATGAACCAGTGGAAAACATCCAGGCCTGGTAATTGCTGTGAGCCACATCTGTTTGTGCTGGGTACGAGGGGCCGGCTCTCGCCTCCGCTCCGGCTGCGCCCTCTGCTCCTGCCCCGAGGGCTGGGATCGGGCAGGGAACTCCCGGGATTGGGCTCTGCTCCTGCCCCGAGAGGTGGGATCGGGCAGGGAACTCCCGGGATTGGGCTCTGCTCCTGCCCCGAGGGCCGGGATCGGGCAGGGAACTCCCGGGATTGGGCTCTGCTCCTGCCCCGAGGGCCAGGATCGGGCAGGGAACTCCCGGGATTGGGCTCTGCTCCTGCCCCGAGGGCTGGGATCGGGCAGGGAACTCCCGGGATTGGGCTCTGCTCCTGCCCCGAGGGCCAGGATCGGGGCAGGGAACTCCCGGGATTGGGCTCTGCTCCTGCCCCGAGGGCTGGGATCGGGCAGGGAACTCCCGGGATTGGGCTCTGCTCCTGCCCCGAGGGCCGGGATCGGGCAGGGAACTCCCGGGATTGGGCTTTGCTCCTGCCCCGAGGGCCAGGATCGGGCAGGGAACTCCCGGGATTGGGCTCTGCTCCTGCCCCGAGGGCCAGGATCGTGCAGGGAGATCCCGGAGCTGGGCTCTGCTCCTACCCTAAAGTCTCGGGATCGGGCAGGGAACTCCCGGGATTGGGCTCTGCTCCTGCCCCGAGGGCCGGGATCGGGCCGGGAGCTCCCTAGAACTGGTCTCTGCTCCTGCCCTTAAGTCCCGGGATCGGGCAGGGAGCTCCCGGAGCTGGGCTCTGCTCCTGCCCCGAGGGCCAGGATCGGGGCAGTGCGGGCAGGGAGATCCCGGAGCTGGGCTCTGCTCCTGCCTCAAGCCCCGGGATCGGGCAGGGAACTCCCGGAGCTGGGCTCTGCTCCTGCCCTAAAGCCTGGGTCGGAGCAGTGCGGGCAGGGAACTCCCGGAATGGGACTGTGCTCCTGCCTCAAGCCCCGGGATCGGGGCAGTACAGGCAGGAGCTCCCCGAGCTGGAGCAGCCAGTGCGGGTCCGTGGGGCGGCTGCGGAGCCCGGCTCTGCCACCACGGCCGGGCTGTCTGCAGCAGCCCTGGCACGGCTGCGGGAATGCGCTGCCGCAGGGACTGGAGGAACGGCAGCAGCTGGGGAGGAAGCGAGGCTCTTGCACTGACCTGATCTCAATCAAATCCACAGCCAGATCTGTCCCGTTTATTCATTTGCTGCTTCAAAAACCAGCTTTTGAGGCACGGAAAATAGAAGGTACTGATAAGAGCCAGTGTTTTAATTTTCCTTTTATGTTGCTCCCTATAGGAGACCTTCTCAGCCATTTTTAACATCTCCAGTTCCAAAAAATAGCTGGGATATTTTACCACCCTTTTAGCAGAGGCTAATTCTCCCACAGGAATGCAGAATTAAAGGGAGGGTGGGAATATTTTTATGTGGCATCAATGGAAAGTAATTTCTGACAGCTATGGCCATGGATGGCCATGATTTGAACCAGTCCAGCTGACTGCAGTAAAGGGGCTTGGAAAGGCTTCATCCCAATTCCCTGTCTGAGCAGGGAAGAGCAGGGACCCAATCCAGAGTGTGGGTGAGCAGGGAAGGGGTCTCAGGGCTAAGCAGGACTGAGTAGCCCCAGCTCAGCTAAATGCAGTGACCATTACTGGCCAGTATTGGTGTTTGTATCCCTTGTGTAAGTCCTAGTTTATGAAAAGTTCTAAAAACCTCTGCTGGCAGGTGAATGAGCAGCCAGGTTGTCAAAGCCACCACACTGAGATAATGCACTGACACTGTTATCAGCACTGACAGTACTTTTTAGGTGAGTAATACTGACAAACTAGGTTTCAGGGTCTGCTTCAGCTGCTTTATATCTCTTGTGTGCACATAAAGTAGGAGATAGTAAGTCAGTGGTAAATGTATTTATTTCATCTCACTCTTCCCATGAAAAAGATACCTAGAAAAGGTACAGGGAGTGATGAAAAGGATCTGTGGAGACATGCACAGCCTACCTCTAAGGAGAAATTTAATAGTCTGGGAGGTGTGATATAAGGGAGACAAGCAAAACCTATAAAGTCATGATCTGAAGATGATGAGAAGCAAATTATCCTCCTTTGTTGGGATAGAACACTGTGCAACACCCACTTAAATAACCAGACAGCTGTCTAAAGCAGCAAAATGAGGTGACTTTCTTTATTTCTGTAATGGAATTCTGAACCTCCCTCATTGCTGTATGGAAACATGAAGAGGTTCAGGTACCCGTGTGACAAGTTCATGTCCATCTGAGTTATTACATGTTACATTACATTACATTTTTATTACATTACTGAGTGCACATCTTTGGACTTAGATTCCTGACATTGTTTCCTTGTGCTTTGTGAAGTGTTTGGGCACAGGATGCTGGGCCAGATAGCTCTGGCTGCGTGCAGCAGGAACACAGGAGGCTGATTATATCCATCCTCTAGTTTGTAACTTGATATTCACTGCTCCGTGGATGCACAGAGCCGCGAGCTTTGCAGCCAGATCAGTGTGTCTCCTTAAAGCAGAGCCAGGGAATCGGGCAGTGTTTCTGAGCAGACAGAAGAACAAACACCCTGACCAGTGACTTCCCAGGATTTTCTATTCATTAGCTTAATTTGGAAGCGGTGGTTGTTCCGTTGGGTTTGGTTTGGGAGTTTTTGTGGGTTTTTTTTCATTACAGATGTTATTTTAAAACATGAGCCTGACGGCATCACAGCTTACCAAGGGTGTTTGTAGAGGGGGGGCTGAGAAAGGGGGATCCGGGAGCGAGTCTGGCTCCTGAGGACTTGCTCTGGTTCCACGGCAGCGTTACTGCAGCTGCAGAATGGGAAAGGAGATATTTGCTTTATGCCTAAGAGGCTTTATTGTTTCTAAACTATATATAGTCCTGTAATCTTGCTTTCGATGGGGGGAGGGCACGGCGGGACAGCCTCCAAAGCATCGCCGCCCTGCCTGCTGGGCGAGCGAGGGGTTAACGCGGGGCTCTCGCAGCGGACGAGCTCATTGTCAGAATAATGTTTAGCCAGGTGTTAATCTGTGTCTGGAGGGAAGTGCTGGAATTCATTATTCATCCCGCTGGGGGAGGTCACGGTCCTGGGCGGCTGCCAGCGGCGGAGCCAGCCTCCTGCCTTTACTGACATGTGCCATTTGTGATGAGGGCGGTGAAGTCCCCGTGAGGAGCGGAGCTGCCGGGCTGGCAGCAGCGCCGAGCGCTCGGCAGCGAGCGAGCGAGCGGGGACAGGGACACGGGCAGGGACACGGCTGGAAGGACGGACACGGCTGGAAGGACGGACACGGCTGGAAGGACGGACACGCCGAGCCCCAGGGCACAGCGCCTTCCCCGCCCGTCCCTTGGGCTCTCCGGCCGCTCACCTGAGCGCTGCGCTCCCCTCAGAGAGCGCGGATCCTCAGCGGGACAGCTCGGGGTCGGTTTTGTGGCTTTGACCGAGGGCAGGAGGTGAGACCATGATCAAGTCCAGCTGGTTCTACGTCAAGTTCAAGCATGCCGAGAAGGTAAGTGCAGCCTCTGCTGCAGCCCTTCCCCGGGCACTGGTGGGGCTCTGCTGCTCCCCTTCCCTGGAAGTGTCACTGGGATTTGGTTTTCCTGACCCCACAGCCAAGGCTGTGTCCCTGGAAGTGTCACTGGGATTTGGTTTTCCTGACCCCACAGCCAAGGCTGTGTCCCTGGAAGTGTCACTGGGATTTGGTATTCCTGACCCCACAGCCAAGGCTGTGTCCCTGGAAGTGTCACTGGGATTTGGTTTTCCTGACTCCACAGCCAAGGCTGTCCCCCTGGAAGTGTCACTGGGATTTTGTTTTCCTGGCGTTCCACAGCCAAGGCTGTCCCCCTGGAAGTGTCACTGGGATTTGGTTTTCCTGGTGCTCCACACCCAAGGCTGTCCCCCTGGAAGTGTCACTGGGATTTGGTTTTCCTGACTCCACAGCCAAGGCTGTGTCCCTGGAAGTGTCACTGGGATTTGGTTTTCCTGGTGCTCCACACCCAAGGCTGTCCCCCTGGAAGTGTCACTGGGATTTGGTTTTCCCGTGGCTCCACAGCCAAGGCTGTGTCCCTGGAAGTGTCACTGGGATTTGGTTTTCCTGACTCCACAGCCAAGGCTGTGTCCCTGGAAGTGTCACTGGGATTTGGTTTTCCTGACCCCACAGCCAAGGCTGTGTCCCTGGAAGTGTCACTGGGATTTGGTTTTCCCGTGGCTCCACAGCCAAGGCTGTGTCCCTGGAAGTGTCACTGGGATTTGGTTTTCCTGACTCCACAGCCAAGGCTGTGCTCAGAGCAGCGCAGGGCCCGGGCTGCAGATGTGGCAGCAGCTTCAGCGCGGTGCAGCTGGAGGAGGAAAGCTCAGATCTGATTCCTCCAGTGCCGTGTCAGGGAAAAAGAAACAGAGATAGTGGAGATGTGTTTGTTTTCCTCCTGGAGCTTGAAAGGCAGGAATATTTCTTGTTCTGTGGAGCCCATTATGAGTTGTGACCTGCTTCTGCAGGGAGGTCAGTTGTTTCTTCTCCTTGAGTAGCTAAGTATTTAATTGTCTGTGATTATTACCGGAAGAAAGAAGTTTTATTGACCAAAAAGTAGCAAGATGAATTGAAGACTCTTTGTTGTGGAGTTTACTGTGGAGTTTGCTGTATTTCCCATTGCAGTGAACACTGTTTTCTGTGGGATTTTCCTCTTGCACTCAGCTTCCACTTTATCTCTCCTGTGCCTTGGTACCCAGATGCCTGGGGAAGCAGAGGAGCAGGGATGGGGGGAGGATGGACCAAGATTGTGCAGGAACCTGCCTAACAGTGGTGCATTTTCAGTGCAGATCTCCTGGAGGGTTTCCTGCCCCAGGGCAGAGGCTGATCCCATTTCCAGCAGTGCTGAGGTGTAGGCAGAATGTGGATGTAGCTTTGCTGTTTCCTTAATCCAGCAAATTAGGGAAAAGAGCAAGACAACTTTTTATGAAAATACTAAGCAGCCTTGCTGCTTCCCTAAACATCCTTGAGCAGTTAGCAACTTGCTCTTTTTAGAACAGAGGGAAAACCCATGCATGTGCCATTATTCTGAAATTTTCTGTTCTGGCAAATAGTCTCACATTGATTTATTTCTTCTCTTTGTGCCTCAAGTTATACTGCACTGGTGAAAGCATATATATTTCATTTAACAAAAAGCACATATATTTCATTTAACAAGATTGTCCTGTCATTTATCCCAGGCCGCAAATAGCATATTTAACAGTTTCAGATGTAACTGTTCCATTTTGTTTGTTTTGGGCAACCTTAAAAAGGCTGAATAATCCACTGTATTAGGCAGTTATTATCTTATTGATGTTTCTCTGCAATAATTCTATGTTCTTTAAAGTTATACCAGACCTATAAACATCTATAATTAAACAAATGCCTTCAGCATATACAGCATATGGAAATTCCTGGAAATAATCTAAGGAATCACCAGTCATTTACCAGTGGGTGAGGTTGTCTATTTAAAACACATGGGGATTTCTTTTTCCTCTACATTTTGTGATTCAGTTCCTTTCTCTTTTTATATTTTGTTGGGTTTTTTTTTGTTTGGTTTTTCTTTTTTTTTTGGCACCTCTTGCAGTTGATGCAGAAAGCCCTGGAGTCCCTGAGCAGAGCAGATAATGTTCTTGCTTTGCTGTCACCGGGTGATTCTGTGCAGTGTTACATAACCTGTCATACCAGTTTTGTCAGAGTCAGATATTTTTGAGATCTACAACCTGGGAAATTTGAACGTGGATGAAATCCAGGAAACCCATTTAATCTGTCTACTTACAGTTACTTGTGCCTTACAAGACTTTCTTTTGATCTGCCAGGGAAGGTGCCAAGTCTGTTCATCTGTTGGGGGAAAAAAGCCCCAAACCATAATGCACACATGCAGGAAGGCAAAAGCTGAAGTGCATGCCTGGTCTTTTACTGGATTGAATGTGTGATAAGGGACTGTTAACCCTTTATGTTGTAATGGGGGTTTCCTAATGAAAGGCTCCTGAGAAGTTTTGGGTTTGGCCACGTGGGAGGGCTGCATCCCCTTGCTGAGTGCAGGATTTTGTGTCAACGTTCTTGTTGCAGTTGGGGCTTGGCTTGTTCTGATTCAGCTCCCAGTCTGGCTGTGAAAGTTGTGCTAGTGTGGCCTAGGTGTGAATTGATGCTGAATTTATTATACTGATGCAGTTCTCTGGCCGGACACTCTGGGTACAGGCTCCATGAAACAAGTATTTCTGCAATAGTGTACCCACACTGGCTTAAAAAATTAGGTCAAATTCTTTTGCAACTCCTCTGTGTTGTCATGGTCTTAGAAATTGGGTTTATGTGAGCTAAGCTGAAGAACCTTTGAAATTCTCAAACCAGCTTTTTTCAGCAGTTTGTCTAAAAGGATTTAAAATCTCCCTTAGAGATGCACTTTCTCCTCTTAGCTGGAACAAGTGTGGGCTGCTGCAGGAGCCAGTGCTCCTCTCCCAGCAGTGGTGCCTGTGCAGCCACATGGGAAGCTGATCCCATCTCCACCTGAGCTGGCTGGATTCCTTTTTTGTGCTGGCTTTGTTTCCAGGCAGGTCAGTGTGTCCCAGTTCACCACGAGGGTATGGCCCTGTGGGGTGTACCTGCATGGGCAGAAAGGACAGTGATGCCTCTTCTGGCAGCAGCCTGTGAAAACCAAATTAATTTAAGTTTGCTCTCCTCATGTGGAAGTGTTATATAATCTCTGTTTAAGGGAGGTCATTTTAGGTTAGGAAGAGGTTGGGTCTGTGCCCTCTGTCAGTGCAGTATCTCAGTTAATCAGAACTGGAGCTGCTCTTCCTGTGTGTGCTGACATTGCACTGCTCCCTCTTAATTCTCTTGAAAAGAAGTTCATTGACATTTTTACTGGCTGGCTAGCTTTGCTGAAGTTGACATCCTTGCCTCTGGCCATCACAAATATTTTTTTTTTCTTTTGGTTTACTTCATAAGATGTTGATGTCTGAAGACCCCACTGGATAAAGCATATTGCATGTATATGCATATATGCATGTCAGAGGCAACTGCAGGAAGCTTGTAGATTGCACAGTTTTGCTTCCCATATAGACTGTCAGCCTGTTTTATTCCCTTGGCATCATCTGTGCTTTCCTGCCATACACTGTTCCACTGGTTGTGTTTGAATGCTGCTCATCCCACCTGGGTTATCTACAGAGAGACCTGAGCTGAGGTGTGCTGACGGAACTGGCCTGAGCCTCAGGGACTGAATCCTCACAGGTCTTCTGGGGAGCTTCCAAACTCTTCACATCCACCTGGAACCTTGACATCTCTTAATCAGTTCATTCATGTCATCTGCCTGCTTGCTCAGTGGCTGCTTTGTGCAGGTAGGAACTGGTCATGCATTTGTGGCTGCAACACAAAGCCTGAAAAATGGTCACCTAAAGACGTGTTGGAACTGGAAACAGGAGAGAAAGACATTGGTTAAGTTGATGTCCTTTGGTGTGTTAGTTTGTCCAAGTCATCCAAACAGTTTTTTTAAGTTGTGTAGACAAGCAGGATAAAACCTTTTCCCAGCAGCACATTTTGAGTTGTGATTAAAATAACCAGATATTAAAATGAACCAAAGTAGAAATCTCCACAACATCATCTTGAGTCTATTATCAAGCTAATTGCTAACATTCTGTAATACAGACTGAAAGGAAGCCTACAGGATAAACCCCAAAGTTTTCATGTTTGCCCTTTCAAAGATTTAATATAAGGTCATTTGGCCACAAGCCACTTGGACATAACACCCACATTCAGTCTGAGTGCATTGACACTGGAATTAAGATTCAAAGGCTTCATGTGAATAATATTGCTGACACCAGAAAATCAGTTTAATCTGAAGGGGGAAAGAAAAAAGGCAAGCTCTTGGAAAAAATCTGTGAAATTCTAGAAAGTGTGGGAGACGTGTGGAAGGAGGCAGCATGAGTGGGCAGTCTGGCTTCACGTGTTGCTGCCTGGATCTGAGGGAGCTTATGGATGAAAATGGAGGACTTGAAAGGTTTTGCTTTGTCCTCAAAAAGGCCTGTCCCTTGTTTGAGGTTCATTGATAGATACTGCTGAACTGAGGCAAAGCTTAATTTTCCTGTTCCCAGCAGTGCCCAAGGGAGAGAAGTGCTGTATTTCTAGCTAGAAAATTAGATTAAAACACCCACTACCTAGATCCAGGGTACATTCATTTCATCCTCTCTTGTAAGACTCTCACTACTCTGAAAGGCAGTTTACAGTTTTGACAGCTAAAATAAAAAGCCTGAAGGACAAGCAACCACTTTGAATGTTAGAAGGGCTTCATTTCCAGCAGAAAGATTTCAATTACAGTCATTTTCCTCCAGTAAGTACAAAGAGGTAAATGGAACCCCTGTTTCAAATGTTAAACTCACAGACTGCATTATTACCACTTGTACTTTGAAAGTAAAGGATAAAGCCCATCTAAATCAAAGCCCTGGTTCCAAATTACTTTTTAAGAGTATGATGAGGTCTGCACCCAGTAATTCAGCCACTCTGTGCTGAGCAGCACGGAGCACATCAAATGTGACTTCCATTAGACCGTGCTGCTCTTGGGGGGGATCGAGGCAGGAAGCATCTTTCTTGACAAGCACTGAGAGTTGCAACTTGAAAGGGCTTCTCTGCAGCTGGAAATTCATGAGTTGGCTGTATTTTTAGAGAATTCAGGGTTTTTTTCATCCCTGACTCTGCTCGTTATTTGTCTTGTCCCTTTTAGCAGTAGTTTGACAAAGATTTGGTTATTTATCTCCTGTGTGGCACAAACTCTTCTCCCTCCCACTCCCCACAAGAAGGTTTTTCATCCCCTTGCTGGGGTAGGGAACACCTTTCCATAATGTATATTGAATAGATACTGAATTGTGCACAGTTTACACAATGCAGTGCTCTAAAGAGCTGACAGCTGAGGTGATAAATCAGCTTTGTGACCTGAGCTCACCAGAACATTCATTGTGCCTGGAATGATGAACCCTCCCAGAAATCTGTGTCCCTGCCTTGCTGGAGTCAGGGATCACTGAGCCTGGGTGACTTTTTGGGCCAGAGCTACACCCAGAGGCATGGGAGGAGTGCAGGGAGTGAAGGAGGAGAGCAGCTCCCTGCTCCACTGGCCCTCAAACCACCCTGGCCTGGGAGGTGGGAACCCACCTGTTTCTTCACCAAAAATGTTTGCTGGAGATAATTGTGCTGATTTTATTTATTTATCTTTGCTGCTTCTTTTCCTCCTTGCCTTGTTAGAAGGATTTCTGCAGGTGTGAAATCAGATGTTATTGCTTAATCTGATGGGGATTATCAGCAAAGGGTTGTGTTGTCCTGAATTACTCAGCACAGACACCTGGTTCACTATTTTTATCACTTTTAGCTGCTAAAATTTTCATTTTTTCCTTGTCTGCCTATGAATACTACAAGTTTGCATTTTAAAAATTGTATTGCAACTGTGACTGACAGCATTTTAGGGAAATGAGTGAGATTTGTCATTTTATATTCTTGTGAACAGAGATTAAATGTAATCAAGGAAAACAGATGTAGGGATTAAATTTACTTGTAAATACAAACTGCCACAAATCATAAAATCGTAGAATGGTTTGGCTTGGAAAGGTCTTTAAAAATCATCCAGTGCCACCCTTTGCCATGGGCAGGGGTACCTTGGAGCATCCCAGGCTGCTCCAAGCCCTGTCCAGCCTGGCCTTGGGCACTGCCAGGGATCCAGGGGCAGCCCCAGCTGCTCTGGGCACCCTGTGCCAGGGTCTCCCCACCCTCCCTGGGAGCAGTTTTGTCCTAATCTCTGATCCACATGTGGATCTTCAGGAGCCCCTGCTCACTTGGACTCAGCTCTTCCCTGCCTGCCTTGGTCGTGTTACCCTGTGAGTTCCACTAAGCCCTGTCACACAGAGCTGCCTTGCTTCGTGTTTTGGCCTTCCATTACTGCATTTTGATTTTCTCTGGCCTTTCAGTGGGCACAAGGAGCTTGCCAGTGGTGGCTGCAGCCTGCCCAGCTGTTGTGCTTTGCCCAGCAAAAGGGGCAAAGGGCTGGCAGTGGCTCTGAGGAGGTTTTTCCCTCCTTCCAGCCTCACTTGTGGGTCAGGCTGGAGCACCAGCAGCAGAGAGGGGCTTGTGTCTCCATAGCCTGGCAAGCCCAGAAAAGCAGGCAGGGCTGGAAGCCTCAGGAGGGAATTCCATCCCTCCAGTCTCCAGCCCCAGAGGGGTGGGAGGTCAGCTCCTCAGGGTGAGCCAGCCCCTCAGCTCTCATTTGCTCCTGGGCTGCAGAGCCAACTGAACTACTTATTTATTTTGCTTTATTTATGTATTTGCTTATTTATTTGACTTAAATGGCTCTTTCTCAGTTCTGCCAAGCCCTGGTAGTTGGACTGGTTCCTGTGTGGTTCTGGATAAGGGTGTGCATGTGCTGTAAAATCTTTCTGATTTCTGTCCGTGCTGCAGATTGAAGGTTTGCCATTTGCTTTGTGCTCTCAATGGTTATCAGCAAGGGCCTCGAAGTTTTTTAGGCTTTCCTGGGAATATGGTAGAGATGTAAAGGGTTTTTTCTTCCTTGATCTGGGGCAGTGGTTGCATCTTGTGTGTCAGGATGACTCAGGGGCTGCTCCTGCCTGGGCAGGTGCTGGGAGCCCTGTGGGACTCTCAGCATCAGGAAATCCAAGCACCACCTGCTTCCCCTTGATACTTCTCTCAAAGAGAGTCACTGGAGCAGAACTATTTAAGCATCTCAGTGACACTTTAGGGTCCTCCCACTTATAAGTGCAAATATGTGCAATTTTTTTTTTCACCTGGAGCCAGCATCTGGACAGCTTTGTCTTTAACATGGATTGGGATCTAAACCTCAAACTTTTCCATCCTTAGTCCTTATTTTTTTGCATATTCTTGTGAGACTGAGAAGAACTGAATACTAATGGGAATAGTCAGTGGCAGATAAAATAGCAAAGGAAAAAAAAAAACCCTGTTACATTCTTCTGATGTAAATTTTTAATCAAATGTGTTTTCTCCTGTTAAGCAACTTTTACAGCCCACTGCACAAAACACACAACCAAAAACCTTTGCACAATGAACTGCATGTAATAGGCTAGCAATGCATCCATTACACGTTTTTAGGTCTGTAATGCATGTAATTCCATTTTTGTGTGTATGGTAGTGTAGCATTCAAAAGATAATTAGAATTTACTCAGTCTTGCCTTCATAGTTCCTTAGGTTTTCTTCCAATTGCAATGCTTTGGAAAGCTGCATTAGAAGTGGTCTTTTCTGTAACTAGAAGGAAATGCCATTTGAATACCTTAGGAAATTCTCAATATGTTAGAAAGCTGGAAGTTTTGTATCAGAATTTCTGAGATGCTTGTGCAGCCACAGTGAGCAGCATTCTGCAGCACAGCTGGGTTGAAGCATTGCTAGATGACAGGAGGCTGTAACAGTGATAATTACATTAAATCACAGTTCTCAATCTGAATAATTGCAGGTGAGTTTTATAGCAAGGTGTGGATGCAGCAGTGCCCTTTTTGCAGGTGACCAGACTCAGCACTGCCATTCCCCTGGCTGTTCTGTGTGAGGGCTCCTGCCTGGGCCCTCATTTCCAGCCCAGCTCCTGCCCCGTGCTGCCATCACCTGCTGTCATGTCAGGGCTCCTAGCAGGCTTTTCCCTCAGTTCCAGCATCCCTGTGGGAGATTCCCCTCCCAAGCTGTCTGTGGTCCAGGACTCCATATCCCCTCTGGGCTGTGCCCATGACCCCTGGGCTGGGCCTTGGTGGCTGCTGCTCGTGGTGGGAGGGAACCGCTCGTGGTTCAGCGCTCGCCGTGGGGAGGACACCTGAGCAGGGTCATTCCTTGTGTCATTCCTTGTGGTGTGAGCAAGTCACAGACTGGTTTGGGCTCAAAAACACATCCCATTCCTTAAAACACATCCCATTCCTTGATTCCTTCATAGACTGGTTTGGGCTCAAAGGGACCTTAAAACACATTCCACATCCCTGTTACTGTTATATTTTCTGGAAAAATCCCTTTGCCCAGGATTTTGCTCCTGGAAAGCTGAGAAGCCTCAGAAAAAAAAAAAAAGAAAACAATTCTTATCTCATTTGCTTCTCCTGTGCTGTGCTCATGTGGAATGTGTTTGGAGATTGTTCACCCACAGGTGATTGTTCCATTGCATTCTGCTGGGAGTTGTTTTCACTCTTTGGCCAGTCAGGGCCAGGCTGTGTCAGGGCTCTGGAGAGAGTCAGGAGTTGTAAGTATCCTTTCTGTATTCTTTAGTATAGTATAGTATTCTTTAATATAATATAGTATCATAAAATAATAAATTGGCCTGCAAGAACATGGAGTCAGATTCTTCATTCCTGCCTTCGTCTGGGAACCCCACAAATACAATAAAATCCCATTCCTTAGAACCCATCCCATTCCCTGCCATGGGCAGGAACACCTTCCACTACTATCCCAGGTTGCTCCAAACCCTGTCCAAGCCCCTGAACACTGGCAGGGATGGGGCAGCTTCTCAAGGCAAACAGTGCCAGGTATGAGGAACAATTCTTTCCCAGTATCCCATCCACCCCTGCCCTCTGGCAGTTGGGAAGCCATTCCCTATGTCCTGTCACTCCATCCCTTGGACATTGTCTCTCCTTTCCAGTGGCTCCTTCAGGCACTGCAAGGCCACCCTGGGGTCACCCTGAAGCTCCTCCTCTCCAGGCTGAACAATCCCAGCTCTCTCAGGCTTTCCTCCCAGCAGAGCTGCTCCATCCCTCTGCTCATCCTGAAGCCTCCTTTCTGGGGTTTTTCTGTGGGGTTTCTCCAAGCAGGGGCTGCTCTCACCACTGTGCCAGGAGCTGGCAGGCCCTGGAGCTTTGGGCAGGAGCTGTCTGAGCTCTCCCATGGCTGTGCCCAGTGAGCTCTGCCCTGCAGGAGGAGGTGCTGGGGTGTCCCCAGGGGACGGGAGTGAGCTCCAGCTGCCTTCCCTTGGGCTGCTCTCTGGGAGGGATCCTTTGGGGTGATGAGGCATTGCTGGGCACCCAGAAATGCACAGGAATTCTCTAAAACCCCTGTCCAGGACCCAACTTCTGCCTGAGAGCCTGTGGTGTGTTTAACTCTCTAACCAGTAACAGGGAGGTACTTGATGGATTAATATTCAGGACACAGTAGATGAGAGAAACTGGCTGGGGGGATGTCACACACAATCTGTTCTTTTTGAGTTCCTCTCTGTTTTGAAGCTTGATTCACCAATTCTGTAGATGGGAAGGAAAAAAAAAATTACAGGCTTACTCTGATTTTTAAATTTTTTATTCTCCCCTCCTGGACTTCATTTGCCTGAGGGCTCGTTCTGCCCTTTAATTATTTAAGAACTGGGTTTTGTTTACAGTTTGTAATAAAACTGATAAAAGATTAACAAGGTGCTTGTGAATCATTTTAAGCAAATTAAAGCTTTGAAAGACTTACAACTGCAAATATTTGAAAATTGTGCAGCAGAAAAAATAAGAACAGACCAGAGTAGATAATCAAGTTATTGGATTTGTTTGGGAGAAAAAATAATCTTGTTTGCAATCAGATGTGAGAGCAGCATTGTCTGCTCTATGAAATATTTACATGTGCTTTTAGCAAATTTGAAGACACTGGTTGTATGAAACAGCAGCAGGCCTGTTAAAATCCTGTTTTGTTACTGTGTGGGGTAGGTGCAGGGCCAGAGCAAGGGGTGAGAGGGGATTCTGAGTGGGATTCGTGTACCCAAGTTCACTTAGCAGCAAGCCTGAGCCAAAGCATGGGTGTCCTATGCTGCTTTTAGGGGCTCTGGTGACTCTTCCCTAAACAGTCCTAATGAAATGATGGGCTCTGAGCTGATTTCCATGCAAAAGTGAAGTTAGGGAGGTTCTAACTCCATTTCTAGGCACAGATTTTGGGGCTTTAATGGATATTTCCATCAAAACATCAGCACATCACTCAGTAGTGGTGTAAAAGACTAAAGATAAGGCAGTGTCCTAAGGATGGAATAGGGAGCATTACTGAGATGGAACAGAAATTCTTGATTTACCTGTGTCATGGCCATGAGCTGCTCTCATCATTCCCTCTCAAAGACTTGCAGACACCGAGGGCTCAGAGAAGAAATGCAAGGCTGGTCAGAGGGGTCAAACTGCCTCTGTGTGAGGAAGAACTGAGTGAACTACAACTCCTCAGCTGGGTGGATAAGGAGAGGAGACGTGGCAGAGGTTTGTGAATGGGGGCAGGACACCAGGAAGGTGGGAATTGTTCACTGCCTTGTGACACAGGGATGGGGAGGCCAAAGGAAGTTGGTAAGAGCCCTTCCTGAGCTCAAGGAGGTCAGAAATAGGTGGGTCTTTGGGAAGGTGCTGGCCCGTGCAACTGGCTGTTGTCAAGGAAATTGTAGATGCTAAAAGTTTACATCACCTGTGGGGAAGTGGGCCAATTAATGGAAAATAAATCAATGGATTCCCACTGAACAGGCAGGAACCCTGTCAGGAGCTCAGTGAGCTGGGAGGGACTGGTGGTGGAAGCAAGGGGGAAAGATGTAGGCATATAAATAGAGAGAAGGAGTATTATATGTACCTATTCTATTTTTATTCTCTTCCTTTGGACACCCATTTATGGCCACTGCTGGAAAGAGGATGCTGAGCAAGCTGAGCCTTTGATCTGGCCCAGCACAGCCGTGCTCTGTGCTGGTGGCACTGGGGCAGCTCTGTCTGAAACATCTTGTCCTGTGTGATGACTGCTGCATAAAACACATGTTCTTCAACACCCACCAAGCTCTGCAGCTTTGGATTTGGCTGTGGTTGTTACCTTCAGACAAAGGCAAGTCACACAGTGATTACAGTGTGGTGCTAATTGCCAGATTCCTAATTTTCACTGAAAGTGCTCTGGGGCTGGGAAGGAGAATCTCACACTGCCTCTTCTCTGTGCTTTACTTTCTCCAGCCATAAAAGGGTGTGAAGGCATGTGTGTTACCAGGAGTATTGTCTGTGCAGCATTTTGGAAGGAATTCCAATGCACTTCTCTGGACAAGGCACAGAACCAAGAGAAGGCAAGCAGCATTCCCATTGCAGTGTCCCCAGAAAAGTTTAGAGATGGGTGAATTATTGCATTGCAAAGCTCTTCAGCACCCCAGTGAAAAATCAGGACAAACCTTTAATCCTAAATTACATTCACAATCAAATGAGGTGACTGGAAATTTCTGGGGCAGATGAGGAGAGTTGGAGTCTAATTAAATGGAGTAATTTTACTCCTTTGGGGATGAGCTGTGAAAGCCAACACGGTAACACAGCAGGTTCAAAGGTCTGTGTGTAGGTCCTAATCTGCTTAAAAGATGGGATTGAATTTCACTGCCTGTATCATAAACTTGAGTTCAGTAACTAAATGGTTCCTTTCTTGAGCATCCAAATATAAACTGGGAAAGAAGGCAGAGGAGCTTAAAGGAGGGGAATTAAGCTGTACCTATGCACAAATGCTGCCTATAGCTCAGTGATAATCACAGAAATATTCTGAAAGCTCTCTAGCTGCTCTTTCTGACCACCCTTTTCAGCTCTGTGGCAGCTCTAACACACCTTGGTAAAGTTATGCTTTGAGGCAAACATTATCTGTAGGTCTCAGCAATGGTTTAAATGTCTTCTTTCTCCTTCCCCTATGGCTGATGTTTCTGCTTTGCTCTTCATGTTTGGAAATGAATGCTGAGCAGTGAGAGCTGGCAGGGTGCTGGGGCTGAGCCCTGTGTCAGGCAGGGCAGGGGGTCCCCATCTCAGGGTGCATGTGGGTTGCATTACTCTGCAGCTTTATTCAAGCAGGATTTGTAGCTTCCAGTGCTCTACACAATACAGATGTTGGAGATGAACAGATAGTGCTTCTATTTCCTTGTTTAGTGTTCTGTCATTTCTGTCTTGTGATCAATCTTTGTCCAACCCTCTTGAAACTTGGCCTGTGTTTGTTGTGCTCTCTGTGATTGTCAGTGATCTCCTTTAACAGCCCAGGATCCATTCCATCTGGTCCTAGGAACTTGGCAGCTTGCATGGCAAGCAAGAGCTGAATTTTTTTTTCCTGTGAGTGCTAGTTCAGAGAAGTCAATTCATGGCTAAAAAGATTAAATTTCTAAATCAGAAAAGCTGGGAAAAATGTAACAATGGCAACTCTGCCAAGGAAGTGCTTCTTGTTGGATTAAAAAATCTTATGACAAGTTGAAAGAGAGAGATTTGGAAGGGTAATTCAATTCTGTTGTCAATCCAGGAGAGTTAAGGCTGGAACGGTGTTAGAATACATGAACAGCCCTGCCTGGACAGAGAATCAGCTGCTTCTCAGAGACAGTTCTGTGTTGGTTTCCATTCTGCCTCTCTTGTGACTGCTTTGGGCTCCTGGACCTCAATGTCTGGGGTTCATCACCTGCTGTGTTCTCTGCTCCCACGGGCAGGTTCCCTCTGGAATAACCTGTGTTTGCAACAGCAAGGACACAGGGAGTGGGAGGAGGAGAGGAAGGGGTTCAGGCTGGCAGGTTTGGAGAGAGGGGCACCCATGTGGTGTGTGGGGGGTGACAGGGACACCTCAGACTGCAGAGGGAGGTGACAGGGACACCTCAGACTGCAGGCAGTGTCCCCTCACTCCTCAGGCACTGCCAGCACCGTGCTGCTGCTCTCCCCACCAGGGGCTGCCTGCTGGGAGCACAGAGCTGCTTTTCCCCAGGGGATGGTGTGTCAGAGCTCTGGGAGTGCTGGCATCCTGGTGCTCCTGGGAAGCTTTGTGGGAAGGCAGCACTTGGTGCCAGCGAGAGCCCTTGCTGCTGGTTCCTGCTCCTGCTGGGTCCTCACCAGCTTCCAGACTTCTTTTCTCCCCATCCATGTAAAAAAGGGGAAACCAAAGACAAGCCAAAATCATCTCTCTCCTTGGCTCAAGGTTCAGACTGAAGGTTTTCTTGTTTTGTCTTAGCAAACAGGCTCATTCAGTGCTTGATTATCACTGTGGTGTGTTCCTGAGAGAAAACAGCAGCACAAAATCCCACTTTTCTCCTCAGCACAGACAGAAGATGACAGAGAGAGATCTGGGTCCTTGCACTGTCTGTGGAGGGAGGTCACTGAAAGAGGTGCTGCTTTTGTGATCTTGTCCAGTGATCATTCTGAGACCAAAAAAAAGGTATTAATCTAAATCTCTAAATCTCTAAAAATTATTAGATATACTGAAAAGTCTTCCCAAAAGTGCCTTGGCATAGTGCCCCAGAGATGTTTTATTTATATTATATTCATTCTTCTTGCCTTGTAGGTTTGTGTGGGGTTGGGATATGTTTTAACATAAAATCTCAGTTCTTTCAAAGACACCTCTGTTAAAACCACATCTCTCCTGGCCTTGGGCAGTGGACAGGTCACACAGGGATATCTTACATGTTCATGAGAAATATTAAAAACCATTAGTTCTGGCTGTTTGATGGACTGCCTGCCCTGGGAGGTACCAAGAGCTGCCTGCTGTGGGGCACCAGGCAGTGAGGGACCCATGTGGGGTCCTGCATCCACGGGGGGAGGGATAGTGAGAGCTGTTTAAGAACTTGTGGGTTCAAAATCAGGGTAAACTTTCCCTTCTCACTCTGGCAACTCAGATTGGAATGCTTTCTCCTCTTGAAGCATGTACTATGTCTGAATTGGGGATCTCATCTCCTAAGGGCCCCTGGGTCCAGGAGGTCAGAAATGAGCCCACTCCAGGGCCTGAATGGCTTTTGAAGGTTCTTGATTTTCCTTGACAGTGCAGCAGCCCGGGCAATGAGGCCTCTAGGTTTGTTTTTTAATTTAAACACACTTGCTTATAGGTGGGTGAAATTTTGCCTCTCTGTGTAATAGGAATATTTTTTAACTTCCCCATCTCTGAAGGGTGGTCAGGTTTGGGCTGTTAGAGGTGCTGGGGTGCTCAGGGACTGTGGGGGCACAGATGGGCTCCTTGTGTGCCTCCAGCACAGAGAGGAAGTGTGTGTTCAAATATTCTGAGTGATCCTTGTTTGTGGGAATGAACAAGCACCTACAGATGTTCCTTGGCCACGAGTCTGGCAGCTTTACACTTGCATATGTTGTTTTTACCCCAAGTAGCACTTGGAGAACCCCAGGAAAGCCAGAGCCTGACTGCAGCCACACTTGGCCTGCCCTGAGAGCTTGGCAGCTGAAAGGGCCTTACAGGACAAGGCTGTTCACAGCACTGAGCAAATACAAACAAGCCTCTCAGGGATGGAAGTGGCTGCTGCAAGTGTGGTTTGCTGTCCAAGCTGCACAGCCAGTGGCAGGGGGAAGCTGGCTGTGCTGGCAGGTCACAGTGCTGGGCACAGCCTGCCCTCCCCCTGGCACTCAGCACAGCTCACACTCTGAGCTTTGCACCTCTGAGAGCAGAGGTATAAATATACAAGGAAATGTGTGACCTCTGAAGCCCAGCATATCCATTGCTGTCACATTATTTCTTTCATCCTCTTCAAAAGTCAAAATACAGCCTGTGTTTCACAGGCATTTCTATCCAGGAATGGAGTCCATGTGAAACAGGGTCAGTGCTCAGTAATGGCCTGGGGAGAGTTCCCTGCACAGCTGCAAACTGATTTTTATCATGACCATACTCAAAACTCAAAAGATTTGTCTAGAAGCATCTGTGTGTGGGCACGTTTATGTATGTAATGTAATACTTGGAGGTCTGAACATTGCATGTAGTGTTTAATGTGTATTTACATGAGACATATGATACCTCTGGGTTTAACACAGCCATGGCTACAGCACTGATTGGATCTGTATGGTTCTGACAGATAGTCTGATATTTTTCCTTTTTTGGAATAATTCACTGAGGTGTATATAAGCAAACAGCAGTAGCCTTTAATTTCCTGCAATAATCCTGACTCCCACAATCAGTGCAGTGAAAGCCAAGGTGTCTGGCAGAAGGTGCACTGCTAGGTGCTTGTGTCACTGCCTCAGGGCATTGCAAAGACTGGGAGACAAGACAGCAGCCTGGGAATTCCATGGAAACCTTTTCTGAGATATGCCTCTGCTTTGTGACGGGGAAATTTTTGCATAATTCTATAGATCTTCTTAGTTTGGATTAGGATTTAGCTAAAATCAAAATTGTGGAGCAGCTTCATCAGGATGTTTGCTTACAGACAGATCCTTGCAGTTCCCAGGACAGATGAAGGAGTTAAGCTTTTAGGGATCAGTGAGAAGCAGATGCCCAGATTCCTTATGTGATATTGAATTTACACCAAGCTGTGTGTGCATCTCTGGCAGCCTGACTGCAGATCTGCTGTGGGGTGTTTTGTGCAGCTCCTCTGGCTCCACTGCAGCAGTTAATGAGCCAAAGCCATGTTCACTTCCCAGAGCTTTCCTGAGTGTGCCCCAGACCTTGTCCCCACTCCATCATTCCCTGGTGTGCTCACACACAGCAGTGACACAATCCCAGCCCAGAGAGCACTCCCAGGGTCTCACAGACAGGGGCAGCCAGGCAGCAGCAGGTCAGTGCCACGGGCTGAGGAGGAAATCCTACAGAATAATAATGATATCTCATCCTGAAAGACCCTGGTCTGTCATGCAGCTAATCTATTCTAAAATGAAGTCAATTCCTCCTTTTGCATGTCAGAGCAGCAGTTTAGAAGCCTGAGGGACTTGCACAAAGAAATGTCACAGAGTGAAGGCAGGGGTGAGGTTCTGCCTGGGCACACAGGTCCTGGCTGTCCATGGCAGACTCTCCTCACAAAGAAACACAAAGGTGCTTGTGTTGTTACTTTTGCCCTCACTAGAGCAACACTTAAGCAGACTCAGGAGCAGAGTCTGGAGCACAGAGCCCTGTTTTCCCTTTGAGATGAGCACATCCCTGCAGCTGAGGCTGTGCTGGGGGTGTCCTGTCCCACCAGGAGCTCTGCTCTGGCTTGGTGTTGCCTGGGCTTCCCTGGCAAGAGCCTGACAAACAGATTTCCCTGCTGGAAAATGGCATTAAATTAAATAGGTATCAGCCTGCTACTCTGAGAGCTGAATGTCAGTGCTAATAAACCAGAGGCTCCATCTTTCCCAAAGGACCTTTGGAATCAATGGCAAGCCGTGTCCTCCCTCCCCCTTTCCCAGGGTGAATGTTCCCCTGGTGCTGTGCCACTGTGTGCTGGCAGTGGGGGACACCAGCAGCACACGGTGCTGACTGACAGCATTGCTCCCAGCACTGGAGGAGAGGAAGTGACCTTAAACTCTGGGCTTGCACTTCTGTTTTGACTGTAAGAAAATACTCCTTTTTTTTCCTTTTTTTTTTTCTTCCTTTCCTTTTTTAAAACATTACCCTGCCAGCCTGGCTTTCTCTTCATCTCTATGTATTTTTTAAGGTCTTAACCCCTTCCTGCCCTGAGGTAGAATTAGATAAGCTTTGAAAGCAACTCAATGTCATTTGTTTAAAAAGAAAAAAAAAAGAAAAAAAGGAAGAGAGAGACTAAAGCAAGGAAGGTGACCTTGCAAAGTTGCCCGTAGAAAAAGATCTCTCTTATCATAAGCCTAAAGTAATTAGCTTTATTTTTGGTGTTGCCTTATATGAATTTTTCATGGATCTCAGCTGGCTGTGGAAATGCCTAATGACAGCCTGAGTGTGCTTTCCAGGCTGCTTGGCCACTGCCTGTGTCAGTGCAGGGGGTTCCTCTTCCCATGGAATGGGCACTGAGCACTCTCTGGTAAAGTCTCTGTGGCCAGGGGGGATCCTGCATCACTGAGCACAGCAGCACAAGGCTACTAAGCAAGAAACAGCAATAGAAGAAATCATCACTGTTGCTATCAATGCAACATTTTTTCTTGCCAATTTTACTATGAAATGATGAATAAGTTAGTGGTTAGGGTGGCAGGTGGGCTGGAAGGATCCCTTGCCCCATTTCTGTTCCTTTCTGTCAGCAGTTGAAAACTCCTGACTGGCTGAGCTGAGGCTGTCAGTGGCACTGGCAAAGCCATGCAGGTGTGTGCAGGTGTGCCAGGTGTGCCAGGTGTTTGCAGTGTGCCAGGAGGTGTTTCCCTGGGGAGCTGCCTGGAGTCCTGCAGGTCCTGCACAGGAACCCAGGGAGGGTTGAGCAGCAGGGGCTGCTTGGAAATGACTCTGCTGGTGTGGCTGTCTTGGGCTGCTTCTCTTGCCTCAGCTGCTGCTCCATGCTGCAGTCACTCCTCAGCTCTGGGGCAGTGGATTTGCCTCCTCACCTCCCCCAGAACACCAACCCCAGCTCCCCTTGCCCTGGGAACAGCTGATCTTTCCATCCAGCACAGGGAGCAGCCATCCCCAGCCAGGTGACTCACCATGGGAAATGTGCTGATGGATATTGTGGAATGTTGTCCCTGTCTCTTCCTTGGCTCTCAGTGATGCTGAAAACTCCAAAGATGATGTGGCTGGTGGTCTTCTCTCACTAATGGCATAAATTCAGCAATTATTTTGAGCCACAGTGAAAAAGTAAATGCAGATGCTGTTGTGCAGGCTTGGCCAAAGCACTTGGCTTTGGTGTGTAACCTATTTCTGGGTGCAATTACCTTCCCTGTTATCACTGTGGTTGTTAGGGTGCAGCAGTAATCAGGTTTTGGCAGGAGATAGTGCTTTGTGTCTGCAAAGCCCTGGTCTAATCAGGAGGGAGGATCAAGCTGTGGCTGCTCCTGACCCATGGCAGGGGCAGAGTGCTCCAACCAGAACAGCACCTCAATTTCCAGAGAATCAAGCATTTGAGGGGATTCTGATGCAGTCTGGGGACAAAAAAACCCAAGAGCTGTGATGTCAGTGGTGTGTAGGATGTGAGAGAATAGGTCAGTGTCTGAAATGCACCCTTTGGCAGCTGCTCCCTCTGACAGAGGCAGGGCTGGTGCCAACAGAGGGAGGTCATGGAGGCAGATGTGGGATAATCTCCACCTTAAATCTTCTCTTGGTTTAAACCCTGAGAACAAGCTTTAATAGCCTTCTTAAAGGGTGCAGTTCATTGAATTCTGCTTGGATTATGGCTTGTTCCATTTGGCTTGATTAGGTTCAGCAAGGAATTGGGAACAAACTTGAGAGCGACTCATTTTGAATAGGGAATGAGATCAGAGCTGACTCTGACAGGTATAACTCTGAAATGCAAAAAATGAGTCATGTTTATTCCCTCAGCTGAGTGCACACACTGCATGGGCTTTCAGAGGATCACCCCACGGCCTTGGCTGTGGAAAGCAGCCATGGCAGTTCTGTGCAGCCCCTCTTACAAAGGATGCATTTTCTGGCTAGCACAACAGGAGGAGAGGAATGTCTAAATGTGGATGTGAAACATCACTGCAGTCATTCCCCCACTTAGGCTGACCTCCAGGATCATCCCTGCTCCTTCCACTTATCTAAATACATCAACTGTAATTTCTTACATACAACTTGTGTGGCCCAGTGTCGACTTTTTTTTCCATTTTTTTTTCTTTTCCCTCCTTAAAGCAAACTGAGGCCACTTGTGCCTGAGCATAATCTCTTCTGTAGTGCAGTGATTAAATGCTGGTAGTTGGAGGGCTAAGGAACTACAGGAATTGCTTCTCCCAGGAAAAGCACATTTTTGGAAGATCTGTTTTGATTAGTCACTAGAATTAGTTTACAGCTCAGGTGTTTTGGGTGGATCAGAGCAGGTAACAGCAATTCTCTGGGATCAGCACGTGCAGGATGAGGCAGAATAAGTGTGTCAGGTTTATGGTAACCTGTAGGAAGGGAATCCTCCTGCAGCCTCTCCCTCGCCTTCTTCAAACTCCCAAAAATGCCTGATCTGAATCAGCTTAGAGGGTTTTATTTTCCCTTTCCTTTGTTTGAAGTTTAAGCCCTGTGAAAATCCATGAGAAAAGATGCATTGTTGGGCAGGCCCGATAGCATCAGCTGCCAGTTTATCTTTCATGTCGCACAGTGGCTCTGTTACTGCCCAGGGGCTGCTGCCCTGGATTGTTCCCATCGTTTGGGTGGCTTTTGACCCAGCCCAGTCCTGCTCTGGGCTTCTCCTTCAATGAGCTCTGTGTTATCAGCCTCCCCAGTGCTGGTGTACCTAGCAGAGCCTGGCACCCTGTCAAGGCTATGGGCGTCCTCAGGATCCATTATTGATAGCTCACATGCCTCTTCCTCTCCAACGAAAACAAGCACTTTTTGTTGAAGTTCACTAATGTTTGGCAAAGAAATATAGCAGTAATTATACACCCAGCCTCCTCCTCCCCCTGCACCCCCAATCCCACTTTTATAGAGGCAGCTAGCGCTGCAACTGAAATAAATGTCATGAATGAATAATAATTTCTTTCATTTATGCAGTAATTAAACTTGTTGAATGCAGACTTTATGCTTTACTGCAGTGTTTAATTTGAGTGGTAGATCCAAGCTTTTGTTAAATTCAGGAAGGGAAAAAATGAAATATCTGTATGACTATCAATGTGTTTTGTTACAAACACTTTGTGGTTGGTTATTTTTTTTTTCTTCAGTGATGCTGACAAAGGGGTGAATGTGCTTTTCAGGCTGTTGTTTGCATCTTTACAAAGGTACTTTGTGGCCAAGGTTTCAGAAATGTGACAGAGATGTACCTCCAATGCTTTAAGGCTGCAAGGATTAATCAGCATTTCTGAAACCTTGGTAATGGATAGAGGTATATGGATATACCCCATCTTAGCAATCTGGCTTTCCACAGGATTTATTTTTTCTTTCTGTGCAATCTTGAAGTCCTTTAGGTGCAGCTCTCCCCAGGAACTGGCCTCTTCCCCTTCCTAAGCAGATGCAGGGCCTTGATGGCAGCAGTATTTACAGAGGTGTGTGCTTGGTGATGTCCTCCTGCAGGCAGAGGAGGGGTTGGGCAGGGACAAGGATGGAAAAGCTCCATGTTTTACATGTTTTACATGTTTCACATGTTTCACATGTTTCACATGTTTTACATACAGAAGTGCAGATGGCAGAGGTCACCTGGTGTGCCCTTCCCCTGCAGCAGTGAAGTCAGGGATTGCTTGAAAGGAAGGGGGAAAGGATTAAGCTGCATGGGCTGAAGGGAATCTTGGGTGACTTTAGGATGGGAGCAGGGATAGTGTTGATGGGAAATGCTTTGGTTACCTGTCAGACATGAGGATTTTGTGAGGAAACATTTAATCTCTATTTAATCATTTAATAGAGAAGGACAAAGTGAGTCAAAGGAACCTTTGTGCTGCCCAAGGCCCATCAGCCCAGGCTTTCCAGGCACTCACCTCAGGAGCTTCAAGGCTTTGGGGCACCTCTCCAGGAGAAGACACTGGACCAAGGAGCAGATGTTGAAGGTGTGTTCAGCTTGGGCCACCAGCTCACACCTTGATGCTTCAATTTCAAGTTTTGTGAATTGTGTGTCACTATTTTTTGAAACAGACGCTTGTCACAGAGTTGTTCCCCCTTTCTGTGAGTGTGTAACCTCTCAGACACCCTGTGCTTGTTTTTCTGGGCAGTTCTGCTGCTGCTGAGCTGTCTGGGACAGGTTGCATGTCTGAGTGCAGGAGGTTCAGCAGGGGCAGCAAAGGGACTCCCTTGCACCTGAGTAGGAGCTGCAAAACACTTCTGAATTTTTTAGGCTGCAAAGCTCTGCTTGTTGATTCGGTTGGGACAATTGCTCAGTCTGGCCAACACGTTGTGAAGAAATGGTTGTTCTGGAACATTCCCTAGCAGGTGTCAGCAGCTCCCAGCACCACCTCTGGAGGATGCTGTGGAAGAGCAGAGGTGACAGTGAGGGACTGCAGGAGGTGCAGGTGCCTGAGGATGGGGCACAGCAGCTTTGCCCCGGGCCTCCCAAAGGACTGCTGGCAGGGGTGGAGGCAGCAGCAGCTCCAGCTGTGGCTCCTGCCAGCCCTGCCTGTGCCAAGTCCCCTTTGCCACGAGCCCGCCGGTGCCATGGGATGAGGGGGACAGACAGGAGCTGTGCTGAGGCTCACAAAGGGCTCCCAGCACTTGGGACATGGCAGAGAAAACCACCCATGGCTGGGGATGGTGGGGCATGTGTGGGTTTGAGTCTCCAGGCAGCTGCTTCCCCAAAACTGCAACCAAAGAAGTCTCTCAGGAGCTTTCCCAGAACACTTCCCTAAAGCTAGACAAACTGTTTTAATTGTCCTACATCCAAAGACTATTTTTTCCTCTTTTCTGCTCTCGGGAGGCTGACATCTACAAATGTGTGCTGCTAACTTCATTTTCTTTCTTACTGAGGGAACAAGAGGCACTTGGGCTGTTTTGTTTATAGTGGTGCTCTCAGCCGGCTGCATGTCTGGAGATGAAGGTGACAGCTTGAGATTTGTGAGCCTAATTGGCATACAAAAAAATTAATCCACTGGGAAATGAGTTATTTGCAATTATCTGTAGATTTGGCTTTATTTCATGGAGACAAATATAGTTGCTTGGTGACTTAATTACAACATTTTTTTAAGATTATGTGATTTTAAAAAGGATATCATTATTAACAAGATCTTGAGACTATATTTGGTGATTCTGTAATTACAGCTATGGCCATATTTGTTAGCTCAGAAAATAATACGTGGAAGCTTTTAATTAAAATAATGAGATCTTTTCTTGCAGATAGGCTTTCAAGTACCACCCTTGGATAACAGGACCCTTTGTTGTTCAGTACGATCTGAAACGAGCTGTACTGTGCTGGGAGAGTGTCACAACTAAGGCAGATCAGCATTAAAATATTCTTTGGCTGCTGGTTAAGAGGATGAGCATGAACTGGGTAAAGCAGCTAATTGTCCACAGCTCAGCTGAGCTCTGCTTGCCAAGGCAACTTTCTTAGAGCCCTACTGGCTGCATCACAGAGAAAATGGTTAGAAAGAGTAAAATATTCTCCACCTGTGTGGTTTCTGTTGGTGTTCAGGGTGTACAAATGTGAGCACAGATCTTAGGTGTCTGATTCTTCCTGATCTGATCTTCCTGAGCTGATTCCCAGTGGCTGTAACTCACCCCAGCCTTGCTGCCCTGGGTGGCTGCAGGATGAGCACTGGGAAGGATGTGCCAACCATCCCTGTGCCCCACAGCACCAGCTGGGTGTGACTCAGCTTGGTCTGTGTCACTGGGAGGTCACCCAGGTTGGTCTGTGACACTGGGAGGTCACCCAAGTTGATGATCTGTGGCACTGGGAGGTCACCCACATTGGTCTGAGGTCACCCAGGATGGTCTGTGGCACTGGGAGGTCACCCAGGTTGATCTGTGGCACTGGGAGGTCACCTAGGTTGATGATCTGTGTCTCTGGGAGGTCACCCAGGTTAGTCTGTGTCTCTGGGAGGTCACCCAGGTTGGTCTGTGACACTGGGAGGTCACCCAGGTTGATCTGTGTCACTGGGAGGTCACTCAGGTTGGTCTGTGGCACTGGGGGGTCACCCAGGTTGGTCTGTGACACTGGGAGGTCACCCAGGTTGGTCTGTGACACTGGGAGGTCACCCAGGTTGGTCTGTGTCTCTGGGAGGTCACCCAGGTTGGTCTGTGTCTCTGGGAGGTCACCCAGGTTGGTCTGTGGCACTGGGAGGTCACCCAGGTTGGTCTGTGACACTGGGAGGTCACCCAAGTTGATGATCTGTGTCTCTGGGAGGTCACCCAGGTTGGTCTGTGACACTGGGAGGTCACCCAGGTTGGTCTGTGACACTGGGGGGTCACCTGGGTGCTGGCGTGGTGGCTCCTGATTGCCAGAAGAGCCGCAGGGCCCCAGTGAAAGGAGCAGAGGAGCTCCCTGACCAAGGGTGCCCATCTCCCTGGGGATAAACCAGCTCTGGGTACAGCTGGAAAGCCCTGGGGGCTGTCCTGTGACCCAGCAGGGCTGCAGCCACCCGCAGGCTCTGCTTTCTCAAACACTGTGAACTCAGTTTGGTACTTCACACTGCACCTTCCCAAACTGGCCTGGCTTGGGCTGTTAGAGCAAAATACTGTTATTACTCTTGTCACTCACTGTGATGGACTCATTGAAGAGGCCTAAAGCACATTCCTGAGTTATTGTCAAAGACCCATCAGCAAGGGCTCTGCAGGAGGTGGTTTTTACCCTTTTACTGATGTGGTTACTCCACCAGACCTGCTTGGCATCACCATTTGCATGGACAGGGTGCTCATTCTGCTGTTCTCCTGCAAGGGAGTTACAGCACACATCCCTGACATAAAGCAGTGTGGAGCAGCACAGTCCTGTGCCCTCTGGAAGCAAAGGAAAGACTTGAGTATACACTGAATCAGACCCTACAGGAGAAAAGAAGTAGACATGCAACATCAAAGCAGTATTTCCACATCTGGGAAAGTGTTCAGAGAGTCCCCAAAGGTAAGATTAAAAAAAAAAAAAAGTCAAGTGTGTTCATTTCTTATTAGCAATGTTATTGGCAATGAGATGTTCTAATTGAATTACTCCTAATTAAAATAATTATGTTTTCTAAGTACTCTGATCTGTAGAGACCATGTAGAGAATCAAAGGTGGAAATAAACAGCACCTTGTAAATTCTCTCTAAGCCTGATGATGCTTAAAGTGGTTTTTTATGATTTCACTTGCTCTGCATGGGCTGGTGCTCATGCCATGATGGCTTTTGGGAACCTTGCTCCCAGCTCAAAAAACCAACTGCTGTTGTGAGGAGGATTAGCTGGAAAAAGCTCAAGGGTCAGATAAGGAAAATAGGACTGGTTCTCTGCCCCTACCACACCATCCTGCCAGACCTGGAGCAGCAGCCTGAACCTGCTCCATCTGGATTTTCCACCAGCTACTGGGCTGTTATCTCAGTTATCTGTGCAGTGCTGTCTTAGGCTGGTCTCTAAGAGAGCCTTTTTGGGATGCAATAACCAAAAATCTCAGCAGTGATCTCTGATTGCTATCAGGATAGGAAAATAAGCCCAGGAAGGCAGTGATTTGTTGATGAAGGGTGGAAGGTGAACCCCAGAGTTAGACACTGAGTGCTCCTGCAGGGTGGCTGTTGGGATGAAGCTGTGATTCCTGCTGAGATCTGGCACTGGAACATTGCTCTGCTGTGGGCAGCCCCTTTCCTTTTGCTCACTTCCTTCTGGAGTGAATAATCTTACTTCATCTCCTGCTGCAAAACACTTGGATGAACCAAGGACTAATCTGTCTGGGGAGGTAGAAGGCATCAGTCCCAGGCTGTCCAGATCCATCCCTGCTCTGCAGGTCAGTGTTGTCCCCAAGCTGAGATTTCCCTGAGCCCTGTGCTGGGAAGTGGGAACACCCTGCCTGGAGGGCCAGGAGCCCACACTGCCCCTGCCCCTGAGTTACACCCCTGGCAGCTGTTTCTGCACGGGGCACTGACCTTGCAGTGAGGTGGGGATCAGTGCTAAATCACTTGGGTTTGTGGGCTCACACGAGGTCAGATTGGACAGACCCCTCCCAGGATCCAGCCCTTGGAACAGCCAGGGATTCTGTGGGATGGGTTTTGGTGCTTTCTGTTCCTTCAACAAACTGCTTGGTGTGGGCAAACATCCTGGAAAAACAGTTTGCACCAACATGGAAGGGTGGGACATTGAGCCCAGGGCCACGATGAGGGCCTGGGATGTCTGCATCCCAAAAAAGGGGATTTGTTACCTGCTCAAGGGGAGCCTGCTGCTGTCACAAAACACTTCTCTGCTGGAAGGTGTCCCTGACCATGGCAGGGGCTTGGAACTAGATTATCTTTAAGGTCCCTTCCAACCCACACCATCCTGGGATTCCATGATTTTATGATTTATGGTGACCCTTAGCATTGTCCAGAATCAATGTAAAGGCCTAATCAGTCTCAGAATAAGCTAATATTTATCAGACACAACCCTTTTTAAAGGCCAAACATTGCAACTTCTTCTGAGGAAGAGAAAATTTCAAAGGTTTCTCACATCAAATACTGCTGATTTTTCTTTTCCTTTTTTCTCATGATCATGATTAAAATTCATTCAACATCCTCTCGCAAGAAAAAAAAAATATATATACATTTGATGGCTTTGTGCTTTCTTCCCCTCCCTCTGTAAAAATAGAAAAGCTTTCAGATGTTGCATGAACAAAGATATGGAAATGTGAGAAGAGGGCAGCATCTGGAGGTTTTCAAACACGAGAACACGGGCTGTACGTTTCTTTTGCTGTTAGAAGAGTGAAAAGCTGTTTCCTGTCATTTCCCATCTTGTCACTTGGAAGGCTGGCATCTTGCAGCTCCTTGCACCAGCTGTTGTTTTTTTCTCCACAGACAGATGGTGCAACCTCTTTGATAATTTTTTTTCCATGTTCTGAGGATTTTGCATGTGTACTACCTTTATGTAATGATCATATAACCCTGTCACTCACTTTATCCTGTTAGCAGTGTCATCCCTGCAAGAAGGAGGAGGAGGTGGCAGTGTGAGGAACTTAATCCTCCTCTGGTGTTCTGACATGCTTTGAAAATACACTGTGGAGCTGCAGTTACAAATGTTTCCAGGAGCCTCCTGTCTGAGGGGTTCCAGAATATCTGCTGTGGTTTTGTAGGATTCCTCTGCCTGTGTGAATCTGATGCACATTTACAGTAATTAGAGGGGGTTTTGTCCTTTCCAGTGTGTACTTCCACTGAAGTTCATTTTTACTTCGTGTTCCTGGAAACAAACCTGGACTGTTACAAATAACTCCAATGCAGCTACATGTGGAAAGGAATGGAAATGGCTTCTAGTATCTCAAAAATGGCTGTACATAATGTTGTAATTACTTCATTCCCTTTGATTTCCACCTTTGCAGTGCTGGCATGTGCCCTTTCTGATGGCTCTGCAGTGCCAAGGATTGAAAGCTTTTGAGACTTCCTGGACATAGCTGGAGGTCCTGAAGCTGCAGATGAGCAGATACCCCACATCCCTGCCTTCCCCAGGGAGGGCAAAGCTGGATTCATCTGGGAGAGGCAGATTGGTGATGAGCCCCTGGTGTGGTTTCTTCTGTACAGCAAACTTTGCTGCTCAGTCCCACCTGCAGAGTTAAACTGTGAGCAAAGCAAGCTGTGTCAAAGGTGGGAAGAATGAGTAAAATAATGAATCCTGAGCATCCAAGCTGCTGGAACAGGCCTGGGTGGGGCTGAGGGATGGGGTGTCTGCAGCAGTAGCTGGTGCAGGTGTGTTCCAGTCCATTTGAGGGAGAGGATTGTGCCCCTGTGTCCAGGTGAGACCCCACCTGCAGAGCTGCCCCAGCACAGGCAGGAGCTGGAGCTGCTGGAGGAGCCCAGAGGAGGCTCCAGGATGAGCAGAGGGATGGAGCAGCTCTGCTGGGAGGAAAGGCTGGGACAGCTGGGAATGCTCACCTGGAGAGGAGAAGCTTTGGGGTCACCTAACTGTGGCCTTGCAGGACCTGAAGGGAGCTTAGAGGAAAGATGGAGAGAGATAATTTAAAAGGGCCTGGAGTGCCAGGACACAGGGAATGGCTCCCAGTGCCAGAGGGCAGGGCTGGATGGGATATTGGGAATTAGAAATTGCTCCCTGTGAGGGTGGGCAGGCCCTGGCACAGGGTGCCCAGAGCAGCTGGGGCTGCCCCTGGATCCCTGGCAGTGCCCAAGGCCAGGCTGGACAGGGCTTAGACAGCCTGGGACAGTGGGAGGTGTCCCTGCCATGGCAGGGGTGGGATGGGATGAGCTTTAAGTTCCCTTTGAATCCAACCCATTCTATGATTTTCACCAGTCTAAGTCAGGGATCAAAAGTTTGTTCATTTGTTGCAGAGCAAACAAAGGAAAAAATATAAACTTTTTTGAGGAGGGAACAATGCATGAAAATGCATTTTAAATTGGAAATTAAGTCCTAACAGTCTAGTTTTGCAGGTATCAATATGCATAATTATTATTAAAGATACAATGGCCATGTCCTTTTGATGATGAGGTGTGTGATTTGTAGGGGAGCCCATTTTTCTAATGAGTGGTGTTTGTTTAATGGTACTCTGGATGTTTCTATATTTCTCTCAGAAAATACCGTTGCAGAGTGAATATGTATTTTTTTTTTAGCACTGTGTTGCACATTTATTGGTCCTGTCACCTCCAGAATAATAAGTGTAATTGGAAGAAAACAAGTAGTAATGAGCCATCCTGTTTGCTGTTCTTTGTTTGCCTTTGCATTGTGTTTGTCTGTGCTGAAAAGAGCATCCTCTTCCCACAGCCAAAAAAACATTTGCTCTGAATTGTTTACTGAGTGCCATGTATAAAAGCGTGGCTGCTGTCACAGAAGTGACTATAAAAGTGACACCATGGGGCTCACTGTTTATTTTCCTTTTCTCCCCCTCTTGGAGACCTTCTAGAGCACATTTTCTCAGCTCAGCTACCAGTGCTGCAGTCTCCAGCTGTCAGCAGGAAAAGCAGAGCTCTGTGAGCCCCACAGGGCCAGCTTCATGATGTTATTGGAAAGTTGAGAGCTGGAGCACTCTGAAACATCCCCTTTATTTCCCACCTCTGGACCACTGTGGTGCCTTCATAAGGGCACCCACAGGGCTCCCTCCTCATGGTTTTTTTCTTGGATTTTTTTTTTTCTTGTGATCCAATCAATTTTTTCTGGTTTTTATTCACCTGTGCTGGAAATGTGACAGAGGAGGGAGATTCCAATCCCAGCTGCTTCTGTAAGGACAGGCAGGATGAAAACAGTATCCAGACATAAATGGAAAACGAAAGTTCATTTTGAGCAAAACCAGGATTCCTGCATGTGAGGGGTCAAGATCTCCCCATTAGGGACCCAATGTCTAGATCAGGGGCCTGTGCCACTATGCCAAATCAAACTTCAGTCTCAAAGAAATCTGGATCTGTGCTGGCTTGTTTGCTTTGTTCTGGATCAAATGCACCTGGATGTGTGTGTTTGTTTATTTTTGACGTCTGTGTGTTTATTTTTGATGTTTGTGTGTTTATTGTGTGTGTTTGTGTGCTTATTTTTGATGTTTGTGTGTTTAATTTGTGTGGTTTTGTGCGTGCTGGCAGAGGGAACAAGGAGGATCAGCTCTAATTGGGGAGGGCACACAGAGTTTTGTGCTCTGGAGGTTGGATCTAGGGGAACATTTATTCCCCAGTGACCAAGGGGGTGCAGTTAAGTACTTTGTCAGGTAGATGTGGGTGGGAGAGTTACACAAGTGACTTAGAGGTTTCCATGATTTTCTTTTAATTTCCTCCTTTAGTGTAACAAAATTTAATTCCATCAACTAATTTTCCTCTTTTTTTTTTCCCTTTGCCTCCCTTTTTGTTCCACCTGTCATAGTTTGAGCCTGGCGCAATGCCAGTGCCCCCATGAGAATACCTCTTCCCTGGTGTCTACTGTGAGATGTGATCAGAGACAGAGCAGAGCAGGCTCCAGCTTAAGAATGAAAGAAAAAAACTTTATTAACCTAAAGTACAAGGTAAAACACACAGAACACAGGATGAAAACCTTCCAAATTTCTTCCTGCTCCCCCCCACCAAATTTCCAATTCAGTTACCACCCCTCAGATCACCACTCTCAGTCTATCACCACCCTTTGGATAATCAATTCTCAATTCCTCAAGAAGAGAGGAGTCCCTCTTGCACCACAGACTTCACTTAGGAAACAGTTGAAACCTCTCGTGTTCCTGTGTCACGTGGGGCACCGCCCGGAGAACATTTTGCCATCGTGACCTCTTCCTGCCATGTCCAGTGCTCTCACCACTGCACATGCACCAGAGCTGCTTCCAGGGTTTTTCTCTTTAAGGATGCTTTGTCCAGTTCTAATGAAAGAGCACAGTCCCTCTCCCTTTGGGACACCTGTCCCCCCCAGATTTCACCCCCTGGGGCTGAGGGGTCTCTTGAACAGAGATCATCTTCCTCTTCTTCTTCTTCAAAGACGGAGGGCACCACCACCACCACCCTCCTCACCCGTGGTCTCTGTTCACACACTTTCACATCACTGCACTCTCCTGGCTCTGAGCCATTGCCTCCCCCTAGATGCAGTCTCTGTGTCACAGGAACTCAAGGGTTCTGCCATGGCTATTCAAGAAAAGTCCAGCCAAAGGCCACTCCATCATCTCCTCCCACCTAGGATTCTTCTGAGCCTCTCTCAACGCCTTTCACTAACTCCAGGAAGATCAGCGTTTGGCAGGTTTCCATCATCTCCAAGAAGGGTTAAAAGTCCCAGGCTCTGCCTGTCCAGAGCTCCCACGGCTGGCTGCCCCGGCGGCCTCCCCCCCTTCTCCTTCACTCTGGCCGCGCTATCACAGGCACAGGATCTCTCCCTCTCTCTCCCTCCGGGGGGAAATGGTGGGGGATGGGGGATGGCTGCCCGAAGCCTCGCAGTGCTCCTCCACCCTTCGAATCTCGCTTCTGTCCCAGGCCTGGCTTACCTCTGGCTGCATGGCTCCCCTCCCCCCTGCCCAGCTCGGAGCCGGGCAGGGGGAGGTCTGCTCTCATCCAAGACCAGAACCCAAAGAGAGTTCCCCTGGGCGTTCACAGCTTTTAACCCCCTGTGTTCTCAGAGGCATATCCATGCCCTCAGTGGACAAACCAGGTGCCAATATTAAAATCTGAACACCCATTGGTCTGACCACACCATCCTAAAAAAACTCATTTCCTCTCAAACCATGACACACCTAATCTTTCTAAGTTCCTGCTCTCCTTCATCTATTCAGAATTCCTCCTAGTGCCTGATGAAGCAATATTTTCCTTTTCCCCCTCCTCTTGCATTTATTAATTTGAAACAGAATTAGAGGAAAAATATTCACCTCACGGATAACTGCTTGCTGGTATTTCTAGTCTTTTCTGGTCTGCAAAGTTAATCAGTGCTAATGGTTTCCTTGAAGAGGTGGGAACACTGAATTTGAGTGTAATCCTTGCTCATCGATATCCTTGTTTTTTCTGTTTGATCAAAGTCAGGAAATACAGTACCGTTCATGCAGTCTGCAGTCCCAAGATTTCCAGCCCAGTTTCTCATATCAAGTAGTTAGGGAATATTAAAATTCTGCAGCATTTATTCAAGGGAGCACTTAGAGTTCCTTGCAAGGCACGTAGCACTAGTTGGTTGTGTTATGAATTTAAGAAGAATAAGCTACCCTGGATTTGGCAAATTCATGCTCGATTCTAAAGAAGCACTTAAAAGGATTATTGAAATTTGTCTTGTAAAACCCCCTGAAGATTTTAGCAGCTTGTGTGGGATTTTGGTTTGCATTCGTGGGACTTGGCAGGCTCAGCAGCTGCACAGAAGGTCCTGTAATCCCTCAATAATGGCAAGGTGCAGCAAAGGTTCCAGCAGCTCCCAGCACCATCAGCACTTTGTGCTGGGAAATTCTCCTCTGCTTCTCTGCCTGACAACCATCCCTCCCTCATCTTTCCCTCTAATTTGGAACACTGCAGCTTCAAGCTCTTACCCTGTGAAGCAGCCTGCTGGTTGACAGAATTCTGGTTGAGGAGGAAAGACCCTGAAGGAGCTTAAAGCCAAGCACAGGCCAGCCTGGGTGGGCAGTGGGCACCATTTGCCATCAGTGTGTCAAAAGCACAGAAGGAAATGCATTTCCTGCAGGAGATAAACACAGATCATGCTTTGGGAAAGGAGCTTTCAGCAGAGAGCGGGTTGAATTCTTGGGGCACTTGGGACTATGGCATTCAGAGTCATGGCTGAGGCTGCTTTGGGCAGGGCAGAGCCCAGGCACTGCACATTGCTCTGGCTCTTCCCTCTCTGCAACTCTTCTGTGGCTCTGCAGTCCCCTGCCCTGTCCCACACTGCCTAAACAGCATTTTCTCTGCTACAGTAAATGATTTACAGGAGAATACATTGAATAATTTCAGCCTATTCTTTTCCCCTTAGCCTGAGTATATACAGAGGGCTTGTGATTTCCTCTTTGTTGCTTGACTTTTCTGTCCTATAAATAGGTTTTTTTGGTAATCTGTGAGTTTATCACAAATATTAAAATTTCACTAGTCATGTTAGATGTGTTGTCATGTAGGACAGCTCTGTGATTGTACAGGTATTATACAGCATGGGAGGCAGCCCCAGTGAAGCTATTGCAATTTATTGTGGGTGGAAGGGGCTCATGTAGTGCCACAGAAGGAGCCAGGGTAATACCTAAAGACAGGCAGTCCTTGTGCCAAAAATAAATCTGTGCTGTGATTAGCTGTGTGGATGTGATTTCTCAGCAAAAGTAATTCTGTGAAGATGTAAATAATGATTCTTTTAATACTGGGAGCAACTTTGAAATTCACTTTTCGGAAGCATTTGTGCTGGTAAGATTCAATTGCTCAATTTTATGTGGAAAGCAGGCGTGAAGCAGACAGAGGCTGAGCCAGAACAGACTTACTGCAATTCCAAACTGACTGCTCATGGCATGGAACTTTGGTTCATTATATTTTTTATTTTCCTTGCTTTCTCTAATGGCTGGGGTGCAGTGAGGGCCTGGCAATCTCCCCATGCCTGCAGCCACAGCGAGCCTGCTAAACAAGCAGGGATGCAAAGCAGGCTTATGGCAAAGCTACCTGAAACCCCCTTGCTCTGTCACTGTTATTAATTAAGGGCATTTCTCTTTTCCCACCGTGAAGAACAAAGCGTGTCTGTGGAGCTGCATGAACACATTCCATTTTTCATGCTGCTCCACTTTGTTCCTTCTCGCTGAAACCCAGCGGTGAGCGGGTACCTCCCCAACCCAGGGTCTCTCACAGCAGTCGTGGAAACCCCCTGGAGGGTCAGAGAGATATTGACAAGGAATTTCTGAGCATTCCCAAGCCTCTCCCAGGAGCATCCAGCTCTCCCATCTCACATGCACACCAGCCTCGTGCTCCTGCTGAGGACTCAGCCACCACTCAGGAGCGCATTTAGCAAACAAGGCCCGATGACAATCGCGGTCATTTCAAATTACGGAAAGGACAGGATTCCCCCAAAGGGACTTATTTTCTGCCATGATTGAATCAAGAAGGGAGGCAGCTGCTGAGACTGGAAAAGGTCACTCAGTCACATCGGTTGATGAAGGAATCAGAGGAGCTGTCACCCCCGCTGCAGCCTGGCCTGCCAAGTGACGGAGCTGTCACCACTGGCATCTGTCACGCTCGGAACGCGGGCGGCCCAGGGGCAGAGCAGCCCCGCCATCCTCTGCTGGGATCAATTGTTTGTTCAACAAATGGTGTTAGGAGACTCTGGCTTTTCTCTCCTGCAGCTTGGAAGATCAAGTTAAGCTAAATATTTGAAGCTGTACTAGGCTGGTATTGACAAAACACAGGAGCACTTGGGCTGCAAGGGAGACGGACGTGATGGGGATCAGGATGTGCCGGGGGCGTTGCAGATCGGGTTCCTCTGATGTATCCATAATTGAAGGTGTTTCTGCAGGAAGGTGAGGGAGGTAACAGTAAAGATGGCTCAGCAGGGGTGTTCTGTGAGGGTTCAGGTTGCTGGCTGCAGGTATCCTAACGTTATAGCAGTTGTGGTGGAGCAAATCCATTGTAGGTTTAGAGAGCAATTGTTTTCTCCCCTTGGTCTTGATGCCCGTGTGATTTTCAGCCATTCCCATGCTTCCCTAAAGAAGGGAAGTTCTTGATAAATTTTGGAAATGACTATTAAGAATGAAAACTAGAAATTGGCAGATATGCATGTTCCAGTGACTTCCAGTCATGCACTGACCATATAATAGCTGTTAAAGTAATTTCTTTGCTTTGCCTGTGGATGGGGCTTCTCTCAAATCACATGTCCCTGCCAGTCCTGAGAGCTGTAGATTTTTCAACATAAATGTTTGGCTGAATGGCATTAAGGTCTGTCTTGAACTCGCCTCTAACTTAGGCAGTGATTTTTCAGACTACAATAATATTGAATTTTCAGAATATAATGGTATAATTCACCTGGTACTCAATACATACTGACATGTAGAGTCCCATGGTTTGTTTTTCATGGGAATTCACTACATATCCCCTCTTCCTCTTTGTGCCTACCAGATTCCTGCTTTAGTAGACCCATCTGCCTGCACTTACCCTGCATTTACTGCTTTTACACCCCCTGTGTAATCTTCATCACTTTTTTGAGTTTGACAAACATATCTTGTTTTTAGGAGTAAATCTTTCCTGACTGATCCTGTTCAACTGGGGAAAAATCACAGAATGGTTTGGCTTGGAAGGGACTTTAAAGCCCATCTGGTTCCACCCCTTACCGTGGGCAGGGACACCTCCCACTGTCCCAGGCTGCTCCAAGCCCCATCCAGCCTGGCCTTGGACACTCCCAGGGATCCAGGGGCAGCTACAGCTTCTCTGGGTACCCCATGTCAGGGCCTCCTCACCCTCACAGGGAAGGATTTCTCCCCAGTATCCCATCTAATCCTGTTCTCTGGCAGTGGGAAGCCATTCCCCCTTCTCCTGTCACTCCATCCCTCGTTCAAAGTGTCTCTCCAGCTTTCTTTGAGCCTTTCAGGCACTGGAAAGGGCTCTAAGGTCTCCCCAGAGCCTTGTCTTCTCCAGGTTGGACAATCCCACCTCTTTCAGCCTTTCCTTTAAGGCAGAGGGGCTTCAGACCTTGGAGCATCTTTGTGGCCCCCTCTGGACTCACTCTGGCAGGTCCAGGTCCTTCTTGTGCTGAGGACACCAGAGCTGGACACAGGACTCCAGGTGGGGTGCCACAACTGCAGAATAGAGGGGGAGAATCCCCACCCTTGGCCTGTTCCTGTGCTGCTTTTGATGCTGCCCAGGAATTTTGAATGAAGTTATGGCATTGATTTCCCTGCCACAGTGCAGTTACAATGGGGTAGCAACACCCAACATCCTCCTCCAGATCCCTTAATCCAGATCCACACTCTGGAGGTTTGGGAACTGGTTTGGTTTATGAAAGGGCAGATGGTAGGAAGCAGTGACACAGAGACAGAACTCTCCCATTAGCTTTGTCAAAACATTTGCTAATTGCAGTGTGATCCCTCAAAACATACTTCTTAGGGAAAAATGAATCTAAATTCAAACCCACGCCGACCAGGGAAGAGCAGAGTCCTCTCCAGGATGTAAATTAGATTAGTAGCTGAGTGGAATTGATTCTGCTGAGACTGAATTAATCACAGTGCTTAATCACTGTAACCTTTAAACATAGCAGTCCTGACCACAGCTGTGGGGTAGCACATTGTTCTGGCAGACTGCTGACCTTCCCAAGGCACTGGCACTCTCAGCCAGAGCAGTACAAGTGGAGCAAAGCTGCTTCAGCCTGACCTTCACGTTCTTCCACCACTTAGAAAAGGGAAAAAAAGTTCATACTTTGTGGATATAAACCTGTGATGAGCAAATGATAATGTCAGTGTCAGTCAGGACACTGTCTCCTCTGTCTGTGCTGGGATAGAGCACTTCATTATTGAGGGCTGGACCCTGGATCCACCTCCACTCACAGCTCTTCACTGGCTTTGGGGTGTGTGTTCTGGACCTCAGGATGAAGGATTAATCTTTTCCTTGTAATCCTGTAGGCTACACAAGCTTCCTTTGGTTCCTTACATTAGCAGAGAGTGTGAGAGTTCTGGCAGAGACGTGTTTGGGCACAGAGGGGACACTGAGACATGCACAGCCTCCCCACCAAGTACTGTAGCACACTGGGATCCCATGGTAGAATCTCCAGCCCATAGACTGATGCCTTGTGAAGGCTGACCTAGAGCAGAGACTAGACAGAGCTAAAGAATAAAGCAGGGATTTATTAGGAGGCCTCAATGGATCCACCTTGGGCAGCACAAGAGCCCAGCCAGGGCTGCACCCCAGGTGAACCCAAATGGTCACAAAATGCATGACAGGTCAGGGGGTCGCTCACTTTTATAAGTTTTGGTCCATTTGCATATTGGAGTTAATTGTCCAATTTCAGCTTTAGCCCATCAAGTCCCATCTTCTTGTTTTTCTCTCTCCAGCCCACGGTGTTTGTGCTCTTGGGCTGAGATTTGGATCGTTTGTCCTTGGTCCCCAGCTAGAGCAGGAATTGTTTTGTCTCCCTGCTCTGTGCAGAGAGCTCACCATCCCATAATGTGAAGCCCAGACCCACCCACTAAAGCAGCTCAGAATCTGAAAAATAGAAAAGCTCAAACCTGAGACATCAGATGATCTTGAAAACCAAACACCAGATAAAAATTACTCATGCTTCCTCAGATCAGTCTCCTGCAGATCAGTTTGCACAGGTGGTGACAGCTGATGCACTTGCATAAGGAGAAAAGCAGGCAGGTTTTAAACACACTCCAGCCTCAGTTTTCAAGGGCTGGGGGGGACTGTGAGTACAGTGTCCTTCAGGTGTTTGCTTTGTAGTCTTGATGCCCAGGTCCATCCTCTAATAAAATGTGCCAAACCCCTGAGAAGACCAAAATCACTAGCTTCTCTTGAAACCCAAGGCCTTTTCCTGCAGCTTTCAGCTGCTCCATCCAGCTCTTTGAAATTCCAAAAGAAGCCTCCCTGTCATGCCATGAGAGGTGGGACAGATGGGTTTTCTTTCCACACTGTGGACAGAGCCTGAAGTTAAAGGGAGCAGACACTACTGAAACAGCTGAGTTTGAGGTTGATTATTTTAAAATTGCATTTTCCTTTTGCTTTAGAAATATTTGGGGATATTTTGCTGTGATGCTGTTTAGGAATAACATCTCCTGTATGAAGAAGACTTGAGATGAGATCCCACCTGTGGATGTGGTTTGCTGTTGGGATCTGTTCCCTGCTCTCATTAATCAGCAGCCAAACTTGGATCTATCCTCACCTCTTCCACTCATCTCCTTACATTTTCTCCTTCAGATTCTATCTTGTAATCTGAAGATTACTTTGTTTCTGTCCCCTACCATCCTTTGTATTTTCTCTTTTAATTGTTTACCTTTTGGGGATGTATGGTGCAGCACATGAATAATGGATGAGCAGAGTTTTCCACCCAGCAAGGCTTTGGGCTTGATTGATGATGGTCAGACAGTCAGAGCAGCAGCTCTCTCTGTAAACAGTAGGCTGAATTATTCTTTAAGGCTAAGTCCCATCCCTATGTAAACCTTAAAAAAAAAAAATATCCCCAATGAAGCTTTAAAAACCTGTGCTGAGAGGGATTTGTCATTGCTTTTAAAACTCATGCTTGCTGTGATTTATTTTTCTTTTCTAAATAAGGTATCAAAAAATTTCTGCAGCTAAGGGACATAAAATCCTGTTTTGCTGTTATATATTGTTTCACACATCTACTTTCCATTAATCATGAAGTCCCTTTGTGAGAAGAAGCTGGGTAAATTGTATGATTCCTTGAAACCATCTTTCTTTGCTATGAATGATTAAAACAACACATCATCACCCTGAGTTAACTAAGTGTCCCTGCTCTGTTAGAAGCAGAGGCAGATGCTGAATGCTGACAATTTGCCACTGCACTGCCATAGGAAGAACCTATTTAGACACTGAAGATGGGTTAAGTGCAGCCAATGTGAAATAAAACAAACAAAACATGACCAGAGTAATTTAAAATGTCTTTGAAAAATTGTGCTCTGTCTCTGTATGTTATTTAGTTATTAATATCCATATCACAGCTGTGTCCTCACAGGAAGGAATTGAAAGTGTACTGTTAATGGTCACTGGAGTCAGGCAAGTCTGAAATATTCAATGGGAGCATGGTCTGTGAACAGGGATTGGGTTTGGAATTTGTTCACCTGGGTGGGAAAAGTTGGAAAGGATCCAATGGCAGCGTGGACTCAGGTACTGAGTTATCAGCTTTGGAGTGTGTTAATTTTGAAGCTCTTTGGTTTGTGTCTGCTGTGTTGAGAGATTTGAAGCTTATCCCTTTCCACAAAGGAATATCCATCCCATGGTTTGATGTCCAGCCTGGCACACACTGGAACTGGTCACTTCAGCACAGGCAGGTGCCAGGCCCTGCAGCAGGACTGTGCCCTGGGGACAGTGGGACTGATGGGGCAGAATTCCCTGCCTGCTCCCAGCCCTGCCCTCCTGCTCCTCACTGAGCCAAACCTGCCAACCACACTGCAACCATAGCATCGTTTAAAGGAGATTTGCCATGACTGCCAAAGTCGAGGTGTGGCAGTTCCATTTGCTACAGGTGGTGTGGAATTCTGTCTGGGAGTTTTGGCTTGCAAACTGAGGCCAAAAGGAGGCACCAGCATGGGGAATGCTGCTCTGCTCCTTGCCTATGCAGAGCTGCAGCTGGCACCCCTCAGGCACACCTGAGCCTCGTGGAGGTGTGGAGAGGGCACAGGAATTAAAGGGTTTATGGAGATGGCTGAGGAATTGAAGGGTTTGCTTTCTCCCCAGCTGCTTTCTCTCTTGGGTGTCTTTGCCCTGCCCCCTGACATGAGCCAGCGTGCTGACACCTCAAGGGAAGGGGTCACCTTGCAGGTCAGAGGTGATTCAGTCCCTGAATTTATTCATCTGAGCTCACATCTTGGCTGGATCAACCCAGGTGCCAGTTGTGGTGCTGGTTATGGGTCAGGGGAGTGCCTGTGACCGTTTCTCTGGCTGCCACACCCCGAGCAAGGGCTGCTCTGCTCACTCCTGTGGGGAATTACTTTGATCCATGATCATGCAATTGGCTTCCTCACAGCTTCAGCAAAGTGCCAGAGTAGGGCTTGAAACTGGTTAGGTCTTCAACAGAGATGGTTCTTTTCTCCTGGATTTAATTATGCACATATATTTCAAACATAAATACATGTATATATGGTTAAACTTTTATTTTGTCATTTCCTGCAGCTGAAATTTATTGTGGATTGAAATACACAGGTTTATCTGCCTGACCTTTTGCTAATTATTAGATTGAGATAAGTGTGTATGTAAGTGACAAATTGCCTTTAATGACATTTAATCTGCACACTGACATTAATGGTGGGTTTAGCAGCCTGGTTATAGTCTTTGTTGCTGAGAGACGAAAAGAGCAAGGACTTTTATCTTAATTTGACCTTATTCAAAAGGTGTTTGTAGTAGTAGTCAATTTCTGATTAACTTAATGACCTGTTTTACATAGAAAGCAGTCAAACATTGATATATGAAAGGGCCTCGAGGTGATAGATTACAGAGGCAGCAGTGACATTGCCAGATTCTCACTCTTAATGGATGAGGGAGAGGGAGGTGGGAAGAGGAGCAGCCCCAAACTCTTCTTGCTGATACCACAAGGGAATGTGCCACATGCAGAAAACATGGTTAGAAAAGGTTACATGGTTAGATCTGTTGAAGGCTGGGTGCAAAGAGCTAATATTTGGCTTTGCTGAATGCCTTTCTGTGCAGGCCAGACTTGTGAAACACAGAGGTAGAGGGCTGCAGATGCACTGAACAGAGTGAAAGTGTCTCCACTGGGGATTACTGTGCTGAATCTATCTGGGAATTACACAGCCCCATATCGAGGTCAGCCATGGCCTGTTTCTGTGCCAACAGATCTGCACATCCTGGAGGGCAAACACAGCACAGAGCCCAAGGTGGGCAACTGCAGCCCTTCCCTCTCTCTGCCCTGTGGTACATTTTCAGAATGATTTAAGAGGGACGTCAGAGACAAGAGCAGAGGTTATAAACTGCTTTTAGGAAAAGTAAACACCCAAGCAAATCATTCAGGAACCCATTAAATGGCTAGACAGCTCCTATAAATACAGTCCATAATGCATTTTGGAATGCTCCAGCACCTGCTGGCTCTGATGGGCTTTCCTCTGAGAGCTCCTGAAAGTTACATTTTAGTGGTAAAAATTGTACCTTGCACATCACTGAAAAAATGTGAAGATGCAGTTCAGAAGAGAGCTGGAAGGATTATAATGTACCTTCAGTTTGTAAATTAATTTATAGTATAATGCTATTTTTTTAATGCAACAGAAATGCCTTGAAAACGAAACCAAACGGAGTGGCAAATTGACACAAATGTTTAGTGAATTGAGATCAACACTTATTACATCAAGTGACAATGGAAATGCAAACAGAATGCCTCAGCATGTTGTCGTGGAGCCCTTCAGCTGCTGCCTGCCTTGGCAGGGAGGTGCTGCACAGGCAGCAGTCCCTGGGCCATCACAGAGCCTCTAAAAGCACCCCAGGAGCTGGAGAGCAGTGCTTGGAACTGAAGGCTTCAATTTTGGGTTTCTGGAGTCTGCAGTGTGTCTGCAGTGTGTCAGCCACATCCAGCTGGAGATGCTCCTGCCTGTCCTGCTGCTTGAACACTGTGATAAAGGAGTGCTGTGTCATTTCATAAAAACAACCAAACACAGCTACAAACACAAAGCAGCTCCATCAGTGGGACGGCCTGGGCTCTGCTGCTGCCTCTGAGGGGTGGGACAGGAAGGGGGAGACATTTCCAGCAGGGGCTCACACCACACTTTGGGCATTTGCTGAACTCCATCTTTTACCAATCCTTTCCCCCCAAAATGTAATAATTCCCTGTGTTCTTCTATTGTGTCAAGGTGAACTTGAGTCTATGAGTTAACACTATTCTGGGATGTAGGAAGAGTACCAGCTCTTTATGGGAACAGGAAACCAAGCAAAGCCCCAGAAAAACATCCCCCAGATGGATGAAGAGCCTCAAATGTGTCTTGTATACTAAAAAGTATTTTATGGCTATGCCTTTTACAAAAGGATTAAATTTTAAGTTGGTGCTGCCCCATCTGATTTTTGTTCTCTGTTACTGAAAAGGGGAATTTGAATACTGCACCCCAAGTGATAAATTGTTATCCAAGGACTGTTTTCCCTGGGTTGATGCTCAGTTCTGATGTTGACCCTTTACAGAGCAGGGATGGTGTCTCCAGGCCAGCACCAGTGCAACTGTAATTGTATTTCCTTGTGAGTGCCCCCATTTGTTCTGGATTGCTGTCCAATCTGATCCAGGAGCAGGATGCCAAAAAAGATCATTGGGATCATTTTGAGTGAGCTTCTGTAGCACTTGGGAAGAAGGAGTTGATGTAATTAATTCTTGTTCAAGCATATCTTTAAAATAAATAAATCTGGTCTTCACTTTGAATTGCCAGTAATTGAGAAACCACTGCAGTCCTTAGGAAGTTGTTCTAGTGGTTAATTACCCTCACAGTTAAAAATTAGCATCCTATTTATAACCCAACTTTTTTTCTCACTTCTGCTGAAAGCCACTGGATTTTATCATGCCAAGAGAACCCTTTCTTTGGGTATTGTTCCATGTTTTCCATCATTTCCACATCTCCTTTCACTTCCATGTAGGTACAACAATGCTACAGCAATATGTTTTTGTTTGGGTTTTTTTTGCCCAAGGTTGGACTACATTTGAAATGTGTTCTAAGATTCTTGGGTGAAAATTGCTACAATACCCAAATTTCACAAAGACCCATTAATTATCCATTTTCCCACTGTGACCTTCCGTACCTCCCAGTGGTGTAACACTCAGCAGGGTTTCTTGCATCCTTTTGTCTCCTATTAATATTGATGCTGTTTTCCTAGGACTGACACCTGGGGGAGAAGGAAAATCCCCTGGCTGCTGGTTGAGGGTCGAGTGTGTGCCACTGCCAGCTGGGGAGCCACAGCCTTTCCCCACAGTGGGGTTTGCAGCACCAACCAAACAAGCTCCACTGCCACGCCGGGGTTTCACCTCCTCCTCAGAAGCCTCAGACCCTTGCTAGTTTTGTGTTGCACCACAGCAGCAATGATGTCTGAGAGGGAGGAAGAGGCACTGCACATTTCATGGTCTCCTACACTGGGGTGTTGTTTGGTGGATGGCAATTGCAGACTGCCATTCTAACAAACCTGCACTGAAACTGCCCTTCTTGTAAGGGCCAGAAGCAGATTCTGGGCCCCAAATGCTTTAAAAAACACATTTTCATCAAACTTACTCAATCTGGTGACCTTAGCAAAGGTCTGTGTTGTCCTTTTGCAGACATGGATGGTATGTGGGTTCCTTAGTCTTCATCACCTTAAATTATCCAGAAACACATTGGCAGATGGACTTGAAAGCATTTGCTTCTTGCTTTATTCCTACTTAGGAGCTCTACAGATCTCCCATAAACTGGTGGGCTGTGAGGATGAGGAGGGCCTGGAGCATCTCTGTGCCCAGGAAAGGCTGAGGGAGCTGGGGCTGCTCAGCCTGGAGAGGAGCCCCAGCTGAGAGGGGCCCTCAGCCCTGGGTGTCCCTGAGTGTCCCTGTCTGTCCCTGGGTGTCCCTGTGTGCAGGGAGGGGCAGAGCAGGGCCCAGGCTCTGTCCCTGGGCAGGGACTGAGCCCAGAACTGCCCCTGCCCAGGAGGCACAACTCCTGCCCTGGGCAGTGCCCAGCCCTGAACAGGCTGCCCAGGGAGGGGCTGGAGTCTCCCTCAGCGGAGATACTGCAGAGCCCTGTGCACACAATGCTGTGCCCTGGGCTCTGGGATGGCCCTGCCTGAGCAGGGAGGTGGCACCAGGGACCCTCGGGGCTCCCTTCCAGCCCGGCCCAGCCTGGGGTTCTGTGGTGAAGCTGTGTGTAAGTAAACCCCAAAGCAGACCCTAAGCCCTGGGGTCAGCTCCAGATCCTGTTATCTCAGCTGTTAGCTGAGCTTTGCTGCTGTTCCTGGGGCTGGCCAGGCTCTGGCTCTCTCCCCTGTGCAGAGCCACCTGCAGCTGCAGGGCTGTGCTGTGGAGAGCTGCAAAGCCTCTGGGAAGCAGATGCCAATGCCAACCTTAGGGGCTTCTGCTGGTCAGCAGGTACAGCTAGTCAGTGAGATGGACACCTCAGGTCCTGCTTGACTTTGTGTCTGTGTCTGCTGGAACTTGGAAAAGGCTGCACAGATTTTTTGGTTTTTTTTCCCCTCTGTGTGTTTTCACTGATATTTTAAATGAACATGCTTTTCCAGTGTCAGCTCCTGCCACCATTGTCACTTTAGCCTTTTAAAGTACCTTTTCTTGTTGCAATCTTCCTGATAAAAGTGTCTGTCGAAAAGAGGAATTATCAGATGTGACAGAATATTCACATTTTGAAGGTGCATGTTGGACTTCTCTTGGCAGTGACAGCTGAAATGTTGCTGCAGTCAGAAAATACAGATGAGTGGTCCAGCTGATATGTAGGCTTGGGGTTTTACTCTTTGCCTGTTGGTATTTAATTTGTTTTACTGACAGAGGAGGATTTGCAGCACCTGCTGCCAGGCCCTGAGCCAGAACCAGGGACCCTTTGGATTCCCATCCTTGTTATGGCTGTAGAGTCAAAAGCTGGTGTTCAGCACCCAGTGCTCACACAGCCTCAGGGTGGGTGGGGGGATTTCTCTAGGCTGATTGGGTATCTGTGGCCAGAATCTACTTTGGTGAGCACTGTTTGATGTGTGCTTTAAACTCCTGCTTGAGCCTTGAAAATGTGTCCCTGAAACCCACAAAGCCCTGCCTGCTGATGATAGAGCCAATCTTGTGTGAAATCATTTATTATAACGTTCCTGGGTCTTTTTTCCTCCGTTTGCCTTCGTTTCCCCACCCATGAAATAAAAATACCAACCTTCCCTTTCTTCCAGGCTTTCTTATCTGTGCTAATACAAAGCTGCTCGGGGATGCTTTTGTGCTGTATGTCTTCACAGGGCTGAGCAGAGGGGGGCTGTCAGTCTCAGCTGGGGGCCTGTATTACTACTCATTCTGTAGTCATACAAATAGTGGATAATATAATAATGATGCAGAAAAGAAAGTAAATGCTCTTTATATGGAATAATTGAATATCGCTGTGACGTTGAACAATGAGTCTTAAAAGGATGGGGGGAAGTCATGCTTTTTTCTTCCTTAATTACAGTTGAACTCAAATTACTATATTTAGTTATTTCTAAAGCTGCATTGTATTTTTCTGTGTCTGAAAGAACACAATGATTTGGATACGCATGCATTTTCCTCTCCAGATGTCCTATTGCCTCTTGAATGTGGTTTTATATCTTCATATCTCCAATAATGGAAGCTTGGATTTCTGCTCCAGTAGTGTGCCAATTATGCAGGTCAATATTAAAGGAATATTATAAATGGTCTCTGTAGGCTTAGAATAGCTTTATCTCACTCTTGCCAGTACTTTGTATGTGGATAACTGTCTTAGCTTCCTTGCCTTTGTGTTTTATTTGGATTAATGGGTAACCTAGATATTTTCAAGTGCCTGTAATACAGTTCTTTCTGTAAGAGACTGGAGAAGTTCTTGTTCTGTAGGATTGAATTCCCTGTTAAATTTGCAGTGGTGGTGCTTTTTGCACCTTTGTGGGTGAGGGAAGGGCTCAGTGCTGAAGGGAGCTCAGTGTCCTGGGGTGGGCTGTGAGGTTCCTGCTGGCAGCTCCTGCAGGAGAGGCAAGGTGTGGAATCACCCAGCAGCTTCCTCTCCTTGTCTGAGCTGGAGAATTCCTTATTTCCTGCTGTTCACAGGCAGGTTTAGCTCCGGGGCAGTCCCAGGGAGGGGCTGTGCTGCCCCCACACCACCTTGTGATGTGCTGGGCCATGGTGTCCCCACTGTGCCCAGGCTCTGTGCTTGGTGCTGCTGGAGACACCAAGGCTGAGCAGCCACTTGCCATGGAGTTGAAAGCACAACTTAAGAAAGCAAAGCACTTTTTGCCCCTTTAAAATCAGATTTTATTTATTTATTTATTTTTTAATTCAGACATGTTTTAGTGACTGTAGGGCTTTCCACCAGCTCTTCCTGGTGGCTGAAGGCTGGTGTGCCCAGGGTAGGCTCCACTTCACACTACCCAAAGGGGAGCTGTGGCTCTGGCTGGCAAACAAGACTGTGAGAAATGATCCTTACTTTTAAAATATAAAAGGTTTATTAAAATCTTATCAAAAATACAACAGAAGACTGAATAGAGAAAATAACACGGTGCCAGGAGCAAAGGATCTGTCCCACCACAGTGGAGGATTCCCCTTTTAACCCTTTAGCCCCTCCCAAAGTTCTGTCCATGGACTCCTCCTTCCCTGCCCAGGGCTGGAGATCACTGCCTGACACCTTGATTGGAGCTCAGGTGCTGCCATAGGAACGAGTGACCCTCCCAAATGTCCCACACCCAGGGCACCCCTGAGAACAGCACAAGGGGGGTAAAACACAGCTATAAATCTATAAAACTGCTCCTAAAATACATACAGGATATTTGCCTTTTAATTGTGAGGGTCACCCTTCCCATTACTCATCTGTCACAAGATCCTCAGGCTTCTCCTTCCCTGGCTGCCTACCCCAGCCTCCTTCACTTAACATCTCCCTACCCCAGGTTCCCTGTCTGCCAAGCCCCTGCGATATTCCTCTACTTCAAAGCAGAGTAACACAATGTAATGGTGGCAATATATTTTAAGATCCTTGCTAACCAGCTTGTCTCACTGAGCTGAGGAGTTTAATAAGCTGTAAGACATGTTTTTGTCTTGCCAGCCCCTGCCTTCTCAGAGCAAACTGTATTCATATCAAAGAGTAGCTGATGTTAAGGGTTATGTACATGAGAGCACCCTTCATGGGAGGCATGTAGCAGTGATAACAGAAGTAGCTTGACACGAAGCCGCCTGAAAAGGGGGAACTCCTTTACATACATCTTCACTCTTATGTGCATTTCAATTTACACGACATCAAATTGGATTAGAGTCTGTTAATTCAATTAATGACTACATTGAAAGTTTGCCTTTGCTCGTAGTGAAAACAGGAGGGCAGCTCCTAATAGCCTATGGATTTAATGACTGCAACTTTGAAGAGTGTTAAGCTAAAGTGAAGTTCAGAATGGCTTGTTAACTGGGTTTATTAGCTGTTGACCTTCCCTTTCAGCATAATAGTAGCAGCCAGACTGAAGAAAGCATTAAAGTCCTCATTAGCATTTATCTAAAGATAGGCTGCTGCCCATTCCACAGTAAATTAGCTCAATCAGCCATAAAGAGCCTGAGAAACATTTTCTCACATACCTTTAATTCTCTTTCTTGCTCCCATCTCCCCCCTTCCCCCCCCTTTTTTTTTTTAAGTTAGTTGAGTTCATTTTATCCAGCTTATTGAGACTGAAGCCTCAGGACTAAGTTGCATTTAAAATGTTTCTACATGCTTATATAATTACAGACCTTCTCCTGTCAGACAAAGGCATGGGAGTGGAAGTACAGGCTTTCAGGGATGTCCTTGGCTTAGCCTTTTGCAGAGATTAGGGATGTCTTGCTTGATTTCCAAGCTGACAAAATGCCCTGGGCTGGCTCAGCTGCAGACAAAGAAGTTTTGTTACGTGCCCTCCCTCGCTGCTGGCCCGGCTTTAAAGAGAGGAAAAGAGATTGGGAAGTGTCAAACCTGGTTTAGATTTGTCACATCCAATGGTGAAAGGATTTGTGCCTTTAGTGTAGGGTTTTGTTTGATGTAAATAATTTAAATAAAATGGATTGGGATCTTCTGTACACCGATAGCTGAGAAGGCTCAGAGTGCCAGCCTCTGTCCTGCCCACAGATCTGAGGCCCAGCTTGTGACGAATAATTTTTGACAAACCTATAACCCCATGCATTTAAATGGCTTTCTGAGTCCCTTTATTGTTCTATCTGTTCAATCTGAAAAGATGCTAAGAATGTCAACCCCAGCTCCAGAATACTTTGCTTATTCAGATGAGATAAGCCTTGTTTGTTTACAGTTCAGAATGTATTTACAGCTTTTGCTGTATCAAATCTCATATTCCTTTTCAAAGGTTATCAATGAACATTATTATAGGCCACTGAAATAAAAACATTAATAAACAGATAGCATTTTCCTACTTTTTCAGTACACTGGAGAAAAAAAAGAAGATAAAGAAATTTAGAGACTCTAGGAAAAAAAAATCCCTGTTTTAAAAGGAGCCAAGGAAGCCAGTGGCAGTTTAATTACAGTAGTATCTCACTTGGTCCTGTTTGCTTTACAGCAATTTAGTGGTTTTTCTTCTCCAGCACTTCATGAGAGTTCCTCTCACATTTTTAGTTCTATTATATGAAGTATTACATAAACTTCTTTTACAAGACTGTTTTCCTCAAAGCTTTAAAACAGGTTATAAGAGAAAAGCAAAAAGGCAATCTTGGTGCAGAGGGAGGAGGAGGAAGATGGAAGGATGGGATGAGATGAAGGAGGAAAGTTTCCCAGGGTAGGAGGAAATGGTCTTGAGGTAAGCCAGGGGAGGTTTAGGTTGGACATTAGAGAAAATTTCTTAATGGAATGGGCTGTCCAGCCCTGGCCCAGCTGCCCAGGGCAGTGGTGGAGTCCCCACCCCGGAGGGGGCTCAAGATGTGTGGATGTGGCACTGGGGACATGGGTCAGGGGTGGCCATGGCACTGCTGGGGAGTGGCTGGACTCGCTGATCTAGGAGGGCTTTTCCCACCCTAATGATTCTCTGGTAGTGTGAAATTGCCCTCCCGGGACAGTCAGCACTGCCTGTGGTGTGCTGGGCCCGTGGCTTTCCCTGAGGAGTTTCCCTGGGTTCTCCTTTGCCCTGGGGTTACTGCGTTGTTCTGAGCCCACCTCCTGCCAGAGCAGGAGTTTACCAAAGCTCTCAGTGCCTCTCTCCTCCTGTCAGAACTTGTTTTATTTATAAAACCTTCAGAGGAATTTTGTTTAAAGTCTTTTTATTAAATTTCTATTTACTCTTAACAGGTCTCTGCTTCCAGTCACCCTGTCTTTAGATTTTCCAAACCAGTAATTATTCAGGATTTTATGTCTGATGTAATACTTCTCTTGCAGGAATAATCAGAAGCCAAAAGTTTGACAGGCTCAACATAAACAGTTAAACATACACTCAGGCTCTAAAATTTAAGAGCTTGATCTTTATAAGTGTGGGTCCAGGCCTAGCAAAGTACTTAAGCACGTGCTTAATCTTAAGCCCCTGGGCAGCACCATTAACTGCAACAAAACTCTCCCTGTATTTAAAGTTAAGCTTGTCCTGAAGGATTCTGCTGAGCTGGAGCAGGAATACTTGGCATCTTGAAGGATAAAGCCATAAAACCAGCCCAGTTTATTAAGGCAGCTCAGCTTCTTCAGCTGTCGTTAGTTTTAAGAGGATTTTGGAACTCAGTGGTTTTCTTTGCTTCTGGGGAACCCACTGTGTTGGCTGCTGCTGTAAAGGTATTCCAGCTGCACTCAGGGAATCTACATTTTGTTATACACTTCAGGAAAAGTTACTTTAAATAAAATGGTGGAAGATTTTCACCTAAATATAATGTCTTAAGTGCTGGAGATTGGAAGAATTTTCATCCCTTAGAGTAGAAACCTGTTTTTTCTTGTTATTTGTGAACATCGAGTCATGATCTGGTCACAGCTTTGAAATTTGTAACCCAGGAGGGGCATTTTGTTGTTTGTGGATTTTTTTGGCTCTTGTTTTGCTTATAATACATTTGGGGTTGTGAGTTGAGTTAATTAAAAACAAAAAAAAAATTGTGCTGATGGGGAGGAAATAGATGGAACTCTATCTTAGAGTTAAAAAAGCCCCATGGGTTTAATAGGATTATATCTGACTCCTAATAGGGATGGGCACCATGTAGAGAGCTGTAGCTCAGCTCTGAGCACTTCTACTTGTGCTGCCCGAGCTTCTGGGATCAGGGATGGAGAGGGGCAGGAGGAAGGATGGAGAGGGGAAGGAGGAGGGATGGAGAGGGGCAGGAGGAGGGATGGAGAGGGGCAGGAGGAAGGATGGAGAGGGGCAGGAGGAAGGATGGAGAGAGGAAGGAGGAAGGATGGAGAGGGGAAGGAGGAGGGATGGAGAGGGGAAGGAGGAAGGATGGAGAGGGGAAGGAGGAGGGATGGAGAGGGGACGGAGGAGGGATGGAGAGGGGACGGAGGAGGGATGGAGAGGGGAAGGAGGAGGGATGGAGAGGGGCAGGAGGAGGGATGGAGAGGGGACGGAGGAGGGATGGAGAGGGGAAGGAGGAGGGATGGAGAGGGGAAGGAGGAGGGATGGAGAGGGGCAGCAGCGGTCAGAGGGTCAGGGCATGGCAGGAGCCCTCGGTGTCCCTCTGAGCCCTCGTGGGGTGAATCTCTGCTGGGTGAGAGCAATGCCTGCAAGCACCAGGATCATTTGTTTGGTCTGCAGCTCCACCAGGACAGCTGCCATTGTGTTGCTGTGAAATGACTTTTCAAAAACTCTCTCAGTTACTCTGGAGCATCGCAGCCACAGCCTGGGCTCGGGGTGCTGCAGGGAGGGGTGACCGTGTCAGAAGGGCTGAGGACACCTGGCAGGGGGGAGGCTGGGAGCCGTGCTGCCCGCACACGGGTGCTTTTCCTCGGGCTGCAGGGAGGTTCGGGATCGGGCAAAAGCTGGTCGGTAGCACCATCTGCAGGCTGCGAACCAGGGCGGGCGCCGCTCGCCGCGCTCCGCTCGGCACTCGCAGGGAAAACCGGGGACAAAAGGCACCGGCAAGAAAGGCAGGGCCGGCAAGGGCTGGGCCAGAGCCGATGGCGGTGCTTGGGCATTTTCAGTGGGTGCTCCCACACCCTGCAGCGGTGCCGTGCCCAGCGGGGCTGGTGCCAGGTGCAGGTGGCAGTGCGGGGACAAGGCCGCTGTGTCAGGGCTGTGCCTGGCCGAGCCTGGAACCTGTTACCAAGGGTGTCCCTCTGCCCTCAGCCACACATCCCTTTGCTGTCCCAAATGGCTGGCTGTGCTCCAAGCTCTGCTTTGCTTGAGACTTCTCCCCTGTGAGCTGTGGAAACCCTCTGAAGTTCCAACCTTGCTCTTCAAGTCTTTCTTCAGCAAGCGGCCTCTGAGGTATCGCACTGCGAGCTGGAGTAAAGGACAGCAGGAGCAGATAGCAGGCGGGAGATGAAGCTCTGCAGGGTTTTGCCCATCCCTGCTTTGCTCCAGCGAGGCCGGTGGCAGCTCCAGGTGCACCAGGGCACGGCTTGGTGCCTGGCCTCCACAGCATCCCATCCCAGAGCCCTGGGCCTGCAGGGAGTGTGGCTGCAGGCACTGGAGACAGCCCGGAGGGAGCAGGAACCCCTCATGAACCCTCGGCCCTCTCTCCCTGACTCCCCCGGGCGCTCTTCCCTGCCCCAGCTCCGTGCCCGCTCCAGCGCTGCCGCTGCCCGGCCGCTCGCTCGCCCGGCCCGAGGCTGCTCCAGCTCTCTGCAGCAGATGGCACTCTTTAGTTCTGTTTCAAGTCCTCTCCTTCTGGAAGTTTCTCTGGGAGAATCTGTTTTAAAGGGGCCTCTGCACTTTCACAGCCTTATTCTCCATGAGGCTTCATGGAAGCTTGTAAAGGCTGCTGGCTCTGGAGGGAGCTGGCGGTGGCAGGCGGGCCCTGCCAGGCCCCAGTGATGTGTTGGCTGCACTTCTGCACAAATTCAACCTGTTTTGTCCTTCTGCTCCTGGATCAGTAACACCAACCCCTCCAGGAAGCCCCCTTGGGACCTAGTTCTCCTAGTACATGTCTGATTTCTTTAGACCACAATGGACAAGACCTCTGTGTTCTTGACCCACCTTTATCTTCTCACTCCCATCCCACCTTGTGCATTTTAGTGTCACAGTTACCTCGGGGAATTAGAAGGTGATGACAACCACCACCACTACCAGTTTCATCACCTTTCTGTATCATGGAAGGGAGAAAAGTAGTAGCTACAACCTAAATGAGCCATCACTTAAGGCTGTGGTATTGGTTCTAGTTTATCTGCATAAATAAGCCTTATATTTAAGCTGCATAAGAGGCTCGACAGCATGGGAAGATGTGAATCCTGTCACACACACTGCAGGGACAGTTGGTACGTTGCCATCCTCCCACCCCTCTCCTTGAGAGGCTGCTGGCCGGAACTGTAGGGCAGATTGCACAGGGGACTCATCGAGCTGGGCTGGACAGGGGACAGCAAAATGTGTCAGTCAGGAGCTTGGCTGGAGTGGCTGCTGAGCAGAGCAAACTGAACTGGTGGCAGAGAGGGCTGGGAAGGCTGGGCTGCTGGACAGGGAGGGGCTGCTGGTGTTCTTTTGGCTTTGTACACTGAGGTGATGTTGTCTCTGACCTTGCACCAAAGCCAGCTTTGTCACAAACCTCAGTAAAATAGTTGGTTACAGCTTGGTGCTAAAAAACACCTAGGCGAGGTTTGATTCCCATATGGGCCATTGACTGAAGAGTTGGACTTGATGATCCTTGTAAGCTCCTTCCAGCTCAGAATATTCTATGATGACAAAAATGTTGTATTGAAAACAGGTACCAGCCTCGGGACTAGGAAAATGTGCTCCATCCCATGTGACACCCGGAGCTGTGGCTCCTTGGGCATCCTGTCTGCCCTCTGTATAATTTTAGAGGTCACTACTTCCAAGGAAACAATTTTTTTCATTGAAAATTAGGTAAATCTGTGTTTGCACACATTTACAGGGGTTATTTCAGGGAAGATCAAATTTTTCCAGCCATTACTTTATGTACCTGCCTTTAGGAAGAAGAGTTTGACTGATTTTGTTGGTTTGGGCTATTTATTTATTTATATGTTTGGCTCTTATTTTTGTCCCCTCTTAGATAGGATGCTCTGTTGGTTTTCACTAATTACAACATGGTTGCTGTTCTGAGCAGAGACTGCTGTCCATGGAAGTACATTACAAGATGTCTCTGCTCCATAAATCAGTCTCAGGATTTTATTAGACTGTTTATGTAACCTTAGTTTATGTGCTATAATTCTTTGCTGTGTTGCCTTGAGTAATTCCCAGAGAGAATGTTTGTTCTTCTTGCTTATAAATTCTTTAGTGTGGGAACTTTGCTTAGGACTTCTTTGCCCTCCATCACTTTCTCTTTCCTCTTTTTTTGGGTAATACTTGGTAGCAGTATAAATTCCAGTCATTAAAACCTAACTTGTATTAGTTACTCACACATCACGAGCTATAAAAGCCTTGAAAATAGGAAGGAACAGCTTTGTAGTTAACCTGATTGCATTGGTTTTCTTTTAAATGCACGTGGAGAAACTTTGGAAGTACCTAATCCCTGAAACCTTGGTGCAGTTCTTGCATGGAAGGTGTCCTCCACTTTGGAGACCTTTGAGTGGACATGCTTAGTTTTGGTCAGATCACATCTCATAAGATAAATAGTAATAATTGAATCCAATAAAAATGGTGATTTCGGGGGGTGGAAAGCACGAGGTGGAGCACAGGTTTTCCACACAAGGTCTCTGAAAGCAATACATCTGCCAGTAATTTCTGAAGGCAGCAGGACTGCTTAGGGGCTTTTGCTGACACGTGTTCCATCAGTTTATAAAACCATAGCCTCAACATCTGATAAAAATCAAGTGTACTTCTCTTCTGAAGTCAATGCATGGCCACATGCAGAGTGTTTTGACATAAATCCCCAGGGCTGCAGTGGAAATGGCTCCATCAGGGTGGGGGGAGGATGGAGCCATCTCCCCTGCTGCCAGTGCCCTTGCACACACTGCCTGTGGTGGCTCCACACCTTCCATCCCTGGGCTGCTGCAGAGGCTCCTGGGGAGCTCTGATCTGGGGGAGCTCCTGTGCTGAGCCCTGCCCATGGGGCTGGGGCTGTGCCCCACACAGTGCCCCATGTTCTGCCCAGTTCACATCAGCTGGGGGAAACATCAGCTTGTTTCTTACCAACATTTTCTGGTGCACCAACAGGTCTACTGGATTGTAAATCCCTTGAGATGTTTACATATGATATTTTCTGCCATACAACAGAAGTAATTAGCATCCTGATTTCTTTGTGTTATGGACTGGCACGTGAGTGTTACCTTAGGGCTACATGGCTAAACCACCTCTACCCCACATATGACCCTATTATTGAATGTTATTTCCTGTACCATGTCTACCTCTGTCTTCAGTCACTGCTCCTCTTTCTTACCTTCTTTCATCCTCCCACAAATACCCTTATTTTTGTGCGTAGGCACCTCTGCTAGAGGCAGCAAATTCCCACTGTGGTGCCTCTCTGCATTATGCCCTGTGACTTTCTCTTGTTCTCCTTCTTTTTTTTTTTTTTCTGTGACTAGTTTGACCACGTGCAACCAAAGGTACCTGAGCAGGAGGGACAGTGCATGTCTTTGTGATGCTGCTGTCCCCAGGCTGAGCCAGCCCCAGAGCAGAAGTGGCAGTCCTTCAAGAGCCATCAGGGCTTACAGGAGTCTGTAACAGATTTCAGGACAGCCTGCTTTTCTCTCTCTCTTCTCTCCCCCCACCTCTGTAAACATATGAAAGAAACATGAGAGAGCATTAAACCACAGAAGACAAATCATGGTCAGAATAAATATACTGTTTGCTAGCAAACTTAAAAATACGCTTGTGGATTCTAATAGCTGTAGGCAAGAGTTGGATATTTATTGCAACCAAGGCTTACTGTGGTTTATTATGTTTATAAAACAGTTGAATACTACTTTTCTTTTAAAATGAGTTTTTAATTTAGAATAATTTTTTAGGATTTGTTTCCAGAGTACAGATGGCTGATCGCTGCGGGGGTGCGGGGTGAGAGGGAGAAATGTGCTTGTGGGTGTGTTTTAAAAGCTCTCCCAGATGGAGTGTATTGAATGAAATTTAAACCATTGCCCTGTGAACTACAAGTGTGATAAATATAATCAGTCAATCCCCAGAACCACGGCGGAGGGGGAGCAGATTGATGGGCACATGGTGGGGGGGAGGTGGGTCAGGCAGCCCGGCCGCCCGTGCCGGGCCACAGCAGCAGCTCCAGCACGGACCTCTCCCATGGAGGGTTCCTGATCTGCACCAACATGCTGACAGCATCCCCCACCTCCTCTGCAACCTCTCCAGTCCCTCAGTTCCTCACAGCACACTGAAAAGAGGGAGAATTCATGCCAAAAAGAAGGTCTGGCTGCTGGGAGTACTGAGCTCTTGGAGCATTTTTCATTTCTCAGTCTTAATTACTTTTTACGTGTAAGAGTGTACAGCTATCGCTGTTCTCTTCCAGAGGTTAGTGTAGTCCAGTCTTTTAAAGCCCATAGATTTCTTTAGAAGGATTTGTTTGTACAGCTTCTTTCCGTGTTTAAGGCAAGCAAGCCACACTGAATAAACTGCACAGACTTTTTTGGACAACACAACAGAACAGGTGAAGGAAATGGAGTGAATTTTAATTGCTTCAAAGTTCCGAGATCTTCCAGGCTCTGGGAAACAATTTTCAGTGAAAAATGATCAATAGGCCTTGAGGTGTTGTGTGGGAAAGTGTGTCTGTGTCCTGATGTGCAGATGAATGATGCAGCATTCCCCTCTGATGGACTGTGGAAGAGAGTGTAAGATGGACATTCACAATCACTTCTCTCATTGCAAACACGTAGCAGCTCAGCCTCCTTGGCTTCCTTCCTGCCAACTTCCATCAAAAATAAAGCCATCTCTGCCCTGGCCGAGAAAAATGTCTGGCCAGCTCATTTTTTAAAAGGATGTGCTTTGAGCAGGGCTTATTAGAAGGGTGACAGTTTGTTTTTTCCTGGCCAATACAAATTTAAGGCCATGTCCACACTTGCAAAATCTGGCATGTTTTCTCTCACGTTGTCCTTCCACCACGCTTTCATCATGCCTAATGTCTGGATATAAAACTGCCAGATAGGCTTCCAGACTCCACACTGCCACTTGGATTAGATATGCTCCAAGCAAGGCTTGCTGGTGCTCTCTTGCATGCTGTCAGCATGGACAGAAATCACTGGCACGGTGGCTGTGGCCAGACAGCCGCTCCTGCTGCTGCACTGGGTTACCCACAGCTGCCCAGTTCTGGTGCTCCCTGCCCTGTCCTGGTGCTCCCTGGCCAGTTCTGGTGCTCCCTGCCCTGTCCTGGTGCTCCCTGCCCAGTTCTGGTGCTCCCTGGCCAGTTCTGGTGCTCCCTGCCCATCTCCAGCTCTCCCTGCTCATCTCCAGCTCTCCCTGACCCCCTCCCTTGCTCCCTGCCCATCAACTCTCACTCCCCAGTTCCCTTGCTCCTTGCCCATCTCTGGATCTTCCTGCCCATCTCCAGCTCTCCCTGCCCATCTCCAGCTCTCCCTGTCCTGTTCCTGTGCCCGGTGGGCAGCTTGCCTGGCAGGCAGTGCCTGTGCACACACTGTCAGCTCATTTGTGAGCCTCCCTCCGGCGGCTGCCTTTGTGCTGCCCCAGCCCCCGGCTGTTTGGGAGGGCTCTCTCAGAGCAGCCTGTGCCAGCTGGCCGGGCCCTGATGGCACTGGTGCTGCTCCAGAGGGCTGGGACCCCGTGCCAAGCCTGCTCTGTCATTTTCATCACTTGGTACATTTTCAGCTGACACTGCTGAGAGGATAGGAGAGATGGACAGTCTGGTGCAGCAAGAATGAGCGGCAGTACCGGTGGCTCTGCTCAGAGTTAAAATGGACTTTATCTGATGGTCTTTGAAAATCTCAGCAGATCAGGGTGAGGGACATCTCTTGGGATTGGGGTTTGAACAACTAGTCCAGTAGAAGGTGTCTCTGCCTATAGCAGGGGGTTGAAGGTATAGTCTTGAAGGTCCCTTTCAACCCAAAACATCTCATGATTCTCTGTAGTTTTCCACATTGCTGGCCAACTTTGAGCTGAGATGCAGGATGTTTCCTGGGTGTCATGATTTATTTGAAAAGATTCAGCCAACAGTGGTGCAACAGAAAGGGACCTGAGGGTCCCGGTTGATGGCCAGCGGGATCTGAGCCAGCAGTGCCCTGGGGCCAGCAGGGACATCCCTGTCCTGGGGCTCCAGGCCCAGCAGTGCCAGCCAGGCCATGAGGGGATTATCCACAAGGATGGGGAAGGGTCTGGAAGGGAAGCCGTGTGAGGAGCAGCTGAGGGCACTGGAATGTTCAGCTGGAGGAGACTGAGGGGAGACCTCATTCTGGTCTTCAACATCCTCAGGAGGGGCAGCACAGGGCGGGTACAGAGCTCCTCACTCTCATGACCAGGGATGGGGCCAGGGAAGGGCTGGAGCTGGGCTAGGGCAGGTTTAGGTTGGATTTCAGGAAAGGTTCTTCCCCGAGAGGGTGCTGGGCACTGCCCAGGCTGCCCAGGGAATGGTCCCGGCCCTGAGGCTGCCAGAGCTCCAGGAGCTCCCAGAGATGCCCAGGCTGGGATTGTTGGGGTGTCTGGGCAGGGCCAGGGGTTGCACTCCATGATCCTTGAGGGTCCCTCCCAGCTCAGGGCATTCCAGGATTCTGTGGGGCAGTTAGCAAATGGCTTCTGTTTCAAGTACGTTTGCTGTTGTTGATGAGTAGAAATGCAGGCTCAAAGCCTAGGATGTAACTTTCCATGTTGTCCCAGAGCTGTCATTTGGATTTGTGTGTCACATGAGGACCAGGGTGCTCAGGTGACAGAGAGCATCACTGTGGCTGGCATCCTTGTGGGGTAACATCATTAATAAGTCAGATTGCATTGTAGGGTGCAGTTTCCTACACCAAAGGCTGTTTTTCACCAGCTGTGTCAATCCTGGTGTGTACTAATTCCTGTGTATCTGATGCCTGGTACAGTCACATTAGGCAGGAGTGAAGTAGCTGTTCTTTAATTACATGGAGGTTTGCTTTGTGGAGAAGCAAACCTGCCCTCCAGGTAAACATAATCCTTGCAATAATAATGGATTTAAACCTGTACAGACCTATAAGCAAACTTCATAAATAAGCTGAAGATAGGACCATAATTAGAAGGAGATATTCTTAAAACTTTATAAGGGATGTTTGGTCATACATAAATTAAAAGTAGAATTTAGCATATTTAACAAGTAAAATTGCCTTGTAAGACATGCAATGCAAAAACATTAAACTTGCTGTAACTTGACAGTTTCAGCATGCCTTTGGGTTATTTTGGGCTCTAGACAGTTTGTGCACAGAATCTCTGGATTATTATTAGCATTATTGGAAGTTTCTGAGCATTTCTGAGTGGACTCAGTTTTAGTGGTGTAAGAAAGCAGTCAGCCCTGCTGTTCATATTTCATTTAAAAGAATTGCTCATTGTATTTCACCTCCCTTTTCAAAGGAAGTGTAAATTTTGCTAACCAGTGGTGAAAATTCAGGCTAAGGTATTTGTAGCCCTGTAGACAATCAAACTAAAGCACAGGATGGCTACAGATTTTATCCATAAAACAAGTCCTGGAGGCTTAGCTCAAAACTCTAAACCTGATTCTAATTTGCTTTATGAGTCTCAGTTTTTCCCATGTGTAAAATGGAGATCTCTGGTGAGGGGAGCTTTGATCAAGCCAACACCTTTAAGAGTTGTGTTCCCCTGATCTACATCAAACCATTCTTGTGCTCCTAAGCCTGAGGATGCAGCTCCACTCCCCTCCTGCCTCAGATGCAAACAGCAGGATCTCTCATCTGCCAACAGGTAGAGTTCTTAGGAAAGCAGAGCTGCCATATGGAGAGCAAGAAATCCATGTGTTCTCATAGTAAGAGAAGCCTCAGTCTGCTGCCTGCACATCCTGGTCAGCCTTTTGCTTGGTCCTTCTCTGTGTTGCCTCTTTGGATACAAATCCTGGTCCCTTGTGCTGTCTGTCTCTCGTAGCTTTCCTGAACCTGATGTAATACACCTTTTTTTTTTCCGTCTTTTACCAAGGTCTTTTGATTTGTCTTCATTTTGTTTTAAACTCTGAAACACTGGTAATGCAATTGTAGAGCTAAATAAACACTGTATTATGTTTGGGGATATTACTTTCAGGAAAAATGGTCCAGTGCACAAATTGATAGTGGAGTGTATTGCACTTAAGAAAGATAGACTGTGCACTTACTGCTTGCTGGAGAAAACACTGCAGGAATTTCTGGTTCTATTTCTTTTTCTTTTTTTTAAATTTCGTTTTTTAGTCTGTCTATTTTTAGAGTATGAGACTGGTGTATAAAATCTCAATGTCCATGGAGACATTACATTTTGAACAGCACATGCTGTCATCTCAGTCATTTTCCAGGGCACTTCCTGTAGGAAATCCTCGAGAAGCCTAAAGCAATCCCATCTCTTTTTTTTTTTGTAAAGGTTATGGAATGAATTTTTAGGAAAAAACCACAACTGGTTTCTTTTGATCTCAGTACCAAGGAAAATGAATAGTAAGGGTTTTACTGGCTGCTTTTGGTCTTGTCTGTAAAGGGGGATCAGTGACAAAAGGGAGAAGACAGCAACCACTTTCCATCCTACCACCCTCGTTTCTCCCTCCTAACTTTTTTTTTCCCTTTTTTAGCTGGGTGTACATCTGCCTTTTGACTCCAAGGGCCTGGGGAGCAGGTGCTGTGCTTTCCTGAGTGTCCTCAAGGAAATATGGTATTGTGACTGCTGCCACAGAGAGACAACTGACCCAAAACAAACCCAAGGAAGGGCTCACTTTCCATACTGTGTCACACAGGTGTGTCCCTACACTCCACTGCCAGGTCAGGGGACACTTTGAAGAAGATGTGGGGAGAGGGGACAGGTAATGAGAGGGATTTAAAGACATAGAGCTATGGAGGTAATAGTTCCCTGGATGGAGCTGTACCTGGGAACATAATACATCCAAGATTTCTACTTCTTCAAGCCTAAGTCTGTACTCCTTGATCAAGGGCTGGATATGTTATTTGAAGTAGTAGCAGGCTTATAAATCTCCATTTTCTGGTTGCTTTAGGGATCCATGCTTAGCTGGTATAACACCTGGGTAGTGTAAAAGCTGTACAGCACTGCTGGGATTGCACTCTCCAGAGAGCTCTGGGTGAAACCAAAAGAATATTTCTTACCCATGCACAGGATATTCCAAGCTCCCAGTCTGTTCCTTTCCTCTTTCAAGTGACTCCTGGTCCTTATCAGGCAAATACAGTCTTGATTCAAATGTGTTTGGCCCCAAAAAGACAACCCACAAGTGCTTGTGTAAGTTTGGATTGAGGCTTTTCATTTATTCTCTTGAAAGTTTTTCTTTCTGAGAAGTCCAGAACTGTGGTCCCAAGAGTCCAGGAACTGTAATTCACTCCACAGTGTCACAAGGCTCTTTGTTAATTTTGAAGGGAGAGATTTCCAGTGTCCCACAGAGGCTTGTGGCCATGTGTCCCCACTGGAGGCTAATGAGACATTTGTTACAGGTTGCATCTTCCTTCCAAAGAAGGTCACCATTTATATTGTTCCAAAATGGTTCTTGGAAAGGAAGCACTGCAAGCTCTCAAATTGCAACAGCAGGAGAGCTAGAACAATTTGACTGGTGGTCAGAAGGAGTCAGAAAGTCATTTTGCACTCACCAAAAGGAGATGTCTCTGCCTGCCCCCCTGGAGCTTCGGCATCTCAGGCATTGCTGCACTGCCCAAGGTTAAATAAACTGAGCTTCATGGTGGTTTTAAATCCTGCATCCTCTTTCATGGCATCAAAAAAATCATTAAAAATATAGCCTGGATATTTGCAGACTGTCTTCTGTGCTGGCAGCTCTCTCTGGTTATCAGCTGGTTTTGGTTTTGCCCACTGCAGGCAGAGGCAGCTCAGCTGAGTGCCCCACACACAGCTCCAGCAGTGTTGGAACTGCAGTGGTCCAAGGAAACAGTGGGACAAGGGCTGGAAGGAGAGGGAATAATCTTGTGCTGGAATAATTCAAACCTGGTTTTTATTATATCTCTTTTCACTGGTGCTTCTGCCTGGCACAAAGAGCTGCCAAGCAAAGGCCAGGCCCTGTGGATGAGGAATCACCACCTCTCCCTTGTGCCAGGCTTGCCTTGGGTGAGGGATAGACCTTGGAGCTCCAGAGCCCTCTCCAAACCAGGGGAGGTTTACTGAAGCTAAATGCATGTGAATGTTCATGGTGGGATGTTCTTAACAAGGTCTGTTTCTTTTGAGCTGGCTCCATTTTAACTTCTAATGGGTAAGAGAAAACCACTTGAGTAGAAATGCATGTTTTTATCATTAACTTCTGTAGCCAAGATTGCTTTTCTAGAATAACTAGATTTACTTTCACATCTTTTTCTTTCTTCCTCTCATTTTCTCTCAGAATTCACTATGTTCACCCTCACTGTGGATTTATTATCTCGCTGCCAAAATTAAAATCATACTGATGCTAACTGATTTTCTGGTGGTTGTGGTGACAGATCTGTGATGTTTAGAGGTTTGCATTCCTGCCCTCCCTCTGAGTTCCCCCTCCCCTCAGGGGTGTCTGTGCCAAAGAACAAGCTCTTTGCCTACAGCGCTCATCGTTGAACCTTCAGATCAACCAGTTAATACTCAAAACATTTTCTATTTAAATTAAAAACTTACTTATCCCTAATCTCCCCGTTCCCCACAAAAATCTCAGGCTCAACCTCTCACGCTTCAAATCTAAACCCAAGGGTAAATGATCTTTACTGTAAGAAACTAATCAGAGGGAGGAATTTACTTAATAGAGAAATTTTTTGAAATGGATCTCTTCGATAATAAAAAGTGAGAACCTCAAAACACTTTTGTGCTTTTTGAAGTCTTAGCAGAAGGTATCAATAGACATCTTCTATGAGGGGATTTAGCCTGAATTTATTGAAATCCATCTATTAGGCCTGAGCCAGTGCACTTCTGGGGGCAGCTGGTCCTCCAGTATTATTTATGACTCTTTGAACATCTCAGATACAGTCTCAGATTTATGAAACAGAATCATGTTTTGGCAAGTGTCCCATGTTTATGCTGCTCATATGCCCTGTATATATATACTGTGTAACTGTGGAGAAGAGCTGTCTGCTGAATTGCTGGGTTAATGCAGTGCAGTGTCACTGAAGGAAGGTATTTCCTTCGTGGATACATTCTAGAAAATCCCCAAGGACAGTTTAAGGATGGCTCTCTATATTTCCTTTAAAAGGCTTTAAAAAGGAGATTAGGTACTGAGCAGCATTAGGTAAACTGGAAGGGAGAACTGAACATTTCAGAGTGTTTATATTTTGTTTCTTAATGTACTGTTCAGAGGCAAATTGCTTTTGTTTTACTTCTCAGCCTTTTTTCAGTTCTTCCTCTCCTACCTGCTCTTCCTCACCTGCCCTGTGCTCAGCACCAGTGAAGGAAGACATAAGAGAATACAAAGGGATTAGAAAAGTTAACCCTAATTCTAAAACCTATAATTTTGAAAAAAAAAAGAAAAAGAAAATGTTGTGAACATTAAAGCTACTCCAGCTTAGAAGGCCAAGAACAGGATAGGCTCTGCTTTGGGGGGTGACTGTGGAGTGAAGGAAAAGCAAAGTGGAGACTAAATAATATACTTTGCTTTCTTTTTATTACTCTTTTTATGTGCTTTTTCCTTCCTCATCCACTTCCTCCAGAGAAAAACCATTTGTTCAGCAGGAATTTCTGCACACCTTCTTTGGGGTGTAGCAGTATTTGTCTCCATCCCTCTAATCCACTTCCCCCCTGTGCCTGTATTTCACACCTCTGAGAAAATCCAGAGGCACTTCACTCCCTGCTTCCCGTGGCTGGGTAGAAGTGTCAGCAGGGAATAGGAGCGAGGGCTGTTGTGCAGAAGGAGGGCTGAGCCTCTCTGCAGCTCTGTTCCTTGATCCCAAAGCATTTCAGTCCCAGGATTCCCCCTGCCAGGCTGACCCAGCCCTGGGCACCGTGGCACCAGGAGATTGCACAGCCTGCTGGGGCCATCTCCATCCCTCTGTGCAGGGCTTCCATTAGGACTCCCAGCTCTTGGAAATGCTCTGCTGGAATGTCAGCAGAAGGTTTTAATTTGGGATTCATAATGGGAAATACATCTACAGAGCCTTGCCCAGAAAAGGGTTAATGTGACAGAGCCAGACTTCTGATGGAGTAAAGCAGGAAAAACTATTTCCATCACGGTAAATAAAAGTGCATTAAAAAGACATTTAGTCATGGGAATAAAAGCTAAAGAAACACATGCTACATTGGGATGGTTTATATTAGTGTCATTAACTCCTATGTTTTGGAATAACTCCCAGATGAAGGATTATGCTGAGAGTAGGAATTAATGGCACTAATGTAAGCCATTCCATGGAGTGTGCATTTGTACCTTTGATTTCCAGGCACACAGGGAGCAGTTGGTAACACAGCAGAGCTGAGTGTTGGACAGGGCACAACTAAAGTGAGCCTGAAGCAGCCTTGCTTAGGGCCAAGGCAGCTTTATCCCATGGAATTGAGACAGCCAGGAGGAGGATGGAAAATCGTTAAGGAACCTGGTGTAACCTGCCATTAAGGATTGAGCTCCTCAGAAAGCAGGCACCTTCGTGCAGAGAAAAATGCACTGTGGAGTGGAGAGCAGCCTGCAGCCTCAGCAGTGAGGAGAAAGGCCTTTCCCAAAATTCTTACAGTGTTTGCAGCCTGAAATCAGCCAGGTCCTTTGCAGCTTCCAGGAAAGCTTGCAAGCAAAGGAACGTTATTTGCTGTGGTGGAGCACAGCTGAGCTCCCTGGTGAGTGCAGAGCAGTAGCAGTTGGCTTCTTCCACTGCCAGATCTGTTCTTTGGGGAGTTTTAGGCCAATAAATGTGAATTTCACTGAAGAAATGACCTGTAGGACATCAGTCAGTGACTCAAGAATAGATGCTTATTTTTTTCCATTATTTTTTTTACCCTCTTCACTCAATTCAATGTTTACTTTATCACTGTTTTTAAAGGGATGTTTAAAAGTGCGTGAGTGCTCTAGAAAGAGAACTACAAGAACTACACCCATCCTTGTGAAAATCCCATCTGTAACATTTGTATTGCTACACTGTCCTTTATATCTGCTTGATTAACCCTTTATAAACTGCCACCTCTTGAGCACAGAGCCTGTGGTCCCAAACACTGATGGTCCTGCCTTGCTCCCAGCAGCCCCCCTCGTCCATGAGGGTGTTTGGACTTGAGCACTACTTATTTATTTGTTTAAAATAAGATTGTAAGTAGTGATTCAGTTGTTTTGGATGTGTAGAAAAACACATTAATACTCTTTTAAAATCTAGTCAGAGTAGCCCATTTCTTTCTAGTAGCACTGTGAAACGTTTCAGGGAATAGAAGACGTGCTCATGGCTGTGTTGCTCTTTTAAAAGTTGAAGTTTTTATAGAAGGATACACAAAAATAGCAGGCCCTTAATTTTTATGAATGTGCTAACTTTAACATTGAACATGAGACTTTTTTATTTTAACCAGCTGTGATATTTCTTGGATCATACCTAGTTTAAGATAAATCCAGCTTTGGTTCTTGTCCTTCTCCCTCCTAAAAGTTGAGGTTCATACACATGTTGGTGCTCTGGAGGAGCCTCCTTAGATTTTCTCAATATTGTCTAATGTCTGTAGAGGTATTAAGGCCCACAGAAGCATTAAAAATAGATTTTTTTTATCTTTGTAGATCTTTACAAGTCTCATGGCCTGTAAAACCTCTCCCATAGGGATTGCTGTGTCAGTGATGTACCTGCACGTTTGTACTAACTCCTCCTGTCCTCTTCTTTGCTCCTCATCTGTTTGAGTAAAAGGAAATGGTGAAGAATCCTCTCTCAGCAGTACAATTGTGTATATTTTAATTGGTGATCTCTCTGCTTATAACAAGTGTATATGAAACTGAAATCCTGTGTTTTGATTAACTTCTAAGGCCTAACTAAACTTTGAAATGGAAACGAACTTTGCTGAAAACTGAAAGCTTCTTAGTTTCTGGACTAATCCTGGAATTACACACTGGATTTGCTTCATGGAAATAAGTGTGCTTAAAACATTACCTCAGCTAAGTAGGTTTGCATTGTTTGCAGAGGCCAGGAACAATAGGTGACTTTAACCCTTGACATTGTTGTTGCCTTTGTCCCTGAACAGGGCATTCAGGTCAGTGGAGCTGTGGGTGCCAGGGCAGATGTGCTCACCACCCACATGGGGAGCTTTGACCAGAGCCTTGGCTCAGAACCCATTGTTCTTGTCTGGGTTTGAAAAGCCAGGTGTCTGCTAAGGAAGGCAGGAGCCTCTCTTGAAATGGAAAATGTAAACCCCCTCCCTCTGAATTATTATAATTTTGAAATTAAGGGGCTCTCAGGAAATAGGAATAACAGGTCTTTACTAGGAAATTTAAAAAGAAATACAAACGCAACAGTACCAAAAAATTTTAAAAAATTTTAAAAAACCCCACTGCCAGTGTGAGAGCAGGAGCTGACCCCCTGTGTGTCAGGGTGGTGGCACAGTCCCATCCCAGGGGGGCTCAGGGTGGTGGCACAGTCCCATCCCAGGGGGCTCAGGGTGGTGGCACAGTCCCATCCCAGGGGGGCTCAGGGTGGTGGCACAGTCCCATCCCAGGGGGGCTCAGGGTGGTGGCACAGTCCCATCCCAGGGGGCTCAGGGTGGTGGCACAGTCCCATCCCAGGGGGGCTCAGGGTGGTGGCACAGTCCCATCCCAGGGGGGCTCAGGCTGGTGGCACAGTCCCATCCCAGGGGGGCTCAGGGTGGTGGCACAGTCCCATCCCAGGGGGGCTCAGCCCTCCTGCAGTGCCAGCTGTGGTTCTGCTGGAGCAGGGATCCTGCACAAGGGGGGAGTTTTCCTCTGCAGCTCCAGGGCTGCTGGAGATGGGCCTGCTCTCCCTCTGGGAATGCAGGGCAGGAGAAAGCTGCTCCTCTGGGAATGCAGTGGCCAAAGGCTGCTGTGCTGTTCCAGGTCAGATTGGATCCAGGTAGGAATGCTTGGCTCCTCCCCTGGGTGGAGCATCTCCCCTTGGGATGATGGAATTTGATCAGCCCTGCAGGGACACTCAGTGGCCGTGGACAGCAGAGATCTCCTGGAGGGAGGATTGGCTGTGGGAGAGATAAAGAAAACTGCCCCATGAACAGCAGAGAACTGCCCCAGCTCTGACAGATGGCAGTAGAATACATTCCCCCAGCCTAAGGCAGTTCTGTGTAAGGTGATTAAAATCAATTACAAGGTAATTTCAAAGCCCCACAGCCTCAGGGGTGTGTCAGTGCTGGCTGCTGTGGCTGCACACTGAGCTGGCTGGTGTAGGACAGATGAGATTATGTTCCAAGTTCTCTCCAGCCCTGTGCACTCACCTGTTGGAACCCTGGTTACTGAGAACTTTAGATTTTCTGTGCTGACAGGCACTGCCCCCCAAGAAAACACTGCATTTGACCTGAGGCTGAGCAAGAAATACCATCTCACACATTTAATCCCAACCCTGGCAAAAAGAAGGTCAGATTCCACACTCACCAGGCCATGCTCGGAGGTTCCTGTGCCCCTGAGGTGTGGGGGGGTCCTGGCTACAGTCAGGGCATCCATTTGCTGGCACTGAGCTGTAGGTGCAGACCTTGGATATGGACACCTCCCTGGGGAATGCTCTGGAACAGCCCTGGGATGGTGTCCTGGGTTCAAGGTCTGTCAGAGGGCAGTGGGACACCTGGGCAGCACAGTGACATGGGCTGTGCCATGGGAGCTGCTGGGGCTGCCACGTCCTCTCCTGCTGAGCCTCAGCATGCTGCTGTAAGATGGCAGAAAGGTCTGGAAAGCCTTTTGCTCCATGGAAAGGCTGGGACACATTTGAGCTGGGAGCTCCTGCTGGCCATGGGCACTGATGAAACACATGAAGGGAATAATAATCCTGCACTAAAGTGTGTTGGCTCAGGGGACATGGGCTTGACTTTGTCTCTGCTTTAGGCTCAGTCTGTCCACAGAGACCTTCTCTTTTCTCTGCCTCATTACCCCATTTCTGAAGCACCTATAAATTCTGCTTTTCCTGGCTGGGATTTTGTGTTGTTTAGTTCCTTTATGCCTGTGGTGGCCTCGGATAGTGCAGTGAGGGGTCCATGTAGGTTCAATAAATAAATGATGAATATGATTATTTCTCTTCTGTTGCATATTTACAAGGCTATGTTCTCTTGTGCACCATATTTAGTGCAGAATTTGTAATGCATTATGTTGCAGCAGCTTTTCTAGTGGCTTTAGAAAGGTCAGGGCGATTTAATTTTTTCACTGTATCCTTTATTCTGTTTAGCTCTGAATTTGAGATAAAACAGGCTTTGCTGAGTTGTGACTAAATGCCAAAAAAAAATATGTTCAGTTCTAAATTCAGCTTCACTTTTCCCCCTTAAATACATAATTCTTCATAAGTATCTTAGAGGTCTTTTCCAACCATAATGATTCCATGATTCTTCACAAGTGAATTTAGAGGCAAGTTGTTTTCTTTGGGATAATTGTACACTACAGCCATAGCCCATCCTCCTTCTCCTGCCTGTCATCCTGGAGAAAATGGCTTTGTTTTTTGCTGTTGTTGCTTTATGATTTAATGTTTAAAGTGTCCCATCAGTTTCTCAGTGTCAATACTTTCCCCTGCCATTAAGCACTCAAGACAGGGAAGGAAGGAGGGAACATATATCTATAATTTCAGAAGACTTTCTGAGGATACTGACATTTACCACCATGCCCTCCAAAAGCAGAGATCTGAGTATCCAGCAGCTCTGCCTGCATAGCTCTTGCCAGGCATGCTTAGCTCGAGCAATGAAGAGTTCTGAACATCTTCAGTATTTATGCTTCACGAGGCAGTTATCCTCAGTTATCCTTTTAGCAAGTCCCATTTCTCCTTGTTCTGTCATGGGCTCATTTATACCAGGCTGATTTAGTGCTAACTGGGGAGATTAGATTGCCCTGCTTGATGCTGTCAGCTAAAACTGAGTCAGTGTCTGTGTACTGTGGCCCAATTGCTCCAAGCACCTTACCCTTTTCTGTATTGCTCATTCTATTAGCTACAAAAGCCTTTCTCACCCCGCTTTTGTGCTGGGGTCAATTAGCTCCTGAAATAGCTCATATAACACAAATAATCATGGCAGCACTAATCCTTTGGGCCAGCTCCATACAATGGCCACTTCTGGCCCCGAGGACAAAGAGGGCTGTTTATCTTCCCTGCACACAGGCTCCAGGACTTTGCCCAGTCATTTGCAGACGAATTTATTATCCCAGAGGTCAGAGGTGCTTTGCATTGGAGGAGATTTTCTACCTTGCCACCATATGGGACGTCCTTGTCTTATTGCTGTAGGATGGAGTGGCGCTCCAGGTGAACTGGATCACAAATACACACCTCCAAATAATGCTGTCCTAGGGAAACGTGGGCCTGAAAGACATTTAGGCTCACACAGCACATTTAATGGTCCTTCTGCTGTCAGCAGAGAGGATTCCAGCAGGAGAGGTGCCTCCTCCAGCCTGGAGCTCCCGTGGCTGCAGTCACAGCAAAGGCTTTCACAAAGGACAAAGCCTCCAGACAGGGGTGGAGTATGGCTGGACTGCATCATGTCTGAGCTCCTACCCTCAAAATAACCTGATCCTTGTCTTTTTGCTCCTTACACTGGTGCAGTGTATTTGCAAGGGTTAGGCCATGGTGTGCACCAGCCAGCCTGCTTCTAAGTTCGTTATCAAAGCCTCAGGAATTCATCAAGGCTACTAAAATAAATTGTGCTAAATTAAAAAAGAAGAGGGTGACAAACCAAATACCAAGACTCAAAAACTAGATGACAGAAGACTGTGAAACACCCAGGCTGTAACCAATCACAGATACTGAGAAATGGAAATAGAAAACAAAAGAACAAGACAAAGGCACCAATCAAGAAGTGTGTACTTGGTAGTTTGTAGAATCTATAAAAGTGTTTGTAATGTAAACAATAAATGGCTTCTGCTTAGTCATATTGGTCAGTTGTTCAGGAGTCCTGGATTTCCCACAATATTTCACCTTGGAAGAAAGAAAAGAACTGCTATAAATGAGTAGTAAGAATTTGCTGTGTGTCCACAGAAGGAAAAAAGTTTCCCCCAGCCTGGCATCCTGCAGGTTGAAACTGGCTTTGAGTTGCACATTTAGATTTGAGTATTTAAATCCTTTACAAAGAGACAGGACTGGAAATGCTGACAAAGTTACACTGCAGTTAACCTGGAAACCTTGGCACTGCACTTAACCTTCCTGGGCAGACATGATCCATTTTTGATAAAGCATGAAAAGTATGAAGAGCTGCTCACCAGACAGGAATGAAGAGGTGTTCACTTCTTCCTTCATCTTAAATATTTCTGCTGGCCTTTTAGCACCATAATTGGCATGCAGAAGGGAACATCATATCCAGATAATCTCTATTGCTCTTTCCTTTGCAGGAAAAGCTGTGGTTCCTCTACAGGTGTTAGCATGCCTGTAGGACAGGAGGGGGGTGATTTATAGGCCTGATACATGGAAACAGCACTTCCCACTGAGCACTTTCCAGGCTCACATACCTGTTAATTTCCTCTATTGCTCATTTGTTTTTCCTTGTGGTTGGTCCTTCTCCAAAAGAATGATTTGCCTTCTCACTCACTGCGTGAGACATGATCTACCGTTGGTTCTGGGATGGAGGGTTTATATTTCTCTCACATTTTTGGGTTTGTTGAGTTTTTAATTTTTTTTCCTACCTCATTCCCCAGGAAGCCTTGTGTTTTCCTAGCAGTTGTTTCTGTTGCACTGTTGGGGCCTGCAGCTCACGATTTCCTGAGCTTGCTGTGGGATTTCTGAAGGATGGGATCATCCCAGCACTGTGGCTGCAGACTGGGCTGTGCTGGGAGCTTCGGGAGCCAGAGGCTTCAGCAGACCAGTGGGGTTATGAGGAGAGAAGTGTGATGGCTTTTAAAAAGTTCCTTTCCATTGTTAGTCAGTGTTAGCCAATTACAGAGCATCCTTGCTGGAAGTCTGGATAGGGGCTGTGCTGCCTTTCTGTCTCTGCAGCTCCTCTTATCTTCCCAGAGTACTCTATGAATCTGTCCCAAAGACTTTTATTTCCATAGTTCTTTGCCTGTGCTTCCCCCAGTCTAGTTTTGCCAGATTTTTTTTCCTCTTTGCTGATGAGAAGAAAAATTGCAGTGACTTTTCCTGCTCAGATAAACACTTTGAGATGAAAGTGGATGAGAAGAGAACATGGCAAGCGAGTTGTACCCACAGTGTAACAACCATTACACCAATTGCTTTAGTTTAGTTCGCTCCTGGTAATAAGAGCTGCTAAACTTTCAAGGCTCAGCATCAAGGGAACTATCTTTTAAAAGAATAACAAGAAGATATGTTTTAAAATATCTCCTTCAGCCTTGGATAAATCTAAGGGTAGATGACATGTAAGCCTCTGGGGACTCAACTTTCTGAAGCAAGTTGGATGAGCTTCCCCAGCTACTTTTTCATTAAAGAGGAGTGTATAGTGCATGTTCAGAGTACATTAATGACTACATCATCAGTAATAAATTAGGTTAAGAGCTGTATGTGATGCTATCAGATCGTTGTAGCCATCCTGCTTTCATTCTCTATTTTTAAATGACTCTGGAGTCATATCTAGAGAAAGTCAAAAGCCTCTGAGGCCAAAGGGAAAAAAAAAGCTGGATGGCTGGCTGTGAGAGAATAGCAGTAAACTTGTGGAGAGAAGAAATAAAGCTTCAAGGTTTTTATTTCTGTCTCACCCAATATTTGAGTGTTGTTTCTGCACCTAAACTCCAGTGTGAGGAGGAATGTGTCCCAAGTGCAGTGTGGGGTTAGCAGAGCTCATACAGTGTAGTGTAAAATGGGCATTTTAGGAGCAGCAGGAGGGCAGTTGTGCCCTGAAACGTGGTCTCCTTTCCCTGACCTGCTGGCAGAATCCCCTCCCAGCTGCCCTGTGCCCCAGGCAGAGCTGGGCTGGCTTTGTTCTGGTCTGGGTGTGCCCTCTCCTCCATAGCCACCAGTGCTGTCCTGGGCACACCACGGGCTGTCCCCAGGCTGGCTGTGTTTGTCTGCTGGTTCACATCCTGACACAGCTCCTGTCCTGCAGCCTTGCCTCAGCAGGGATGTGGGAACAGCCAAGCCTTCGTCTAATCATTCAGAAAATCAGCTGAATTTAGTGACTAAAAAGATTACTTTGGTCTGAAATAGATCCTTCCCACATGCTCTTCTCCAGTGCTTGTCCAGCTGGTTGAGTTGGCCACTAGTCAAGTGTGTTAAAGAACCAAATCCTACATTAGAACATTGACCTTTTCTTTATGAGACATCTAATTTTATCCCAAGAGTTAGGGCAGTTTCTCTTTAGGAAATGTGCCTCCTCATCTGCTTTTGTGTATTCCAGAAGATGTTGCTACAGAGTTCTCATCTCCATTTATTCTCCTTGACCATAAAAAGAACACAGCTTCCCTTGGACAGAAGATGATTTCATTGATAGCCTTTAAATATTTTTGACATAATCCCATATACTGGGTTATTTCTTTCTGTTTCAGGCCATTCTAGGTGAAGTGTCTCATGCACAGATAAGAAATCCTGCTGATACATTATTTCAGTTCTCAAACATTTACCTGGGGCAACGACATTGGCATAGGTGAACTGCGTTGCTTTTTTTGAATTAGTAAAGTTCTGTAATGAATATAAATAACTAGCAGAATAAATGCATATTTTAGGCAGAATTAGCTTTTTTTGTTTGCTTTTTGTAGTGAAAAAGGATGAACTTGTGTAAAAATACAGATTTTGAGCATTATAGTCTGTTTTTATCCTGTCTTAGATCATGAGAGTGGTGTGTAAACAGTGCCCCAATTATTTCCAAACAACACAGCATCATCCTGCCACCTGTTTAAACAGAATTTCACAACTGACACTCATCCCCTAGAAGAGACTCTCTTCCAGGACATATTTGTTGTCCAAAGTTGAAAGTGTGCAATTACATTCCCGTGGGGTTTTGTGTCCAGTTGTGCCTCTGGCTCTGCTCTGTGTCTCCATTTATTCCCTATAAATTGGTCTGTATCACTTGCCTGTCTCCCAGGAATGTAGTGAAATGTGGTGTTTGCAAAGCTGTTCGGTTAAAGAGATTATTCCAAATAAAAGCTGGTTCTAAACATCTGAAAAAACTGGACAACATTCAGATCCCAGATGGACATCAATGGCATGTGTCCATAATGGTTATTGACAGCAGGAAGTGGGGCAGGATTTTTCTAAGGGCTAAACCATGAGGGTTTTCCTCATCTGCCTTAAATTTGGGTTCTGATCTGTAAATCACTGCAGTTTTTTGAAGCGTGAGCTCTTCCTTGGCACACAGCCATAAAACAAGTTATTTGAGGGTGAGGTAGTCTGTGGGTTTAGAAAAACAGGAGATTCTCTGTGGTTGTTGGCTGTGGCACAGCTGTACAGAACAAATCCATCGCTGCTGGTCCCACCAGGGGCAAGGGTGGGTGACTGGAATGGAGCAGGGGATTCCCTTAAAACCTGCACACTCATTTCCAGTGTTCAGAAGGGAGGAAGGTTTTTTCATGCTGTAAAGACCCACTGGTCAGTGTTTCCCACTGCCTCAAGAGCCCCATGAGCTTTAGTCCCATCAGCACTTCCCTCGGATTTACAGCGGAGCACCTTTGTCTTCTGCTAACACCAGAATGCCAAGTTATGTAGTTCCTCCCAGTAATTTCTAGAACAGCTCACAGATTAGGGGAAGGAGGGGCATTATGGGGAAGGAGGGGCATTATGGTGAGTGTTTCAGAGGCCTGACTGGGGCTGGCAGGTGGCTCCATGCCACACTTGGTCCCCACACCCTCCTCGTGTCCCCAGGCTGTCACAGGGCCTGGTGCTGGCAGATTACAGCACTGAGCTCGTCATGTGTGATTTATTTGAGCCTGTGTCTCCAGCCTGCTGAGCCTTCCTGGGCCAGCATCAATCCTGGCACATTGCAATTCCTCAAACCCACAGCCCATCCGATGCTTCGATCCGCCAGGAATTTAGCTAGAGGCGCTTAGACAAAAAAGAAATATTGTGGCTGGGGAAGCATTTAAGTTAGAGGAGGCAGCCAGGGCTGTTTTATTACTTAGACCTCTGTCACCTGTGATGACCCATGAGAGTGGGGAATATTGATTGCTTGTCACTCACGGCATTCAGCAGATTGCATTGACAAAGCTTGTCAGCCTCTAATCGTGGGGTGAGTGGCCTTGGCTGCCACCCCGGGGACAGCTCCTCAGCCTTAACTCCTCCAGAGCTGGGAGTGAGTGCTGACAAAAGGGAGGGCATCACTTTGTGCTTACAAATGCCCTTTCCTGCTCTGGGCTCTGTTTTGTGTTTAATTTACTTTACTTTTTGCCCTGCTGTCCTTTTGCTGAGACAGGGAGATTGGGTTGGTATTCATCTCTTCCATCGCCATCTCCAGTCCTGGCATGGGCATGGGAGGTCCTGGAGAAGCTGTCTGGTCCCTCAGTCTGTTCTTACAAACAGGATAGAGAGAGAGATACAGAGCCCAGAGCTGAGCCTGATACCTGCAACACTTAAAAATACAGTTATCAATCACCGTGGAGTGAAGGTTAGTGAACCATAGCAGATTTGTGTTTATCCTCAGATCTCTGTCACTGCCACCAGCTCCTGTTACAAAGATAGAAGCAAAGAGTGCTGGATTTATCTTGCTTTGACTTTATCTTCCCTGGCATCTTGGTGTGGGATTAAGACTGAATATTAAATGTGTATATATGTGTGTATATATATGTGTATATATATATATATATATGTATATATATATGTGTGTGTGTGTATATATATATATACACACATACATACATATATGTACTATATGTACTGGGGGAAGGAAGAGGGGTTACCCATGGCAGTCTCTCCATTCTAATCTGTCCTTGAGTGTGCAGTTTACCTGCACACAGAAGTACTGACACTGCCTAAGTGTTCAGATGCAGCTAAGGCCATTCTTGGTATTTCCAACCTCTTTGTAGTTAAGATTTCAGTTAGAAAATTGGCCATGTGGGGACCTCAGAGAATGCAGGAAAGCCAGCTGGATTTCCTGAGGGGAGGTTCATCCCACACCTCAGATCCAGCTCTTGCCTGCCTGGCTGCCTGGAATGGCAACATGTGCTCCTCTGGCTGCAGGTAGTGTGAGGCAGCAAGGAATCAAGCTTTATTTATTAAATCTCTAAAGCAAATGAAGAGTCAGTTTGAGCAAATAATTGTTAAATGTTTGATGTACACATATTCTCTTTGTGTCTGCTTTTTTGCTTGTTTTTAACTGTGTTCTTTTCCCCATTCACTTGCTACTGTCTATTGTTTGAGGTAGGAGAAAAGGCATCTAAAATATGTAATCCTCACCAGTCTTTTCAAGGGATTGTGGTCAATAGTGTGTGAGAAATGCATTCTGTGTAGAAATGGAACAAGAGAGCAGCTGATAGCATTGCATATCATTTTAAACTAAGCTGCAATGCCTATCCATTGAGAAAGGCCCCAGCTGGAGCTCAGCAGCACAGCTGAACTTTTTAAAGAGAAAGAGAAAATCAGGACTGTGGGGTTTTGCATGCTTCTCAAGGCTTTGTGACCAAATGTTCTGCTTTGCTTCCAGTAATTTTCTCTGATCCTTACAGAGGGAGCGTGAGCAATAGTAAATAACTTGTGTTTCCTTGCAGTGGGTTGTTCAAGGAGTTGGAAAGCAGCATGAGAAGGTAGTTTGAGTCCCATCTGAGATCTAGCAATCCATGTTGAATCGTGGTGCATTTAAATGGAAAATCACCATCATGTCAAATCCCAGTGTGTATTTCTAAACCTCCTGTGGGAACTGGATGTGCTTCTTTCCCACAGTGCCCAGACCCTCCCTCTGCAGCAGGCTGACAGCAAGTGAGCAAAGCTGATGCTCAGCTCATAAAGCACTTGTCTTCTCCCACCCAAAACATCTAATTACACAGCTGCTCATCATTCCTTCTCCACAGCCACAGCACAGGACACCCTGTCATCCTTGAGCTTCTCAGCATTCTGCTTTTCAGCCATTAAAATCGCCAATAGTTTGGGTTCAAAGATGCCCTGCTTGGCTTTGTAGAAGGTAATGATGGCATTTCTGCATCTAAACAGCAAAAATTAAACTTAGCAGGAGCAATAAACACTGTGGTAATTAGGCAGGTTTCTGGACATGCTGATCCTGCAGAGCATCAAAGTACTCCTGCAAAAGTGGTCGTGGTTATTAAACTTAGCCACATGCTGGAACATTTCTCAGTATGACTACAGAGGAATTTTCTGCTTGAAGGATGGAGCTGGCCACCAGGCTCCAAGGAGACCTTGCTGCCAATATATTCCCTTCTTGCTACCCCCAGGCATCAGGAGCTTCAGCTCTGTCTCAGGGTTAAGACTAAGAGCTGCTTTTTGCATCTACTGACCAGCTCTCAAATTCTTCCAATCTTCTGTGTGAAAAAAGCCTTCCAGCTGTAATAAAATGTCTGCTGTATGGGGCATGGCTTCCTCTGCCTGCCTGAGCATGGTGGCTGGTGGAAAGAAAAAAATAATTACCTGTGTGACTTTGTCCCCAACTGAAACCCAGCTCTGGCAAACAGATGCCTGGTATGCTAATTCACTGTATCACATTGAGCCTTGAGTTGGAGTTCTCTCTGAAAGGTTTTATAATTCATATAACCTGAAATAATTTACACCTAATTAGATTTTGTCAACTGAATAATTCTGTCTCATGCTGCTTCTGCAGAATAATTTAAGCAACTTCATTTTACCCTCAAAATAGTTGTAAATGTCACATTAATTTTATTGACACTAGCAACTTATTGGAAAGTCAACCAAACATAATATGGGCTTTTCCCACTGAGCAGAGCCCAGGGATGGACATCTGCTCTCTGATACCCTGCATAGGCTGGGAGACCAGAGTTTGTGATAAGGGGCAAAACCTGTCATGTCAGAGGCCTGGAGATAGTTCACATCCCTGGGATAATCCAGGTGCTGCAGGTTCATATCCCTGGGACAATCCAGGTGCTGCAGTTCCTTTTGACTGCTGAAGAGTTGATGTGCCTGGCAGAGCCTTTGGTGCCTTTCTCACCACCCAGAGTGATCAGAGCCTGTTGTGCAGCCTGGGAGAACCCTGGTTTACCTGTAGGTCTGCATCAATGACCTTGGGCAGCCTGGCACTGGGGAAGGGATCAAAACCCCAGTGGAGGTGAAGATGCACAAGGTTGGTTCAGACCTGGTTTGAGCCAGGTTTTATTTTCCTTCATTCAAGGCAAACAGGGAAAGCACCTACATTTCAGTGTGTATATAAAAAAAAAATTGCAAACAGATTTCAAGATAGATAGGCACTACTCAGGCAAAGTTCTGCCCTCTCTACCAGGAGAGTTCTGGGTGCCCCTATTTATTTTCCAACACTTGGGTTCTGCTGCCTTTACACAGATGCTACAAATTCCTCTAACTGAAGCCTTAGCTGGAAAGCCATCAGGGCAGTTGCTGGTGCAGAACCAAACTTCTCTGTCTCCCTGGAAGAACTGCAAAATTCCATTTCTCCTGGGAAAAGGTTATTTTAGTCACAAAACCAACCCAGGGTAAAACCCCCATGCCTTTGATCACACAGTCTGATGTTTTACATCCATTGCCTGGAGGACATTTATGTCCATTAACTGGTGTTGGAAATAAAGCCTCTCTGATAAAATGTCTTCATTATTGATTTACAGCCTTGCAGGTAGTGAAGACTTACTGTGCCCAGATAGAAACTGTTCTAAGGCTTGATTTTTTTTTTACTTCCTCTTAAAGTAACATTTTATTTTCCTTTTGTGCTTCTTTCATCTCTCGGCTCCAGCCACAAGGCCCCTTAGAGGTGCCTGGGACATGACTGTTGATGTCTTCTGTAATTCACATTTTTAGAGCCTAATCTCACTGGCAGCAGTCCTGACCTGGACTGATTGGGATGCAGATATGATGCTCTGATGCCATCATATCAGCTGTTGGGGTAGTGGGCACAGACAGACCAAGCTCAGAGCCATCAGGTCCTGCAAAATTTCCAGAAGAGCTGAGGAGGACTTGACTTCAGGGAATTTACATTTAGAAATTGTGGTAGGTCAGCTAAGGACCCACCAAACCCCCCACATTTGGTGTGCTGAGCCACGGGAGTTATACTAACAGTGCTGTTAGAAACAACCAAAACAAATTAAACACACACAAAAAGGGTGGAATATGCAAACTGTGATACTGAGGGGTTTTTATAAAGTTGATCTGTGCTGTAATTCAGGTTTCTCATGTTGAGCACATTTTGGCTATAGAGCTAATTATCATATGGATTTTGAAATGACTCCCTCCTAGTTCATGTCTGGGTACCAGAGGAGTCCTTGCTCTGTTTTGGAGCAGATAAAATCCTCCTCCTGGAAGCATTTGTTTATCATATTACAGCTTCACATGAGCCCAGCTGAAGCCTGACCCGATGCTAAGTGTCTGTGGTGGATTTCATTACATCCATATACTGGAAGTCCTGCCAATATACTGGCAGCAAAATCCTAGTGGAAAATAAATGGCAATAAAAGAGAGAAATGATGGGCTCTGTGAGTGGTGAGGAGCAGAGCTTTATTGAGGCTGGACAGCCCTGGAGATGTCACTTGGCATCGAGACACGAGCTTAAGAGAGTGCGAGTGAAAGCTGATATTGGAATAACGACTCTGTGGCACAGGCAGGGGAATAATTTAATTAATTGCACCGAAATTTCTTTGATGAATAGTTATGTGGTGATAAGTATGAGGTCGAACAGTAGAACGAGTTTCAGCTTTTTAATGGGCCAGCACAGCTGCAGGTTTTGAAGTGTTCCCATTTTATTTTTGCCCTCCACGCTCCCCCCTGGCTCTCAGTGCATGCCCACATCCAGCCAGGCTCAGCCTCACCCTGCCCCGGGCACAGAGGGGAGCTGGCCAAAGCCACTTGGCTCAGGTAGCCCCTTTGAAATCAATGCCAGATCGAAAGGAAATTGTAGGATGGTTTCTTTATGAATCCTGCATTTTTCTCCGATGATGCTTTTAACAGGGCCTCCGCTGCAACAGTTGTATGAAGATTTTTAATAAAAGTTTTCTGGTCTCCAGAGGAGGAGGCATGTCTTTGTTGTTGGAGAGCTGGAGGAAAGGGAACAATGCAACACAGCTGGAATTTGAACATTAATCCTGTGATTCCTGGGCTGTTTTTTCAGACAGATCAATTTCTCCTGGCTGTAACCAATCTCCAGCCATTTCCTCACGGTCCAGGGCTCCATTTACCATCACTTGGATGCTGCAGCTTGACATAACCCCCTGACTTCAGAGCAGTCCAGCTGGCAATATCACCTGCCAGACCTGTGGCCCCTGTCAGCTGTGGTTTACCAGGAGTTCACTGAGAAATTAGGGATGAGAGCTGTGGGTGGTGCTGGCTGTCTGGCTGGGAGTTATATTTATTGGTCCTCTGTCCAACCAGCTCTGGGTGAGAGCTGCAGTGAGCTCTGGGGCAGTCACTGGGATGGTTTGCTCAGGTCAGGGCCTTGGACAGAAGCCACTCCATGGCAGGAGAGGGGCACTTGGGCTGGGCCATGAGGAAGGAGGTCTGTGCCTTGCTGGGATTGTGTCCCTGAAGATGAGCTCCTCCAGCAAAAACGAGACCCCTCTCCTCTTAACCCAGGCTTGGGGCCAGTCAGTAATCTGCCACAGCAGATATGAACTCTTCAAACACAATGAAAGAAAACATGTAAATAGCTGGTAAAATCTGTCAGCATCAAAATATTTGTTCCCAATGCAGTAGAGCTGCACAGACACCCTTGGTTTTGATATATGCTCTCTTATTGCCTTTTTAAAAATTTCCTAGGTAGAATAATAGTGTGTTACTCTCCAGCAACAGCTTCCCACTGAGGTTCACGTTGTGTCTTGCAAATACTCATTTATTGAGCCATGGAGGCTGAGACCCAATCCCATCCCAGTCACAGCCATTGCTTGGGCCATCCTCCCAGAATAACACCCTGGTCTCTCCTTGCAAAAATCAGAAATAGACAGTAATTTCTCTTGAACTCGTGCAGTTTGTATGTGGCCTCCATAAGGACTTTCCTCCCCGCCTCTCACATCTTTCCATGCTTGGTGGATATGGAATCCACTGCAAGGTTCACCATTATCTTCACTAGCAGACGTTGGTCCTGCTCTCCCTTCCCAGCCTGATTCATCTGTCTGCATTTCAGTATCTGATTTATTGAGGAGGGTCACTGGCAGGGTTGCACGAGAGCCCTGTGGCTTTGGCCTTGGCCAGGGGCTGGGAGCGGTGGGGGGAGCGCCGAGGCTTGGTCGGGTTTCTCTTTTCTCTCCTGGAACTCTGCCCATCTTATTATGAGTTCTTTAGAGAAATGAAATGCAGCAGTAGCTTGAAGAAATCATGGACACTTTCCAGCAGTAAAAGAGCTCTGGAGTCAGTATATAAGCTTTCTCCCCTGGCTGCAGTTAGGAAGGCAGTTGACAGTATAATGGGCTTTTGGAGGGGGTGCGATGGTTTGTGTGTTCTGTTTGATGTTGCAAATGCTGAGCCCTCGGGGAGATCAGGAAAAAGGATGTTCTGTTCTTTAGGAAAGGAAAAGATTAACCTGAAATGTGAACTGAAACTTAGGAACTCTGCAGGCCTTAGGTGCACCAGAGACAAGTTTGCTTACTTTAATGGAAATATCTTCTGTCTTGTAGCAGAGGCGGGCAAGTGTTTTTGCAAGGATTTGGTTGGAGAAGTAATGTGTGCGTGTTTACAGAGAAATAAAAGCCACAGCCAGGGCTCAAGTAGGTGAATCTTTAAAGCACAGCAATTCCCTCAAGATGAGTTTCTGACTGGATGCTCTTCAGAGTCAGAAAGACTTGTAACTGCTGTCAGAGAAAGTCTGGAAATCATATGTGGTCAGTGTTTTTCCAGGAAAAAAAAAAGGCTTCTGCTGTATTTCTTCTTTCTCACTTCTGCATCCATTTATAACCATGAGGAGATTTCAGAGATGGGGCAGAACATCTAATGTCACTTTTGAAAGAAGTGTAGGGGGGGGAAAAAATTAAGCCTTTCCTCTGAACCAGGCTATTTTTATCCATTTTTAGTAAATATTGCTGCTGACAATGTATGTGGCTTTCATCAACAGAAATTGTATTTTCACATCTTACCTTTACCTGCAGATTCAAATATGCCTTACATTCAATAAGCTCATGCTAGTCTGACCAGGTTCCATCCTGGTTACAACCACACTCTCTTGCTGACATCTTTCTAATACTGCACCTTGGGTAAATATAATTTGTAATGTGGATGATGGGTTTGTCTAATTTGAGTCACTCTCAGTCTTTTACATGGCTCACAGAACTTATTTTTCCTCTTTTTTCTCTGCATACCACAAGCTTTAAGGTTTCTCCTCTTTGGGAGTAGTCAACAGGATTTTGGGCTGGAGGTCTCTTATAATGGAGGATCCTTTGGACAGTGTTTCTTTATCATCTCTGTATGACTCTCCTTGTTACCTTAAGATTCTTTTATGAGTGATGAGTGGTTAATGCTTGATGCAGGGAGATGCATCTTTGGTGAGCACAGATGGGTGTGGCCTTGGATTTGCTCTGCTGGGCAATTCATAGAGTTAAGTTCTGCTTCTTAAATGAGATAGACTTTCAGTCACCCAGAAGGACTCCAGGGAATTGGAAAAATGTGATCTCTGGCATTCCCTGCAGTTGTTTTCATTCCATCTCGAGGATTTCTGAGCTTGCAGGAGCAGGAGCAGAACCCTGAATTTGCATCCTGAAACACAAGATAATTGTCATTTGGTGAGGGGTTCACGGCTTGTTTTTCTTATGTTGTTTCCACTGTACTTATTGCCACAGGAGTTGAAGAAGTTCTCCTTTAGTGTACAATGATGCCTGAACAACAGGTTCATCCTCTCCAGCAGCCTGTTTTTCCTGGCCTGTGGTAACCATAACACCCAAGAATGAAAGTACATGAGCACGGTTGTAATTACACAATGGATCTTAATCTGGACTGGTACTGTGAGATATGAATCTATGGCACTTTCAGACTGAAAAAAATCAATAAATAAAACTTCAAGCACTTTCAGTGCTTCAGATAATGGGCATATTCCAGGATTTAGCACCAGCTCTGGCTTCTCTCTCAAAAATAGTATCCTGAGCTTTTACAGCTTGCCTATCCTGCTGGAATTTCCCATTTAGCAGGAAAGCTCTGCTGAGTAAAGGATCATATTCTGATCTTGCAGTGTTTTTCTCCTTCAGTGTAAATGGAGTTTCCAGTTCCACAGACTTGTATTTCACAGGAAGGTAAAGGGGAGTTTTAAAGCAAAATTCAATGTCCCCTGTTTAGTTGAACTAGTTTTAGGTTTTTACAGAAAATACTGATTATTTTTTACCTATGCTATGTTATTAACACAATCCCATGTCTGGTACCTTTGTATCAACCTCAGCTTCAGAGCAAGTCAGGGTTTTAATCCAGTCACAATATTCTTGTCTGTGGAAGACAGAAACTGCAGCAGCTTTATTCTTCTCTTCCCTTCTACCCAAATGTTACACCAGGAAACATGACCAGAAATTTTCCCCTATAATTTTGTCACATAATTCCTATGTCAGGAATCAGGGCAAAGAGTTCATCTCACTGGAAGAGTGAGAGTTTGTCTCTTTTGGAGTCTGGCCTCCCTACACTCTGTGTAGTCAGTGAGATAAAAACCAAAAACTCTTATGGCCACTCAAGTTCAGAGCCTGGGTCAGGCTTTTCTCCCAAGGAACAAGGGACAGGACAAAAGAAAATGGCCTCAGGTTGCACCAGGGGAGGTTCAGGTTGGATACTGGGGAAATGTTTTCACAGGAAGCCCTAGCCCTGGCTGTCCAGGACAGCAGTGGGATCTTGGGGGTTTGACAGATGTAGGGATGTGACACCTGGGGACAGGGCTGGTGGTGGCCTGGCAGTGCTGGGGCTGTAATTTAAACCTGCTACTGTGTCCTTGCCCTGGGTGCCAGCTGTGATTTCAGTGTGACTGCTCCAGCACCTCGTGGTGGGGACAGCTCAAGGCTGAGGGCTCTGTCCCAGTGTCACCAGTGGTGTTCCAGAGGGCACACACTGAGCTCCCACTGGAGGCAGCATTTTCTCTACGGGAAGAGATTTTTTTTTCCACTGTTGCCTCCTCCCAAGCCTGAGTCCCAGAGCCAGGCGTGCCTAAGGTGCTTGGTATCCTGAGAACTTTTTCAAGAACTGTTAGAAATCAGAGTGTAGGGAGTTCCATGCACTTCAAAGTATTCATTAATGAAAGTTTGGCTAAAGCAACATCTTAAAATAGAATGTGCAATCAGTGTGCTGTTTCCAAAAAGATTATTTTTTTTCCCTTAAATCTCTTAAAATTTATTAGGTGGGCGTGAGCAAAAGGGTTGTCTCCTTAAAAAACTGACTTTGTAATGATTAGCAGGGGCCCTGTATAATTTAAGATATTCTTTACAGTTTATAAATACGGGCTCATAAAAAGTGTAGATATAAAGAAGCTGTGACTTTAAGTCATTAGAAGCCCAATGGTTTGATAAAATAACAGGAAACAGACAATTTATTATGAGCAATCTCAGTAGCTCTGGATTATCTATAAAACTTTTATGGCCCTCCCCAAGTGGCAAGAGGCCATAAAACTTGCCTGAATGAGGGACTTGTTAATTTACTTGTTAAAGCAAATTAAAAATTTATAAGCGCTTTTAGGTAAATGAGATCTTCTCTCATTGCTGCCCTTGCGGGCTCAGGAGTCCTGGGAGGAAAGAAGTGGTTGCTCTCAAACATCACAGCAGAACAATAAAAGCCATTAAATTGGCTCCGTTTATTACTGCAGAGCCAGGCAGCTGTTGCCATGGTTTGCTGGGGGATGCCAGAGGTTGACAGCATGGCATTTCTGTGGCCTTAAAAAGGAGGCAATAGCACTGCCTTCCACCCACCCAGCAGCTCCTCCAGCCTCCCTCCTTCTTCTCCTTTTTCAGGTAGTTTTCATGTACAGCTCTTAAGGCCAGCCCTCAGCCTGTCACAGAAACATCAACATCTCCTTCTGTCATTCCTTGAATGTGAGGCCACAGTCTGAGCTGTGCCAAGGGAAATATAGGTTGGATATTAGGAAAAAGTTTTTCACAGAAAGAGTGAAAAAGTTCTGGAATGATCTGTAGAGGAGTCACCATCCCTGGGTGTGTTTAAAAAAAGACTGGATGTTGTATTTTTGGGGTCCCCCATGGCAGGAAGGAATGATGAATCTGACTCCATGTTCTTAGAAAGCTAGTTTATGATATGATATGATATGATATGATATGATATGATAGAATGCTATACTAAAACTATACTAAAGAATAGAGAAAGGACAGACAGAAGGCTAAAAGATAATAATGAAAGCCCGTGACTCTCGTTAGAGTCCTGACACAACCTGACAGGGATTGGTCATTAAGTTAAAACAATTCACCTGTTGGATAAACAATCTTCAACCACATTCCAAAGCAGCAAACACAGGAGAAGCAAATGAGATAATTATTGTTTTCCTTTTTCTCTGAGGCTTCTCAGCTTCCCAGGAGAAGAATCCTGGGCAAGGAGGATTTTTCAGAAAATATGATGGTGACAAGATGAGGCACTTGGTGCCAGGGTTTAGTTGAGGTGTCAGGGAACAGGTTGGACTCGATGATCTTGAAGGTCTCTTCCAACCCAGTGATCCTGTGATTTTGTGATTCTGTTGTAAAATAAATTTATGAACGCCAGGAAAACCTTCACAGTTTCAGATTGTTAAACCAGGATGCTTAACAGCAAATTAAGTTTTAATTTAATTCAGTGCTCCTGCTGTAACTAAAGACAGTAGTGAGGAAGAAGGGCCTGGCAAGGAAAATGGGGTTGTTGGGCATCTTTGAGCAATCTTTGAAAGCTGTTGAAATGGATTGGAAAAGTGTTTCTCCAGATCACTTCAACAGCTTCTTACAGCAGATGAGTTCCAGCTGTGGAAGTGTCATGAGTAGATACACTTGGTCCCTGCAGCTCCAACTCAGGGGAAAAAAAAACTACTGAGAAGGAAAATTTCTATTGAAAACTCTTAGTATTTAGAAAAAGAACTGTTTCAGATAAGGTTTTGAATGAGGAGAGATCTAAATCAAGGTGCAGTGAGCTAAACAAAGCCTCTCCTGAGCAGCTCTTCTATAAATTGTATCTATACTTGTAACTACTTCTGTTCAGGAAATATCTTTTGCAGATCTGGTATTATTTAGAAAAGAAGTTAACAGCACTTCCAGGAGGGAAATAGCAGCATAAATTCAAAAGGTTTGTGTTGAGCACACTTCAGGTGATCACTTCAGATATTTCCAGGTGTCTCAAGACTGGCACCCAGAAGTGAACCTGCCTGACCAGTCTGTTGGCTGAATTCAGGCCACAGCTTTCAGTACCCCTTTCATCCTTACATATTTCATTTAATACTCATACTGCATCAGTATGATTTCTGTGGTTGTGTATTTCCAAGTGGATATTGCAGGAGTTTCCCTTCAGAATAGGCAATAATTGATGTGAGAAATACGTGGAGAACATGGAGAAAGTCTGAAAGTTTGGTCTGCAAGAGAAGCTTGAAAAGATTGGGGCAATTTAGTTTAAAAGAAGGAGTGGAGTGCAGACAGTGATAACAGTGCTCAAGCACAGGAAGGTGCTGCAGGGAGCAGAGCAGAGATGTGTTGTGCATGTCCATGGCAGGTGGGACAAGGGACACTGCAGGAGGGGATGCAGTAGGGCTGTGGAGGTAACTCCTGCAGGGGAGGGCAGTGCAGCCCTGCACCAATGCAGCTGCAGGGCTGCAGAGCTCACTGTGTGTCTGCAGCAGGTTTGGGCTGGCTTGGCTCAGGGTCTGCCTGTCAGGAGGGAGGCAGGGAGCCCTCCTTCTGGGCTGGGGGACCACCTGGGTCTGCACCTTCCTCTGCTCTGGGATTTTATAGTGCTGAGACTCCTCAGACTGCAGTGGGTAAGCTGAGGACTCAAATACTTCAGGCAGTGCTGCCCCAAAATCTTTATTTCCCATGTGGTTCTGCAGGGAGAGACAGATGTTTAGCAGGACGCTTTTCCTTCATGCTGCTAGACCAAACAAAAGCTTCCAATCTCCAGGAATTCAAGTGCAGCAATTGTAATATTCTGGCACTTCCATCGCTCAATACTTGTATTATAAATATTTCATGGAAAAACTGAATCATAAAAGTATTATTTTTGTAGTGTGCCAAGAGTAGATCCAGGCACTTGGAGCATAAAAAGTATGAAAGTCACATTTTAATATTGTGCTCTCCTCACTAAATACAGTGCTAGCCTGAAACTGTCTGACATATAAAAATAAGGCAAAGCCTCCAAGGTATATTAATGGTGGTTATAGAGCTAATGGTTACATGGCAAACTCCCAGTACAGTCATTTCAGTGTGCACATTGCTCTGAACCAGATATGACTGGCTGGAAAGGTCTCTTGAAATCCCATCTGGCATCTCCTGGGACCCCACTTCAGCCATATTTCACTGCCCCAAAAGTGGATGTAAAATGAGCCAAGAGCTCACTGTCTTTCAGTGAGGTTACACCCCTGCCTCAGCTCAGCACATCGGAAACTCCCAGCCCTAATCCCCAAAATTCATAGTGATGACAGTGCTTGAAGTCAGATAAATAATCTTTCATGTCCTTCTTACCTAACTACTGTTCTGGTTCCAGACTTTGGAAACCCAAAGAAATGGTTTTTGGAAATTCCAGATAGGTTTGTGGGTGTTCTCAGCCTCTCTGGATCTGGCTTAAACCTGCAATAGCCTATTTAAAAAAAAGGAAAAAAGCAAGTACTGAGGCAGAGCCAGCTTTGTTCAGGCCGAGCCTCTGAGAAGGGTACAGGCCCTCAGTGTGATGGGGATGGGATGTGTTTTTGCTGTAGGTGGTCAGTTACAGAAATTTCTGTGGAAATATGAATTATTGCTGGAAGTACTTTGAGCCCAGGAGGTTATTTCTGGTGTAAATTCAAGGGAGGGAGATGGAACTGATGCCCCCTTGGTGGGGCATCAGTCTGCAGGTAGAAGCCCCAGGTTCTCCTGACTTGAAGCAGTAACCAGAGTGTCTCCTGTTCTACACTGCAGTACAAACACTTCTTGGTGCACCATGAATTCCCCGCTGAACAGCACAAAGTGAATCCAGGAGGCAGAGTCCTGCAGCTGGCTCCTTCCCCAAATCTATGTTTTCTCAAGGCTTTTTTCAATGTTTATTAGTTTAGCCTTCCAATTCCATGTTTACATAAATTACATGATTAAAAGCAAAACAGGAACCTGGCTAGAATGTGGTTTCTGTTAAAATCATTCCCAGTTCCTTGCTAACTTAACCCTTTTGAAAACCAGAGACACTTAGGGAGGTGCCTACATGTTTAATGCACAGAGTGCCTGTGTTCCAGTCCCACAGGGAGGTGTTTGGAGTTATTCCCCAAGATATTTATTTATTGGCTCCATTCCTACAGTAGCCAGGCGTTGACAACAAATACTGAATAACATCAGCCTTTTGCTGCACCCTGGGAGCCAAGAGAAGGACTTGCCTCGGCTTAATTTAAATCATAACCTGCTAAATTGGAGAAAACCTGCAGAAAAATTCATCAGCAGTTCTAAGCTGCATATCTGAAGAGGGAACACAGGAATTAGCTTGTATGGGGCATAGAGATTTTTTTAATATCAACTAGTGTTTGCATGGGTAGAGCTTTGATGAATACTACCCCATGTTCTTATCACAGATGAAAAAAGGAAATATAAATTAGAGGCTCATAAATATAGAATTCCCCTGTCCTTTGAAGAACTTTATTCCATACGGTTTGCATGAGAATGATTTCATTGATTATTAAAAAATGAGTTTGTTTTTGGCTGGGTTGTAAGCAATGTGTAAGGCACAACATTTTAAGTAGGTGTCCTTTATCTAAAGAAGCTAAAAATGGACATGAGATCTGTGAGGAGTTAATTCCTATGTTCTAAATGAAAATGGAATTAGAAAGTGAATTCCCTCTAACATCTCCACTCAGTGTGCAGATCAAAGCCATCATAGGAGTAAATTTATGTCTGATAGTGTGGACGGTTTCAATGCACACTGGCGAAATATCATGCTGATTGCTGATTGAAAACAGTTGTTAATTCTCTACTTCACTAAATTCAGAGTGGAAAAACTTTCCTTAATAAAGAACAGATTGAAGAGAACCAAGACCTTACTGTGTGGAAATTAATGGCAGATGCATATACTGGTAGTTAAAATGTTTCATTAGATGTTAATGTCTTGCTGTGTTTTTAATTGTTCAGAAATTAGCCTCTAGAATATTAAAACCATCTGTTTGTTATCATGATGAAACAGAATACTTAAATAGTTATTAATTTTGTAGGCTTTTTTTTTCCTTGTCTGCAAAACTTTGATCTGTTGAGATTTCAATGGATGCTGGATGCAAAAGCGAAAAACAATTTTAAAACACCTTGGTGCCCCAAATCTCAGCATTTGCTGCCTGCCACCCATATTTTGCATGCCTGCTTTATTTCACAAATTATTATACACCAAGGAGAAGTTGACGTTTGTTAGTGCATGGAAGGAGCGTGCTGATGCTTGCTGAGCCTGTATAATGGTTGATTTAAACTGTAATATGGCACTTTCTCACATGCTGATACTTAGTTTTTAAGTCTTGTGGGTCATTTTAAAGCCCAAATATTTCAAAGCATGGAAGGGATTCCATGTTGATCCATCAGCACATGGCTTTGTCTTCCTCCATTTCCAATTATTTACAGCTTTTTTATTTTTTTTTAAATTATTTTTTAAAACTGAGTTTGGGGGAAGTTGGGGTTTGACAGTTATTTGGGTTATCATTTCTGATGGGTTTTTTAATCATCTAAATGAACAATAATGGGCTCCTGCAGGCCCTGACTCAGGTGAATATTCCTCTTTATGAGAGCATACATTGAATCTATTTCTGGCATAACAGCAAAGATAAGCTTACATTTTTCCTCAGCTGAGGTGAATTTAACTAAGTGCTGAAGTGCTGTCTGCTGGGGAGGCTGTAACATGTATGTACACACAGCTCTCCAGTGTGAAGAGCACGATTTATAATACATTTTGTAATGCTTGTTATACGTGACTTAAGTGTGAAAATTTATTCAGCAAGTCTAAACATTACTTAGAGAGCCATTAACATATCTTTCCAAGTGATTTTTGACCTTTTTCTGAATAAGCACTTTACAAATTATTAAATGCCAGGATGAGGATTAATTCAAGTAACTGTAATTTGATAGTAGTCCTCTATTATAGATTTTTTGCACTTATCTTGAAACAATAATAGAGCTCCACTTATCTAATATATGACTATATTTTCAAGATGGGTAAGTTTAATATAATTTTAAAGCATAGAAAAGAGAAGTCAAATTAGGGGGGTTTATCAGTATAAGGCACAGGAACAGTCCATCAAGTATTTATGGTGACCACCCAGTTCCCTAAATGGCTTCTGCATCCCTTGAAGTCGGTGGCAATCCTGCAGTTGTCCCCTGGGATTCTGATGGCCATTGGGTCTTACCCTGATGCCACCTCTCTGCTGAGGCTGCCAGCACAGGGATGGGCAGCACTGGCTGGCAGAATGATTTTCTGGAAATGAAGATGGTTTTGGACTTGGACTGAGGCAACCAACTCATCAGATCAATCAAGCATTAAATCACCTTTGGGCACTGTTGGCTGGGGACAGACTACAAGATTGATCAGGAGATTTTTATTTTCTTTTTTGACATTTGCAAACAGCAGGACTCATTATCTCAACGGGCAAAAGTAGTCCAAGGTGAAAGCACGGTGCTGCAGTGCGTTTTACACTATTGCTTAGATGAGGGAAGGAGAGAGGTATGCAAAAAGGAAAATCCAAAACTCTGGGGTAGCTGAGTCTGTTCAGAGCCCCCCTCACAGTGCTGGGATGGCTCTGTGTGTTCAGAGCTCCTCTCACAGTGCTGGGATGGCTCTGTGTGTTCAGGGCTCCCCTCACAGTGCTGGGATGGCTCTGTGTGTTCAGGGCTCCCCCTCAGTGCTGGGATGGCTCTGTGTGTTCAGGGCTGGGATGGCTCTGTGTGTTCAGGGCTCTCCCCAAAGTGCTGGGATGGCTCTGTGTGTTCAGGGCTCCCCTCACACTGCTGGGATGGCTCTGTGTGTTCAGGGCTCCCCTCACAGTGCTGGGATGGCTCTGTGTGTTCAGGGCTCCCCCCAAAGTGCTGGGATGGCTCTGTGTGTTCAGGGCTCCCCTCAGTGCTGGGATGGCTCTGTGTGTTCAGGGCTCCCCCCAAAGTGCTGGGATGGCTCTGTGTGTTCAGAGCCCCCCTCACACTGCTGGGATGGCTCTGTGTGTTCAGGGTTCCCCTCACAGTGCTGGGATGGCTCTGTGTGTTCAGGGCTCTCCCCAAAGTGCTGGGATGGCTCTGTGTGTTCAGAGCCCCCCTCACACTGCTGGGATGGCTCTGTGTGTTCAGGGCTCCCCTCACAGTGCTGGGATGGCTCTGTGTGTTCAGGGCTCTCCCCTCACACTGCTGGGATGGCTCTGTGTGTTCAGAGCCCCCCTCACAGGGCTGGGATGGCTCTGTGTGTTCAGAGCCCCCCTCACAATGCTGGGATGGCTCTGTGTGTTCAGGGCTGGGATGGCTCTGTGTGTTCAGAGCCCCCCTCACAGGGCTGGGATGGCTCTGTGTGTTCAGGGCTCTCCCCAAAGTGCTGGGATGGCTCTGTGTGTTCAGGGCTCCCCTCACAGTGCTGGGATGGCTCTGTGTGTTCAGGGCTCCCCTCACAGTGCTGGGATGGCTCTGTGTGTTCAGGGCTCCCCTCACAGTGCTGGGATGGCTCTGTGTGTTCAGGGCTCCCCTCACAGTGCTGGGATGGCTCTGTGTGTTCAGGGCTGGGATGGCTCTGTGTGTTCAGGGCTCTCCCCAAAGTGCTGGGATGGCTCTGTGTGTTCAGGGCTCCTCTCACAGTGCTGGGATGGCTCTGTGTGTTCAGAGCTCCTCTCACAGTGCTGGGATGGCTCTGTGTGTTCAGGGCTCTCCCCTCACAGTGCTGGGATGGCTCTGTGTGTTCAGGGCTCCCCTCACACTGCTGGGATGGCTCTGTGTGTTCAGACCCCCCTCACAGTGCTGGGATGGCTCTGTGTGTTCAGAGCTCCCCTCACAATGCTGGGATGGCTCTGTGTGTTCAGGGCTCCCCCCAAAGTGCTGGGATGGCTCTGTGTGTTCAGGGCTCCCCTCACAGTGCTGGGATGGCTCTGTGTGTTCAGGGCTCCCCTCACACTGCTGGGATGGCTCTGTGTGTTCAGGGCTCCCCTCACAGTGCTGGGATGGCTCTGTGTGTTCAGGGCTCCCCCCAAAGTGCTGGGATGGCTCTGTGTGTTCAGGGCTCCCCTCAGTGCTGGGATGGCTCTGTGTGTTCAGGGCTCTCCCCAAAGTGCTGGGATGGCTCTGTGTGTTCAGAGCCCCCCTCACACTGCTGGGATGGCTCTGTGTGTTCAGGGCTCCCCTCACAGTGCTGGGATGGCTCTGTGTGTTCAGGGCTCTCCCCTCACACTGCTGGGATGGCTCTGTGTGTTCAGAGCCCCCCTCACACTGCTGGGATGGCTCTGTGTGTTCAGGGCTCTCCCCTCACAGTGCTGGGATGGCTCTGTGTGTTCAGGGCTGGGATGGCTCTGTGTGTTCAGAGCCCCCCTCACACTGCTGGGATGGCTCTGTGTGTTCAGGGCTCTCCCCAAAGTGCTGGGATGGCTCTGTGTGTTCAGGGCTCCCCTCACAGTGCTGGGATGGCTCTGTGTGTTCAGGGCTCCCCTCACAGTGCTGGGATGGCTCTGTGTGTTCAGGGCTCCCCTCACAGTGCTGGGATGGCTCTGTGTGTTCAGGTCTCCTCTCACAATCCTGGGATGGCTCTGTGTGTTCAGGGCTCCCCTCACAATTCTGGGATGCTGGCTCTGCCCAGAGCTTCCCTCTGACAGAGGGAGGTGCCCCACGAGTGTTCCCCAGTTACACCTTCCCATCTATCAAAACTAATCCAGATTCAAACAACTTCAACAACAGTTCCTCCTTTGCTTTTCTCCTGAATTATTTGTGATGACTAAACTCATCTCCACATCAATGACAGCTGCTAATGAATTCAGATGCTTCATTCCCTTCCCTTCTCTGCTGCTTCCAATAGATTTTCTTTGCCAGATACTTTAGCTTCCCTTTCCTGCTAACAAATTGGTACTGAGGTATATTGTTGTGACTTCTGTTTCTCTCATTCAAGCAGGAGGAAAATACAATATGTATAGATGTGAGTTATATGTCAAAATGCTTTTACTCCCTCTCCCCCCTCCTTCCTTCACATTATTAAATTATAGAGAAATGCTATCATAATAGCCTCTTGGCCAAGTCACTGAGAGCAGAGTTATGGCTCCCTTGATAAATTGCAAAACATTATTAAGTTTTGCTCTTTGGGCTGAGAGTATTGGCATAAAAGGACATCAACCCCAGTCAGATTGGTCTTGATTGCTGCTTAATTGCTGCTTGTTTGTGTTAGTGATCATGTGGTTTGATTGATCTTGCCCTGCTTTTGTCATTATTGTTACAACTTCCTAGTTTTCTCCTTGTACAGAGACCACAGGATGACTTTTAAGTCTTGAATAATTTATCTAGCTGGGCAGTTAAACGGCTTAAAATAGTATTAGAGTTTTAAGCCAATAGCTCAACCTTCAAATCATTATTTATGCAACCAAATTATTAAATATTTATTCTGGGCTTATATTGAACAATGAAATAACAGGGCTCCTATATGTTAGCAGTGGTAAGCATCTCGAGGTCCATCCATGAATACTGATACTTCCTCCTTCAAGACATTTATTTACTTCTGTAATGTTAGCTGGTGTCACATTAGTGGTCTGTGTTGAGGAAGGAAAGGATGGTGGTCACCGTGCCTTAATTCAAGGCAGTGAGTACAGTCCCTGCTCTTTCTCAGGCTGCTTCCCCTCTTTAGGTATTCCAAAAGGTCTCATCCCTTCTTGCATCTCCTTTGCACATGAGGAACAACTATCCTGTGGGCTTGAGACAAGTGGAACTCTACAGGAGCTACCCTGGGGTTGTGTTTCCCCTCATGAAAGCAGATGGAGTCTCTTAGCTGGATTTGTGGACAGTTCTAGAGCTGCAGAGCTGTTGGGGTTTTTCATCCTGGCCTATTTTCTGTTTGTTCCATCATGTGATTGATCTGATTTTCTTACTTAAGTGTTCTTTCCCTAAGTTACACATTTCAAAGGGAACCAGAGGCCTTCCTTAGAGAGTTGGGTATCAGACACTGGGCTCAGTGGGGTAATAGTTCTGTTCTCTCCCCTTTCTGAAGATTCAAGTTAAAAGTGCCATTTGCCTTCACTTTCCTACCTCACCTGGCCTTTCCTGTGTGTCAGAAACAGGAGCTCCTCACAGGTCCTGGGCCGAGGCTGGGACAGAGTCCCTGAGTCCCCTGTGCCTGTCACCACCAAAACCAGAGCTGACAGTGGGCTAGCAAGGATCTGGAAACTCATCATTGCCTCCTGCTCTGAAACAGGCACAGAATGCTGGGGAAAAACTGCCAGCTTGGTTCTCCATTCTCTACGTGAGCAAGCCTAAATGGGACCACAAAAACCAGTCCCTGGTGGAAAGTGTTGCAGCCAATGCATGTGCACTGCTCCTTGCTGGGTACTCTGGGGAAAGGGGGGACAGGCACGGCAGCAAGGGTTCAGGACTCTCCCCAGAACACCTAAAATCTGGTTTGGGAATGTGCAGAGCAGAAGCAAGAAGTGTAAGTGGTGTAAATGGCTGAATAACAGCCAGAAATTGTACATGTAAGGATGAGAATGTGGATGGATGGATGGATGGATGGATGGATGGATGGATGGATGGATGGATGGATGGATGGATGATGGATGGATGGATGGATGGATGGATAAGGGATGGATGGATGGATGGATGGATGGATGATGGATGGATGATGGATGATGGATGATGGATGGATAAGGGATGGATGGATGGATGGATGGATGGATGGATGGATGATGGATGATGGATGAGTGGGTGGATGGATGGATGGATGGATGGATGGATGGATAAGGGATGGATGGATGGATGGATGAGGGATGGATGGATGGATAGATGGATGGATGGATGAGGGATGGATGGATGGATAAGGGAGGGATGGATGGATGGATGGATGGATGGATGAGGGATGGATGGATGGATAGATGGATGGATGGATGAGGGATGGATGGATGGATAAGGGAGGGATGGATGGATGGATGGATGGATGGATGGATGGATGATGGATGATGGATGAGTGGGTGGATGGATGGATGGATGGATGGATGGATGGATAAGGGATGGATGGATGGATGGATGAGGGATGGATGGATGGATAGATGGATGGATGGATGAGGGATGGATGGATGGATGGATAAGGGAGGGATGGATGGATGGATGGATGGATGGATGGATGGATGGATGAGGGATGGATGGATGGATGGATGGATAAGGGAGGGATGGATGGATGGATGGATGGATGGATGGATGGATGGATGAGGGATGGATGGATGGATGGATGGATGGATAGATGGATGGATGGATGGATGGATGGATGGATGGATGGGGGATGAGAGATGGATGGATGGATGGATCAGAATGGGGATGGATGAATGGATAGATGGGTGGATCAGAATGTGGATGGATGTATATCCATGCAGACAAGGATGGCACTCCTGTGGCTCTGCACATCTGTGTTTCTCAGAGGTGGTTTTTAACCCAACAAAGACTAGTTTCCCTTACACAGGGCCGAGGGAAGGCCCTGGAAATCCAGGCTGGGGCACAAAGAAGCCCGGCAGCAGGGCTGGGTAAAGCCTGGGAGGGCAGGTGGGTCCCACCCTGGCTGCAGCCCCTCTGGCTGTCCTTGAGCAGCCAGAGCCTGGCTCCCCATCCCACTTTGCTCCCAGCCTGGGCTGTGCAGGCTGCCTGCACAGATTGATTGGTACAATGGAGAGCTTTGCAAGGTGTAATTTTAAAGGCCGTGTTTCTCACTGTGCAGCCATCAAAATGCAAAGGGTCAGGAGAAGCCTATATTTTTTTGCAATTCAGCTTTTGAAGTGTGCTGAAATACGCTTCATTTGCTGCAATTGCCAACAGCTTGCTGTTTCATACCACTCTTAACAGGAGCTGGGGAACAGAGCGAGTCTGTTACACTTTCTGTGGTGTATAATGTATGTATGATTCTGGGGTGTGATGAGTTTATGCCAAATTTATCTTTGATTTCTGTATAAACAGCACAGAAAAAATGATGGGCTGCATTCTCTGTGAAACTTAGATAAAACAGAGCTACAGACCTCCTTCAGAGTACCTTCTGTGTGCTGTGGATCTAAGGTTGCCCAAGCATATAATGAAGGAGAAGAGGATCTGGAAATAAATGCCTGTTTCCTTCTCCCCCACCCCCGCCTGGCAAGGATGCTGTTTATTCTTAGCCTCTGTTGCTTCAGCTCCTGCTCCTGCCAGCAGAGCCCCATCCCTTGGTGTGTCTGCAATAAAATGCTCAATAGCCAAATTCTCCCCAGGAGCACAGGGGGGGAGCTCTGCTCCTTTCCTGGATCTCCCCCTCTTAAGGTTGTAGGGGATGAGTCCCTCTGCTCCTGCAGCAGCAGACTCTGGATCAGCTCAGAGGCAGCAGGAAATGACCAGCAGTGCTGTAGAATAAGTGAGTTAAAGACACCCTTGTTCTCTATCATCGAGCTGATTAGAAAATTGGTTGTAGTTAATTGTTCAATTTAGATTTTTTTTTTTTTTTGTCAACAGGAAATTGAAAGAATGTACGTAGGTTTGTTCTTGTTTTTTCATAAAAAGAGTTTTGGAACAAAAAAGTTATTTTTTCTTCTAATTAAAGGTAGGAAGGAAACCAAAGATAAGATGTTGTCTTTGTTGGTTTACCTCACTTTTACCATAAAAGTAAGCAAAAAAATTAAGCTTCATTTCTGGTAGGGATGTCAGATCCCAGGATGATGGCATGGAGGCCTGGATCCTCAGAAGCTGGCAATTTCTTGGAGCATCTGCATTGGTTGTCATAAGATTGTAGATCAAGAGGTAAACAGAGAGCCTCTCCTAATGTTTTATTGTATCTCTCAGGTAACAAGATTTTTCTTCCCCAAGGTGAAAAATGTCTTTGTATTAATAATGTTCAGAGTCCACACATGGTGTGAATTCTTTTTCCATATTTACTGCCTAAACTTGTGTGCTGTAAATATTCTTCCTCCTCATTATCTCACCTCTGATTTGCTTTCCTTGTGCTGCTCCCCTCTTTAGGCAGATATGGTGTGCATGGCCTTGTTAGAAATGCAGTGGAGAGGTCTTGCTCCAGACCCAAACCCCCTCTAATGCTGTGGGTGACATGGGAGTGCTGTACAAGGAGTATTTGTCCAACTTCTGTCAGTAGCAGGAGAGATATAAATAGCAATTTTGAAATGACAGCTGTTAATCATGATTGAAATCAGAACTAGCAACCCTCGATTTATCCTGTTGTTTTTTTTGGTTATTTCTTACATGCAGTTCTCCTTTTATTTGTTTTCACACAGCCAGATTTGTTCTTGATCATTGATAAAATATGTTTTCTTTGCAATCTGACATGGAGTTCTGCATGAGATGTGCTGCTGCTCTTTGCTGGCTGGTGGAAGGCACGTGTCCTGGTTTAGGGCAAATTTGGGGGAAAACCTCCACAGGGGCCCCTCCAGAGAGCAAACCCACATGGCCCCTTACCCCAACTGGTTTGGGGAGGATTCCTCAGAGAGAAGTGGAAAGAACCTGTTTATTTAACAGGCACAGCACCCCCAGCACACAAAATGAACAATACTGGGTGACACCACTCTGTCACTGCTCTGACAAAGATGACAAATGCAGAAAGTCTCTCCTGGGGTGCTCGCTCTGTTATCAGTCCCTCTGGTGCTGGGGCAGCTGCTGCAGCCACAAGGTGCCAGCTCTGGGTGTTTGCCAGGGCCCAGTCCGGAGCAGGCTCGAGTGGGTCCAGAAAGGGAAAGGAAAAACAGTCCAGGGAAAGATTCAGACTGCTGAGCTAAACTAACTAATGAGCAGGAGCAAAAGCAGGAGCAAGAGCAAGAGCAAAGCCAAAAGCCAAAGCTGCACTGTGTACTGCCCTGTCTGTGTGTCCTGCCAGCCGTGGGGGAGCGGCTGATAACAAAACAAAACAAAACAAAACAAAACTTTCACTCTTCAGAGCCAGTCTTGAAGGCACAGAACATAATATCCAGCATAAACAGAACACAGGAATGGGGATAGCATCATAACCTCACCCAAGGGCAGCATGTCAGGGCTGTGTTTGCTGGGCAGGGCAGGGCTGCCCTGGGCTGTCTGTGCAGCCTGGCCTCTCTGGATGGCAGAGCCCTGCAGGATGGCCCAGCTGGCCAGGGCTGTGCTGGATAACTGGGATCCCACTGCCTTCAGCCAGGCTTCATCCCTCCAGGCTGTGCTCCCTGGCCTTAGGAGCAGCTTGCACTCATCAGCAGCCCCTGATCTGGATGTGCTTCTGCCTGGATCCGTGTGTGCCTCTCTGGGGAAAAGGCTGTGCCTGCCAGAAGTGACAAAATTCCCATTCTTGAGTCCTGTTCCATCTGGGAAAAGACCAGAGAGCAATTGGAGGCAGTGGAAATGTGTGTGTGCTGTGCCCTGCTCAGGAGAAACTCCTGCCATGAGCCATGAGTGGGGCTGGGCTGTGCCTGGCCAGCATTTTGGGGGTGGGAAGCATTCCTAATGGCACCTGGAGGAGTCAGTTCAGCTGAGCTGGGGAATTCACTCACCCAGGTGGGATCAGGGACTGCCTCACCCTGGCAATAGCTGTTAAATAAAGGATGACAGGCAGAAGTGAAAGTGGAATTCTCCTCCCCACAGCAGGGCTCTGCCATCTCTCAGGGAGCAGGTGTCCCCTTCCTTTAGGACTCTGCTAAAGGCTCAGCTTGCTGGCTGTGCTCTCACAGGGAGAGGTGTTAGTATTCATAACTTTAAAGTATAATGTAGTGAAATAATCCTTTAATTCCATATGGCATAGAAGCTCAGGCACCTCGAAACTATGCCATAGATTTACTGCTGCCAAATGGTGTGGGGTTTTAAAATTAAAATATATTTGAAAATAAAAAAGCTCAGGAGAGGCACATTAGGGTGTTTTTGACATGATATATAAGCTCTGTGAAAAAGGCTTTTGCCAAATTCTCGGTGGGTTTATTTATTTTGATTCTTGTTTATGTGCTACAATGGAATTATCTAAAGTGGCTTTGTGATCCAGCACAGCCAGCTGTGACCCCCAGAGGATGATACTCCCTGGAGTCTGGGGCTCAGCTGCCCTTCCATCCTCCCTTACACCTCTTAACATGATCAACTCTGTCCTTCCTCCTTTTCCTGGCTGAGAGAAAAGGCCACAGAGAGCTCTGCTGCCATGGATTACCCTCAGGAGTGGTTAATGGCTTTGTCCCCCTCCTCTCATGTCACAGAAGTGTCTGGCTGGCACAGCAGCTCTGGCACTGCTGCTCTAGGTCTGTCCTGCTCCTAAACCTGAGAGTTTGGCTCTGCTCTACCCTGTAACACTGAGTGGCAGAAGGAGCACAGCAGAGCTGCTTTCCCTGGACACAGATGAATATTCAGTTTGCACTTTCACTGTCACAAAGTAGGGCTGAGTGTTTCCCTGCTGCAAAAATAGTTCTGTTAGATTGCAAGTCACCTGAAAATCTCTCTGTGGGCTGACAGAAGAGTTCCTGTTAGCACTTGCTGTGACAGCAGTTTCATGTTTATGTTTCTGCATCTATTTTTGGTTATTTGTCATTTCTGGATGGTTTCTGTGTGACCTTCAGGCCTGAGCAAGTCTCTGTTTCTTCATCAAATGGTCCCTCTTGATGTTCTATATCTTGTGCCTCTCCTCTCTGTGCTCTCAATGTCCCTCTCCCTGCCTGGGTCCCTCGTGCCAGTCTCCAGCTTTGCCTCCATTCCTCATCACTCTGCAGGGCAGCAGAGTTGTGACTGAAGTTTTGTCACTCAGTCCATGAGCAGCAAGTGCCCCAAACCACATCATGGTCCCTCTCACACCCCTCCTCAGCAGGGCAGGGGAGGGAAGAAGTTTGTGAGGTAAAGGCAAGGAAATCACCCATTATTGTCATGGGCAAAACAGTCTCCACTTGGTGAAAAGAATCAATTTATTCTCCATAAAAATAGATTTGAGCGATCAAAGCAACAACAAAAATTGCAATGCCCCCCCAACTGTGTCCCCCCAACTCAGCTTCCTTCCTGCATCCCTGGCTGTGGTGCAGTGCCATCCACCATCACCCACTGGAGAAACTGCCCTGACGGAAAAATCCTCCCAACAGTCCAGCTTTGGAGAGCAGGGAACACCTATTCCTCTCACTGTTCGGGGCAGGTGTGCTGAAGAATCAGAAATAAAACCCTCTGCTGAGCCCTCAGCCAGCAACCACCCTTCCAAATCTGCTTTTTGGCCTTTTCCTTTAATAGAAATGTAGTTATGACTTTATGCAGTTCTGCTTGACTTCTGGAGTCCTCCAGCAGATTCAAAGGCATTACAAACTAACAGATTCTGTAGTGCAATGAAAGATTTCAGAAAATGCAATGCTAAGAATGACCAAATCCTAGAAATGTTTTGGAGCTGTGGGTGTGGCCCAGGACTGAGTCCTGTGTTGTTCAGCCTGGGCAAGTGGTCTTGAGGTGCTTTTTTTGCATGTACCCCATCTCTGTCTAGGGGAGCCCCTGAGACTGTACATATTCCTTGTGAGTCAGAGACACTGAGTTTTTAGGGTTTTGGGCTTTCAGTCTGTAAAATGTTTGTATTTCCTCTTTGTGAGACCCTTTAGATGGATCCCTTCATGGACAAATTCACTCCCACAGTGCAGTGAAAGCACAGAGTCAAACACACTCTTTTGTAAACCCTTTTTCACTCCTTGCCTGGTGCAAATTGGAAGATTAATGCTGTGTTAATGTGGGAAGTTCCTCAGTGAGACCTTTGTAGAACCACAGAATAAGCTGAGTGGGAAGGGACCCCCAGGGGTCACCCAGCCCAGCTCCCAGCCCTGCACAGACAGGCATAATGGGATTTTCATGCTGCTGCTGCTGTTTGCATGGGGTACCCTGCTAGAAGCAACAGAAGAACCAGAACTCTCAACATTGCACTTCAGTTTTTTCCAAGGAAAGTTGTATTTCCACGGGGAAACTGATTTTGTGTGCCCAGGTGATGAAGCAGATGCACAGAGTGTAACTAAAGATCCCCTCTGTTATCTGTGGGCCTTTTCAGCAGCACTGTGTTGTTTCAGCATTGTTTTTAGCAGCTGAATCTGTGCAAATAGGTTGAGATGAAATGACCCATGGCCTGTCCACATTAAGTGTTTTCATGTGGGTTTGAGTGTAACTTTAGGTTCTTAAGAGAAGACAACGGGCACATTTCCATGCTTTACTTTTTTTAATTTAACACAGATTGATGGGTTCTGGAATAAAATGCAAACCCTCAACAGTTTGGCACATGGAGAAACTCAACTTGGAAAAAAAGAAAGGAAAATATGGAAAGCTTATAAATCTTAACTTGGACTTATTTCTGAGTTTGCTGTCTGGTCCCTGCAGTTCACTTGTTTTTTTCTACAGAGTTTCAGGCTCAGATGTCTTCATCATGTTCTCTTGCTCCTTGTAAATTGTGTCTAGAAAAATGACACCTGCTGGGTTTTTCTTCTCTGCTCTGTAAATAGCTGGAATTTGTGATGTAGAAGAATTCTAAAACTAGAATTCTTCTATTATTAGTTAGCAAATAACTAATGTGTGAAGATTGTGTACAAACTAAACTGAGGTTCTAGAAATAAAATCTAAGACTGGAAAAAAAATCCTAACACCCCACTTGCAATAAGAGTTTTTCCATCATTGAGTGGATATTGACAAAAGACCAAGTCAGGGAAACTTGATCCATTTTCCTTTGGGTGGTTAAATGTTAAACTTGGGACCATAAAATTGCAGGACATGGAGGTCCTAGATAAGATCAGTGAGTTATAGATGAAGTGTAAGACTTCTTGAATTCGTTATCCTCCCCTCTGCCTCCAAGAGCTGCTCCCAAGATCTCTCAGATCTGACTGATAAACCATTCCATTGGAAATAAAAATCATTTTACTGGAAATGTTCTGGCTGAGCTGTGGAATATTTAGTTTATTTATTGTAAGTCTGACAAATAGCTCTGGTCCTTCTGCTACATTTTCTTTGGGCTGAGAGTTTGCCTGTGCCATTTTTTGCAGCTGTGCTCATGCATTGCAACTCAGCTGTGTGTTGGAACTTTTAGTTCCATGGACTTTGTGTCCTTATTTTGATTTGACTGATAGAGAGCACCCAAAGCTTCCTTGTACTGGTGAGGGGAGTAAGGGATTAAGGAGAAGTGGCACACAAAGACCAAACTTGCAGATGCAGTTTGCTCTGGCAGTGGTAGGGAGAAAGTGATAACCTGAGGGTGAGGATGCTTTTTGTGCTCCTTCAGTGACCCTGGGAGGGAGCAGCTGTAGCTGTGGGTGAACAGAGTCTACAGGTAGGAAAACATCAGCAGAAGTGTAGGTTTTATTTGTGTACACCTGTAAAAGTGCATTTCTGTGAATTTTTGTGTGTGCTTGTTTCTGGAGAACTGGAAATAATTGAGAGAGAGAAGAAAGAGGAGGATAAAGGGTGATGGAAAGTGTTGGAAGAGGAACCTTTGGTCTCCAGTTGTGGCATGAATGAATACCTGCTCCAGTATTACCATCATCATATTAACAATTAGAATAAGTTAGCAGGAGTTGTTTGGTGTTTGTTATATGGATATTGATAAGTGTAGTAGGTCTCTCATAAAATATTTCATTGGGTACTTCACCAAGTATTTTCTCTGCATTTACCTCTGCTTCCAGCATTTATGTGTGTGATTTTAAGACTAAATTTCTGAAAGAGACTTCTTGCCAGTATTGACCACCAGAGTTAGTTCAAACAAAGCATCAGCAAGGCTAAATGAAAATTTTAATACATTCAAGCAAAATATAGGGGTTTATACTTGAAAACAAAGATCTGCATTTTCAGCATTGCAGTGGCTGTGGATCATCTCTTCCTCTTGCTCTCTAGGTGTACATGTGCTCCTGGACATGTGTACTGGGTGTCTGTGAATGTTTCTCTCAGGACACTGCTGTGTAATGTGGTGACCTCAACAGTCCAAAGTGTAAGAGAAAGCAGATGTGTTCTCAATTGTAATGAACATGTAGTTTAGGGGTTTTTTTTTGGTGGGTTTTTTTTTATTACAATGCCAGTAAAGTTCATTAAAGCTGGTTTGAAAAACAAAAGCAGTTTGATACCTATTAAGTAGTTCCTGTTGTTTTATGAACATTGAGGTTTGTTGGTTGAAAATTGTTAAGAGTGCCAGGCAGTGTGGTTCAGGGCTAGGTCCAGCAAAAGAAAGGCTTCTCTGGAGTGGTGACCTCCTCTTCCCCTGGGGAGACTCCCATTGATCTCAGGTCTCAATGCTCTTATGCTGTAATGAGGAAGGAGCTGATGCCGTGAGTGCTGCATTGTGATGGAAACCAAAAGCTTCATCCATGGCAGAAATACCTTGAGAAGTCTGAAAGTTTCCTGGAGAAAGGTCTCAAACTGTGATCTCCTTGGGCCACGAGTGTTGTTGGGACACAAGTGAGCTCCTGCCTGCAGCAGCTGCAGTTCCCACGGGGTGTCCAGGGCTGTCCGTGGTGTCCCTGGGGCTGTGCCCTAGCACAGGGACACGGAGCACGGGCACTGCCACAGAGCCACGGCCACCCTGCTGCTGGGAGGGGAGAAAGGACAGTGGGACAAGGACTGAACCAGGCTCAACTCTTGCTGTCTTTGTGTCTCCTCTGTGTGCAGCTCAAGCCAGGCCAGAACAGCTGCCGGGACAGCGACAGCGAGAGCGCCAGCGGCGACTCCAAGGGCTTCCAGCGCAGCAGCTCCCGGGAGAGGCTCAGCGACGTAAGTGCAGCTCGGGGATTGGGATCCTGGGATGGCTTGTTGCTAAAAGCTCCTTAATCTCCTTCCCTTTGGGGCTTCAGCTGAGACATGGGGGGTCAGAAATTTAACTTAGAGTAGGAAGAGATCCCGCACGCGCCCCGCGCTGAATAAAGATGCGCACCTACTTTACAGCTCCTACCAGGCGTGGGGTTTTCACAATCACAGGAGAGGAAGAGGTGACTTAGGTCACCTGCCCTGGTTCAGTAAACTCCTTAAAGATTGATACAATGTCTGTGTGCAAACATTCAGCTCCTTGGAAACAGTTGAAGGACATTTAATGAAGTTAAGATGTTCTGCATAGTTGAGAAGTGAGTAACATTTATACCCCAAGTGGTGGAGGAAAAAAATGTATTTTTTTGGGCTACATACTGTCTTTATGAGAAGTATTTGAGTGTCTAGAGAGACTCAGTTATATATAATGAATTGATATAACATGGCCAACAATAGCATAAGCTCTGCCTTTGTTGCTCTACCTAAAGTGCTGTGGAAGGGCCTGAGATGGCAGCCCTGTGGAGAGAGTTCTTCTCCATGGGAGAATGCTGCTCATTCACCAGTGACACACATGAGTTGTTCTGACAGAGCAATGAGTACAGAAATCTTTCTGTTGCTGCAATTAGATTACTATTTATTATGTGTACCATCACAATCCTTGAGTGTTTTATTCATGGCTCTGTGTCCTCTGTGCCACATGCTTTACAACACAGAATATAAAGAAAGCCCTGTCCCAACAGAGTATCTAAATTGGAGATTTTGTAGGTCAGATCCTTTGCTGGTAAAAGCATGGATAGCTACATCAGTCAACCCAATTTGTACCAGCCAGCAATCTGGCCCTGCTTTTAACTAACCCACATTTTGGAAATGGGGATTTTATCAATAGCATGTCTGTGTAGATTTGGATGACAGATACCAGATGGTGTCCTCTATAGGCCAATCCAATAAAACTGAACTGAGCAGGCACTAAAAGAAATACCTTTGTAAAGGATACATTTAGTTGTGCAAATTTAAGCCTGAAGGCACACAGATAGCAATTTTTGCTGAATTGTGCATATCACTGGAACAGATGCCTGATTTTTTTTTTCTGTGAAAGTGTGAAATCTGTAGCACTCTCTCTCCACATCCCTTTGTCACATTATTTTAGAGGTCCATTTCTTCCCCAGAGCCAGCCTTTATGGGTTACATTCAGCTAAACACTTCAGAGCTTGCCCTTCATAGCTGTCAGCTGAGGTCAGTCTCAGGGCTGTGAGATCTCTTTGGAAGAGGAGAGTGAAACCAGAGGAGGTAGTAAGGAAATGCTCTGTACAGGTAGCAGTGGAAGGCAGCTGGATGTCAGCCTGTCACCATCATCACCCTGGCTTGTCTGAGCCCTGTGGCAGCTGGGAAGCCACTGCAACCAACTTCACAATTACACAGCACCTTCAGCAAAAAAAATTTCACAGCTCCTTACAAACATGGTTTTGATTTAGCTTTGTCATTCCCTTGCAATGTAGTGAGTGGAGAGCTCTGAGGTTTATTGGGCTTCTCAGCAGCTCACAGCATTGCACTGCCAGACCTGGCAGTGAGAGCAGAGTCCTGGGTCCCCTTCCACCCATCAAATCCAGTTTTTCTCTGATGTTTTTACAATACTTTTCCTTTGTCTCGGTGCTGTGGCAAATTAAAAGGAAGTAGAGAGCAAATACAACTTCCCTAGTGCACCCAGGAGAGGACAGAGAGATTCACAGGTTGCTCAAAAGAAACGTTATGTAAATATATGTGGAGATGTATATTTTAAAGTGTTATACATAATTTATGTTTTGCTTAATAAGGAAAGTTCCTTTGCTTTGATAATTCATTGCAATACAAGCATGTCTCTGTGGTCTGGCATCACCAGTTCAGCTGAGACTTGAAAAACACTCACGAGACAGCTCTCACTGTGCCTGGTCTGTGGTGGCCCTCCCCAGGTTCCTTCAGTTCAGAGCTGTCCATCCCATTCCCCCCTTTCCCAAAATCAGTTCAGAGCTGTCCATCCCATTCCCCCCTTTCCCAAAATCAGTTCAGAGCTGTCCATCCCATTGTCCTCTCTCCCAAAATTGGTTCAGAGCTGTCCATCCCATTGCCCCAAAGTCAGTTCAGAGCTGTTCCTCTCATTGTTCCCCTCCCAAAGTCAGTTCAGAGCTGTCCCTCCCATTGTCCCCTTTCCCAAATTCAGTTCACAGCTGTCTCTCCCATTCCCCTCTCTCCCAGAGTCAGGTCAGAGCTGTCCATCTCATTGCCCCAAAATCAGTTCAGAGCTGTCCCTCCCATTCCCCCTTTCCCAAAGTCAGACACCCTGTGTGCTGAAATGACAGGACCTTCCCAATGTTTATTTTCAATAATGCTTTTTGAAAAAGTCAGATGTCTGATGATACCCACTATTTACTGTCCAGAAAAAGCTACAGAGTAAGCTTTTCTCTGAAGCTTTGCTTCTGTTTTTACAGCTATTTTCTCAGAAAAAAAAAATATACAAAAAGTGTGCCAAACAGAAGATAGAACAAAAAATATAAAACATTGCAGGCAGATTAACCTTGAGGTCAGAAAGCAAATTTTGGCCATGAAATATAATGAATCTCCACTGTTGTCACCTGGCAGCCCTGTAAGGCAAAGCATGGCTCCTGTATGGAAATGTGGCTAATGACTGAAGTGCATGTTCTCCAGCTGGATGATCCATTTTCTCCTTCCCAGTTTGAGCAGGATGGTGAAACAGGAATGTTAGAGCTTCACAGGCCTCCCTGCAGGGCCTGCTGAGAGCTCAGTGACAGATGCAGAATGAGGAGAGGGGATAATGAACACCCAGTTGCAAACTGACATGTCAGTGGCTTCATTCCCTCTCCTGTCAGGGATCTTTCAACTTTGCCTATTGTAAATGTACCTGCAGCCCTTGGATAATGCAGAGTGATGCCAAGGGTGTTTACAAGGAGGGACTCCTTTCCAGGCTAATGAGATCCAAGCAGGTAATTTGCAGCGTTTGTGAGAGGTGGGCAAAAATGAAAAGAAGATAATTCAGTGAAAGGACCATGTTAAACAGGAGATTTTTCTCATAATGAGCCTTGAAATAGCATCAGACAGTAGGAAGGGGAATATCCTCTGCTCTTGTCAGATGCAATGCAGTGAGACTGATTTCTGTCAGCTCCTCTCTTTGTCCTCGCCTCGCACACGTGTGCACACACCCACCCCTCTGTGAGAGAACATCATTAGCAGAGAACCTGACCTCTGCTAGATTAGGGATAATGATTGCTCAAATGCTCCAGTGCAAGCAGTGCCCTGATCCAGCTCCCCCTCTGAATTTCATAAACCCATGGCTCTCTGCCTTTCTCCTCTGTATAGGTTTTTTTTTAGGAATGACAACTTGTTTTTTTCCTTTATGGACAGAGGTAGCTCCAGGGGCCTAAAAGAGAAATTGGAGAGCTGCTCCTCCTTTATATATAGGGTGCTGTAGTCAGTTTAATCTCATCAAAATCTTGCCAGTAGTAGAATTCATTTTGTTGAGATCTTGCTTGGAGACAAGATGGCAGCGCTTTCTCTTTTGCTCAGCTTGGAGCTCAGTCAACTTCTTTTCTTTATCTCCCTGTATGTATTTATTTTTAATTGAGTCCCCCCTCTTTGGAATATATTTTTGTCATGTTTTACAAAACAGCCAGGAGATTTACCTGAGGAAAACATGAGATTTACAGCTAACCTGGATGGTAAATGCACTGAGTGTTCAGGGGTTCAGCCACCTCTTTGCTAATCAAAAATCAAACCACCTGATTTCTTTGGAGCACAGTGAGGAGGTGACAATGAGGACCAAGTCCTGAAATCCTGAGCTCCCTGCCCACCAGGTCTGTAGCTGTGTGCTTCAGGAAGAGACTCCAGCAATGTAATCCTGTGGGCAGCTCATGGTTTCAGCCCCAAATCCAGGATATTTTGAAATTTTCAACTCTTTTGTCCCCCATCCCTCTCACCTGTACAGAGCCAAAGACAAATCAAGGGACAGCCTTTGGGTTATGTGCTGTGAAACCCTCAATGCTGCTCCCTGGCCAAAATATCACCAGTGACTTTGGCAGTGTGTGGAGTGGAGGCACACGAGCACAGCTGTGTCTGTGCTCCTCCTGTGCTGTGTATTTGTCCTTGAGAGGAGCCACAGTGAGGAGGTGACCATGAGGACCAAGTCCTGAAATCCTGAGCCCCCTTCCCACCAGATCTGTGGCTGTGTGCTTCAGGAAGAGACTCCAGCAGTGGAATCCTGTGGGCAGCTCATGGTTTCAGCCCCAAATTCAGGATATTTTCAAATTCTTTTGTCCCCCATCCCTGTACAGAGCCAAAGACAAATCGAGGGACAGCCTTTGGGTTATGTGTATAAAGGGGCTCCCAGGGATGCCAAATGTCACCAGCCAAGCAATATTAAGATGATAAAAAGCTGTTACCTTTAATGAAGGTCCTCCAGGTGCAAGTATGGCAAAGTGCACACGTGATACAGGACTTGGACAATTGTTTAAGTTTCACAAATTAGCATACTTCAGAGAAAGTATCCAGTTAGAGGAACAGTTAATTAAGTAATCCCCCTCCTTTTGGTTCTGCCCTCCACTGAAGCCCCCATTGCTCCCCCAGCTTCTAGCCCCACATTTATTATGTCTACAATACATGGAAAAAATAAAACATCCTTGGCTCACTGTGAAGCCCTCAGTGCTCCCTGTCCAGAAGATCAGCAGTGATTCTGGCAGCATGTGAGGGGAGGCAGAGGAGCAGGGCTGTGCCTGTGTGTGTGCCAGGGCTGCTCAGCAGCAGTGGCTGTGCTTTGTGTGGTGTGGCTGCGAGGGTGGGGATGTGTGTGTTTGTGTGTCTAAGGTTGGGTGCTTAAATGCTTTGTTGCATTATGTTAATTCCTCGGCAGTGCAATCAAATTCATGTCGTAATTAAAGCTGTCAGTTGGAAGGCAAGCCAATCGCCAAGAAAACACAGCATAACAAATGAAGTGAAATGATTCTGCGTGTAGCTATACAATGCTTCGCCAGGCATGAAATTAAATAAGTAATTTGATGTTGACATCAGAAATTGAAATGATACCCACTGTTCCTTCATTCAGTCAGACCTGCATAAACAATAGCCAGAACAAATATGTACAACACAGTCTTTCTCCCCACCCAGCTCCCCAAGTAATGCACAATATATATGCAAAATGGGTATAACTGTGCCTTCCAAGACCTCAAGGATGTAATTTTCTTTGGTACACAATAAACTAATGCTTACATGAGGGTTACTACATTTTTGCTTCTGGGCCAAAGTTCTTTTCTTTAAGAAAGGATGGAAACAAAAAAAAAAACCAAACCAACCAAAAAAAAAAAAAAAAAAAGGTGGGGGAAAAAGCTCAGAACCCTGTCAATTTTAAGCAAGTGTATTTTGCTGATGGGCACCTGATGCAGGCTTCTGCTGGTGGTTGTGTGAATATCAAACAGTATTTCTAATGTCCTATTTTGCAAAGGGTTTCGGAAAGTGAAACCATTACCTCTATTATAGGCACACTTTATATAAGAGCTATAGAACCAGCCAGTGCAGCATCACGACTCAGCACGGGCTTGTAAAGATGTTTGCACAGGTGGTCCCGAGGCTGGGCACGGGGTAGTGGGAGCCTTTCGCTCTTGGGAGTTGCCAAAAGGTGAGAAGCTGTCTCCTTGCATAGCCCTCGCTTCAGCCGCTGTGCTCTGCCAGCACACGGCTCAGCACAGCTGACAGTCATTCATGCATGTGCAGCACAGTCTCTCATACTTCAATTAAATAGAGTTTGCAAACTGTACTCTCCATATGCAGCATGCAATGTGTGAAGGGCTATATTTCCATCCAGCAAACTCAAGTTCCCTGAGAATGTACAGTTGTTCAGTGGAAGTCATTTGACTGCTGTGTTTCGACTGTCCTCCCATAGCCATTGCAGCATTGCTTTTGAAGGAATGAAAATATTCAGTGGGAAATATTTTGTTTGCTTATTCTTTTCTCTTCCTCTTTATTGTTTTGTTTTGATACTCTATCCTTCCAAAACTTGGAATAAAAAGCAGACAAAAATTACACACAGATGCAGAATGCAAACTTTGGAGCTTTCAGCCAGTAAAGTAAGTTTAAAAAAACTGTGAGTGAAAGAGTGGAACTCTCTTGGCATCTGCACATAGCTGAAACAAAAATGGTTCAACGATTGCACGTGTTGTATTTGTGGGTAGATCTCCAGCTGAAATGAAAGGAATCTCAATGGCAGGGAGCAGGGAGCAGGGTGAGGAAAGAGGAAGGCAGTGTGTGTCCTGTTGGGTACTGAGCAGGGTGTGCTCTGTGCCAGGGCTGCAGAGCTGCAGGGCCACAGGGGCTCCCAGGGATGCCAAATGTCACCAGCCAAGCAATATTAAGATGATAAAAAGCTGTTACCTTTAATGAAGGTCCTCCAGGTGCAAGTATGGCAAAGTGCACACGTGATACAGGACTTGGACAATTGTTTAAGTTTCACAAATTAGCATACTTCAGAGAAAGTATCCAGTTAGAGGAACAGTTAATTAAGAAATCCCCCCCTTTTGGTTCTGCCCTCCACTGAAGACCCCATTGCTCCCCCAGCTTCTAGCTCCACATTTATTATGTCTACAATACATGGAAAAAATAAAACATCCTTGTTCCCTATAGAGGCAAAAAAGACTGAAGAGTCTAGGGAGGTGAATTTACTGTTCTAAAATCTTAGGGAAAAGGGTAGGAAAAGGACTAGAGCTAGTTAAGGAGCTATGTAACTGTATAATAGTAATCTACAGAGGTATGAATATATAAGAAATGTAAAAAAGCCAAAATCTTTTTGGCATTCCCAAAGCAGGACCTGTGCCCGTGGAGTGGCTGTGCCAGGGGCTGTGCCCAGCTGGAGCAGCAGCTGGGCTGGGCACTGGGCAGGGTTGTGCCAGTGCCCAGGTCAGTCCAGCAGGATGGGCATTCCCAGGGACAGCAGGGAAGCGCTCAGGGACATCACCCCTGGCACCAGGGGATGTCCTGTGGGTGATGGTGGCAAGAGTGGGGACAGGAGGACTTTGGATGTCTTTAGTTGTGTGGAGTTCCCTTGCCTGATAGCCCCTGCAGAGCTGCAGTTTGGCTCCCTGTCCTGGAGCAGGGGTGAAGTGACAAAAGTTCTGTGTCTTCCCAGTGCTGTGCCCAGGCCCCTCTGCAGTCCTGGCTGTCCCCAGGCTGTGTCACCATGGAAAGGGAGGCTGTGCTGAGGAACAGGAGTGGGAATGGAGCTCCAGGAGTGGGAACTGAGCTCCAGGATTGGGAATGGAACTACAGGAGTGGGAATGGAGCTCCAGGAGTGGGAACTGAGCTCCAGGAGTGGGAATGGAGCTCCAGGAATGGGAACCGAGCTCCAGGAGTGGGAATGGAACTACAGGAGTGGGAGTGGAGCTCCAGGAATGGGAACTGAGCTCCAGGAGAGGGAACTGAGCTCCAGGATTGGGAATGGAGCTCCAGGAGTGGGAACTGAGCTCCAGGAGTGGCAATGGAGCTCCAGGAGCTCCACACTGGTTCTCTGGCAGCCTCACTAGAGAATGCTCCTCTGCTTTTGCTGCTGTGCCCATGGACTCTGGAGGCTGGAGCTGGGCACTGCTCCCCCTCTAATGGAACAGCCTGACCTGGATTAGCACCAGGATCCCCCATGTCTCTGAGAGAACCTGCTGTGTAATCCCCATTGCTTAGATGAAAAACTAATGAAACAAAACCCTTTATCTCCTTAATTCCTGTGAATACAGAGGTTGTGATCGTGTCCCACTTAAACTGAATTTCATGATGCTATTTTTTTTTAAAGCATTTAAACAAATTGATTATTTTCCATGGTAGAAATATTAGTTCTAATTATTTTTATAGGTTTGAGTTTTGAAATCTATTTCACACTGTAGATATTTGCTGTTTGCTTTTTTTGTGGTTGTTGTTTCCAAATCCTTGGTTTGTCAAACAATGTGGACATCCAAATGGGAAATTGTAGTGACTGCATTCTCCAGAAAATGGTACATTGACTAAAGCAGCTTCTCTGTGCCCACGCATTCTTTACATTTCAGACTACTAATTATGTTTACAAAATGTCTCATTTTAGAAAAGCACTATGTGTGTACTAACCAGGGCCTTTCGGGAATAAATTGGCAAACAGGTCATACACTGAAAAAGTCATCCAAACCCACCGGGCTTTTTGTTTTGAAGTCAGTCTACTTTTTTTCCCTTTCCCCCCCTCCCTCCTGCCCCTTTGTGGCCACGAAGCTGAGGAGCTGGAGTCCAGGGCATTGAATGTCAGCATGTCAGGGAGGCTGGTTGATGAGTGTCTGTTTAGTCTCAGTGCAGGGCGAAATGCCATCATTAATTCATTACCCAGCTGCCTGTCAAATAAATTGGCAATTACGTCCACGGCAGAAGCTTGGAATTCAGTAAATAGCACGTTACCATCTCCGAGTGGCTGAGAGATGTAAAGGGAAAAATTAAGCAACATCGTGTTTGTTTCAGTAGCAGATGACAAGGGGCAGGACGCCGGGGCTGTGATGTGGTGATGAAAAGCTTGGAAAGGGCTGGTAATGAGCTGTGTGGATTGGAACGTGTTAAAAACCATCACTGACTTTCCACTTTGTCTTTGTGTTTTATTGCAGAGCTCAGCTCCTTCCAGCTTGGGAACAGGCTACTTTGTAAGTGTCTATCTCCACTTGCACCCTGTGCCTCGGCAGCAGAGTGTTCCTCACACAAAATGCCTCACACAGAATTCATGGACACAGGGACACCCCACAACCCCCTCTGCCCAAGGGCTGAGTGCCCCCTTCTCATTTATTCCTCACAAATACCCTGCAAGTAGCATTTCCACCTGGTGGTCTGTGTTTCCTTGAACTAATCAGGTGTCATTTTAATTACTACATACATTTTAACAGCACTTAATTTACACAACTGCAGCAAATAAAGTGAGCCCTGGTCTCACCAGCTCTCTGATGGGAGATGGGAGGATCCTCATTCCCCCCTGCACCCGTTCCTGTTGATTCACAGATTTTAGAGAGCCCATTACAATGCTTTGCCTCATCTCCTGTGTACCACAGCCCAGAGAACGTGGCACAGTGATTTCTACCTGTTGCTTAAAAGCCCATGGCTCATGGACACTCTTGGAAAACACAGAAGTTCTATTTATGCCAGATTTCCATTTTATGTCCTGAGAAGCAGATCAGGCCCCAGCTGGTTTGAAAACTGATCATGTTTTTGGGGTTTGTGATTTATTTGCATGCACCTGTATTGATTTAACAGGCTACATTCACACCTTTCTGTTCATTCCCACATTCATCAATGTACCTTTTACTTGCACAGATAAGTTTGGGAGTGAAAAAAAGTTTTCCATTCAAGCCAATGTACTGCATATTTTCTTCCAAGATTTATATCTAAATTGCTCACATCCTGTTTCTCTTGTAACTTATGCTGTGTTCTCCAAGCACATCTTTTCTGCCTTTGTAATAACTGTAGGAGAAGCAGAGCATTGTCTATGTCTAAAACCAGGTGGGTAAAATGGGAACCCTGTCCCATAGCACTGCTCTGTGAAGTTATCAGTGTAATCAAAGCCTCCTTCTATCTTCTCACTGCACTCTGGGGAAAAGTAAACTCTATGGCATTCAATTACATGATGGAAAAACTTGGCTGCACTCTTGTCACATTCCCAGAGAGTCATTTTCCTCTATTAGCTCATGGTGAATTTAGTCTTTTGTCACAGACATCTGTGATCCTGTAAGAAAGTTATGGGATTAAATTGTGGACCTGTGGTCTCACAAAAATTGCACAAAAGTTGCTTAACACCTGGAGAAATGCTGTGTCCTGCTGGATTTACACTGGACTTCTGCACAAACAGAACATTCACACTCACTGCTGGTGGTGAGGTGTGAAAAGAGCATCCTCAGGTGAAAAAGTTTTGTGGTAGTTGTTCTGATTATACCAAGGCCCAGATCAGTGTAAGGTAAGTTGTGAAACAGAAAAACAAGCTGGTTTCCTTTTTTCATCACTTGCCCTGGTTTGTGTCATGTATTTTTAAGAGGGAGGGGATGAAGGGAAAAATTATATCAAATGGCTCAACATTTATTTAGAATTAAAAGTGAACCTTGAATGTCTTTCCATAGTTCAGAATGAATTGCTTTCCTTTGTCTGGGAAAATTCCAGTCATCCAGAGGTCTGTAGACCCTCTCTGGAACAGGACAGGTGTATTATGGGCTGTGCCATGGATAAATGAGCCTTGTTCTTGCAGGGAGAGCTGAATATGCATGGTTTGAGAGCTGTGCTCAGCTTCCTCTCCAGGCAGCAGAGGTAACAGAAGAGAAGCCATCTGCTGTTCCCTGCACCATACTGTCTGTGGGTTGGTCCACTAAAGTGAAAATCTGGAAGGTGTCAGCATCCCCTATGCTCCAACAGAAAGCTTGAAAGTTTCCAGCTCTCCTGAGCAAGGGATTCAGTAACAAGAAGAAGCCTGACATCTTCTAGGGCTGATGGATTGGCACCTTAAATCTTTCCAATTTGGGTCTGTGTAGGTGGGGGAGACATCCCTTGTTGGTGCCATTAATATATTTAACTGAGCTCTTTCTTTTCTGTAGTCACAGTATTGGGAGTCTTTAACTTCCTTTTTTTCTTTCCTCACTAATAGCCAAGTAGGTAGAAAATGTGCTTCAGTTTCTATCTTAAAGTTGTTTTTACACTTACACAGTCTTGGATGAAACATAAAGGTTATTTCCCTCCCTTTTCACTTCAGAAAATTGTTTTTAGGATTATCTTGCTTGTTGTTTTAAAAAAGCCCATACTCTTATTAACTTACATGGGGCAAATAAAAGCCAGATGTGTTTTGTGGTACCAGACAATGAGAAAAATGCTCCAGAGTGATCCAATTAGCATATGTTTCTGATCAATATAATTATTGTGTTATCAATGTGCAAAGGAATATGCACTTGAATTGACTACTTTTTTCCAAAGCTTTTAACTAGAAAAGACTGTTAGTTTTTGTGTTTGGTGTTAACCCAGAACATCAAAACAGGGGTCATTGGTCTCAAATAGTAAAAATAACTTCTAGTTTAATAGATAATAATAAAGCTTTGGCCCTTGGAAATGATTTGCTGGATGTTGTACACTGGCCTCTTATGAAATATTCTGTACTGCAGCTCACCAGAGGGAGCAGAGGAACCAGGTAGGTGAAAATGGACTGATGGACATCTGCTGCAGAGGGAAGCAGGTTTCATTCAGAAAGGAATGAACACTGAGGTATGGATTAAGGAGCACATGTTTGCTGTTTAAATCAAGTATTAATGGAATCTTCATGTCTTTAGGCCATGTTGCCTAGCACAGAGATAATCCTTGTCCAGCTTGGGACCCCCTTTGAGGACCCTGCTTGCACCAGGCACTCAGGGATGGGATGGGCCATGTGTCTGCAATGTTTGTGCATGCCACAGCAAAGCTAAAATGACTTTTAGGTCCTGTTACTCTGTAGAGATCACTGAGTGTTTAAGGGAACATTCATAAAGCTGACACTTCTTAGGAACACAAAATCATTCCTCCAATATCTCTGTGATAGCTCCAGCCTAGAAATTCATTATGCAGCTTCAGTGGTAGTGGTGAAGGCTGGAATCTCACCTGACTCTGAAAGCAGATCAATATCTGACTGGCAGAGCTGGAGACTGAATTCTGTTCCTGTTGTCTCTGTGTAAGTGCTCCTGGAAAAGCAACAGGGAAAGGAAAAATGCACATGCTCTGGAGGGCATTCCCAGCCTGCTTTGGCAATGGACAGGCATGGGGATCTCCATCAGGTGATTCAGCCCAACCCACACCCAGCTGGGGTGACAGAGCTGCCCTGGATTGAACAAACTGGAATGAGCTGTCTTCAGCAAAATGGGACCAGTGTGAGTGGCCACTGAAGGAGAGGGGATGGTGCAAAGCTGTTAATGAGCTCTAAATTCACCTTTGTTTGGATTTCAGTTGGGAACAACTCTCTTCTACTCCTTTCACAGCTGTTGGTGTTTCTGTAGATTCTGCTTAGAAGACATTTTTGTTGGAGTGTGCTTCACCTGTCTTGGTGCTCCTTGTCAGAGGAGACACTTTCCCATCCTTTTTGCATATTACTAAACCAATAGTCAGAAAAGAGGAGTTAAAAATCATTCTAATTCTCCTGGGAGTTTTTTGTGCTGGCCTGACTTTACTGCTTCCTGTGGGATCAGTCCAGTCTATGACTGGTGCATGTGAAAAAAGATTTAGCTATGCTGTTAATATTGGTGCACCCTAAGAAATCATAACTTAATACTTCCTGGAAGATCTCCCAGTTGTCTTTGATATTTTTTGCATTGCAAATTGTCATTGTCTCTCATCAAAGACAGATTATAAGGTAGATTACATCTCATCAAGATGTCAGATCAGATAATTGAAAAGTAGTTAGAATTTTAGAAAAAAAAATCACCATCTCTTTAACTGTAAAAGGAAAGCTGTTTGAATTATGGGAGTTTTTAATGTTGTCCAGCTGTCTTGAGATTTCAGAAGGTTGAGATGTTTTAGAATACAATTAGAATTTGTATAACAGTAAAGCTTTTTCTCTTACCTAGCTTTGAAGAATGTTCTTTGCTCATTTGTGTATCTGGCCAGCAAATTCCTTTTAAAGTGGATAGAGGTTCATTGGTTTGCAACAAAGACCAGAGCAGAAATCAAAACTTAAATAACTGAGTCTTTTGCTTCTAAACAACAAGATTGTCAGGTTCTTTGGCAATTGTGCAGTTTCTCTGCTTTTGGCAACTTATTTCCATTTCTGTATATGTCTGCTTCTTGAGTCTTTGTTTCTGAACATTTTCTGTTCCTCTTTTAATGTTTGTTTTTTTTTTTGATTGCATGTTTGTGTTATTTTCTTTTCCTCCAAACACAGAGAGTTTATGAATTTTTCAGAACTGGGTAGAATTTGGTAATAAGCTGGTGATGGAAATCACACTGGGAAGGCAGAAGACTCCTGTGACCCTTCTTTTCCTAACACTGCTCTTGCTCCACCTTAAAAAAAAAAGAAAGAAAAGCTAAAACTGTGCTTTGCACATGGGCTGGTGACTCAGGCAGACATAAATCCTGAGCTTATTCCCCAAGGCTCTGGCTAATCAGTTGTGCTATCCAATTTGGCCCTGAGTGGGTTGGGTTCAGCAGATGTTTGTGCAGCTCCAGCGTGCCACTGGGACACTGGCTTGTGCAATGTTGCATTACATTACTGAGAGCTCTAAAAACCCATCCCAGGGAGAATAAGGGGAGCACCAGTGGTGTTTGGTATGGATATGATGGAAAAGCCAGTCTTTGGCCTAGATAAGGGCAGCTATTTCTCTGTGCACTGGGAGTGATTTTCCTCTGAGACATCATCCTGCAGCAGAAATGTGGAATTAGTTGCAGCAGCACATTGTGAGCTCTCAGAGAGCCCTTCAAAGAGCAGATTCTCCCTCCCTGCCTGGCCCATGTGTTTTGGCAGTGCTCCTGAGGAGCTGAGCTTTGTTCCTTGAGGTGGGCAGGTTTGTGATGCTGGTGAGAGGCAGTGAAGAGACTCCACTGCAGTGAAGTGCAGCAGGACCCACTGGCTTCCTCAGGAAAGAACAGGTCAGATCAGAAGTGTTGCTGGAAAGGGGCTCAATAAATCCAAGCTGCTAAAGCTGCAGAAGGGATGGAGTCCTTTACTCCACACCACGTGCACAGTGGTGTTGGTCAATAAAAAGCTGTTCTTGCAAGTAGGTTAAGCTGCTCAGTAATTTTAGAGCTTGACTTTAGGAGCCAAACATTTAAGTGTATTTTGCTGATGTAAAAGTGTGTGTCCATCTGGAGCCCCCTGAGGTCCCCAAGGCACTGCACAGTGGCTGTGGGATGGCACCACACCATGGACTGTCATGTCCCCTGTGAACAGAGCTGGAAAGAGGATCCTTGTTATCCTCTCCCTGGCACTATAAATCATTGTTAACAAATCCTAATTTGCTTAGTAGGGTAATGAACGATCTCCAATTTTCTCACTGTAATTAGTTTTACCAAGTATTATTGTGAAGGGTATATTGAAATCCATTTTAACTTCTCTTTAAATTCTCCATGTGCCCATTCTTTGCAGAAGTGAAGCTGACAACAGAGGTTATGAATCTTCTGACAGTAAATTCAGATTGGAGCAAAGTGGACAAGATCCCCAGCAGAAATCTCTCTGTGGGCTGTAATTACTCATTAGTGCTTGCAGCCCTCAGTGGAGTGGGTTTGGTGTGGTGCACTGAGACCTGCAAACCTGGTGTTTCTTCATCTAAAATCTTTTAGGTGCTGTCTTTTGTTTTCCAGGAGCCATTAAAAATGCAGTTTATTCTAACTGCTGCTGTAAGGGAGACATCATCATTGCCAACTAAATACATTGCATGTAATAAAGTCTACCCCAGGTCTATTAATTTCAGCATTTATAAACCATGGTGCTGTTCCTAGGGAGAGCTGAGGCTCATTAAAGAGTTTGCTAACAACATGACCAGCAAAACAAGAAGAACAAGAGCAGCTGCATTTCCAGCATCCTGCTCATCACAATAAGAGTACTTGGAGCAAAACAACAGTTTTTGGAGAAGAAAACTCTGTATTTCACATATTATTAACTCAGTATTTGGGGGAAGAACAGGCAAGCAGAATAAATGACCTGGGCTGGAATTTGGTCAGGATTGGTCTCTCCTCAGAAAACTTTGAGCAGAGGTGGTGAAGGTTGGAGTTATTTCTACAGCCCTCCAGCATGGTATTTCCTCAAACACTGTAGATTTCTGCCCTAATGCAAGCTTGTGCTTTTTGAATAACATGCTTTGAATCTAAGATATTAATCCATATGTTTCTTTGGATTGTGTGTGTGGAACTGTGTTGTCCAAATGTTACAGAAGTGGAACGGGGCTCCACAGCAGTTTCCTACCCAGCCACACAGAACTGAGAGCAGATTTCAGAATTCAGTTCTTTCTGGTTTGTCCCCTCATTGCTGAAACACAGATTTTTCACCCTCTGTCTGAACAATGGAATTTCTTCAATAACTTTATAGTAATTTCTTTAGGGCAGTCCCCAGATACTTCAGTGATTCAGGGGGTGACATCCCCAAGGGTTTGTCACTCAGGAGGGAACAGAGTCTGCTGGCCTGGGCCTTCCCTCTCCTTGCCCAAGCCCACTCCTGCTGCAGTTCTTTATCAGATCTCTGCTTTGTTTAATTAATAATTAAATAATAATTAATAAGCATTAATTATTAATAAATAATTTTTTTTTGTGCTTTGCCTCAGTGTTTGCTTTGCATTCTTTCTCAGTGTTTTGCATTTCTGTGTCTTTCCCATGCTTGTTTTTTATTTTGGTTTTTACATTTCTGGAATGGTGCTACATTTAATGCTCCTGCCTTTCTTCAGCAAATGCTTCCCTTTTCCTCCTGTTTCTGTGCATGTTCCCCACTTACCTTGTTGGAGCCACCTTTTCCCCAGGGATTACAAGTGTGATGAATGGAGATATCATAAAAAAAAAAAGAAGGGAAAAAGGAAGGAAATGAGAGGGTTTATGTATTTGGAGGGGTGATATAAAACTCTCCATTGTCTGCCAGAAGGGGGTCCCTCTTCTGTCACCAGTAGAAAGGGGAGTGTTGAAAGTGGCTGGTTGATAACTTCATTTACAGAACCCTGGAGGTGTTCTTGGTTCCTGTTTCTTGTGGTATTTCAGGTGAACTTGCTTAATCATTTTTTTCCTAGCAAAAATCAATCTAGAAAAATCAAGACAATCATTTAAAGGCAAGTGTTTAATTTAATAATTTCTCCTTCTGGACATTATAAGATTTCTATAAGTAGCAGAAAGACTTAAGATTTGCTGTCAGTCTGTTGGGTCTCAAATGTCCCATGTTACTGTGGCTCATGTTCTGCTCATCAACTCCTGCAAAGCAAAAGGATTCTTTTATTTTGTGTTCCCCCTCTTTCTGTCTCCTGTGACACGTGACACAAATTGCAGATGTGAACCTGAATAATAAAGGATTGCTTCACTGATTGCTAAACATGCATTATGGTGCTTTTAAACTCATTTCAGGTCATCCTACTGCAAATTAGTTTGATTGCAAGCAGTTAAGCTGTCATATACAGAGCCTCCATCTTCCGAGGGCCTCAGTTTCAAATCAGCACAAGAGAATGCCCAGCAGCATTGCCTGCATTGTGTGTTTGATTTTTTGGAGTCTCCAGAGCAGGTTCTGTATGGTTTCATGAAAAGGAAAGGGCTGTGCAATCCCACACTGGAGTGCTGCAGGGACTCCTGGCTTTGTGTCATGTGTAAAGGGGGCTGCCCACGGTCTGTATGACACAAGAGCCAGTTTTCCCTTGTTTGTGATGTTTTGGAACTTGGTGGGATTTGTAGCTCAGTGGAAAGAGTGACACTGGACTGTTCCTGTTGCAAATTATCTCATGGCATTATTGTTTGTGGTGAGATTTTGCTCAGCAAAATATGAATTAACATTTTCAACTATGTGCTCATAACAGGAGAATCTTTCAAGACCTCTGCATGGTGTAACACAGGAATTTATAGACCAACTCAAAATGGCAAATGGCAAAAAGCATTGTGGTAGAAAGGAGGTGAAAGGCTAAAATGTGGTGATTTCCCTGGAAAGGGTTTGGTTTGTGGTGGCTGTTAGGGTGAGCCCTGTGTGGAGAGGGAGTGAAGCTGATGCCAGTGGGGGAGCCCTGTGCCAGCCTGGGCTGCCTTGCAGAGGAGAAATCAGAACTGCCCTGCAAAGCTGGTCACCCTGGAAAGCACCAGTGCAGTCATGGACTGACTGATAGGATTTCTGTGGGGAAGGTAATGCAAAATACCCCCAGGAGCCAGGAGTGTGCACTAGGGATGGATGATGAGGAGAAGCCACATGCTGGTGTTATTCTGATGGCAGTTTCCAGAAGCTTTTCATTTTGCCATTTTCTGAGAAATACAGTCTCTCTCTGTCTCTCTTAAATTTTGGAAGAATACATTTATTAATTTAGGCTGCATCATATTGTTTTTTTTAAAAACAATAGGTTTTTTTCTTTTTGCAAAATTCACAAGTAAGGAAATCTGAGCTGGTTAAGTCAGGAGGAAAACACTGCTGAAATACAGCAGGCACTGAGCTCTGAGCCTTGCCCAAAGTATGACTTGTTCCTATGCCAATGAGTGGTGCTAAGGTGAATATTGGGTTATTCTTCTTTTGAAGGTGAATATTGGGTTATTCTTTTGAGTCCCTTGGAGGGGTAGCAGGCTTGTACCTGAAGCAGAGAACACATCTCCTGATTGCAAGAATTAAGGCTGAATTTCAGAGAAAAGAGTCCAATCCCCTTTCTCAGCCTTTTATGTCAGAACTCAAAATTGCTGTCTGATAAAATGTAGGACACCAGATTGAATTACTTCATTGAACCACTGCTGTCCCCTGTTAATGGTAATTGCACGGATATAGTGGTCTTTCTTGGCAACATCTCAGATATTTACCTCCCACTGTTTTTCAATTCAAACCTTTGATGAAAATATTCCCAGTACTTCTTTAAAGCAGACACCCAACTGTCTTTCTTGACAAAGGCAAGGTCTTTAAATCAGATCCTGACAATTTGTGACACAGCAGTCTATCTAAATCACCTTTTACCTATGTCTCTGTGTCATTTCCTGGAAAAAAAATGTCCATCAGAAGAAGGTTGCTGAGGGCTTGGTGCTCAGAGAGTCTGTGTGTGTGGCAGCACCGAGCTGGAAGATTTGTGTGTTTGTTTCAGTGGAAGTAATTAAATGAAGGCTTGTAAAGTTGCAATGCATGCTGTAATGGTTCATTAGAAATATTTGGGAGTATTTTGTCCATAAGAAAATTATTATTAGGTTATTGCTGCTCTCAGACCATTAGGAAGTCAAGGATTTTGATGGCCTTTCCTTTAGCAATGGTAAATCTGTTTTAAAAAAAGAAAAAAAGAAAAAGCAGGGCAAATATTTTCATCTTCGCTCCACCTCAGGGTTAATGTGCATTCAGCTGAAGTAGCTTCTATTCACCTCCTGAAATCTCATCTCTCCTGATCTGTGGACTCTCCCTCCCACAGAGGGGTGTGGATGCCACAGCACTCCTCAGCCCAGCCATGGTGTGGTTGGGGCCTGAGGTGAGCAGGGCTCTGACTCCCTGTTTTGGTTTGGAAAGCCAGGTGTCTGCTAAGGAAGGCAGGAGCCTCCCCTGAAATGGAAAATGTAAACCTCCTCCCTCTGAATTGCTGTAAATTTTAAATTAAGGGGGCTCTCAGGCAAAAATATGGGTGCAGGAAATAACAGTTCTTTATTAGGGAAGAAAAATATAAAATAAACACTGCAGTGAACTAAACCAACACTGGCAGAGCCAGAACACAGCCTGACACCCTGTGGGTCAGGGTGCTGGCAGCAGTCCCATTGGAATTGTGGCTCAGCCCTCCTGCAGTGCCAGGGGTGGTTCTGTTGGAGCAGGGATCCTGGAGAAGGGTGCAGTCTGCCTCTGAAGATCCAGGGGAAGAGGCAGCTGCTGTTCCTCTGGGAAATCCAGTGGAGAAGTTGTGCTGGTGTTCCAGAATCTCCAGATTATATCCAGGTAGGAATGCTTGGCTCCTCCCTCTGGGCTCACATCTCCCAGTGGGATGCTGCAGTTCTTATCAGCCATGCAGGGACATTCAATGGCCTGTTATCAGCAGGTGTGTCCCCAGAGGGAGGAGTGGGTGTGGGAGAGATAAGGAAAACTGCCCACTGAACAGAAGACAGCTGCCCCACCTCTGACAGATGACAGTAGAATACACATTGCCTTGCTGTCTGGGACACTCCTGCAGTCACAGCCCTGCCCTTGGCATTGCTGGGGCACTGCTGCCTGCCCCATTGTGCTGCCCCTGCTCACTCCTGCTGGGGCTGGGCCAGCACATCTCTGCATTCCTGCCTGTGCTTCTGACAATCTCAAGGCTGGAATGTAATATCAGTGGACTTGGCCATGTTGTGTAGCATCACTGTAAAATAATTTATAGGAAAAACCTGTAAAAATCAGTTGTCTGTGAATGAAAGGAGAGTAGGTTCTATGAGAATTTATGATGAATGTTTTGGCTGTTCATTTCATTCCATGGCCTGTATTTATTCCATGGCATGATGTATTTAGCAAACCAAATCCATAAAAATATCTGCAAACTGCTGGGAAACACTGGGCAAATGAAGGGCACTGGGGATGGATGAGGAAGGTTATTAAGAAACAGAGAGGGGAATCACAAGAAAGTGTGTTCATCAGAGTCCCACCTGTGTGTTTGTGAGTGCTGGGCAAACAGATTTCAAGCTATCACTGTAATAGAACCTCCTAATATTGATAGCACTGACTAACTGTTCCACCTTAGCAGCTAAAAAGAGGCTGTTGTTAGGAGGCAGAACAGATAGCAGGTAAAATAAGAGATCAGGAGATAACTTCATCAGCAAAGTGTTAATCCTTGCCAAGGAGGACTTGCCTGTCAGGAATGGTGATGAAGGCTGAGCTTGGAGGGGAGAAAATAAATGTTCTGGTGAGAGCATGTGCCAGGCTGGTTCAGAGAGTGAAGTTCATGTTTGTGGTGGCATCAGCACAGCACATGGTGACACTTGTGCCATTTGGAAATGCAAGGAACCTTTCAAACCAAGTGCTGGACTGGGGTAGATCAGTGAGTGCAAGAGGAATGTGTTGCAGTTTCAAGGAATCATTTCTGACTGCAGGTGTGAGGGGTTTCATGGTGCACAGCTGAAAGAAGAGAGAGGGATTTGAGATTTTTCAAGCACTTTAAAATATTCTTCCAGCAGAGATGGTCATGGCAAGTCCACGTTCTCTCTGTTGTGATGAGGAACAGAGAAGGGAAGAGAGCTGCTGCCTCATGTTCTGCTTCCATGCTTAACTTCTGTTTTCTCCTGTGGCTTCTGAAGGTGGAAGTAACTGATTCTAGACAAACAGTTTGGTGGCTTTGCCACACTTATGGTATCCAGGTTCTGCTTTCTTTTCTGTGATGAAATATGACATTAAATGTAACAAGTGAAGTATTTGTACTGTACCCTGGCACAGCAGCAGCAGCCCCAGAAGTTTTCCACCTGCAGCCCCTGTTTCTGTAGATGGGCTCAGGCAGGGGTTGGAGAATTGGCAGCACAGCTGCTGGGAAAGGGGCTGTGTGATGGGGCTCTCTGGAAGACCCTGATGGTGACAGTCCCTGTGCAGAGAGATCACTCCCACCTGGTGGATGCTGAGCCCTGCTCCTCCCTCCCTCCTTCCTTCCTGCACAGCAGTCACATCTGCCTTGCAGGGCTGCTCCCCTCGGGCTGCCAGCTGTGCCAGGCTCTCCCAGCAAACCTGACCCGAGCTGGCACATCCCTGCAGCCACCTCTGCTGCCAGCTGCCAGCTTGGAAGAGGCCGCCTGGAGCCCAGGATGCTGTTAAACAGCACCAGGAGTTGTTTGCTGCCTCCCCCCGGCCCTTCCCCCTGCACACGGGCTGTGCCGGGTCCAAGAACCGCAGAAGTGCCAACCAGAGCAGAATTACTCACAGCTGCTGAGTGCCACCTGCTCCTGCCCAGCTTCAGCCAAAACAGCTTCCTCCCCAGAGTGCCCTGGAGTGGGGAATCCAAAAGCTGTTCAGAGCAGGCAATATTTCGTGTGGATGAGGAAGAGACACAGCAGTTCTTGCTCGGGAGCAGAGTGTGTGACGCAGGAGGTCTCCAGGACTAATGTCTGCCTCTCTCGGTCCAAGCTCCCTCAAATCACCCCTTCTCCTTCTTCCAGTATGTTGCTTATGAATATTAATTCAGCCCTCTCTCCCTTTATATGCCATTCTTTTTCCCCATCCAAGCTAATGCAAATTTAATGTTGTTAAAAACAAAAAAAAAAAAAAAAGAAAAATAAAGGTCTGCAAATGACAGTGAGAGCAGAGTGTCTTCCTTGGCTCTGTGATATCTTCATGCAGTGACACCTGGTGTGACACTGCATTTTATTCTGTGGTGGAAGAACTCCTTGACCCTAAGAAAGCAAAAGAACACACTTTCTTGTGATTCCCCCTCTGTTTCTTAATAGCCTTCCTCATTTATCCCCAGTGCCCTTCATTTGCCCAGTGCTTCCCAGCAGTCTGCAGATATTTTTATGGATTTGGTTTCCTAAACACATCTTGCTTACTTAAATTCTCTGTGGTACAGAAACAGTAAATAAAAGGTTGACATCATTATGAATTCATAGCAAGAGGCCACTTGGCAGCCCTCTGAGCACCATATTCTTTCTTAGAGAGTACTTCATTGCTTCAAAGGACTTTGTTCTCATTGAATCAGTAGAAATTCTGTTGTACTTAACCAGAAAGCCATGTTCTAATGTCTACATTCATTTATTTTAAAGGAAGATTTGAGGAAGGCTTGTTGTTGAGTTAACCTGCTAACATTTTATCAAGTTTGTGCCTGGCTTTAGGCTTAGGAGCTGGCTTACTTAGGTGCCTTTCAGAGTCAAAGCTTAGGTTTAATTTTGTTGCTTGTATCATCATTATCCATTGATTACTTCTTGCTTTCACCTTTGCAGTTCAGTTCCCAGTGTTTCTTTTTTTCTTTCCTCTGCTTTTCTATCATTGTCTGAGTGTCATTAAACTGCTTTGAATTTGCTCTTCATTCATTTCTGAGCTCAGTTATAAAGTCCTTTTCCTTGCCTATCTGCAGTAGAAATGCCTGGAGTGATAATAACTAAAGCCTCTTTCTTATTTCTCAAAAATATCACCTGGGATGTTCAGCTGAAGGTGGGTTTGCTGCAGCTTGTTTGGAAAGATAAAGAGAACTTGAGGCAGCGTGGGGAGAGCTGTGGGCACTCAGGCTGTCACATGCTCACTTGCATAAATAATGTCAGCTAGGAAATAAATCATAGCACTCTTTTGCTGTTGGTAGCCTGGCTTCCTAAAACTTCTCCAGGTCCTCTCCAGGGGCCTCTGCCTGATGCTGGTGATGAATTTTTATAGTAGCCTCCTCAAGCCAGGTCTCACAAGCTCTTGGAGGTCTATAACACATCCAAGACAGCTCAACTACTCTTGGAGGCATAAAAATCAGCAGGATGGCTTCTGTTGCAGTGTTGGAAACAAAAAGATTTAATAAAAGGCAAAATAACAAACAGAGAAAAACTGAGCCAGGTGCCAGGGGTTCTTGCTCTTGGTAAAACAACTCACAAAAGCAATTAGTTTCTTTTTCCTATAAAGAATATGTAAGGGAACAATTGGAATACAGGGCTTTGAGAAGTGGCAATCCCAATGAATTCCACTGACAACCTGTTCTGTTTCTCCCATCTATTTCTTCCTCATTGCACAGGACCAGGAAATTTATTGTTTATGATACAGGATACCCCTTTGGAGGAACCAACTGTTCCCTTTTCTTGGGTTTTGTGTTGCTGGAATGGCCCCCCAGGTATTAAAGTCTCTTTTTTCCCAGGCCTGTGACCAAGGAAGAAGTCGAGATTCCTCAGCTCTGCTTTCCAAGGTTGTTTATTTTCTCTTATCCATTCCATTCTCTCTCTGCCCTGCTGAGGTCTGTCCAGCAGGTCAGGTTGTGGCACAGTCCCTGCCCTTGGGGTGGTGGTGGCTTTTTATACTAAGAACTGTGTGTGCTTTATTTACAATAATTTCCCAATCCCTATCACCTGTGTTAGACAGTCTGTCTCTGCTCTGAACCAATCCACAAGTGTCACCATCACAGCAGAAGATGGAGGACAAGAAGAAGGAGAAGTAGGACAGGACACACCCAGATTGCTCCATCTTGCCTCTTGAACCCCCATTCTAAATCCCCAAAATTCTACTTTTCACCCTGTGACAAATTCACTGCCATTCTACTCAAACTCTTGTGGTTTGTAAATCTTCACCCAAAGTTGGTAATTGTTTCCATGGGCTAAAATCAAAGGCACAGGGGTTTCTGACTCTGTGCCAGGGTCTCTCAGCCCCTTGCAGAGTCCTCCAGGGCAGCCAGAGCAATGTCCTGGGTCCCGACACCTTTCTCTGCATAGCCCAGAGGAAGGGGAAATGCTTGTTCCCTACAAAGGAGTGGCTGAGCTGCCTAAAAGCTCATGGAAAGGCAGGATGGTGGAAACAGGTCACAGCCATTATCTGCAGGTCATTGCATCCAAACTCTGGTTTGCAGCTTTGCCTTGACCAGCAGCTTCCCTGGCCAGGAGCTCTGTGTCTCCCTGGGTTCCTGTGCTCCTGCTCCCACAGGGTCTCTCTTTCTCCCTTCTTTTCAATTATTGTGTCAGTTGACTGTGTTCACATAGCTAGAGAGCAGTAAAATATTTCATCTGTTGACTGCTGCATCTAAAATAGATTAAATTAGTGTTTATTCAACTTTTTACTGCTGACTTACAAAATTACTTTTAGTCTGGTTTGGATAGATAACTTTTTCTATTAATTTATAGCCATGCTCTGCTTTGATTGCTTTTTTTTCATTGGTATCAAATCATATGCTGCTTTAATATTTCCTCCAAGATGTGCTCTTGATTAAGTCTGTGTTGGATATTTATACCACCGAGAAGGATACTATTTAGAAATTCACATTCTTAATAAATACCTGTTTTTAAAGCTCTCACTTCTCTAAATTAAGGTGACTTGATTTAAGTGTAGTTAATCCTGCTTTGTTTCACGGAGCTTTTGCATAGACATTGGTAGAAAACACTGCATCCTGAATGGACACATATAGAATAAGTGATACAGGATCAAAGGGGATGAGATTTTGGGATGAGGTATAAAACATTTTGGTTTACATTTTTGTATAGACTGATTTTGGTTTTGGTACTATGGCAGAATCTGAGATCCTCCCATTAGTTTCTGTATACCAACAATCTGAGCCTCCAAAAGCTCATAAGAGAAGTTAATTAGGAAGTTTGAGATTAAAAAACCAAAGCCATTGGAGAGAAGAGAATAAAATGCAAAAAAGTTAGATAATTATATATTATAGAGTTAATAATAATTATATATAATTAATTATATAATGTATCATTATATATTGTAAATAACCACGTGAGCTCATCAATCAGAAGCCAGCTCACAGTTGCTGCCCATGGCCATCAGTGTGGCTGTGGATGTGCAAAGGCTTCCAAAACAAAAACTGTCCAGGGCTGGTACAGAGTTCCCAGTTTGGCTGCAGAGCCCTGCCAGGCTACCCCAGCTGCTGAGCTGGTCTGGGGGGTCAGTGAGGAACAGACAGGCCCTAGATGTGAGACATACCTCACAAATCATTTTTTCTGTGTAACTTTCTAGGGAAATGCCTTTAAAAATGATATTTGGGTGGGTTTTGCTTGTTTTGCTCAAGAAGTTTATGTACAACAAAACTGATGTTTTCATGAGCTCTTCAATTTGTTTTTTAGCCTAGCCCATTACACTTGACCTTTCTTTATACAAAAAAAAAAAAAAAAAGATTCAAATGGTTGTAATTTAATGTGTTTTCTTTGTCAGGTGTTAGTTTTTGAAAAAATATCCTGATATGTCCCTCCAAAGTATGGAGCAGGCACGTGAACCTTGAGGCCATGTCAGCTGTGGTTGCTCTCACTGTCTGGAATCTTCTGCCAGTACTGGGAGTGCTCCTGCCCCTCCTTACCTGGCCAGTGGATTTAAGCACAGCTCCAGTTCATTTTGCTCTTTGAGGCTGATGTGGTTGATTTTGCTGGTAGCAGAGGAAGGTGCATGAGCAGATCCTTCTGCTGGCTGCAGGGCACATGTGCTAACTTCCATGGGGGAGCAGTAACACCCACTGAGGAGTTTGCAATGGCCTCAGCTGCAGCAGCTGTTTGTGACTCAACATCTGGCCTGGCCTCAGCCTCAACACTGTCAGGGTTCTCAAACTGATGAACTGAGCATTTGGATAGTTTATGTAAAAACATTCTGTTTTAATGGGGTTTTTTGCTTTTTTTCATTCTTTATGTCCCTTGGAAGAAAAAAAAAAAGCACTTGTATGTGGCATTCTCATTCCCTGAACAGAGAGAGATATAATTCTCTCTCCCAGGGTTTTTCCTGGAGAAGCACAGAGAGAAGAACAGAAAACAATTCTTATCTCTATTCTCTGCTCCTGTTGGTTTTGCACTTGTGGAATGTGTTAGGAAGACTGTTTACCTGAAGAGATTTGTCAATTGGATTCTACTGAGGATTGTTTTGTTTCCTTGGCCAATTAAGTCAAAGCTGTGTCCTGGCTGTCTCTGACAGTCATGGGTTTTTCTTTAGTATCTTTTGAATAGTATAGTATTTCTTTAGTATAGTTATAAAATAGTATTAATGTACTATAGTGGAGTTTTAATAAAGCAATTGCTCAGCCTTCTGAATCAGAGAGTCAAATACCAATCATCCCCTGCATCAGGGGCTCCCTACATTCAATACTTGTATGTAGATATTTTTCCCCAAAAAACCTCTGGCTCTGTTCTCTGCTGATGGAAAGGCCTTGTTGCCAGGAGATAAAAGCACCATTTCTTGCATCCGTTTAAATTTCACTCTCCTCTTCACAGTCTCATCTCAACAAAGCAGAGGTTCAAGTTTAAACACATGCTTACATCTGTTTTATTCAGGAGAGCGTGTCAGCACACATGCATAACTGAAGTCAATGGGATTTAAGTGTGTGCTCCACTTTAAAGCATGTGCTTCACCACTCCCCTGAATGCAGGGGGTTTAATCTGAGTGCTTTGGAAATTGCAGTGGCCTTGCACATATTGGTGCTTTTATCCATCTGGAAGGAGGGCTACTGTGAAATTTACTAAGTACTGCTCACACTTTGACATTTTCCTGTAATGCATGCCTGTTTCTTTCCTTGCAGGAAGTTTAGTTTACCCACAAAAGCACCGTGTGAGGGTGGCTGGAATTTGCTCCTGTGCCTTGGAGTGGGCTGTGTGGAGGCTGATGGGGGTGGGTGGGTGCTCACATTGTGGCTGTGCCCAGCTCTTCTGTCTAAAGCATGATGGCACCCAGCACTGCAATATTTCATCTGTGCCTGGCACTGGAGGCTTTCCAGTGGCCACTTGTGAATATTTAACTTGTCCAGGGCACCAGAACCTTTCCCCAGACAGTGTCAGAGTGAAGAGCTCAGAGGCACCTGAGAGCAGTCACTCCTACCTGCCTGCCTGGGTGTTGGTGGTACTTGGAAACCTCTGTAATTTCCCTTCAGATGTGGAACTGAGATCAGCAGCTGGGCCCCAATGTTTTGAAAATCTTTGAGAACTAATTAGGCTCTCCTCAGAGTACAGCTCATCCAGCCAGTCTGAATAAACAAATGGCACCGTTTGTATTAGGAAATCTCTACAAGTGACTGATCCCTGTCATGGGGTAACATTAATCTTTTTAGTATAGATTTCCAATAGTTAACCATCTGGCTCCATGCAGTTTTCCAGAAAACACTCACTGCTGAGGCTGGTGCAAAGAAGAAGGTGGGATTAATAACCTGAATACATCATATGAAGCATTAATCTTTAGGATTGGCCATTTGTTTTTATCAAAACAACTCCCATAAGATAGTATTTCACAGCATGTGGTGCTTGCCTGGACTTCTTTCAAAATGAGAAAATGTTTCAGTGTCTGCCATGATCTGCACTTTGCAAATTCAGTGTGAATGATAAAGGCTGGAAGAATTGTGTGTTCTCTTCTGCTTTATGTTGCATTTACAGTCCTGGCCCATTCAGTGGAAATGTGTGTGCACTGTGATATTGGCTGTTAAAGCTTTTCATTCAGAACAACACCTCAGTGTAAGACTCTAAAATCACCCTAGTCAATGTCAATAATTAACACACAGGCTGGGACAGGCACTGTGTGCATCCAGTGGATGAATTTTGTCAACTGAGCCGTCCAGGCAAGCCCAGACTCTTGGTGCAGGTTAAATGGTCTCAGTCTGGCTGAGCATTTAGGCACCTGCTTGACTTTAATCACTGCTTGTTCTGCAGATTTCACTGGTCCCAAGTGCTCTGTTGAAATGCAGCCCTGTGACTTAGGTCCTGCCTCAGCTCCCTGACCTGCAAGCTGTGGCAGATTAAAGGCAAAAGCAGCTGAAGAGGTTGTGGCCCTCAGGCTGTGTGTCCTGCCCCTGTGATGGAGATTACTCCTCTGCAAGGCAGGTGAACAAATGGCTGCTGAAGCACAGTAAGTTAAACTCAAATTGGAGACAAAATCCTCCAAGCTGAAAAGCTGAGCACTCCAGAAGCTGCTTCATGAGCTGTGTCATTGTCTCCCTGTGGTGGGAGGGCAGCTGCCACCAGGGGATGGGGGAGATGGTCTTGGGGATGGGAACTACCTTGGCCATCTGATTTTAATCCTTCCCTGCATGCAAAGCAGAGCTCCCAGTGCCATCCCTGCCAGCCTGGCTGCTTGCAGAGTTACCAGTGCCATCCCTGCCAGCCTGGCTGCTTGCAGAGCTCTCAGTGCCATCCCTGCCAGCCTGGCTGCTTGCAGAGCTGGCTGGCTCTGTGCTGCTGCCTGCCCTCCCTGCACTGCTGGGGCTCTCCTGCCTTCAGCACTGCCCAGGACCAGAGCAGCAATTCCAGCTGGAATCTCCAGACAGGAGGGACTGCACCTTCCTTGTGTTTGGCTGCAGCATATTGTGAATACCATCAGGACAGAACTAATAATTTTCCTAATCTGCATGAGACACGAGTGCACTTGAGTAATGTACAGTGCTCTGTACATAAACCATGTTTATACCTTCTCACCCAATCATGTCTGCTGCAGTATTTCCAAATAAATGCTGGGTTTCTTGGTGATTCTTCCTGATAGAGAGTGATTTGTAATAATCTTGTCATGCCAAACTCATAATAATACTAAATGAAGACATTTGTTGAAGGAAGTGATTGTAAATTACAAGCAAATTCAAGCCTTGCTGGCATTAATCAATACTGAAACACAACTTTTGCATTCCTGATATAATACTGCTGAATCTAATCCCATGGATTTTACATTTCCATGTGAATTAAGCAGTTCTTTTGATTTAAACCTTTTTTTTTTCTCCTGGGAAAGGATAAGGCTTCTTTGAGGTGAGTATTTTATACAATCTTGACAGACCTGTACTTCCATATGCAGGTAACTTTTGTACACAGTTAGTTAACCTGTAGTGCTTACTCTGGTTTGCATTTCAGTGTGGCTCTGCATTGAGCTGCTGTGGGTAAAGCTTTGCAGAGTCAGGCTCTCTGAAAAACACCCTCTGACCTGAGAAACAAATTGTGGTTTTAGTAGTGTGGCAGTGTTTGATTGGGAACCTTCTCCTGGGGATGGTCATAGGGGTTTATTTTCAGTACCTGAGTCCTCTCCACCCTGATTAGCACTGAAGATCCATGGCCTGACTCAGAATGTACAGTGCATTGCACCCACTGGGAATGGGTGGCATGGCAGTATTCTGTTAGATTTTTATCTTTTTTTAAAGATTTGGTAGAACTAGAGTTCAAAGTGAACCATCAAACCCATTTCAAGGTTATTACCTTTTTGTCAGGCATTTCAATACCAATTTATTTTGGTTCAGCAACCTCAGTATTGCATACTTAGCAGCACAGTTGTAATGATATTTTCATATGTACTTCCATTAAAAACAGAGAGAGGCTTCCATATCCTATGATCAGTTTTCCATTTAATCTTTCTTCTAGTATCAGCCACTCATTTTGGTTGAATGTGGAAAATGCAGCTGATTGTTTTTGATAACCACTAATGCATTCTGCCAGTGATTTCTTTCCACTCGTTACAGTAATACAAGAAGATTAATCGTACTTGATTTTATTTTAAAATATTAGACATCAATAATACAAAAGCTGACACTTCTGGGAATTTAACCTACTGGATTATTTATGTCACAGACAATTTTTTTATTTAAGCAATTGCTTCAGAGTAAATGCAGAGACTGTCAGCTGTTTATTCACAGCCATGTGCATAGACTGGTGTGTGTGTTTTCTAGGAACAGCACTGCTATGGCACATTTTCATCCTGCTAAACTGTAGCTTTTGAAATATTTAAGAGTCTATTGTACTTCAGTCCTCCCAACCTCTTTATTTTAGGCCTGATTTAAAGCATGTTGAAGTCAATGCCCATTCTTTGTTCGATCTCATTACATATAACTCTCAGTGACTGGAAGTTAATAGAGCAGCTCATCCTCTGTGATACCTGGAGTTGGTATTTCTGTGTCTGCAGGAATGTGTGTCCCTGCACAGGCACACAGCAAACCCCAGAGCCTTGTGCTGGGAGCTCCTGGTCTTGGAATCCAACTGATGTGGGAGCTGTAGGCTCACTGCAGAATGGGCAGCAGTGGAAGTGGCTGACGTGGCTCAGTGCAATTATTTTCAGCAGCTGGGGTTCAAAGGTCAGTCCATTTAGCACTGCAGGGCAGGACTGCAGCATCCTTGGTGCTGGGTGTGTGAACTTTGGTTAAAGAGGGGGCAAAGGGCCTGATGTAAAAGTCACGGACTTCAGTAGGCTCTGGGTCAGAATCTAAATACAGTTTTTATCTGCTAGACTGTTCAGCTATTACATTTTCCAAGAATATTTGTGTGTTTCTTTTGTATGAATGGTCTGAGGGAAGTAATATTTTTCAGAATAATATAACTGTTAAAGAAATATGGTCTGATTTTCTGTTTCTTTAACACTGACATGAGGATGGTGTAACTCTTTTGAAATCAATGCAGTTACACCAGAATAAAGCTGCTGTTAATGGAGTGCAGAAATTGATGTTAATGGAGTGGAGAAATCTGAGAACTTCTTTATATCAGACTCAATTGACTCTAATTTTGATCATCTCCCTTGAACTGGAATTAGTAAACACTGAAATAGATAGAAATGCACTGGAGTAAAAGCAGTGTAATGGCATGGAGAATCCATCCTTTGTCAGTCAAAATGACTGCTAAAGAACCATTCTAACTTGAATTTCCTTAGTGGAAATTATTCTTTAACCATTCCATTTAACTTGAATAGTTTTGTAAATTCAGCCAGCATTTCAGTGGCAGCTCAGATTCTGTGTTTTATGGAACAGGTTTTTGCCTCGAGAGCATCTTCTCCAAATGCATCAGTGTTGTAACTCAGCTTTCTTCAGATGAAGTAGATGGAGGTAAATTTGGCACTCTGATGAAAGCCTGAAAACCAGAGTCTGCAAGTTTTAATAGATCTTCCAGACTGTTGCAGCAGGAACAGTTAGAAATCAGATCATGGGATTCAAAACATGCAGAAGCCCAAATGAAGGCAATTTGCTTTCCAAGGTCTCCAATGCTTTGTGCTTAGATGTTTGTCTGTGATAACTGCAAAGCATCAGACTGAGAGGAGGTTTGTGTGTGTCTGTGCCTCCCTGGTGCTGGTGTAGAGCCATGGAGCTGCACAAGGCCAAAGCCATGCAGTGCAGACAGACAGCAGTGAAAGCTGAGATCTCTGGGAGAGGCTGTAAATCATTAGCAGGACATTGTTGTCCCCTCCAGATTTTCTATGCCTCTGTGCAGAAAAGGCACAGAACATCAGAACAGAACTAATAATTTTCCTAACCTGCATGAGACATGAGTGCACTTGATTCATGTACAGTGCTCTGTACCATGTTCATACCTTCTCACCCAATCATGTCTGCTGCAGTATTTCCAAATAAATGGTGGGATTCCTGGTGATTCTTCCTGACCTGTGAAGGAGAGCAGCATCCAGAACCCCTTGGGGCAGGAGCACACTGAATTCTCAGTGTTGCTGGCAAGCTGTGCCTGCAGCTGTCACAGGATGTGGCTCTGGCACCACTTCTGTGCACAAGGTCCCATGGCCTTACTGTCCCTGCTGGCCCCAGTGCCTTGCAGGTCCTTGTGCATTGCTGCTGCTTACTCAGAATGACCCCTGAGTGCTCTGGGGGAAGCTGGGCTGGAGTGGAGGTGCCTTGAGCCAGAGGCTGCAGCATCTCCTACCTTCTCTCCTTCCTGGTTACATTGCAGACCTGTAACAATTTGCAGAATGCACTTCTGGAATTTTGGAGACTCAGACTTCCTCTCTGGCCTGTGAATTTCACTGTCACTTCATACTTTGTCCTTCAGCCAAGTACAGCAGAAAGGTGCTGGGGTTGCAGTCAGAGTTTGGAACCTCTTCCCTGTTGAGTTGTGATGTCATTTTCAACACTGCAGCTTTCTGTGTGTGATGCAGACTTCAAAATTGTCTGAGATCAAGTCCCTCATATTCACAGAGCAGTAAAAAGCATTGTTTGAGGTTCTGAATTATGGTGGGGAGATGTGGGGGCAGGGACACTCCTTGGTTGAGGAGAGCTGATGTTAATGATCCAAACTTCACTGCCATCCGGACTTCCTACACTGTTTTGAGCAATGACTGTGGAATATATGACCTGTAAATGTCTCAGCAGATTGCACTGGACAGAGCTCAGCAGATGAAAGCTGTGATCCATGACTGGATCCTTACTTTGGAATAAGAGGTGGCTGCACCTGGAGCATTGCTCCTGGAGAGGAGTGGGGGGATGACTGCCTGTTGTACTGGATTCCTCCTTGGCTCTCAGTGCCAGCCACTGAAAGAGAAGCCAGATGAAACATCAGGGACCTTGCAAGTATAACTCATGATGCTAGCACTGCAATGAAGTTTAGAGCTAATGAAAAGAAAATAATGAGCCACTGGCTTAAAACAGAGGCAGGAGTATTTATTACATCTGGCAGGCTAAATCTTTACTGTATTCAACCAGAAGCCTAAAGGACTGGGGTTTTTTCTCTGATATAAATCAATTTTCACTGTTGCCTTGAGCATCTTGGCTGTGGGGCTTCAATTTCAGTGATTTGAGATCTGTGGATAAGAAAAGAGATGAAAATATCTCGATCTAAAGCAAATTGTTGTATGCAAGCAGAGATAGACCTGGGAGCACAGAGAAGCTAGGTGTCATCTGCACTGAACAGATACAAGCTGTAGCTGGCTTTGATAGGAGTTTTCTGTGGCTGAAATTTCCCCTCTTGAAAAGGGACAGCAAAACGCTGACCATGTGTTTCCATGCTGGGCTTGGCCATGATACAGAGTTATTTTAAAGCAAGATATTTGTAGCTGGAAGCAAAGCTGAATTTTCCCCCATGGCTACGAGCACTGGCAATTGCTGCCTTCCCAGGGAGCCCTCCAGCACCTCCTGTTAGCTGCTCAGCAGAGTCTGGCTGGTTTTGTGCAGCCTGTGCAGGGCAGTTGGATATTTTTTGCAGGCTGTTAAGTTATACACAATCCTTTTACTCAACACATACAGCAAATAAAATCAGCTAAGTGCTGCATAATGGATCGTGGGGTCAACATCTTTCTCTTTCTTCATTTTGTAGTTTATTCCAGCCTCTGAGAAATGTGAACAATTATGCAGGTGTAGTCGCTACCAAAAGTAAGAAAGATTGAATTTGCTATTTGTAGCACTATAAAGCAAATACAGAATTCAATAATGTGTATTTTCATTATCCTAATGGAAGATCTCAGTATGTTAAATGTGTTCAGATGTCCTTGGCAAAATTGGGGTCAGTCATGTGAAATGGAGACAAAATGTGTTTCATCATCTTGTGGTTATTATACTACAAGGATTTCATTGTAAAGTGCAACAAGTAATTGCAGCCACATTCCTGATGCTATTGACTGCTTTATCTAATGGAAATGATTTCTTTCTTGATTATTTAAAATGAACCTTTTACCATTGTCATGTAAGGAAGTTGTAAAGTTGTTTTTTTTTTTAAATACATTACAGCACCACCATTAATAACAACAACAACAACAACAAATTAAGAGTGTGCACTTCTCAGATGGCTTCACCCAAGGATCTAAAGATGCTTTAGGATGAATATCCAAATTAAAGTTCTTGTGTGAAGGAGGCAAATGGCAGGGAGGATTGGTTTGAAACTGAGACTGTTCTTGTGCTAGGCCTGAGGAGAGCTGCACAAGTCCATGGTACCTCGTGCATCAGTGCAGCTCCTTGGGCTGAGCTGAGCTGAGCCCAGGTGTGCCTCAGTCAGGGGCTGTTTGTGGCCCCTCAGGGGCTCAGGATGAGGCTCCCAAGAGGCTTCACCCACCTGGACAGACCCTGTGCAGTTCTCACTCCAGGCAGAGCCCTCAGAGCTGTGTCCCAGAGTTTGGGCATTCACTGCTGCAAGGTTTGGCTGCCAGCAGCTGGACCCATTCCCCAGGGAGCTCTGCAGGAGGGCTCTGCCCTGGGCTCAGCTCCAGAGCTGCCCCCGAGCCCAGGGCTGGCATGGATGAGGGTCCTCCTTCATTCAGTCACCTTCCCCCAGCTTTTTGTGTCCCAGAGTCACTCTGGGACTGCAGTGCCTGCTGAGGGTGTGTGGGCAGTGCCTGCCCACACTCAGGGACAGCATCCTGAGCCCAGAACCTGAGCCAGACGTGCACGAAGGGCTGGGTTTCATTGCAGAACAGCCACAGGAAGATGGGGCAGCTGCAAGGCCCCAGAGGCAGAGGGGACCCAGCCATGCCTGGGCTGAGCTCAGCCTGCCCCAGGCCATGCAGGACCTGCCTCTGGGAGATCCCTTCTCCAGAGGGTGTCCAGGGACAAAATGGATCCTCACATCCCACTGGAATGTGTTGTTTGCTGTCAAAGGTCTGGGCTCACACCTCCCCCTGTTCTTCATGATTCAAGATGCTCTTTATGGCTTCCAGTTTGCAGATTTAGGATGCTCTGTAAAAATCTTACTTACAGGGTGTTTGCCTGGCAGCAAGCATGCATTGCTGTGGGCTTTGGCTCACTGCAAATCTGATGTTCAGGTACATCAGGAAAAAATGTCTCAGGTTGTCATAGCCAGGCTTTTCCTTTCCATCCAGTAAAACATTCCTCATTTGTTTTGCATTTCTCAGTTGGATGTGTAGTATCTGTATGTGTATCTATAAATATAAATATGAAGGAAAAAATAAATAAATATGTTGTTCATCCCAGAAACATGAGAGACCCATAAGGCTGCAGCTCTGCAGATGTGAAATAGCTGTTGCTCAAAAAGGGGTTATTCTAGATTTATACCTGTGGAGCTAAGTGGAACTTCACGTGGAGGAAGGCCCAAAACATATGGCAGTACCAATTTTGTTCAGAGCAAGTTTTTAATGATTTCTACCATTTGATCTACTGTATTGTAGATTTTATGGGTCAGTGTGGATAATAAAATAAAATAAACATCTGGTAATGTACAGCTTTTTTGGGTAGATTTACAGAGCTGGGCAGGGCTGCAGCTGGTGTGTGGCTGTGGAGCCAATAAAGAGACACTGAAGTTATTTCTGCTTTTGGGGGAAGAGTTGATCAACTGCAAACATCCCCACTGCTGAGTTTGCTCAGCAAGCTGCTCGAGAGGCCCCAGCCAGTAATGATGCTTTATGGAGGTGTTTGTGCCTTCTCCCCAGTGCAGATGTGGGGTTCAGCCCAGCCAGGAGCAGAGTGCCAGGATTTATGGGGTCCCCCAAGCACAGCCAGGGCAGCTTTAGGGCTATTAAGCTGCTCAGCCAGTGTCAGGATGGCTCTGCTTGCTTCTCTCACCCCATTAATTTGCTACCAGTTGTGACTGGTTCTTTCCACAGGGCAGTGAAAATAAACCTATGGAATGGGGTGCTGCAACATCTTTTTTGTCATTAGGTGTGGATTGGTTTGTTTATTAATTTTATTTTAGTTTTGTTGCTTTTGAAGGAGACTCTATTATTATTAATATTGTTGTTATTATTATTATTATTATCATTGTTAACATGGTCACCAGACAAAATTATTATGTTAAAGCAGAGACATCACATCACTTACATTTTGTAGCTCAGTGCAATTTTCATAAAGTGTGAGGCAACATCCAAAAAAACATGACTCAGAATTAGAGTTTCAGAAGATTATTATATAGACATTATTTCCCCCAGGTCATGGGCTTTAGTCAAATTTGGAAGAGAATGAAATTGCCAACAGTGAAAAGCAGACAGAAAGGTATGAGTTCATGAGCAGAGAAATAACATTTTCATTTGTTCCTTCCCCATGGGAAAGATTCAACATTCCGGTAAATGGAGACGGTTATAAGAAATGAATTTTTGTCAGCAGGGATGTGATTTTAAGGCTCACTTATCCATTGGCAATCTAGATTTCTAACCCCAGGAATCTAGGAAATTGCTACAGAATGTAGTCTTTATTATAAACAAGTTTTTTTCCTTTCTTTTCCTTTTTTTTTCCCACCCTGTCTTTTTTAGTAGTTGAGATTTTTAAGGTGCAGGGCTCTGCTGCTCTGAGCATTTCGAGGGGTCATATTGCCACAGAATTATTCTGTGTGCCTTGCTGTCCCTTTGAACTGTGCCTTCTGTGGTGCAGTGATCCCTCTCACCCAGAAATTCCTCTGATCATGGGAACAAGGTTGTTTTTGAGAGCTAAAAGCACCCCCAGCAATGTGGCATTTGCAGCAGACTTTGCTCCCAAGGATCTAAGCACCATTCCTGGCTTTGTGGTTTTCTCCCTGGGCCATTTTTTAAGCTCTTCCATTCACACAGGCGAGGCAAATGAAGTGGCCAAGAGTTTAGGGGGTGGCTCTTGTTCTTGGTGTGCACAAACAGCTGGGATTTGCAGGCTTTCCGTGGCACTGTCCCAGGCAGACCACTTTTTGTAATTAAAAGGATTTTCTTCCAAGAGAAACGTTCATTTTTTTGCTTCATCTGACTCTTGTAACCTCACTCTGTATTTAGATTCTGTGAGGATGTTCAAATGCTGTTACTGTGCCTGTGATTTTATATAACCCTAAGCCCTTCATTCCTGATGATGCAGATTGGTCTCTAACATCATTATCTTCTTTTTTTCCTTTTTTTTTTTTAAATAACAACTTGAAAATATGTACATCTGATACCTCCTTTCCTTGGTGTGTTTTTGTCCATTTTAATTTCTTTTCTTACAACCAAGACCTGATTGCCTAAATACATTGTCATCAAGCAATGTTATTGCCCCTGCCTGCCAACATCTTACACCACAAATTGCATTTGTTCTGTTAGCTTCATTATTATTGTGTCCAAACTGGGCTATAATGATTATGGAACATCATGATAGAAGCTGATTAATAAACAAGAATTGATTACTCTGACTTTGTCCATTGTATTAGGCCCAGGTGATTTATACTGTTGATGGCATTTTCTGAAAAACTGCAAATGCTTGAGAAAGACAGAGAGAGGGGAATATAATTTCCTCTTAGGAATGCACAGTTAAATTGCATTCCTTTGTCTCTGCTGGCGTGTCAGGGCAATCAGAGCTGCAGCATTAAGAGCCTCTGAGTGATCACTGACTGTATTTTAGCATGGAAATATTTTCCAAGTGCTTTCCTTTCTCCTAAGATGTGGGTATCCATGGAGTGTCTTCATGGTGTTGGCTGCCACCAAAGAAGGGGAAAGAGCTTTTCCTTCATGCACACAAACAACTTTTACTGGTGTTTATTCACAGATAGTGCTCAAACATGCCTTAAGGAGTGAAAAAAATGAAACTAAAACAGAAAGTGCTGCAGCTGTACTGCTGCCTCTGCATTTCCTTCTGCTGATCTGATTCTGGGGACCTGAAAAAATCCATGGAGAAACTGCAGCCTGCTCATGCAGGTGTCCTGCTGCTCCTTCCCTGCCAGCACTGCCTCGTACCTGCAATAGCCCTGTTCCTTTCTAAAGGAGCACACTGGTTACAGAGAGCTGTAAAGAAATTGGGAATGAAACAGATGTTTGCAAGTTGTTTTTTGCTGTTTTACAAACCTTTCCTGCAAACTGAGTGCAAGTGGTTAAACCTTCAGGCTGCCCTGCGTGCTGCATGGCTGTGAGCTGTAACCTGGCCTGGTCTGATGGAAATGCTGTGGGGTGTGTTTGAGCTCTCCAGCAGTGCTGGATGATGTTCCCTGATCCCCTGGGCAGTGCTGCAGTTCTTGGGTCCAGGAGTGTCTTGGTTTGAACAGCCAGGTGTCTGCTAAGGAAGGCAGGAGTCTTCCTTGAAATGGAAAATGTAAACCCCTCCCTCTGAATTATTATCATTTTGAAATTAAGGGGCAAAGATATGGGAATAGGAATGACAGTTCTTTACTAGGAAAATCAAAAATAAAAATGCAACAGTACAAACAAAAACAAACCACTGCCAGAGTCAGAGCAGGAGCTGACCCCTCTGTGTCAGGGTGGTGGCACAGTCCCATCCCAGGGTGTGTCAGGGTGGTGGCACAGTCCCATCCCAGGGGGGCTCAGGGTGGTGGCACAGTCCCATCCCAGGGTGTGTCAGGGTGGTGGCACAGTCCCATCCCAGGGGGGCTCAGCCCTCCTGCAGTGCCAGCTGTGGTTCTGCTGGAGCAGGGATCCTGCACAAGGGGGGAGTTTTCCTCTGCAGCTCCAGGGCTGCTGGAGATGGGCCTGCTCTCCCTCTGGGAATGCAGGGCAGGAGAAAGCTGCTCCTCTGGGAATGCAGTGGGCAAAGGCTGCTGGGCTGTTCCAGGTCAGATTGGATCCAGGTAGGAATGCTTGGCTCCTCCCCTGGGCAGAGCATCTCCCCATGGGATGATGGAATTTGATCAGCCCTGCAGGGACACTCAGTGGCCATGGACAGCAGAGATCTCCTGGAGGGAGGATTGGCTGTGGGAGAGATAAAGAAACCTGCCCCAGGAACAGCAGAGAGCTGCCCCAGCTCTGACAGATGGAGACAGAACACAAACACACACACCCACACACATCTTACAGCCCAAGGGAGCTCTCATGACCCAGCCCTGTGGCAGGCATGGCAGAAAGTGGTCCTGTCTATTAGTGATTAACTCATCTGCTAGTGAGAAATACAATTAGGCTGGAAAAGATTGAATCCTCTCTTTTAAGACAATTCTCCTTAGTGCTGGAGTTGCCTTGCTTCCCCAGGCTGGTGCAGTGTCCTTGCCTGAAGCAGGACTGCCCGAGCAGCTTTGAGTGGGAAGGAAGAGTAAAGTACCACCCTCACACCTCTCAGGGTATCACTAATTACTAAGTAAAAAATGTAGCAAATAATGTAATTTAACAGTTATTTGCCCCCTTCTGTTTTTGCAAGAAAAGCAAAATTTTCGTGTGCACTTGGTTTAATTCTGGCTTGTGTCTGTCCCGTGACTGACTAACCCTTGCTGTAGCCAATACCTTTTACAGCAGCAAGATTAATCCTTCTCAGGCTGTGAATTGGCTTTTCCCACTATCACTGTGGCCTCCATCAGTGCCAGGGAGTGCATGGATAATGCAGCCCAACCCTTGGAAATGTTTTGGGCAGCTTCCAGTGCCAGGAGGGGCTTGGCAGGATCTGAGACAGGGCTGGTGGGCTGGGCAGGCTCAGCTCTCCTCAGGGTTGGGCAGGGACCCCCTTTGCTGCATCCTTGGTGGCCTGGGAGGAGCTGGGAAGGTGAGAAGCCTCAGAGGCTGTGGCTGGGGAGGGGGAGCATGTCCTGGGGTCAGAGCCTGAATCCTGCAGGGGTGGGCAATGGGAAGGGGCTTTCCCTCATGAGTGTCCTTCTTATCTGAGAAGCAGCACTGAATGGGGCTATTCCAGGTTTGGGGTTTTGTTTGGTTTTGTTGTTGTTGTTGTTGTTGTTTTGGGGTTTTTTTTTGGTGTGGTTTGTTTCCCTGCAAGGAAGCACTCAGTTTGGCAGTGGGCTCCTAGGAAAGCATTGCTTGTGTTCCTGCAGTATTTATTGTAATTCCTGGAGCTGTCAGTCAGAGCACAGGCTTCGAGGTGCAGACACAGCTCACATTGCTTACAGTCTATGAGAAATATAATGATCTGCACCTAGTCAAGGGAAGCATTTAATGAAATCTCTTTCAGACATGGGAAACTAAGGTTTTTACTGCTTGTTGATAAAGTCATTCTCTTCTTACTAAGTGTTCTGTTGGGAATGGAACTGAAAGCTCTTGTGTCTGATTGTTTCTTTTGCTGGAGCTAATGTTTTGAATACATGTTTGACTCTGGAATAAATGTTTTCTGTTATAGTGTGGCTGTTCCTGTGCAAAGAAAGAGCAAAAGACTTCTATTACTAAGTGATTTGGAGAGTCAACAGTTCAGGGGAATTGGAAATTATGAGCAAAAAAATCCTGAGAAATAACTGAGGTTACTACAACCCCACCTGACCCCGAGCAGTCACTGGACTGGTGATGCTTTAATGCAGGGCACTGCCCTCGTGTGTTTTATTTTCCTGTGGTGCTCTGCTGCCTTGGCACATCCTGCTGAGGTGGATTAAACCCTCAGAGGAGCAGGAGGGCCCCTGTCCCAGATCCAGCTCTCATTTCGGGGTCAGGAGCAGCCAATGCTCTCTGTGGGGTCTGGAGCAGGCGTGACTGGGTCTCAGAGCCACCAAGGCCACCTGTGAAAGTGCCCTGGGAGATCAGCCTGAGTGGAGCAGAAAGGAACATAGATCTGCAGTTTATTACCAGCAGAAGCCCTAAGAAGAAAAGCAATAGTTGCTGCTTTTGTAGTTGGTGCAAGGCTTCACCAACAGCAGCACACCAATCCCTCCAGCAGCTGCCAGCTTGATTTGGCCCATGCAAGTGTGTCAGAAAAAACATTCCCAATTTACCAAGAGAGTTTTCTTTCTACACTTGGAGCTGGGTCTCAGTTTTGCTTTATGAAGAAGAAAATTCTGAAGTTTTGGGGCTTTGTTTTTTGCATATATATTTGGTATTTCAGTGTCCAAGCCTGGCAACCCTGTTAAGGATTTGTTTTTCACAAGTGGCATTTCTTACTGCAGTCGTGGCATTTGATAGTTTCCTCCATCTGCAGATCTTCCAAAGTGTTTCTCCAGCCCAGCCTTTCTTGCAGGCTACAGGCAGAGACTGGAGAAGTGAATGTCACCTCCTTCCCCTTGCCCACATTTGGACTCGTGCCATTCACTCTTCAGCTGGTAGGGAAGAAATTGTGGCAATTTTTGCAGTGGTTCAATGTGAAATCCTTTCAGCCTCTTTCTTTGCTTCTCCAGGGAAACTGAATCTTTTAGGGGGAAAAAAAAATGGGGGGGAAGGTTGACATACTGCAGATTTTTGTGATTTTTTTTTCCTCTTACAGAGCTGCAATGGGAAAAGATGAGGCAGGCTTGTGTCTCTGGACTCCTGTTATTTTGGCTGGAATTTAACCTGTTTGTCTCTGCCCTGTTCCAAGCAAGGGAAATCACATCCATCTTTGGCAGAAAATGTTTTGCTGCAAGGAAAGACTGTACCAAGCCTGTACTGTACCTCACTTTAACTTCCACTGCCTTTTTTTTTTTTGGAATAGCTGATCTCATGGTCTTGGTAAAAATGCCAGACTGGTGGCTCTGGAGTCCTTCTTGTGTTCTCAGGGCAGCTCCAGTGGGATGTGCTCTGTTCTGCAGCCCACCCTTCCCCTGGCTGTGCAGGCACAAAGGGACCAGCATGGCCCATTGTTCCCTCAGTCTGTTGGCTCAGGTATTTTTTGAAACTGAGAAGAGTTTTTGGGGGGATTGAGCCTGTTTCCTGGTCTATGGAGGTTTTCATGGTCATGGGTTTTTTTGGTTTAGGGTTTTCTTGATGGTGGTGGTTTTTTTGGTTTTTGGGGTTTTTTTTGGGTTTTTTTTTTTCTGTGTTTTTTTTTTTTTTTTTTTTTGCAGGGAGTCAGAGTGAGGAATCTGTGAAGTAAAATTGTGAGGGAGAAGCTCATTTCAGAACCCCACTGTAAACAATCCTCCCCTACACCACAAAACCTGCCAGCCCTTCAGAGCTGGTAATGTTTGGGGATAGGTGTTTCTCTGAGCATCCAGCTTGAAACATCCTGAAGTTAGTGATGATAGGTTTTATTTTTGATAGCCAGCTTTTTTCACAGGTTGTCTATAAAGAAACCCAAGGTCTGGACCACCTGGAGCTGCTAGCCAACTCCAACAATTTCTTGGAAGCTTGGGATGGAAGACAGGAAGGTTGGTTGTGGGTGATGTGGAACAGGAGAACATGCTCTGTGTATGTTTCCTGCTCCAAAAGAAATAAGAGAAATTAGACCAGTGGCTTGGTAAATTATATGAAAAATAGACCCAGCTTGCTAACAGACTGTGAAGAAACTGATGTAGTGAAGATGATCTGTAATATTTCATATTCCTCTGAGGAGGAAAAATTATAAACTTGATGGTGTGTGATTTATTCATGTTCCTGAACATAAAGAATAATCCCAAAGTCAGCTGTCTGTTTCACACTCTGAGGCCAGGAGCAGGATTTGCTCTGGGATTTGGTGCCTGGGGTTTGTTATGAGGACTGCAGAGGAGGAACCCCCTAATTAATGATGGAGCTGGAAAAGTCTGCAGATGGGATGGCTATGCAGAAACTGCAGCCCTTTCCACATGCCTCAAAAAGCATGATGGCAAATATGTTAGACTGGTTGGTGTGATTTTTGGTGGTTTTTGGGGTTTTTTCCTATCACTCCTTCCTTTTGCTCCCATTCTCATGGCACATCCAGGGCTTTGCCCTCCACTGCAGTCCTGGCCCTCCATTCATGCTGTGCCTCTCTGCTGAGATGCTTTTTGAGCCAAAGCCTTATGTAATTTAGAAATTCAGTGAGCAGTTTCCTAGGACCAGAAGGCTTGTTTTCCTTTGTTCAGCTCCTGAAAGAGTGGATCTTCATCTGATTCCTGAGAGATCTCCATGGTTCAGAAAAGATCACAACTTCTTTTGCTTCTTGGCCTCCGGACCAACTGCTGTGATCATGGTCTTGAGGATGAAGTGCATGAAAGCAAAGACCTTTGAGATCTGACATATTCTGAAATAGAAGAAAAAAGGAGAAAATCCCCAAACCCAAGCCACAGAGAATGCCATAGAAGATGGGCCATACAGGAGGACATGTGCTTTTTTAGGGATTAAGTGGGATATCATGTATAAGGGAAAAACACAAGCACAGAGGCTTTTGGGTTCTTCAGGTACTTTGCAGTGTATTTGTGCCCACAAATTTTCACCTTCAAAATATGTATTTTAGAAAACATGAAAATTGTAGAGAACTTGTAGAAAAAATAAAATTGTAGAGAACTTGTAGAAAAAATAAAATTGTTGACTAGAATCATACATAGATGAAACAAAGTTGTGGTAGAGAAGTACCAAGCCCAAAGTGCAGACTGCAGCAGTTTCTGATTTATAGTGAGCTGTCTCCTAAGACATGAGGGACAGATAATGGATTTTGACTCGACTTTCCTCAGCCCACGAAGAGAAAGCATGACAGAATTTGCAAAGGTGCTTGAGAGACAGGATGACAAGCAGACATTCAAAACTTCTCTCTTTGGGTGTTGACATAATGCAAGCTCTGGTTAGGTTAGCAGTTGGAGTGTGACACAATAGTGCTGAAGGTTGTGAGAAGAGGGAGAAACCCAAACCTCCTGATAACGCTGTCTATTTTTCAGTGCCTGCAGCCTTATTCTGAAAAGGGCAAGTTCACAGATGTTAGGGCCAGAGGGCAGGCAGGGGGCTAGGAAACCTTCCCCCCTTTGGGTCACCAGTTCAAAATGACCCTGCTCCACCTGAAAGTCATTGCCATCTGCTGGGTGGCTGCAGGCCAGCACGGAATGGATGGATGGCACCAGGCCAAGCACAGGCAGCAGCAAAGGTGGAGCAGACAGCAGGACCTCCTCTGATGACCCTGAGGTTAAAGGGGCCAAGTGACCCCCTGTGCCCCCAAAGAGGCTCAGTGGCCAAGCAGAAAATCTGTGGCAGGCAATGAGGAACTGCTGCATTTTAATTGGGTTGGAAGGCAAAGGAAGAGTTTGATGTCTAAGGCACGTCCTTGTAACACTCTCCTTCAGCATGAGGTTGTTAGACTTTGTACTCTGGGTGCATGTGTGTCTTTTGCAAATAAATGTTACCTAAAATTGGGAAAATCAAGGAGAAAAGAGAAGGCTTAGGGCACACAGGGTGAGCTGTGTAAGTGCATGTATCTTTCACATGCAGGGTGCTCACAGGTGTGTTAGTTAAACTGGTAATCTGTTCATTTCTCACATTTTCCAGTCAGAGTTCTTTTGCTGCAGGGTGCCCACTACAGAGACCTTGTCTATAAGCACTCCTAAGTGACAGCTGGGAGACATGCAGCATGAGTTCATTTGTTTATTCTTATCTGGTAGCCCCCGAACAAACTGATGAACACTTTGATTTGACAAGGTCGTTGTGAGGATTTGTGAGGATTAACCTATATGTGGCATTTACTGAGAGATCAGACAGGTCGTGAAGACTGGCATTAGGGAGTCTAAGAAGATCCTTTTCCCCTCCCCTCTCCCCTGAAAGCCTCGATCCAATTACTGTCTTATTTTT